>NC_053390.1:189698178-190327829 GCF_905171765.1 Bufo bufo
CACCATGTTAATGAAATGTTGCCTCCTGCTAACACGTTCCGTATCAGGTGGTGGTGCAGTTAGCTGTGGCGTGGTGACAAAACTTTTCCACATCTCTGCCATGCTAACCCTGCCCTCAGAGGAGCTGGCCGTGACACAGCTGCGTTGGCGACCTCTTGCTCCTCCTCTGCCTTCGCCTTGGGCTTCCACTGGTTCCCCTGTGACATTTGGGAATGCTCTCAGTAGACACCAACGTACTCGCGCATCTTCCTATCACGCTCCAGTGTAGGAAGTAAGGTGGGCACATTGTCTTTGTACCGGGGATCCAGCACGGTGGCAACCCAGTAGTCCGCACACGTTAAAGTGTGGGCAACTCTGCTGTCGTTGCGCAGGCACTGCAGCATGTAGTCGCTCATGTGTGCCAGGCTGCCCAGAGGTAAGGACAAGCTGTCCTCTGTGGGAGGCGTATCGTCATCGTCCTGTGTTTCCCCCCTGCCACGCACCAGTGATGGGCCCGAGCTGCTTTGGGTGCCACCCTGCTGTGAACATGCTTCATCCTCATCCTCCTCCACCTCCTCCTCCTCATCCTCGTCCTCCAGTAGTGGGCCCTGTCTGGCCACATTTGTACCTGGCCTCTGCTGTTGCAAAAAACCTCCCTCTGAGTCACTTCGAAGAGACTGGCCTGAAAGTGCTAAAAATGACCCCTCTTCCTCCTGGGCCACCTCCTCTTCCATCATTGCCCTAAGTGTTTTCTCAAGGAGACATAGAAGTGGTATTGTAACGCTGATAACGGCGTCATCGCCACTGGCCATGTTGGTGGAGTACTCGAAACAGCGCAACAGGGCACACAGGTTTCGCATGGAGGCCCAGTCATTGGTGGTGAAGTGGTGCTGTTCCGCAGTGCGACTGACCCGTGCGTACTGCAGCTGAAACTCCACTATGGCCTGCTGCTGCTCGCACAGTCTGTCCAGCATGTGCAAGGTGGAGTTCCACCTGGTGGGCACATCGCATATGAGGCGGTGAGCGGGAAGGCCGAAGTTACGCTGTAGCGCAGACAGGCGTGCAGCAGCAGGGTGTGAACACCGGAAGCGCGAACAGACGGCCCGCACTTTATGCAGCAGCTCTGACATGTCGGGGTAGTTGCGAATGAACTTCTGCACCACCAAATTCAGCACATGCGCCAGGCAAGGGATGTGCGTCAAACCGGCTAGTCCCAGAGCTGCAACGAGATTTCGCCCATTATCGCACACCACCAGGCCGGGCTTGAGGCTCACCGGCAGCAACCACTCGTCGGTCTGTTGTTCTATACCCCGCCACAACTCCTGTGCGGTGTGGGGCCTGTCCCCCAAACATATGAGTTTCAGAACGGCCTGCTGACGTTTACCCCGGGCTGTGCTGAAGTTGGTGGTGAAGGTGTGTGGCTGACTGGATGAGCAGGTGGAAGAAGAGGAGGAGGAAGCTGAGTAGGAGAGGAGGAGACAGGAGGCAAAGAATGTTGCCCTGCGATCCTTGGCGGCGGAAGGACGTGCGCCAAACAGCTCTCCGCCTGGGGCCCAGCCGCCACTACATTTACCCAGTGTGCAGTTAGGGAGATATAGCGTCCCTGGCCGTGCTTACTGGTCCACGTATCTGTGGTTAGGTGGACCTTGCCACAGATGGCGTTGCGCAGTGCACACTTGATTTTATCGGACACTTGTTTGTGCAGGGAAGGCACGGCTCTCTTGGAGAAGTAGTGGCGGCTGGGAACAACATACTGTGGGACAGCAAGCGACATGAGCTGTTTGAAGCTGTCTGTGTCCACCAGCCTAAATGACAGCATTTCATAGGCCAGTAGTTTAGAAATGCAGGCATTCAGGGCCAGGGATCGAGGGTGGCTAGGTGGGAATTTACGCTTTCTCTCAAATGTTTGTGAGATTGAGAGCTGAACACTGCCGTGTGACATGGTTGAGATGCTTGGTGACGCAGGTGGTGGTGTTGGTGGTACATCCCATGTTTGCTGGGCGGCAGGTGCCAACGTTCCTCCAGAGGCGGAGGAAGAGGCCGAGGCGGCGGCAGCAGCAGAAGAGGTAGCAGGGGGAGCCTGAGTGACTTCTTTATTTTTAAGGTGTTTACTCCACTGCATTTCATGCTTTGCATGCAGGTGCCTGGTCATGCAGGTTGTGCTAAGGTTCAGAACGTTAATGCCTCGCTTCAGGCTCTGATGGCACAGCGTGCAAACCACTCGGGTCTTGTCGTCAGCACATTGTTTAAAGAAGTGCCATGCCAGGGAACTCCTTGAAGCTGCCTTTGGGGTTATCGGTCCCAGATGGCGGCGGTCAGTAGCAGGCGGAGTCTCTTGGCGGCGGGTGTTCTGATTTTGCCCACTGCTCCCTCTTTGTCTTTTGCTACGCTGTTGGCTCGGTCTCACCACTGCCTCTTCCTCCGAATTCTGAAAGTCAGTGGCACGACCTTCATTCCATGTGGGGTCTAGGACCTCATCGTCCCCTGCATCGTCTTCCACCCAGTCTTCCTCCCTGACCTCCTGTTCAGTCTGCACACTGCAGAAAGACGCAGCAGTTGGCACCTGTGTTTCGTCATCATCAGAGACGTGCTGAGGTGGTATTCCCATGTCCTCATCATCAGGAAACATAAGTGGTTGTGCGTTAGTGCATTCTATCTCTTCCACCCCTGGGGAAGGGCTAGGTGGATGCCCTTGGGAAACCCTGCCAGCAGAGTCTTCAAACAGCATAAGAGACTGCTGCATAACTTGAGGCTCAGACAGTTTCTCTGATATGCATGGGGGTGATGTGACAGACTGATGGGCTTGGTTTTCATGCGCCATCTGTGCGCTTTCTGCAGAAGACTGGGTGGGAGATAATGTGAACGTGCTGGATGCACTGTCGGCCACCCAATTGACTAATGCCTGTACCTGCTCAGGCCTTACCATCCTTAGAACGGCATTGGGCCCAACCAAATATCCCTGGAAATTCTGGCGGCTACTGGGACCTGAGGTAGTTGGTACACTAGGACGTGTGGCTGTGGCAGAACGGCCACGTCCTCCCCCAGCACCAGAGGGTCCACTAACACCACCACGACCATGCATGTCCACGTCCGCGTCCCTTATTAGATGTTTTCCTCATTGTTCCCGTTCACCACAATTTTGAAAATGGCAAATTTGGGAATACTTTTTCAACCCAGAACAAAAACTGTGCTTTTACGGTCACTACAAATAATTTGACCAGCTAAAACAGTACAGATTTGGTTGAATATAAATGTGAGGCCTATTTTTTTCGCGCTGTGTGACAGATATACCTTCAATCACAGAATTAGACTTGTATCTGCACGGTAGCGTGTGTGTTAAGTTTTTCAGAATGACACTATCAGCACCTTCAATCTAAGATATCCTTTTTGGGATAGATTTAAAGTAGGCCTGATATAGCAGAAACTACTAATTTTGAGAATGGCAAATTTGGGAATAGTTTTTCAACCCAGAACAAAAACTGTGCTTTTACGGTCACTACAAATAATTTGACCAGCTAAAACAGTACAGATTTGGTTGAATAGAAATGTGAGGCCTATTTTTTACGCGCTGTGTGACAGATATACCTTTAATCACAGAATTAGACTTGTATCTGCACGGTAGCGTGTGTGTTAAGTTTTTCAGAATGACACTATCAGCACCTTCAATCTAAGATATCCTTTTTGGGATAGATTTAAAGTAGGCCTGATATAGCAGAAACTACTAATTTTGAGAATGGCAAATTTGGGAATAGTTTTTCAACCCAGAACAAAAACTGTGCTTTTACGGTCACTAAATATAACTTGACCAGCTAAAACTGTACTGATTTGGAGGAATAGAAATGTCAGGCCTATTTTTTACGCGCTGTGTGACAGATATACCGTATTTTTCGCCCTATAAGACGCACCGGCCTATAAGACGCACCTAGGTTTTTGAGGAGGAAAATAAGAAAAAAAATATTTTGAACCAAAAGGTGTGCTTTTGGTGGGTTTTGAACTAATTGTGGTCTGTGGATGGCACTGTTATGGGGGATCTGTGGATGGTGCACTGTTATGGGGGATCTGTGGGGGATCTGTGGGTGACACTTATGGGGGATCTGTGGGTGACACTTATGGGGGATCTCTGGGTGACACTTATGGGGGATCTCTGGGTGACACTTATGGGGGATCTCTGGGTGACACTTATGGGGAATCTCTGGATGGCACTGTTATGAGGATCTGTGTATGACAGTTATGAGGGGGATCTGTGGATGACACATATATAGCATCTTATGCTATGTGTCATCCACAGATCCCCTCCATAAGTGTCCCTGTAGTGAATGACCCTCAATACACGCTGGGGGCCGGCATCTGCTTTTATAATGACAGCGGGGCCCGTGCAGTGATTGTATTCTACTACACGGGCCCCGCTCACTGTATGATCCTATGTCTAATAGTTACCGTAATTGTAATTGTATGTAATCAGGAGCGCTGTGTATTGCCGGTACTTACAACTAGAAGCGGTAGGTAGCAGAGAGGAGGGAGAAGGCAGGCCGGGAGGACGGGCGCTGGCAGCGTGAGTCATACGTCATGCATCCACGCCGCCTGCTTCATTCATTCATAAAGTGGGCGGCGCAGACGCTTGACGTATGACTCACGCTGCCAGCGCCCGTCCTCCCGGCCTGCCTCCTCCCTCCTCCCTCCTCTCTGCTACCTACCGCTTCTAGTTGTAAGTACCGGCAATACACAGCGCTCCTGATACATACAATTACAATTACGGTAACTATTAGACATAGGATCATACAGTGAGCGGGGCCCGTGTAGTAGAACACAGTCACTGCACGGGCCCCGCTGTCATTTTAAAAGCAGATGCCGGCCCCCAGTCCCGCCTCCCTCACAGCTGATACACCCGCCGCACGGCATCGCGGCGGGTGTATCATTGAAAACCCGACAAAATCGGCAGCATTCGCCGTATAAGACGCACTGCTATTTTCCCCCCACTTTTGGGGGGAAAAAAGTGCGTCTTATACGGCGAAAAATACGGTACCTTTAATCACAGAATTAGACTTGTATCTGCACGGTAGCGTGTGTGTTAAGTTTTTCAGAATGACACTATCAGCACCTTGAATCTAAGATATCCTTTTTGGGATAGATTTAAAGTAGGCCTGATATAGCAGAAACTACTAATTTTGAGAATGGCAAATTTGGGAATAGTTTTTCAACCCAGAACAAAAACTGTGCTTTTACGGTCACTAAATATAACTTGACCAGCTAAAACTGTACTGATTTGGAGGAATAGAAATGTCAGGCCTATTTTTTAGGTGCTGAGTGATAGGCTCAACTTTCCCCTGATGGAGTATATGGCCAAAAAATAACCACACTATTGATGGTTAAATGCACTTGGGTGACACAGGCTCAGCCTGCACCTGATGTAGTATATGGCCAAAAAATAACCACACTGTTGATGGTTAAATGCACTTGGGTGACACAGGCTCAGCCTGCACCTGATGTAGTATTTGGCCAAAAAATAACCACACTGTTGATGGTTAAATGCACTTCGGTGACACAGGCTCAGCCTGCAGCTGATGTAGGATATAGCAAAAAATAACCACACTATTGATGGTTAAATGCACTTGGTGGTAGCTTGTGCTGGCGCACCACAAGCCACAAAATGGCCGCCGATCACCCCAGAAAAAAGTGATATAAAAACGCTCTGGGCAGCCTAAAAAAAGTGAGCAATTCAATATTAGCACTTCAATGATCCACAGCTGGAGATCGATCACTGAATTAAGTCTTTTGGAGGAGTTAATCTGCCTAATCTCGCCCTAACGTCGCAGCAGCAACCTCTCCCTATGCTTGAATCAGCAGAGTGATGTGCAGCGCTACGTGACCCAAGCTTATATAGAGGCTGGGTCACATGCTGCACTGGCCAATCACAGCCATGCCAATAGTAGGCAAGGCTGTGATGGCCTCTTGGAGCAAGTAGTATGACGCTTGTTGATTGGCTGCTTTGCAGCCTTTCAAAAAGCGCCGAACACCGAACCCGAACCCAGACTTTTACGAAAATGTTCGGGTTCGGGTCCGTGTCACGGACACCCCAAAATTCGGTACGAACCCGAACTATACAGTTCGGGTTCGCTCATCCCTACTCCTGACTCCTGAATTCAACTGTGCTGGCTTCATGAGGCAACTGGAGTAGGCACTGGCCACCACAAAGTGGTAGCTTCTGGGAAGTATTTTGGGGTGCTGGGATATTGTTTTGTGATGCACTGTGGTATTTGGCTGTACTGGGGCGGTATTTTATGTCTCAATATGGTATTGCTGGCACAACCTACTTGTGTTCATCCTGCTTTCTGTCAATTTGGACTCACCTACAACATGGGGCCACTTTCAGTTTTTCTCCAGGGCCACTTTAAATTTCCAATCCGCCCCTAGAAGGAACAACAGGGCTCCATAGACATCACACTTTTATGCCCTTATGCAATGCAGATAAATTGCTGACAGTCTGAATATAACATAAACCCCAATTATTTTTTTATAGGCACACCCTTTTAGTAAAATCTTAGCTTGTGAAACTGAAAAGTGGAAGTATCTACAATAATTTCAAAGGTAAAATCGGAACCAATAGTAATTTAACTTGGCTTCGTGAGAAAGCCCCATATCAGGGACCAAGTCATAAAGTGAAACCAGGTTTTCATCATGAGCCATGTTTACAGCTACAAAATAGTTATACCAATCTATTTGGTTATTGTGGTCTCATATACCATAATTTAAACAATAAAATTCCCGGAGAACGATAGGTAATGTATTTATTTTCTATCTTATTTTGAAAAGTAACACTAAAGCACTGGACACTTAGGCTACTTTCACACTAGCGTTCGGGGCTCCGCTTGTGAGCTCCGTTTGAAGGGGCTCACAAGTGGCCCCGAACGCATCCGTACTGCCCCAATGCATTCTGAGTGGATGCGGATCCGCTCAGAATGCATCAGTCTGGCAGCATTCAGCCTCCACTCCGCTCAGCAAGCGGACACCCGAATGCTGCTTGCAGCGTGTGGGGGTCCGCCTGGCCGTGCGGAGGCAAACGGATCCGTCCAGACTTACAATGTAAGTCAATGGGGACGGATCCGTTTGAAGATGACACAATATGGCTCAATTTTCAAACGGATCCGTCCCCCATTGACTTTCAATGTAAAGTCTGGACGGATCCATCTGAACTACTTTCACACTTAGAATTTTTTCTAAACTATAATGCAGACGGATCCGTTCTGAACGGATCCAAACGTCTGCATTATAGGAAAGGATCCGTCTGTGCAGACACCAGACGGATCCGCTCTGAACGCTAGTGTGAAAGTAGCCTAAAACGTATTGTAAATGGAAAATCCTAAGAAAGGAATAAATTGCAATTTGAAGTGCCTAGTATGAATACAGACGCCAAACTGCATGAAGGATACAAACCGGAATCTTCAGTGTTGCTGCTGCATTATTTTGTATGGGCCGGCAGATAAAATCATTTCTGTGTCTTGTATTTTAGACATGGCTTGTATTGTTGCATGCAGGTTTTTGTTTGCAAATGAGAAGCATTATAGTGAGAAAGCATCATGAAGCAGTATTTTTTCGATAGAAAGCCAGCATTCATCCCAGATATCTGGCAGATCCCATTGTAATGAATGGGGAACCGTAACACAGATGTGAACCAACCAGGTGGTTGACCAGTTTATATTACTGGCTGCATGTGTGCTGTTACCAGTAGATGCATGCAGCTAGTAATATGCATTATTAAACTATTGTTTACATATGGGTCCCTTGACCTGCGCTGGGAACATGGCTTCTAACGGCAGATTCCGTCCATCAGCAGCCTCCATTCATTTACACTGTTGACAGACTGCGCATGCGCTAGGTCCCCTGTCGGAGACCATTGATGGACAGAATTCTCCATCAGCGGCCTTGTTTTCAGAGCAGTGCCAGTGTTCAGGTCAGGGGACTTGTGTGTAAACATGAATTATGCATATTAAACTATCTGACATCAGTGCCGTTTAATAATGCTTATTACTAGCTGCATGCTTATGCTGTTACCAGCACTAGTGCAGCTAGTAATATAAACCAGCCAACCCCTTTAAGCCATATTTAGATGAGTAGATGATCATTAAGGCAAATTACACAATTGCGATTTAAAGCTGATGTAAAACAAACAAATTAGTTTGCATGCCATCGTTTACTAGAGGATTGGTCACTGTATTTAGACAGCGATTTACATAAAAGGCACCTCTTTTTACATCACACAATGTACTGTACCTTTACATTAAGAAAAAAAAAATACAATGCAACAACAAATAAAGTACAAAAAAGTAGTCTAATGCTAATGCTACGCTTATTAAGTACATTTGAGATTCTTGGCAAATACATTTTGTACAAAATTATTTGGGCCCGTCTGCCACACGTCAAGGCGATCTCTGTAAAACGGGAACATAACACTAAATTCTACCTGTTATGTGCCATGACGGCTACCATAACATTTAGGGAGGGCCATCTGGCACCAGGAGAGGTGTGGAGTGGGCTCGGCATTTATGTTGGTGCCTGCGTTCCCTGGACTTAATGGAGCCCATTTTGGCACCAAAAATGACAAAAATTAAGTAGGGCCCAGCATGTATGTGGAACCTACTCTCCCTGAATTTCATGGTACATAACAGGTAGAATTTAGTGTTAGGTTCCCGTCTTAGGCTACTTTCACACTGGCGTTTTGGTTTCTATTCGTAAGATCCGTTCAGGGCTCTCACAAGCGGTCCAAAACTGATCAGTTTTGCCCTAATGCATTCAGAATGGAAAAGGATCTGCTCAGAATGCATCAGTTTGCCTCTAATCCGTCTCCATTCCGCTCTGGAAGCGGACACCAAAACACTGGCTGCAGCGTTTTGGTGTCCGTCTGACGAAACTGAGCCAAACGGATCCGTCCTGGCACACAATGTAAGTCAATAGGGACGGATCCGTTTTCTCTGACACAATTTGGCACAATAGAAAATGGATTTGTCTCCCATTTACTTTCAGTGGTGTTCAGGACGAATCCGTTTTGGCTATGTTAAAGATAATACAAACGGATCCGTTCTGAACGTATGCAGACGGTTGTATTATCTGAACTGATCCGTCTGTGCAGATCCATGATGGATCCGCATCAAATGCGAGTGTGAAAGTAGCTTTACTGAGATCGCATTGACTAGAGATGAGCAAATTTCATGTTATGAAATTTGTTCACGCTTCGTTTGGTGGTAAAAGCAGAATTGCATTATGGATTTCGTTACCACGGACCATAACGCAATTCGATGATGGAATGCATAATGGAATGCCTTTTGAGGCATTCCATTATTCATTCCGTCATAATAGAAGTCTATGGGCTGCAAAACTGATCCATCACGTTATGCAGGAGAGGACTATAGGCATTCTGTTATGCATTCTGTCATAGAATTGCATTATGGTCCGTGGTAACGGAATCCAAAACGCAATTCTGCTTTTAACACCAAACGAAGCGTGAACGAATTTCAAAATATGAAATTCGCTCATCTCTAGCCTTGACATGTAGCAGACGGGCCCAAACAATTTTGTACAAAATGTATTTGCCAAGAATCTCAAATTTACTTAAAAAGCATAGCATTAGCATAAGGCTACATGCACACGACCGTATGTGTTTTTCAGTCCGCAAATTGACATCCGTATGCCATATGTTTTTTTTTGCGGATCCATTGTAACAATGCCTAAAACGGACAGGAATAGGACATGTTATATTTTTTGCGGGTCAACGGAACGGACATACGGATGCGGATAGCACACGGTGTGCTGTCTGCATTTTTTGCGGACCCATTGAAATGAATGGGTCTGCATCCTATCCGCAAAAAGAACGGAACGGACACAGAAACAAAATATGTTCGTGTGCATGAGGCCTTAGAATACTTTTTTGTACTTTATTTGGTTTGCAGAGTGCTGTTGCATTGTATTTTTTTCTTTGTGTTTTCAGCCATAGCAACGTGCACCTGCGCATTGGGATGTGCTGACTGACCCATTTTTTTCTTTGCTGTACCTTTACATTACCACAGTTCATCAAGGAAAACTGTAATTTATTTGTTTGCTCCAATTTTACAAGAGATGAACGAGCATTTTGAGTACAATCGTCCAGTCTCCACATACATTTACACTACTCGATTATCATCCTACACGAGTGGTTAGTGTTCGAATTGTAACAATTATCTACTCCACAATATCTGCCTTAAGGATGTTATCCCATGATAAATGTAAAAAATGAACATGAAAACAAAAGATAATACATGACCTTCTCTTTCTAACAAAACTTAAACCAGCCCTATAGCTCACCTGGAGCCAGAGATCTCCCCCTTTATTTCTCCAATTGATCTGCTAGATTGATTTCAAGCCGGCAGCTCAGGGCGTGTGCCCTTTCTCAGGGGGCATATCGTTTCTGCCCAAGCTGGTGGCAGTTGAAGACTGGAACTGAGCATGCGTGTCCGCCTCACTGTGATGGACAGAGATGTTTGAAAAAGAGCAAACAGCAAGTGGCGCGCTACAGATAGATTTAGAACCAATCCTGTAGCTTAGTGATGCCCAACCTACAGCCTGCGGGCCAAATCCAACCCGCGAAGCTGTGTCATGCGGCCCCCGCAGTGACCGGAAGCCTTAGACTTTTCACTGCCTTTTATCAGGGCAGGGTGCGCTGTGAACGGCACAGGCAGTGCCTGTGCCTGCAGTAACCAATAGCAAAGCTCTGGACAGCAAGGAGCTTTGCTATTGGTTAGATTGGGCGGGCGCCGGAGCGATACAGCGCCCTGCAGTAGGGGAAGCCAGCGGGAGGAGGGGAGGAGGGGCCGGCTCCCGGGGGTGGCTGAAGCAAAGAGTGCCGGGCGCGCTGCGCAAGGACCCCGAGAAGCATGGCAGCTGAGGAGCTGACGCCTACAGCCCAGACATCAAGATGGACCTGCAGAAGAAGGTGACAGCGCAGGGTGTAATGTATTGATGTGTGTAATGTATGTAGAGCAGTGTGTGATCATCACATACTGCACAATATACATTATACACATGTATACATCACATGCCCTCTTCACAGCAGTAATGCTCGCACGTGCCCCCTCACATTAATAATGGCCAGATATGTGCCCTCTTTATAGCAGTAATTCTCACACATGCCCCCTCACAGTAATAATGGCCAGATATGTGCCCTCTTCACAGCAGTAATGCTCACACGTGCCCTCTCACAGTAGTAATGGCCAGATATGTGCCCTCTTCACAGCAGTAATGCTCACACATGCCCCTCACAGTAATAATGGCCAGATATGTGCCCTCTTCACAGCAGTAATGCTCACACGTGCCCCCTCACAGTAATAATGGCCAGATATGTGCCCTCTTCACAGCAGTAATGCTCACACATGCCCCCTTACAGTAATAATGGCCAGATATGTGCCCTCTTCACAGCAGTAATGCTCACACATGCCCCCTCACAGTAATAATGGCCAGATATGTGCCCTCTTCACAGTAGTAATGCTCACACATGCCCCCTCACAGTAATAATGGCCAGATATGTGCCCTCTTCACAGCAGTAATGCTCACACGTGCCCCCTCACAGTAATAATGGCCAGATATGTGCCCTCTTCACAGCAGTAATGCTCACACATGCCCCCTCACAGTAATAATGGCCAGATATGTGCCCTCTTTACAGCAGTAATGCCCACACGTGCCCCCTCACAGTAATAATGGCCAGATATGTGCCCTCTTCACAGCAGTAATGCTCACACATGCCCCCTCACAGTAATAATGGCCAGATATGTGCCCTCTTCACAGCAGTAATGCTCACACGTGCCCCTCACAGTAATAATGGCCAGATATGTGCCCTCTTCACAGCAGTAATGCTCGCACGTGCCCCCTCACAGTAATAATGGCCAGATATGTGCCCTCTTCACAGCAGTAATGCTCGCACGTGCCCCCCTCACATTAATAATGGCCAGATATGTGCCCTCTTTATAGCAGTAATTCTCACACATGCCCCCTCACAGTAATAATGGCCAGATATGTGCCCTCTTCACAGCAGTAATGCTCACACGTGCCCTCTCACAGTAGTAATGGCCAGATATGTGCCCTCTTCACAGCAGTAATGCTCACACATGCCCCTCACAGTAATAATGGCCAGATATGTGCCCTCTTCACAGCAGTAATGCTCACACGTGCCCCCTCACAGTAATAATGGCCAGATATGTGCCCTCTTCACAGCAGTAATGCTCACACGTGCCCTCTCACAGTAATAATGGCCAGATATGTGCCCTCATCACAGCAGTAATGCTCACACATGCCCCCTCACAGTAATAATGGCCAGATATGTGCCCTCTTCACAGCAGTAATGCTCACACATGCCCTCTCACAGTAATAATGGCCAGATATGTGCCCTCTTCACAGCAGTAATGCTCACACGTGCCCCCTCACAGTAATAATGGCCAGATATGTGCCCTCTTCATAGCAGTAATTCTCACACATGCCCCTCACAGTAATAATGGCCAGATATGTGCCCTCCTCACAGCAGTAATGCAAAAGCATCCCCGGCTGACTGGGATAAATATAAAAAAAAATAAGCAAACATTGGCAAATCACTGGGCAACAGCAATTCATGAGGAACAACAAACCACAGGACATCATGGAGTATCTGGAAAATGGCAGCAAAGGACACTAGAGAATCACTGGGCATCAGCATATGACCAGGGCACCATGCCACTTGACATAAAAGATGAACAGACACCCAAAGCTGCCTGTGGTACTAGATCACTAGACATCAAGCACTGCCTGAAGCATAAAACCACTGGGGTGTCTAGATCATAAACCCACTGTACACTAAGGAGCAGGGCCATCTGAATCACTACACCAATGAAAAACAGAGACAAAAAATATTCTACATTTTTCACACCAGCACCTGGTTCTGAATACCTTTGTAATTGCATGTAATGAATAATTTAGAACCGCCATTGAGTCATTCGTTAAAATGTATCATTATAGCGGCACCTGCCGTTTGTTAATTTTCTTTTTTCTCTGTCCACCTTGCTGAGGTGGTCGCACATGCTCAGTTCCATCCTTCAACTGCCACCAGCCCTATCTTCTGTTAAAAGCTGTTGCAGGGAAAAAGCTGTGGCAAAAAGGACACACCCCCTGAGCTATGATAAAGAGCTGTAGCAGAAAGGACACGTCACCTGAGAAAGTACAGGCCCCCTAAGCTGCAATCCTGAAAAAAATGAATTGAAAAAAATGAATGGAGAGATCTCTGGATCCACGTGAGTTACGGGGTTGGTTCTAGCTTTATTAGAAACAGATTGTCTGATTTTTATTTTTGACATTAATTATGGGATTATTCTTATTAAAGCATTTAGGCAGAAATTATTTAGTGGTTAAACTGAGCATTTCTACATGTTCATTGCATTACCCTAAACATATAAATTACACTTTTATTTCCATCTGCAGCCAAATGAAATAAGTATGATGCATTTGTGTACTTCCCCCCAACATGAAAGAGT
This sequence comes from Bufo bufo, assembly GCF_905171765.1. Taxonomy (NCBI): domain Eukaryota; kingdom Metazoa; phylum Chordata; class Amphibia; order Anura; family Bufonidae; genus Bufo; species Bufo bufo. The sequence goes on from NC_053390.1 coordinate 189,711,678, forward strand.
CATATCTTACATGTGTGACCTGAGAAGAGTCATATTTTCTCCGAGTCAAGCACCTCTGCTCCACCTAAGAAACGCCCCTATAGATAAAATCTTGCGCATGCGCAATATTCATTTCAGCCAGAATGACGTGGCGTAAGTATTGCGCAAGTATCTTCTGTCGCAGTGGGAGCGGATAGTTGAGAACATTCCAGCACGGAGTGGCATGAGGGGAAGGGGACATACACTAAACTATCTGATTGGTCTGACAAAGAAAAGGCAAGTGCGCGATTTCAGGCGAGATTACAAGCAGTGAGAGCGAAAATTATCTGTCAATCAAAGTCTAGGGGGAGGGAAATAGGCCCTAATGGTGTGAGGGGAAGGAATTATGTATGCAAATGAGCATAACGGCGGGAAAGCTTTATAGGGCGATATAATAGAACATGTCCTGAGAAGGTTATGGACGGATCGATGGGAACTATCAGGGTAAACAAGCTTTAAGGTACATTCAGTTTTATATGTGAAAACATGGTGACAGGTTCCCTTTAAGCATATGGAATTAATGTACGACTGGTGCCACCTTGTACAATAAAGCAATGGTATACATGGTATAGTCTAATATGTGTCCTACACAAACATTCAACGTAATATCTCTATACTGAAAATGCTTTCAGTTGCTTCGCAACTTATACAACAATCTGTCACTTTTCAAAACACAGGAAAATAATCCAATTTCCAGAAAGAAAACATTTCCATCGTTAAGCTCTTTATTAATGATGAAGTGTCAGACAACGAAATGTGTGCTGCCACTGGTTATGCCGCCAGCCAGTCTTCCTTGACCACAAATGCTCCTGTTGTAAGGGCTTCTGCTGGGCTGTCTCCAGTGGCAGTTTGCAGAATATTGGAGATTTATGAGACGCTTGAGACAGATCTCAGCTGTTTGTATTGTTTAACAAAAAGTTTTGCTCAACAATTTGCTGAAATTTCAGACACACACTTGACTGGCCTTTACACATTATGTGAACGTTTGGAACACTTTGACATATGATTCATATTTTCATGGACAAGGTGTCTCCCTATTGACTTAAAGGGGCAGTTTAGGATACTTTCACACTCGCGTTTTGGGCGGATGCGTCATGGATCTGTAAAAACCGACCCGTTACAATAATACAACCGCATGCATCCGTCATGAACGGATCCGTTTGTATTATCTGTAACATTGCCAAGTCAGATCCGTCATGAACTCCACTAAAAGTCAATGGGGGACGGATCCGTTTTCTATTGTGCCAGATTGTGTCAGAGAAAACGGATCCGTCCCCATTGACTTACATTGTGTGCCAGGACAGATCCGCTTGTCTCAGTTTCGTCAGACGGACACCAAAATGCTACAGGCAACGTTTTGGTGTCCGCCTCCAGAGCGGAATGGTGACTGATCGGAGGCAAACTGATGCATTCTGAGCGGATCCTTTTCCATTCAGAATGCATTAGGGATCTCACAAACGGAAAGCCAAAACGCCAGTGTGAAAGTAGCCTTACATGGGCGTACAGCACCTGCACTTGGAAAAATATGCAATGTGGAAGAATTTTGCTTCTGCATTTCCTTATTCGGCAGGTTTATAAAGCTGCTAAGGTAGCTTCTGTTAGATACGTCCTATTAAGACCAGGTACTTTACCTTAAAAAGTTTTTCCAGCAAGAAGAAATAATATTCAATGTGTTTCTAATGGAAAGCGAGCTTGTTACTGCACCACAACCTCCTAGGATTGTCCCTCTCCCAGGGCTGAGAGCAACAGCTCCAGTTTCTTCTCATGCTTAGGACAGGAGAGTGTTTCCTGTATCATCAAGTTAACGTAGCTTTGTGCGAAGGGGCTAGCGGACTGTCTCCTTTAGTGGCTAGCTAGCCCCCTTCTCATCACGGGCAATCCAGAAACTGAGAAGGGAGAAGGCTTAGCTACTGCAATCCGGCAGCCCCTTCACACAAAGCAATGGTCACGTACTGTCTCCTGTGTCCACCCAAGGCAGGAAGAGACGCTGACATGACCCTGGAGTGGGGCTGCAATAAAGTGTATAGTTTTACATTAGATACAAGAAGGAAAATAAGGAGGCAAATAAGCAAAATTTTGGCAATGCTGAATTTTATCCATGTACCATAACAAAATGTCTGCTCATGACTATTCATTAGGAGTTCTGTTTTTGCATAGCAGAATACAGGATTTAGGAGCAGATTGGTCTATTATGTCATCTGACATAGGGCTCATGCACACGACCGTATGGCTTTTTCAGTGTTTGCGGTCCGTTTTTTACGGATCCGTTGTTCCGTTTCCTTTCCGTTTTTCCATTCCGTTTTTCCGTATGCCATATGCATTATACAGTATTTACATAGAAAAAATTGGTCTGGGCATAACATTTTCAATAGAAAGTTCCGCAAAAACGGAACAGATACGGAAGACATACGGATGCATTTCCGTATGTGTTCCGTTTTTTTGCGGACCCATTGACTTGAATGGAGCCAAGCACCGTTATTTGCGGACAAGAATAGGACATGTTCTATCTTTTCACGGTACGGAAATACAGAAATACTGAAACGGAATGCACATGGAGACACTTCAGTTTTTTTTTGCTGAACCATTGAAATGAATGGTTCAGTATACACTGCGTGCAGAATTATTAGGCAAATGAGTATTTTGACCACATCATCCTCTTTATGCATGTTGTCTTACTCCAAGCTGTATAGGCTCGAAAGCCTACTACCAATTAAGCATATTAGGTGATGTGCATCTCTGTAATGAGAAGGGGTGTGATCTAATGACATCAACACCCTATATTAGGTGTGCATAATTATTAGGCAACTTCCTTTCCTTTGGCAAAATGGGTCAAAAGAAGGACTTGACAGGCTCAGAAAAGTCAAAAATAGTGAGATATCTTGCAGAGGGATGCAGCACTCTTAAAATTGCAAAGCTTCTGAACGTGATCATCGAACAATCAAGCGTTTCATTCAAAATAGTCAACAGGGTCGCAAGAAGCGTGTGGAAAAACCAAGGCGCAAAATAACTGCCCATGAACTGAGAAAAGTCAAGCGTGCAGCTGCCAAGATGCCACTTGCCACCAGTTTGGCCATATTTCAGAGCTGCAACATCACTGGAGTGCCCAAAAGCACAAGGTGTGCAATACTCAGAGACATGGCCAAGGTAAGAAAGGCTGAAAGACGACCACCACTGAACAAGACACACAGGCTGAAACGTCAAGACTGATTTTTCTAAGGTTTTATGGACTGATGAAATGAGAGTGAGTCTTGATGGGCCAGATGGATGGGCCCGTGGCTGGATTGGTAAAGGGCAGAGAGCTCCAGTCCGACTCAGACGCCAGCAAGGTGGAGGTGGAGTACTGGTTTGGGCTGGTATAATCAAACATGAGCTTGTGGGGCCTTTTCGGGTTGAGGATGGAGTCAAGCTCAACTCCCAGTCCTACTGCCAGTTTCTGGAAGACACCTTCTTCAAGCAGTGGTACAGGAAGAAGTCTGCATCCTTCAAGAAAAACATGATTTTCATGCAGGACTATGCTCAATCACACGCGTCCAAGTACTCCACAGTGTGGCTGGCAAGAAAGGGTATAAAAGAAGAAAATCTAATGACATGGCCTCCTTGTTCACCTGATCTGAACCCCATTGAGAACCTGTGGTCCATCATCAAATGTGAGATTTACAAGGAGGGAAAACAGTACACCTCTCTGAACAGTGTCTGGGAGGCTGTGGTTGCTGCTGCACGCAATGTTGATGGTGAACAAATCAAAACACTGACAGAATCCATGGATGGCAGGCTTTTGAGTGTCCTTGCAAAGAAAGGTGGCTGTATTGGTCACTGATTTGTTTTTGTTTTGTTTTTGAATGTCAGAAATGTATATTTGTGAATGTTGAGATGTTATATTGGTTTCACTGGTAAAAATAAACAATTGAAATGGGTATATATTTGTTTTTTGTTAAGTTGCCTAATAATTATGCACAGTAATAGTCACCTGCACACACAGATATCCCCCTAAAATAGCTAAAACTAAAAACAAACTAAAAACTACTTCCAAAAATATTCAGCTTTGATATTAATAAGTTTTTTGGGTTCATTGAGAACATGGTTGTTGTTCAATAATAAAATTAATCCTCAAAAATACAACTTGCCTAATAATTCTGCACTCCCTGTATGTACCGCATACTGAACTCAAAAAACGGCCAGTATACTGAACGCAAAATACTGTTGTGTGCATGAGCCCTTACTCTGCTGGACTGGCCTGGGCCCTGAGCCTTTGGACACATTCAGAAACAAGGCAGCCTTTCAGAATCATTGAAGCTAATTTACTAATACTAAAAGTCTCTTTACACTGAACATCAGCCACATCGCTAACAAGCATTCATATGATTATCTGCTGGTGTAAAAGTGCCGCGATAACGGTCGTTCAACGGGTAATATGATCATTTGTGCGGTCACCAAAATCATAGTTTGCTGGCAGCAGATTGTACTCCACTGCTGGCAAACAATGATTCTGTATGGGGACGAATGACGGCATTAGCGATTGCTCATCCCCATACTGTGGAGGGGATCACTGCATGTAATGGCAGCAGTTTGCTTCACTGACGAAGAGGCGCTTGCCGGGAAGGAACGCTTCCTTCCCAACTGTAGCCTGCTAAATTATTCAGTGTAAACATAAAGTAGACAGCCCACCTTTAGACTGTCTGGTCTAAGTTTATACCACCTATTAGTTGGCTTACTTTGTGCCAGAACTTTGCATGAAAAATTCTGGTACACCCCTTGTTGGGCATGGTGGAAAAAGTTTTTAAAACCCTAATAAAATCCTAATAAATGTGGTGTAATGCATGTGCGCTAGAATTCTGGCCGCTTGATTTAAAAAAGAAAGTTATTTAAAATGGTACAAAGTGACACTAAAAAATTCAGTACCTGAATGCTCATAAGGAAACAAATCAATAGTGAATACTGAAAACAGATCAAAAATTGGAATCAAATACACTTTTACGCTGCGGCTGAATGAACCTGGCCGCCAGTAATGCAAAGCTTAGTGAGTCTTGTGTATGCGCCATTACTGTAAGTAGCAGCGCGTGATGAATCTGAACCCGGATTTGTTATGGATTGCGGTGCAATGAACTCCTAATCTTTACTGTAATCAGCAAAAAGATTCAGATTTGTCCAAAACAGGACACATTTGAATCTACCAACACTAAAAGAAAGAGCACATGCCGCAGAAACAACCCCATTGAAAAGTGTGGAACCGACTTTAAATTGCACAAAGTTTGCACATGAATATATCCTTAGGATTGTGAGATTAAATAATATAGTTAAAATTACAGAGTCCTCCTAAATTTTATAACATTTTTCTCTAATGTATAATTGCTGCCCTTTTTTTTTTGTTAGCCAGCCATAACTTTTTTTTTATTAGCTTTTCTCTTTACAGGGAGTTCCGCTTTCAGTCTGAATGTCATCATGTATATTGTGCAAAAAGTACTTATAAATAGTGTATTTATTCATCAGGTATTATTTCTGGACGCTTTCTGATTAGTTTGGCCAGTTTTGTAGTCATTTGCTGTATCCAAATATCCAGCGCTATTGTGCCAATCAGATAATTGAGTCCTAAATAGTCAATTGAAGCCAAACCCCCAAACAAATAAAGCATAGTCTTTAGCACAATGCATTTCATTATTTATGAAGAAACCCATTGACACCCCATAAAAAATATGAAATTTTATAGCCTCCCACAGGACACTGGGTATATTGTGTTATAACCACTTTCCGCATGTGACTCCTTCAGGTGACATTGAGAACCAAATCGTGGCAAGCTACAGAAGCATTTCTTCCATCATCCATCTGTTTTTACAATTCAAACTTTAGTAGACTGTAAACTAGTATCTTTAGTAGTGTAGATATATAAAGCAAATGTAAGGCAGACTCCTTGTAGTCTTTTTAAATATATATAAAAGAGTGCTGCCGTGCAGTTTTGTGGGGGTTTAGGGGGGGATTTTTTTGTTTGTTTTATTAGTTTTTTTTTTAGCTTTCTGTAGGCATTTTTTAGGCATGTCTACCCACATAGTGTGTTTTACTACCACTGTGTTTTTATGGTGGTTTTTGCAATCATTTTTTTATAGGAAGGTGTGTGTAAAGTCACTTCCTATGTAAAGCAGTATGGGGAAATACATTGGTGCAAAAATGGCATAAAAAACCCCACCGACATACATTGCACATGTGTTTTTTAAAGCTACAAAAGAGAAAAAACGATGGAGGTCTATAGGAGAAACCGCCAAGCAATGAGGGAAAAAATGGCAGACCCAGAGAATGCTGTGATTTAAAAAAAAAAAAAAAACACCATTGACTTAAAGAGGACCTTTCACCTGAAAGTTAAACTAAAGATATAGCCTTACTTACATGCCCCCTGTATTGCTTATTCAGTCATTCATTTTTCAATCAGTGCCCCCGTTTGTCCGCGCTGCCCCCCGGAATATTTGCCGCCTTGTATGCTAATGAGCCATTCGGCTCAACTGGGCGGGCCTTCAAAAGTTCTCCCGGGCGTGTCATTCTTCTCCCTGGCACGGAGCGCATCCAATCAGCGCGCTCCGCTCTTAGCCAGGGAGAAGACTCTCCAGTTCTCTCGAGATTCGCGAGAACTGGAGCTATTTCAACCATCCGGAGCCGGCGCCATTTCGCGAGAACTGGAGCGTCTTCTACCTGGCTAAGAGCGGAGCGCGCTGATTGGATGCGCTCCGCGCCAGGGAGAAGAATGACACGCCCGGGAGGACTTTTGAAGGCCCTCCCAGTTGAGCTGAATGGCTCATTAGCATACAAGGTGGCAAATATTCCGCGGGGCAGTGCGGACAAACGGGGGCACTGATTAAAAAAATGAATGGCTGAATAAGCAATACCGGGGGCATGTAAGTAAGGCTATATCTTTAGTTTAACTTTCATTTTCAGGTGAAAGGTCCTCTTTAAAAAAAAAAAACACAACTCAAGGGTGAAAAAAAAAAATTTTTGTTCTGCATTTAATATTTCCCATAGACTTTCATGTATCATCTGGAGCTGGAGTTTCTTGATTAAAAAACACATTTCACTTTAATTTAGCCAAGTAACCCTACCATACTTATTTTCCCTTATAACATGGTTATAAGGGAAAATAATGGCATTCTTAATACAGAATGCTTAGTAAAATAGGGATGGAGGGGTTAAAAATAAAATAAAAAAATGTAACTTACCTCCTTTACTTGTTCGCGCAGTCTGGCTTGTCTTCTTTTTTCTTCTTTGATGACCTTGGAGAAAAAGGACCTTTGGTGACGTCACTGCACTCATCACATGGTCCATCACATGATCCATCACATCCCTATTTTACTAAGCGTTCTGTATTAAGAATGCTATTATTTTCCCTTATAACCATGTTATAAGGGAAAATAATACAGTGAATAGACTTTCATCCTAGCAACCATGCGTGAAAATCGCACCGGATCCGCACTTGCTTGCGGATGCGATTTTCACACAGCCCCATTCACTTCTATGGGGCCTGCGTTGAGTGAAAAACACAGAATATAGAGCATGCTGCGATTTTCACGCAACGCACAAGTGATGTGTGAAAATCACCGCTCATGTGCACAGCCCCATAGAAATGAATGGGTCCGGATTCAGTGCGGGTGCAATGCGTTTACTTCCCGCATTGCACCCGCGCGGAAATCTCGCCCGTGTGAAAGGGGCCATAATGTTGCTCTCTGATGCATTTTATCATGGCAACATGAACTTAGAGACACATTTTGTCCAAGCCAAGAACATCTGTAAATGAAGTCAAAGCAGTGCATCTCTTTTTGTTACATATTCCTTTAATTTTGCTTGTGTTTTATAGAATTTGAAGCAAGAAAACGCAAGACCAGAGACACCTCTCCAAGGTAAGTAGCCATGGTAACAGAATGACCATTGAAACATGTAATTGGAGTTCTCACTAATTTGGGATCCATAGAGAATTAACTAAAGTGTAACCTTTCTGGGCAGAACGCTGGAACAAATCTTTTCTGGTTTACACCGCACAATGTTACAGCCGATTGTCGGGAAGGAAGCGTTTGGCTGCCTGTTCAGTGAAGGAGAAGGCTACATTTACATAGTAACATAGTAACATAGTAACATAGTACATAAGGCCGAAAAAAGACATTTGTCCATCCAGTTCGGCCTGTTATCCTGCAAGTTGATCCAGAGGAAGGCAAAAAACCCTGTGAGGTAGAAGCCAATTTTCTCCACTTTAGGGGAATAAAAAATTTCTTCCCGACTCCAATCATGCAATCAGAATAACTCCCTGGATCAACGACCCCTCTCTAGTAGCTATAGCCTGTAATATTATTACGCTCTAGAAATACATCCAGGCCCCCCTTGAATTCCTTTATTGTACTCACCATGACCACCTCCTCAGGCAGAGAGTTCCATAGTCTCACTGCTCTTACCGTAAAGAATCCTCTTCTATGTTTGTGTACAAACCTTCTTTCCTCCAGACGCAGAGGATGTCCCCTCGTCACAGTCACAGTCCTGGGGATAAATAGCTGATGGGATAGATCTCTGTACTGACCCCTGATATATTTATACATATTAATTAGATCTCCCCTCAGTCGTCTTTTTTCTAAAGTGAATAACCCTAATTTTGATAATCTTTCAGGGTACTGTAGTTGCCCCATTCCAGTTATTACTTTAGTTGCCCTCCTCTGAACCCTCTCCAGCTCTGCTATGTCTGCCTTGTTTACAGGAGCCCAGAACTGTACACAGTACTCCATGTGTGGTCTGACTAGCGATTTGTAAAGTGGTAGGACTATGTTCATATCACGGGAATCTATGCCCCTTTTGATGCAACCCATTATCTTGTTGGCCTTGGCAGCAGCTGCCTGACACTGGTTTTTGCTGCTTAGTTTGCTGTTTATTAAAATTCCTAGATCCTTTTCCATGTCAGTGTTACCGAGTGTTTTACCATTTAGTATGTACGGGTGACTTGCATTTTTCCTTCCCATGTGCATAACCTTACATTTATCAGTGTTAAACCTCATCTGCCACTTATCTGCCCAAGCCTGCAATCTATCCAGATCCCTCTGTAGTAGTATACTGTCCTCATCAGTGTAAATTACTTTACACAGTTTAGTGTCATCTGCGAAAATTGATACTTTACTATGCAAGCCTTCTACAAGATCATTAATAAATATATTGAAGAGAATAGGGCCCAATACTGACCCCTGAGGTACCCCACTAGTTACAGTGACCCAATCTGAGTGTGTACCGTTAATAACCACCCTCTGTTTTCTATCATTGAGCCAGTTACTTACCCACATACAGATGTTTTCTCCCAGTCCGAGCATTCTCATTTTATATACTAACCTTTTATGCGGTACAGTGTCAAATGCTTTGGAGAAGTCCAGATATACGACATCCATTGATTCGCCGCTGTCAAGTCTAGAACTTACCTCCTCATAGAAACTGATTAAATTAGTTTGACATGACCGATCCCTCACGAAGCCATGCTGATATGGCGTTATTTGCTTATTTCCGTTGAGATGCTCTAATATAGCATCTCTCAGAAAACCTTCAAACAGTTTACCCACAACAGATGTTAAACTTACCGGCCTATAGTTTCCAGGCTCTGTTTTTGGCCCCTTTTTGAATATTGGCACCACATTTGCCATGCGCCAATCCTGTGGGACATTCCCTGTCAGTATAGAGTCTGCAAATATCAGAAATAAGGGTCTGGCTATGACATTACTTAATTCCTTTAGGATACGGGGGTGTATGCCATCCGGTCCTGGCGATTTGTCTATTTTAATCTTTTTAAGCCGCTGATGTACTTCTTCCTGGGTCAGACAGGACACTTTTAATGGGGAATTTATTTTTGCATTCTGCATGTCATCTGACAATTTATTTTCCTCAGTGAAAACATTGGAGAAAAAAATATTTAACAGCTTTGCTTTCTCCTCGTCGCTCTCTGCGACTCCCCCCTCATTACTCTTTAAAGGGCCAACACCTTCAGCTTTATACTATTTAACATTTATATAATTGAAGAACATTTTAGGGTTAGTTTTACTCTCTTTGGCAATTAATCTCTCGGTCTCTAGTTTGGCCGCTTTTATTTGTTTTTTACATGTTCTATTTTTTTCCTTATAGTTTTTCAGTGCTTCCGTGCAACCCTCCTGTTTTAGTGTTTTATATGCTTTCTTTTTGTCATTTATTGCTTTCTTTACAGTTCTATTTATCCACATTGGTTTCTTTTTGTTCCTTAACCTTTTATTACCATACGGTATGTACCTCTCACAATGAGTTTTTAGGATGTTTTTAAAGATATCCCATTTTGTGTCTGTATTTGTGAGGACTTTGTCCCAGTTAGTTTGGCCTATGGCCTCTCTTAGTTGGCTAAATTTAGCTTTTTTGAAGTTTGGTATTTTTGTTCCTCCCTGTAGAAACGCTCTTTTGAATGATAATTGGAAGGTTATTACTTTATGGTCACTATTTCCCAGGTGTCCCCCGACCTGCACGTCTGTTGTTCTGTCAGGTCTATTGGTTAATACTAAGTCCAGTATGGCCGTCCCTCTAGTCGGGTCCTGAACCAGTTGGGAGAGGTAATTGTCTTTGGTTATAGCCACGAACCTGTTTCCCTTATGAGATATACAAGTTTCAGTTTCCCAGTCTATATCTGGGTAGTTGAAGTCCCCCATAATAACCACCTCATTATGATTTGCCGCCTTGTCTATCTCGTTTAGTAGTAGATTTTCTGTGGACTCTGGTATATTAGGTGGTTTATAGTAAACTCCTATTAGTAATTTATTGTTGTTTTTAGCTCCATGTATCTCTACCCATAGTGACTCCACATGTTCATGTCCCTCACTTATATCTTCTCGGACTGTGGGCTTTAGACAGGACTTTATATAAAGGCAGACCCCTCCCCCTCTCCGGTTTTGACGATCCTTTCTAAACAGACTGTAACCTTGTACATTAACTGCCCAGTCATAGCTATCATCCAGCCATGTCTCAGTTATTCCCACTATGTCATAGTCCTCCTCACACATCACTAATTCCAGTTCACCAGTTTTATTAGTCAGGCTTCTGGCATTAGTATACATACATTTGAGAGGTTTATGTATATTTTTTACCCTACACCTTTCCTTCTGAATTGTTCTAGTCCCTCCTTCGATTCCTCCCCCATTCTTATTACCTTGCCCCCGGTCTCTATCTGCACTATCTTCCCCTCCTATAACGTAATTACCCTCCCCCCCAGTCCCTAGTTTAAACACTCCTCCAACCTTCTAGCCATCTTTCTCCCCAGCACAGCTGCCCCTTCCCCATTGAGGTGCAGCCCGTCCCTACGATAGAGCCTGTTGCCGATAGAAAAATCGGCCCAGTTCTCCAGGAACCCAAACCCCTCCATCCTACACCAGTTCTTGAGCCACTTGTTAATCTCCCTAATCTCCCATTGCCTTTCTTGTGTGGCTCGTGGTACAGGCAGTATTTCGGAAAATACTACCTTTGAGGTCCTTGCCCTCAGCTTTTGACCTAAATCCCTGAAATCATTTTTAAGGACTCTCCACCTACCTCTAACTTTGTCATTGGTTCCGATATGGACCATGACCGCTGGATCGTCTCCAGCCCCTCCCAGTAATCTGTCAACCCAATCCGCGATGTGTCGAACTCTAGCGCCAGGAAGACAGCACACTGTTCGGCGATCACGGTCTTTGTGACAGATTTCCCTATCTGTTCCCCTAATAATGGAGTCTCCCACTACCAGCACCTGTCTGGCCTGCCCTGCTCTCCTGGTTCCCTGCTTACTGGAGCTGACATTCCCCTGACTGGCAGAGGAAGTGTCTGGCTGCAGCAGTGCCGTCCCCGGACTGACATCCCCCTCATCTGCCAAACGTGCAAACTTGTTGGGGTGTGTCAGATCAGGGCTAGCCTCCCTGGCACTCTTCCCTCTACCCCGCTTTCTAACTTTTACCCAGCTAGCTACCTCACTTTCCTCAGCCTCCTCTCTGTCACCCTCCCCCTCATCTACCCCAAAGAGTGCTTGCTCGGTGAGAAGCAAACTCTTTTGCAAATTATCAATGCCTCTCAGTGTTGCAACTTGCCCATTTAGAGACTCGATCTGCGATTCCAAACGGGTAATTTGCTCACATCTAGAACAAAGATATACACCCTTGAACTCCTGTTCCAGGACTGCATACATCATGCAAGATGTGCACTGGACTGCGTTGTAAATTGTGCAACACATACTAAATGGGGATTACAACAGTAAAAAAGTAAAACAGTATAAATGATTTAGATTTAGACCCTGTCTGCTGTAGTTGAAGGACCACGTAAAATTAAGCCAACAACACACAAGGAAATTATATCCAACCTTAGTTTCCAAACTCCTTTTCTTAAACTCCTTATTTTTTAACTCCACTTAATAAGAAGCCACTTAGTAGAGCAAGCCTCAGAAAGAGCAGGCTCTGAAGAGTATAAGTGGCTCAATTTATAGCACCTGGTTGCCCCAGGCACTCGCCTTAATTAAGCAGAGAAAAAAAAAAAAAAAACGATTTTAAATGCAAGTACAAAAATACAAACACTTAACTTTCAATGATCTCTGCTGCAATCCACACTCAGCCACCTGCAATCACTCCCACAAAACCACACACAGCTCTAGAACTCCTTATTTTTTAACTCCACTTAATAAGAAGCCACTTAGTAGAGCAAGCCTCAGAAAGAGCAGGCTCTGAAGAGTATAAGTGGCTCAATTTATAGCACCTGGTTGCCCCAGGCACTCGCCTTAATTAAGCAGAGAAAAAAAAAAAAAAAAAAAAAACGATTTTAAATGCAAGTACAAAAATACAAACACTTAACTTTCACTGATCTCTGCTGCAATCCACACTCAGCCACCTGCAATCACTCCCACAAAACCACACACAGCTCTAGAACTCCTTATTTTTTAACTCCACTTAATAAGAAGCCACTTAGTAGAGCAAGCCTCAGAAAGAGCAGGCTCTGAAGAGTATAAGTGGCTCAATTTATAGCACCTGGTTGCCCCAGGCACTCGCCTTAATTAAGCAGAGAAAAAAAAAAAAAAAAAAAACGATTTTAAATGCAAGTACAAAAATACAAACACTTAACTTTCACTGATCTCTGCTGCAATCCACACTCAGCCACCTGCAATCACTCCCACAAAACCACACACAGCTCTAGAACTCCTTATTTTTTAACTCCACTTAATAAGAAGCCACTTAGTAGAGCAAGCCTCAGAAAGAGCAATCTCCTTCACAGTATGATGCGTCCCCTTACAGAATTATTGTTTCTGGGCAGCAGATGGCTGTTTAGACCAGGAATGATGATTGACGTGCCAGCACAAACCACGGGATCCACAGTGATCAAGTGAATGGGTCCGTATCTGTGATGCGGAATGCACGCGGCCGGTGCCCCATGTATTGCAGAACCTCCGTATGCGGTCCGCAGCACGGGCATAGAGCCCTTACGTTCGTGGGCAAGAGGCCTAAGGCTGGCTTTGGCTATAGGTGATAGGCTTGTTTCACACATAGACTTTTTGGTCATTTTCATTGGTTTTCGGTGTGTTTTTTGCAGCATTTTTTAATCAAGAATATCCAGATGATGCATGGAAGGCTATGACTATTTCAATGTTCTTCTTTTTTAATAAAATCGCAGCATTCTCTGGGTTTGGCATTTTTTCCCTCATTCCTAGGCGGTTTCTCCCATAGACCTCCACTATTTATTTATTTTTTTGTAGCTTTAAAAAAACGTGCAGTGTGTGTGTGGGATTTTTTTAATATCATTTTTGTACCAATGTATTTTCCAAATCCTGCTTTACATGGAAGCGTCAGGAACTTTACAGTGGGGTACACAGAAAAATGATTGCAAAAACCGCCATAAACAGTGGAATTTTCATGATGGATTTTACAATTTGCAAAGCTTCGAGTGTATTCTGCAGCAAATACACAGCAGAATCTGAAAAAATACACCACCAAATAGGAAACAAATGTGCATGTAATACATGCTGATTTTGGTTCAGATTTTTCATGGATTTTGCCAGAAAAGTGAAATTCCGTTGGACAAATCCACCCTGTGTGGCTTTCCAGTAAGGATGCTCATGAGCAGTAAAGGGCGTACAGGCACATTTAAAAACATTTGTGAGGATCTGCTTTCTTGCTCACTCACTGCTAAAATGCCAAGATCTTAGCGTAGATCACTAACAACCAAGAAAAAGGTTAAAGTAAATTGTTTTGACCGATGGAATCAGTAATTTTAGTACATAGACATAACGACTTAGGCTACTTTCACACTCGCGAATGGATCTGCAGAAAAGCATCCATTCAGATAATACAACCGTCTGCGTCCGTTCAGAACGGATCTGTTTGTATTATCTTTAACATAGCCAAAACGGATCAGTCATGAACACCATTAAAAGTCAATGGGGGACGGATCCGTTTTCTATTGTGTCAGTGAAAACGGATCCATCCCCATTGACTTACATTGTGTGTCAGAACAGATCTGTTTGGCTTAGTTTCGTCAGACTGAAAGCGGAACGGAGACAAACTGATGCATTCTGAGCGGATCCTTTTCCATTCAGAACGCATTAGGGCAAAACTGATCTGTTTTGGACCGCTTGTGAGAGCCCTGAACGGATCCGACAAATGAAAACCAAAACGCCAGTGTGAAAGTAGCCATATTAACAAATTACCCACGGTTAGATCATTAATTCCGGATAGGTATAAATGCCAGAGCATGTGGTTGGAAATCTAGCAAGGCTCTATCTTAGAACATGTCCCTCGAGAACGAAAATGCTGATCCATCTATTTATAATTATTTCCATCATCTGCTCCTTTGTGGTGGATGGAAGGATTTTATGATGAGACACCCAGGGAATTACATAATACAATATATACCTTGCATGACTAACCTGTACTGCAAGGAAGATGACAGTATCCTGAAGCAGAGAATATTACAGCTTGCCTAGGGTGTCTGCATTTTTGTGAAGAAATTTACTTGCTGTTTTATTAAGGGGATTATCCTAGGATTTTGTGTGCGGCTCCTCTGTTCATCTTCCTGAATGCACTGAGTGAACAGGGGGCGATTCTGTAGTGCTGCAAACATGAGCGCTGTTTGCAGGTGGGAAACTACATTTCCCACAAGCAAATTGCGTCTCTTCTAGGCTTGTACAGAGCAAGCTCCAGAGATCGGCTATAGAAAGGTGCTTGTCCGAATACTGCATTATATAACCAACAACGACAAGGTGGGACAAAGTCACAAAGTTTGGTAGCACACCATGGTTGCGCAAGATTTTTGTGACTTTTTGGAGTTCAGAGTCCTGCTCACCAATTTTTCAACAAGCGAGTGGAGCTAAGACGGCTATGTAGTGGGGCGGCTATGTAGTGGGGCAGCTATGTAGCGGGGCGGCTATGTAGCGGGGCGGCTATGTAGCGGGTCGGCTATGTAACTGACCCAGCACATTTATTATAATCTACACCTGGAAACTGGCATAGGTTACAGTGCAAATCTACACCAGCTCCCTTGCTCCTGTAGATTTCCAGTTTGGCTCTCGGACCTGCACAGATGCATCACAATTATTAAGAGGAGGTCTCCAGTGGGGGAGAGATAAAGACTGGCAAGTAATACATCTTAATAAACGTCCCCCTAGGTACTTTGGAGGTTGACTACAAACGATCCATGCATTTTACATGATTGAATGTAATTTTGCGTTTATTGCTTAATTTACATGTAAGTGACAATGATGGATACTTTTCATTGTGGGAAAAAAAACACTTAATGCACTTTGGTGTTAACCATACACTGTATCATACAATGTATTTATTTAACCTAGAATATTATTGTGTTAAGGCCCCTTTACACTGATAGATTTAGCAGACGATAACCGGGAAGGAAGTGTTCCTTCCTGGCAAGTGCCTGCTCGTCAGTGGAGGAGACCGCTGCATTTACATGTAGTGATCTCCTCCACAGTATGGGGAGGAGCGATAGCTAATGCCATCTCTCATCCCCATACAGAATTATTGTTTGCACCAGCAGTAGCGGTTTAGATGGCATGATCTGCTGCCGACAAACAATGATTTTGGTGACCGCAAAAACGATCATATTGCCCGATGGAACTAGCATTTCACTCGTTCATCGGATAATCGGTGGCACCTTTACACTGGCAGATAATCACTAACGAACGCTCCTATGAATGCTTGTTAGCAATTATCTGACTGATGCGCGGCCAGTGTAAAGGGGCCTTAATGCCTTTACTGTATATTGAAGTGTCTTTATAATACAGACATTGAAATATTCCACAATGGATTTTTGACCTGTGTAATGGCAAAGTTAATACCAAAGGGAAAAAACTTGTGCTGCTCCTATAGAGGCAGATCATCTTTCCTCTCCTCCTAGAAATACCATACCTCTCACCAGTATGGTGCGTCCACACATACGTAATATGTACAGTGTCAGAATGTACAAAAGCACGTCGGGGACAATGGGAATGGTAATGCCCAGTTGACAATTTCTGAAACAAATTGCTGGAGAAATAACAGGAACTTCAGAGTTGCCATAGTGCTCTAGAATCATTATTTTATGGGTCAAGCAATTATTTACTAAAACAAAATTAGCTTGTAAATCTTTAGCTTGTACAATATACAGTAACTTGTCTCAGAGGTGCATACAGATGGACATATATATGGAGGTTCTGTTGGGGACCTCGGTCACAGATTGTGACCAAATTGTAGGAAACCCAAAGGCCACATTATAGTCAATGGGGTCCATCAGGCACTGCTGGTGTCCATCATAAGATAGCTCCAGTGCTTCTGATTTTTCAGTTTTTCTGTTCCTTGACTGGGCCAGAATAACAGAAGATACCTTGTATCAGGTGGACCTAGCCTTAAAGGGGTTGTCTTATAGGTGCGGGTCTCCCTCTGCTGCTATATAGAGAACGGAGCCTCTCAAGGTGGTGGCTGGAGGACTCCGGTCCGGCTCCCCATAAAAGTGAATGGCAACATACCACGCATGTGCGGCACCCACTTCCATTCTTTTCTATGGGGCTGACGGAAATAGCCGAGCCAGCACTCGGCTATTTTCGCTGGCCCCATAAAAAAATGAATGGAGGGCAGCTGCGCATGTGCTGTGAGCCCTCTTTCACTTGCGGGGCTCCATTCTCGATATAGGTGCGGGTCCTGGCGGTGGGACCCGCACCTATAAGACAATGGAGGCATATCCTAGCGATATGCCCTCATTGTTCATGATGAGGCAACCCCTTTAAGGTGCATTTACACCTGCTGACTAAACAGGTAATTATTAGAAAGGGACTGTTCCCTGCTCGTCAGTGGAGGTGAAGAGCTGCATTTATAGCAGTGATCATCTCCACTGGATGGGGACAAGCATTGTCTACTGCTGTCGCTCGTCCTCATACAGATTCATTGTTTCTGAGCAGCAGCACGCTGTTCACACAGTATAATCTACTGCCCAGAAACTATTTAATGTGTTGGATGAAAGATCACCTCGAACGCTGGTTCATCAGGTGATCGGCCGCCCATTTCCACAGGCCAGTCATTGGGAATGTTTGTTCCTGGTAATAGCCCCGTGTACTGAATGTCCAGGACAGGATACTTAGACAGCTCTTCAGTTATTCTTTTGTAGCGCAGAGAGATATGATGCTAGTTTCTGTCAATAGGAAAGATTAGCGGTGTCCCCTGTGTCAGGCTTGTTGAAATGTGCCTGTGTGGACTTGTTTTTCTGCTGTATGGTCTCTGCAGAGCCATTGTAATCATACCGCCAGATCAGGCTTTTGTTCATTTGGAGCATTCTGTTTCTATGTTCTTCAGCACCACATACTGAAAGCTTCACAGTTGAATGTCTGTTTGTAGCCTTTACATGTGCACATAGTATATTCTGTTTTACTGTAATAATGAGCAAGGCCTCTAACTGAGCAGATATGTGCTATCATGTACATTTGGGAAATCAGTGCACCCAAGCTAAAATCTGCATGTCTTTAAATAATAAAAGACAAAAAAACAACTAGGCCTCAAATAATAAAGCACCTTACGTGGCTGCAGTGGCACAGCATTTACTTTCACATGTCCATAGTAGCCATTATGGATGCAATACATTTTTTGTTATCTTATGTAATTCTACTGTGAGCTAATGGACTCAGGTTTTTAGCTGTTAAATCAATATTTCTTTGCACCGCAGATGGTCCTGTATGTTATTAGGGGTCTGTGGAGATCTACTTTCTTCAACAGAGAGAAGTGATCAAATAGCTGATACTCTTCAAGATGTTGCTAATACAGTAGATGTGTTATTAAAGGAGTATATGCCTTGCGAATTAAAAATATTGTAGCAATTGCTGAGAAACGACGTCAAAAGTGATGACTAGTATGGGTCAGCCTAAGTTGTAAAGAGGTTGACCTATCTGGACATTTATGGCATATCCACAGGTAGCCATGAGTGTTTGATTCTCTCTGTTCATTGCTATGGAACTTCTGAAAATAGCTGAGTAAGCATGCTTGGCTATTTATGGAAGTCCCATAGCAGTGAATGGAGAGAGCTCCACACATGTGGCCACCAAAGCGTTCATTGAAGCATGTTAATGGGCTCCCATTCTTGAGATAGGAGCAGGTCCCAGACCTGAGACATTTATTGCATATCTTGCCAATATGCCATACATGTCCTGGGAATACTCCTTTAACTTTTATAAAAAGTTGGTACGGTATATAGTTGGTATATGACATGCTATTGATTTCAAACAGAGAGAGGTATTCATTCATGTGGTCATCTCTCCACAAAACCTGACACTGGATAACCCTAATTTTTTACTTTATTAAACAGGATATGACCAAACATGACAGTAAGACCTGGACAGGCAAGGGTACCGTGGTAGATGGAACACCACTGGACCAAGTGTACCAGTTTGACTTGGGGCCAAACCCAAAGGGTGGAGTTTAAGTCATCCCCATTCTTCACAATACCCCTGGTGGTGGGGATAGACTTTACCAAAGGCTCACCAGGTCGCACCTCCGGGATGGTCCTGGTGCACTTGGCACCTTACCTGTAAGGGACAAATGCTGGTGCAAGCACCAATGATCCAGGCAAACACAAACAGACTGAAATTGCAAAAAAAATACTATACCGCATGTATATTTCAAATGGGGGAAACAAATGTTTTCTCACAATCCTTCTTAGGGTGTGGTAACAAACCTTCAAACTACCACATACCCCATGTAGTGGTTTGAACTTTTGACATTTTTTTAAAGGGAACCTGTCACCAGTTTTATGGTGTCCAAACTAAGGGCAACATAAATAAGTGACTGATTCTCTTAGCAAAATGCTGGGTCACTTTCTTTAATTGACCCAGTCAATCTGCCAACATCTTGTATTGAAAAGCTCCAGCTCATAATGATGAGTCCTGAATATTCATGAGCTCCTGACTCTCCCCGCCTACCTGCTGCTGATTGACAGTTTTTTTCCATATGAATCAGCAGCAGGTGGGCAGGGGCTTGGCTATAGCTCTGAATTAAATATATGCTGGACTCAATGACATCACGCTGGACTCAAATCAGCTCATTAGCATGCGGCATGTGGCATCTTTGTGTGTATATTATGAGGTAACCATCTGTCACACCAGTAAGTGAATACATCTAAGGTACTTTTTAGTAGTTAATGATTGTATATAATTAGTTAGATTATAATCAAATATGCACATGACAGGTTCCCTTTAATTTAAAAAAATCCTTAAGGAATTTATCATGTAGAGAAAGTTAATAGAAGCCACTTACTAATGTATTGTTATTATCCATATTGCTTCCTTTGTGGACTAGATTCATTTTTCCATCACATTATACACTGCTCATTTCCATGGTTACAACTAGAGGTGAGCGAAATTCTCAAAAATATGATTTGGTCGGTTCGCCGAATTTTCCGAAAAGATTTGATTCAATCAGAATTTATTAGTGGCATTTCTGGGTGCAGAGAGCCTGTATAGTGGTGTAGAGCACTGTGCCTTGCAGTTACACGCATAGGGAGTCTGCTGTGGTAGTGAAACCATACTGTGATTCAGTATGACATGCAGATGACAGGTGTCGCTCTTAGAATCACTGCACACTTCACTTATTTGGATAGATACTGGGCCAAAACTGACCAACTAACTCAAGTGTTTACACCGTTGTCAGCTGATTCCACATAGATGTCTACAGAACCTGTTCTTTTAAACACTTATACAAGTAGAGCCTCCCTGGCAGAGTGGAGAGGGTGTTAGCAGTAACTTTGTGTTGGTGTCACTGATTATTTTGCCCTTCCTCTGATCCGTCAGAACAATAACGGATCCTGTCTGTTGAGCATCTGCCTTCACTCGTCAGCATTTGGTCAGTAATCCATCAGTATTGCTAAAGCCCAAAAAAAACAGGGGTGGATCCAAAACAGAGATGACACGTGAATGGAATATTTGCTTGTCTTCTGTGTTTTGTACCTACTCCTGCTTTTGGTTACCAAATCATAAGCCAATTCTGATGGGACCATGTCATGCAGGCCTTACAGCTGCTACATAGACAGGTGTCACGGTGGGGAGTGGGGGAAACCCCCCACCATGCCGTGTCAAAGGGTAAAAAGGGGATAAGCCTGGCCAAAAGGAGTAATAAGGGAGCAGGTCACCTCCTACAGAATCCCTAATCCTCTCCCTGACTCCTCACTGTATGAGCGGACCCCGATGGTAGCACGACTCATACTCGGGATTCCTAGAGACCCTAAGTCGCCCTGGTAATCCCTCACCAAGGAGCCGGGAAGAGACGACCTGTTCATCCCAGTCACAGAGGAACAGGAATCTCTATCTGAGGCCAGTCTGCAAGGAGAGGGGAACACATACAGCATATGGAGATGGCAGGTAAGCAAAACCAATAACACACTGACTGGAACCCGTGCACTAGTGCTGCTGTGCACACCAACATTAAAGGACACAGCACACACCACAAACCACACAGGAACCCAGGACACCCATAGCTGCAATAAACATGAGACAGGGGGATGTCTAGCAAACATGCTGGACACCAAACACCACCAGACATGTAACACCACACAAAACAAACAAACACTCTGAACATAACCCACTCGCTACAAATAGGGACAGGAAGGGAAGGAGACACCGGGATAACATTTATGACCACAAGGGTGGCCCTTACTGGACAGATGGAACACCCTGGACTGGGGCAGAGCTCCAGCACCAACAACAGCTGAAGTACAACTGACTCCAGCCAGGAAACCACAGAAGATATAAGCCAAGTGACCACACCCAGTCAGGTAGTTAACCCTTACAGCACCAGACAGGTGGAGGCTAAGACTTAAAGGGGAAGTGCACACACAAGCATACCAAACGCGTAACCACCGGCAACAGCATGCGTGGCAACCATGTCACGGCAATCACCCAGAGGGCCAAGACACTGCCACCGCATGCTCTTACAGCAACACGTTGCCACGGGCAACCACAAGTGTGGCAACGGTGTCACAGCGTACACCATAGGCCGTGACAGCAGGATCCATTGTACGTCTCATTGTGTGTCAAATAAATGATGTGAACCAGGCCAAAAAGGCAAAATAGTTGCCCAGTCATGGAGTGGGGATGGTTGGAGCATGAGAAGTCCACAGAGTGGCCCGATGACATAGTGGTGAGGTGCCAGTAGCATGAGGATACCACAGAGTGGCCCAGTGGCATAGTGGGGAGGTGGCAGCAGCATGAGGAGACCACAAAGTGGACCAGTGACATAGTGTTGAGGTGGCAGCAGCATGAGGAGACCACAAAGTGGCCCAGTGACATAGTGGTGAGGGGGCAGCAGCATGAGGAGACCACAGAGTGGCCCAGTGACAAAATGTTGAGGTAGCAGCAGCATGAGGAGACCACAGAGTGAACCAGTGACATAGTGTTGAGGTAGCAGCAGCATGAGGAGACCACAGAGTAGTGATGTGGCAGCAACATGAGGAGACCAGAGTAGTGAGGTGGCAGCAGCATGAGGAGACCACAGAGTGGCCCAGTGAAATAGTGTTGAGGTGGCAGCAGCATGAGGAGACCACAGAGTAGTGATGTGGTAGCATCATGAGGATACCACAGAGTAGTGATGTGGCAGCAACATGAGGAGACCAGAGTAGTGAGGTGGCAGCAGCATGAGGAGACCACAGAGTGGCCCAGTGAAATAGTGTTGAGGTGGCAGCAGCATGAGAAGACCACACAGTAGTTATGTGGAAGCAGCATGAGGAGACCACAGAGTGGCTTAGTTACATAGTGTTGAGGTTGCAGCAACATGAGGAGACCACAGAGTAGTGATGTGGCAGCAGCATGAGGAGACCACAGAGTGGCCCAGTGACATAGTGTTGAGGTAGCAGCAGCATGAGGAGACCACAGAGTGGCTTATTGACAAAGTCGTGATGTGGCAGCAGCATGAGCAGACCACAGAGTGGCACAGTGACATAGTGGTGAGATGGCAGCAGCATGAGGAGACCACAGACTGATGAAGTGGCAGCAGCATGAGAAGACCACAGAGTGGTGATGTGGCAGCAGCATGAGGAGACTACAGAGTGGTGAATTGGCAGCAGCATGAGGAGACCACAGAGTGGTGAAGTGGCAGCAGCATAAGGAGACCACAGAGTGGTGAAGTGGCAGCAGCATGAGGAGACCACAAAGTGGTGAAGTGGTAGCAGCATAAGGAGACCACAGAGTGGCTTAAAGACATAGTGTTGAGGTGGAAGCAGCATGAGGAGACCACAGAGTGGTGAAGTGGCAGCAGCATGAGGAGACAACAGAGTGCCCTAGAGACATACTGTTGAGGTGGCAGCAGCATGAGGAGACCACAGAGTAGTGATGTGGCAGCAGCATGAGTAGACCACAGAGGGGTGAAGTGGTACCAGCATGAGGAGACCACAGAGGGGTGAAGTGGCAGCAGCGTAAGGAGACCACAGAGTGGCTTAGAGACATAGTGTTGAGGTGGAAGCAGCATGAAGAGACCACAGAGTAGTGATGTGGCAGCAGCATGAGAAGACCACAGAGTGGTGAATTGGCAACAGCATGAGGAGAATACAGAGTGGCCCAGTGACATAGTGTTGAGGTCAGGGCTGTGGAGTCGGAGGCAATTTTGGGTACCTGGAGTCGGAGTAGGAGTCGGCAAAAAATGAACCGACTCAGACTCCTACTAGATTTAAATTGGAATAAAATAAAAAAAGCAAGTTTAAATGTCCCAAGTCACAAAAAGTTATAATTAATTACCGTATGTTTTGCCCTATAAGACGCACCTGCCCATAAGACGCACCTAGGTTTTTGAGGAGGGTTTTGAACTAATGGTGGTCTGTGGATGACCCTATTATTGGAGCATCTGTGGATGGCACTGTTATGGGGGCATCTGTGGATGGCACTGTTATGGGGGCATCTGTGGATGGCACTGTTATGGGGGCATCTGTGGATGGCACCGTTATGGGGCCATCTGTGGATGGCACCGTTATGGGGGCATCTGTGGATGGCACTGTTATGGGGGCATATGTGGATGGCACTGTTATGGGGATCATTGTGGGGGCATCTGTGGATTGCACTGTTATGGCGGCATCTGTGGATGACACATATATAGCATCTTATCTTATGTGTCATCCACAGATCCCCCCATAACATTGTCCCTGTGTAGTGAATGGGGGCCGGAATCTGTTTCTGTAATGGCAGCGGGGCCCGGTGCCTGCTTCATTCATAAAGTGGGCGGAACAGGCGAGTGACGTAGTGAGCTACGATACGAGCGCCCACCCGGCCTCCTGACTGCCAAGAAGTTACTAGTAAGTAGTACAGCGCTAGATTTAAGATGATTGGAATACTTTAACAATACCCAGAAGTTAGATATGATTACCGTATACTACAGTGATCGGGGCCCAGTGTAGTAGAATACAGTGACTGCACCGGGCCCTGCTTCCATTAAAGAAACAGATTCCGGCCCCCAGCCCCTCCTCCCTCTCAGCCTATTCACCGGACGGTCGCAGTATTCGCCCCATAAGACGTACTGCTATTTTTCCCCCACTTTTGCGAAAAATACGGTACTTCTCTACTGTAAGAATAAAGGCCAATGCTTGCAGTGCGTCACGTTACCGCAAAACGAACACGTTAAGTGACCATAAAGAAGAATGCTTTTCATATGCTTCACTATATGGCACGCAACGCACAGTTAAGAAACTTATACTTATACTTTCCATTGTGTTGTGTTCCGCTGTTACAGGGAACGCAACGGCCATGGTTAACCTAGCCTTTCACTGATAACTGATTAAGTAAATATGTTTTTCTGCAGGACTAGACACTTGTATAAGTAAAGGGAATGGATAGTCAATAGTTCAAGACTGAAGCTGTAAACCATTTGAAAAACTGCTGTCATTCAGCTAAGGCTATAAAAACTTGTAAACTCAAAATGTTAGCTTAAACTTTAAACATGACTATGGGATTCTACTAGGGAAATCATGTTTTAAAATAAATGCCCCTTCTCCTGCCCCTTCCTGGATCCTCCCACTGCCCTATCTTCAGCAGAAGATCAGCACACAAAGGAGAAGCGCCCCCTGAGAAAGCGGAGGAGCGAAACGTGCGTCGGGGTGCGCTCTCTGCCAGACCTGGGTTTGTTCCATCTGTGCCTTCTATCAACTCTAGGTAATATGTTATAGTATAATTTTTTCTTATTAAACGTTTAATACTACTATTGTTGTCCCTCCATACTGCTTATGGGCTAGCTGTAGGTGCTGTTACTTCACCCTTGCTTCTGGCTCCTATTTTGCAGTTGTTGTATGTTTATCTGTGGGGGTTGGAGGTTTGTACGTGTATTGGGGGTAGGGTTTATATTGCCTGCTTAGTGCAGCATACACACTTTCCCTATTCCTCTTTTGGATTTTTGGACTCATTTACCCAGAGTCAGGCGGCTGAGCGGCTTATCGCAGCGCTTGTCTGCACTGCTGCTACTCATTTTATCATTGTCTATGGTCTGTTGTTATATTTATTATTCAATATAATATTTGTGTTAAAATTGTATATGTGTGTCTTTTTCAATTGGTTGTGTTATAACTTTTCTGCACACATAATCTCATCCTTTGGATGATTTAATAGGTGGTACAGAGGAGAAGGCAGCAGCTTCCTAGCCAGTAGTTCTGTGGTAATGACATGTTGCCTTTCTTTCCTTCAAGGAATGTATAAAATACATTTGCATATTAAATACAGAGGAGTCGGAGTCGGAAGTACCAAAAACTGAGGAGTTGGAGCATTTATCTACCCCATCGACTCCACAGCCCTTGTTGAGGTGGCAGCAACATCAGGAGACCACATAGTGGTGATGTGGCAGCAGCATGAGGAGACCACAGAGTGGACCAGTGACATAGTGTTGAGGTGGCAGCAGCATGAGGAGACCACAGTGTGGCCCAATGACGTAGTGTTGAGGTAGCAGCAGCATGAGGAGACCACAGAGTAGCCCAGTGACAGTGTTGAGGTAGCAGCAGCATGAGGAGACCACAGAGTAGTAAGGTGACAGCAGCATGAGAAGACCACAGAGTAGTGAGGTGGCAGCAGCATGAGGACACCACAGAGTAGTTAGGTGGCAGCATGAGGAGACCACAGAGTAGTGAAGTGGCAGCAGCAAGAGGAGACCACAGAGTGGCATAGTGACATAGTGTTGAGGTGGCAGCAGCATGAAGAGACCACAGAGTGGCCCAGTGACATAGTGTTCAGGTGTTAGCAGCATGAGGAGACCACTGAGTAGTGATGTAGGAGCAGCATTAGGAGACCATAGGGGGTGAATTGGCAGCAGCATGAGGAGGCCACACTGGCCCAGTGATATAGTGTTGAGGTGGCAGCAGCATGAGGAGACCACAGAGTACTGATATGGCAGCAGCATGAGGAGACAACAGATTGGCCCAGTGACAGAGTGGGGAGGTGGCAGCAGCATGAGGAGACCACAGAGTGGCCCAGTGACATAGTGTTGAGGTGGCAGCAGCATGAGGAGACCACAGAGTAGTGATGTGGCAGCAGCATGAGGAGACCACAGAGTGGTGATGTGGCAGCAGCATGAGGAGACCACAGAGTGGGCCAGTGATATAGTGTTGAGGTGGCAGCAGTATGAGAAGACCACAGAGTAGTGATATGGCAGCAGCAGGAGTAGACCACATAGTGGCTTAGTGACATAGTGTTGAGGTGGCAGCAGCATGAGGAGACCACAGAGTAGTGATGTGGGGCAGCATGAGGAGACCACAGAACGGCCCAGAGACATTGTGTTGATGTAGCAGCAGCGGTAGCAGCAGCATGAGAAGACCACAGAGTGGTGGTGTGGCAGCAGCATGAGGAGACCACAGAATGGCCCAGAGACATTGTGTTGATGTAGCAGCAGCATGAGGAGACCACAAAGTGGCATAGTGACAGAGTGGGGAGGGGGGCAACACCAGTACCAGCTGAAGATGGTGGCTGGCAGTAGGAGCACCTGGCATAAGGTGTGGCATCAGGCGGGTGGCAGCATCAGAATAGTAGCTGAAGAATGTAGCTTCAATAAACAGGCCTCTTTTGTCAAATTGTAAGTGTGGCACTATGGATGATCTAGTCTGATGCATCAGGTACTGGTGTTTGAAAATCATGGCTGATCCACGCCTGAATCATCTTCACAAAGATCAGTTTCTTCACATCTTGTGTGGAAAGGCGAGTTCTCCTTGGATTAACTATGCCCCCCTTCCCCCCGCACTAAACACCCACTCTGATGCCACACTGCTGGCCGGGCAGGAAAGCTTGTCCAGGGCAAACTCGTCCAGTTGCGGCCACAAATCGTTTGGCTGCTCAGTAGTCCAGGGGATCTTTGATGTGGGGTGGTAGGGTGCACTCCAAAAATGCCACAACCTGCTGTTCAGGTTCTGCTCTATGTCTACCTGCTGCTGGTGAGTAGTTTCTTCAATAGGCGGGTGAAGAAAACTGCTCATCAGCGACTCTAGATTTAAGTTGCTGCTAATGGAGCTGGTACTGCTCCTCCCCCCAGCAGCCATGGCAGTGGAATGTGAGCGCAGAGGGCCCCCCAGGCAGACCTGTGTGAGTATGGGTGATGGCTCACATAGACAGCAGCCAACTGACTACATAGGATGTCTCGATAATAGTTCAATTTGTCCTCCCTCTCAGCGGGTGTAAAAAAGGCCCCCATTTTCGACCGGTAGCGAGGGTCTAACATAGTGAAGAGCCAGTAGTCATCCCTCTGACAAATGGTGACAATTCGGCTGTCACTACCCAAGTAAGTAAGCATGCATCGGACTATTTGCGCAAGTGACTCAAAGGGACTCCCTGCCTCCATCTCCACCGCATACTGCCACGGTGTGTCTGGGTCCTCTGCTTCCTCTTCCTAATCGCCCTGTAGCTCCTCTGGCTGCTCCTCCTCTCCTGTCACCTGTGTAGAAAAACCACCCATTTCTCTACACATTGCTTGTACTCGAATGTCCTCCTCCTCTTCCTCCTCTAGTTCAACGTCCACAGGGCTCATGTGGCCGTGAGATGTAGTCACCACGTCTCCTATCCCCCAGCCAGCCAGATTTAGCAGCATCTGTTCCAGGACATGAATCAGTGGAATGACGTTGTTCATCCCGTAGTCCTGGCGACTGACTAATAAAGTGGCCTCCTCAAAGGGCCCAAGCAAATGGCAGGTGTCACACATGAGCTGCCACTGGCTAACATCGAAGTTACACAGGAAAGTACCTCTGTCTGCCTGTATCTTCAAGAAATCGTTTATGGCCTTTCTCTGTTCATATAATCGGTCCAACATATGGAGGGTGGGATTCCAACGGGTGGAAACGTCGTATATCAGCTTATGTTGGGGGATGCCGTTCTGCCGCTGCAGCTCAAGGAGGGTGTGGTTTGCGGTGTACAAGTGGCTGAAGTGCATGCAATGTTTCCTGGCTATTTTCAGGATGTCTTGCAGATAGACGGAAAACTTCAGGAACCGCTTTAGAACCAGACTGAACACGTGCGCCATGCAGGGCGCATGGCTCAGCCCTCCTTGACGCAGCGCCGACACCATGCTCATCCCGTTGTCGGTTACCATGGTTCCGATTTTGAGTTGTCGAGGAGAAAGACAGGATTCGATTTCTTGATGAAGGACGTGGAACAGTTCCTCCCCTGTGTGACTCCGGTCGCCCAGGCAAACTAGGTGCAGAACAGCGTGACACCGCCGTGCCCTGCACATGTGGTATGCTGGTGGGGCACTCTTAATTGTCCCTGCAGTGGAGGCTGAGGACACGGTGGAGGATGAGGAGGCACAGGCAGACATTGTCGCAGGACCAACGGCGTGAGAACGTGGAGGCGGAAGCGATGTCACCGGGCCAAGTTGCTTGTGTGGCTGGGCAGGAACCACATTCACCCAGTGGGCCGTAAAGGACATATATTGTTCTTGACCATAGTTACAGCTCCATATGTCGGCACTGCCATGCACTTTGGCAGACACCGACAGGCTCAAGGACTGGCCCACCTTCTGTTCTACATATATGTGCAGGACTGATACTGCCTTTTTGGCAAAGAAATGATGGCTTGGGACTCTCCTCCTCGGCTCGGCACAAGCAATCAGTTTTTTGAAAGGTGCAGAGTCCACCACTTGGAAAGGGAGGGACTGCAGCACCAGCAACTTGGCCAGGACCACATTCAGCTTCTGTGCCGTTGGATGAGTGCACGCATACTGTTGTCTCTTGGCAATCGCTTCAGTGATCGATTGCTGATGGAATGACTGACGAGGAGGAGCAGAAGCATTAGGACCAACAGATGATGGGAAGGACAGACAGCTCCCTTCGGCTGAGGTGGTGAAGCCTTGACTGCATGAAATGGGTGATGCAGCGGTTGCTGCAGCAGGCTGGACCACCACATTGGATCCACAGTTCTCCTAAGCCACTTTATGGTGAAGCTGCATGTGTTGATGCAGGGCGGTGGTGCCAACATTGGCACCCTGCCCATGCGTCACCTTCTGCCCACAAAGTCAGCAAATGGCCATGTTCACCTCCTCCGGTGGCCTTACCAATAATTGCCACACCGCCGAGTATGGCATTTTTCCCCCAACACTCCGTACTGACTGCCTGCTACCGCTGCCTCCATGAACCCCTGCAGCACTACTTCCCGGGCAGGTAGTCTCTGCGAAGCGGGCGGTCTACCCTGGACACATTTTGGCTCCCGAACTCCCGCTGCTGTCACCCTGCTGACTCCCAGCCACGCTACCACCTTGCTGGCTCAGCCGCTGCCTCAAGCGCAAGCTGCCACACTGAGCTCCTGATGATGATGAAGCCCCTTCTTCACCCGGCTCCCAAGTGCGATCGGCTTCATCATCATCCACTACTGTTTGCACGTCACTGATGTCCCCCTCAATGTTCTTAGGGCCAGGAGCCTGACAGCTCGCACCATCAGCTCCCACGCGACTCTCATCATCACTACTTTCCCGCCTACTGGAGGAAGCGGCAGATCTCTCCTCCAGATCTTGGCTTGGCAGTAGCTACTGATTGTCCTCTAGTAGGTCGTCCTCGCTGAAAAGTGGAGTGTAGCCTATGGCATATAGTATTTCTCTAGCAGAGGGATTAGAAAAGGACAAAGGCAGGTTGAGGACAGGTGAGGGCACAGGGCTTGCTCCCGAGCCATGCCAACTAAGCCTTGTGTCTGAAAAAAACACTGACTCTTGGCTGGGGGTGTCTGATGTCACTTGCGATGAAGTAGAAGACTGAGTCAACCATTCAAGCACCGCTGGGTTGCTGGTCAAGACACGACCGCTAGATGACACCGGGAGCTCAAGCCTCTCGCTGCAACTTCTTCTGCCAGCCCGCCCCCCCCCCCCCTTTTCTTCTGCTGCCTGTGACAGAAACATTTTGGCCACTCCCTGTACCCTTTGAAGGGCCTGTCACATGTCTGTCTATGGTAATGTGAGAGAAAAAAAGAAGGAAAATAACCACAAGGGTGGATCCAATCCACTGGTCGTATATTTTGATAGTTATAAACATTAAACAGCGGGTAATGATAATGGGCAAAGAATAGTATGAAGCTTAGCTGATAAGTCACAAACTATTTTTACCCACCTATAGATCCATAAGTGGCAAAACTTAAAATAGTATAATGCAATATATAGTTATAAAATCATTATGGAGAAGAATAAAGTATAAAAATTGTGACCAAAAAAAAAACTCACCTCAAAAGGGAGGTGTTTTGTGGGATAAAGCTCAAGACACCCACAAAGTTTACCTCCCTTGCCTGGATAGCTCGTAGAATCTTAGTAAGAACGGCAGTTCAACAATGGGTACTTCTTGTTAATTCCTTTAATGATAAGACATGTCTGGTCCAACGCATTTCGGGGTTACATTAATCCCCCTTCATCAGGAGCAGTCACAAAACAATGAACATGTATGAACGACAAACACATAGTATATTATATAAAGGGATGCAAAAAACACAGCCAAATCATTGGCATAGGACGTCATTTCCGGTTCCGGAAGTGGTGCGTTCCACTGTGAAACGCACCCGTTTCTTTAGTGTATTAAAACAAGTAAAGTTTATTAAAGCAAATAAAAGTTTGTAAAAGACGACTTCTTTCGCCTGTATAGGGGGAAGAGATAAGGTGTAGGGAAGTTCCGGGCTAAAAAAGAGAGTTCCCCGGAGTCGGCAGAATCGGAAGTGGTGCGACTGGTGCCAATAATTTTGTCCAGCCCATTTTTGGAGTTTGGTGTGACATTATGTCCAATTAGCTTTTTTTCCCTCCCTTTTTTGGTTTTGTTCCAATACACACAAAGGGAATACACATGTGTATAGCAAATTATGTGTTACTGCAATACTTTTCTGTGAGAAATACTTCATTTTCTTGAAAAATTTCATGGGTGCCAACATTTACGGCCATGACTGTATAATTATTTTTTTTTATTACATATTTTGCTTATATCTTTTTTTATATACTTTTAGGCTTTTAAATACTTTTACATCCATATATTTTAATATTAATATTTTTATTGATATTAATATTTTTTATATGTATGTTTGATAATTATATATGTGCTTATCTATTCCAACACTTTTCATTCCTTATATTTATATTGATATAAATTATTGATGCAAATATTTCCCCCCCACTAATCTCCCCTCTTCATGATACGCATAGAGTGAAAGAGAACACTCTACAAAAAAAAGATCTACCCTTTCCATACCATATAATGAGGGAAAAGACGCTACATCAAAGGGTCAACCCACTTCCTGGGTCCATAGAAATCAGGGCCGATAGGAGCGCATTTGCGTTCCAGCTATGCACTCCACAGTTGCGCAATGGAACATCTGCGCTCCCCGCCTGCACAATGGAACCTGTGCGTTCCACGATTGCGTCCCACCAGGTCCGGACCGGAAGTCACACCACTTCCAGTTCCGCCGACTCCGGGGAACTCTCTTTTTCAGCCCGAAACTTCCCTACACCAAGACCGTTATCTCCTTCTATACAGGCGAAAGAAGTCGTCTTTTACAAACTTTTATTTGCTTTAATAAACTTTACTTGTTTTAACACACTTAAGAAACGGAACCGGAAATAACGTCCTATGCCAGTGATTTGGCATTGTTTTTTTGCATTCCTTTATATACTATGTGTTTGTCGTTCATACATGTTCATTGTTTTGTGACTTCTCCTGATGAAGGGGGATTAATATAACTCCGAAATGCGTTGGGCCAGACCTGTCTTATCATTGAAGGAATTAACAAGAAGTACCCACTGTGGAACTGCCGTTCTTCCTAAGATTCTACGAGCGATCCAGGCAAGGGAGGTTAGTTTTGTGGGTGTCTTGAGCTTTATCCCACAAAACACCTCCCTTCTATTATATTCTTCTCCATAATGATTTTATGACTATATTGCCTTATACTATTTTAAGTTTTGCCACACTTATGGATCTATAGGTGGGTAAAAATAGCCCATCCAGAAGGGTCTTT
The DNA here is from genome assembly GCF_905171765.1 of Bufo bufo. Lineage (NCBI taxonomy): Eukaryota > Metazoa > Chordata > Amphibia > Anura > Bufonidae > Bufo > Bufo bufo. The sequence continues at coordinate 189,743,599 of NC_053390.1, forward strand.
TGATTAACACTCTCTTTTTTATAATTTTTCCTTACTCCTGACTTGTTTGTCTGACATACTGTTAGATTAAATAATTAAATTAAAAGGAAATTAATACACTCCAAAAAGCTGTAGAACAATGTAACTTGACTGCAGAATGGCAAATAAGACGTACTTTTTTTTACTTATACACCCCCAAAAAAACTGTAGAACAATGTAACAGCACAGCAGATCGGCAAATAAGATGTAGTTTTTTTACACTTATACACCCCAAAAAAGGCTGTAGTACAAAGTAACTGCACCGCAGAAAGGCAAGTAAGACGTACTTTTTTTACACTTATTATCACGGACGTTACCGCGATAGGTGGCAGGAGATCAGTGAGATTGGCAACATGTGGTTTGATCTGACATGTTTTCAGCTTGGATCAAATTACGTCTGTCTTGTTTCTGGTGCTTGCCACACCTTCTTTCGCCAGGTGTGGCTATTATGGTAATTTAACCTTCTCTATTTATTGTTGTTTCTGCCACTATGCTATGCGGTTTATAGCTTCTGTTTGAGTTGTGAATAGCTGGTGTGTGGATCTCGGCCGAGTTCCTGGTGCTGCCATAGCCACTTGAAGTTAAATGTTTTCTTTCCTTTTTGTATTTTGTTTCGGTTATTTAGTGTGTTGCTTTTCCCTGTCATTGGTATGAGGCCTGAGGGAGACTCCTGTTCGTCCTTTTTTTTGGAGGAACAGGTTGTCTCAGTCCTGACATTAGTACCAGGGTCCTATAGGGAGAGTTAGGACACTAGGTATTCCTGTTTATGAACTCACTTACCTCTGGGGTCTGTTCATACTGATAGTTAGTCAGGACTTTCATTAGGGTTTTACTAGGAGGTGTCCATCTCCTTTCCCTAGTTTCCAGGCCTTATTCCCTCACCCCTTTCCCTCCTATGTTCGGTGTGGTGTTTCCCTCCCATACCCGAACGTTACATTTATACACCCCAAAAAGGCTGTAGTACAAAGTAACTGCACTGCAGAACGGCAAATAAGACGTACTTTTTTTTTACTCTTATACACTTGCATTACGCAACCCTGCAGGGTGAGCGAGTGTGAGGTCACATGGGTAGTTAAATAACTGAGGGTTGCTCTTGGTACTCACAGTTTTTGTATACCCTGGGCAGGTGTACAGCAGTGATGGAGAGGCTGGCACATGGATCCTCTGGGGCACTCTCTGTATATAGGGACCAGGCCAGGTGGTAGGTGAGGTGCCCTGGGTGTTGCAGGTTTAATGTGCCGGTGGCAAGATCACTTTAAGTTCGTGACGTCAGTGCCGGTAACGGTGGCACACCGATTTCCTTGTAGTAATAATTGAGGAACACAAGTTGCAGTGAACCAAAACTTCCTTTTACCGAACAGTTTAACTATTTACAGTCTTTGGTCAGTTCCACATGTAAAAGGTGATGACAGGCAGGTTTCATACATCAAATGGCAGGCAATGTTCTGGCAAGATACTCAGAGGGTTAAACACTTACAGATCAGGCTGCACTTTTCCTCAGAATCCTGTCTGTCTTTCTCCAAGGCCCGTATGCCCTATTGCTGGCTTTATCCTTGGTTAGGGAATACTTCCTCAGGTATATGTCTCCTTGCTTTAAATATATTCTTCTGCCCTTCAGCTCTCTGTTTGGCTGGAATAAACTTGGCTCTGCACTGTACTTTTGTAGGAACTTAGTTTCTCAGGAGGCAGACTCTTCTCCTGGTGGCAAGCTAGGAGCCTGGGCTATCTAGCTGCATGTCAGAAGCTGCTTCTCAGCTACTCCCTGGCTGAGGTGACTCTTGGCTTCTGCACACTCCCCCTCTGACTGACCCTTTCCTGTCTGGGCCTAACTATTTATATAAGGGGGTTCCCTAGCTCCTTCTACTGTCTAGGAGGAGGAACTACACCCCTAACAGGCCTGGTACACAGGAGATAACATAAGTAACATGAGAATATACATTAAAATGAAATATAAAATACAATGACCATGTTCCACAGGAGGTGGAAAACAACGTGACCCAATTGACCCTTGAGTAGTGCCCACCCTTACGTAGTGGGACACTACATACCCCGTTGCTTTGAAGTTGCCCGTCCTCAGCACAACACAAGGGGCCCGCCCAGCTGGACACTGTGACCTGAAAGACAAAAATGCAAAGCAGGCACATACATCTACATTTGCAATGAAAATATCAGGCAGCTCCGCTGGCAAAAAGAACAAGTGCGGTGAAAAGGGGCATCATTCTCTTCACTCAGGATAGTATAGGGAACAGGGGTGCTGACCTGGTACAGCGTATCAGGAATAACCAGGATAGTCCATAATAATAAAATACAATGGTCCCATAAAACAGCATCTCAGAGGCCCACATGCATTAGGGTCATCTCTGGGCACAGTTCTTGAATTAAGATTGCACATAAGTCACAGCACAGAACTCTACATTTCAGGGATACTTTTTCCTGATAAGTCCTGGTAGATAAAAGTAGTGCAATAATATCCCCTGATCAACCTGAAAAGGGGGTTAAAAAGGGTAAAGGTGCAAAACAACAGAAAAAGCAGGCACAACTTGGATGTGGTCCTTTAAGGCAGGCAGGATGTCCTGGTAACCAATATGGCAGCAGAGCACTTGGTATTCTCAGTGTTTTTTTTTTTTTTTTTCAACCACCACTGGGCCGTGGGTAACTGGCAGCAGCTCTTTGGGCCAAAAACAAAGGACTCCTGTCCTGCATCAGTTAAATTCACTGTGAGGGTCCATCAGCAAAACATGGCCTACCAGGCCTACTTACAGGTAGGTATCCAGTTCATACTGGTCATCAGATGTGGTACATCCTGGCTCCGCTCCGAGTCTTGGCCTGGAACGGGGTTCCATGCTTGGCTGGGCCCACAAAATAGTATTGTCAGGCAACTGTATAATGAATGGGCCTGTCAATTGCACAGGCTTCGCAAGCCTGGGGGTTGTTGCTGCAGGAGGCTCCATAGATCTGGGTAGCGCCGGCTTCAGGCGATGGACCCGACTCCTTGCATAACAAAGTTTATCAGGTACTGCAACGGCGGGCACAGCTATGGAGGTCGCCGAGCTGGTGGGGACGGGAACTTTAACTGCAGGCTCGGGGACATCAGAGTCCTTTGGGGGATCACTATGGTCCGGTGGTATCGGTACCACTCTGGACGCGACAAGTTGGCGCAGGCCATGAAGGTGGATCTCTAACCTGGCAATTTGATCCTCCAGTCTCTCGGGCGCTGCTCTGCTGCAGGTCTCCGGCAAAGTCGCAGCAGGTTCAGGCACTGGGTCCGAACTTTTTCCTCGCCGCAGGGCATCAAGGGCCTCATGGAAGCTCTGCAAATTTTCCATATTCGCCTGTGTCTTTTCCCTACGGGGCAACTCAGGTGAGGGGTAGGGACTTACCCATTTTTCCAGCACTGTAGGCTGCCAGAAGACATTGGGGCCGGTGAAGGAACCCCTCTCCTGGTATGTGTTGTGAGCCGGTTCCATCGGGCGCTCAGGCTCACGTACTGGACTGGTGGGCTCCTCGGGCTCCTCCCAATCTTCTGGTCCCGGCTTGGGACGGGCTACAGCCGTAGCATATGGACCTCTCAGGCACTCAGCGGGGGTAAACTCCACCTCCTCTCCTTCGCGGAGGTTGTGCAGATGTTCCGGCAGGTAGCTGCGCTTTACAGACCTCCGGTTCACAAAAAGGTCTCGGCCTGTGGAGTAGTCTTTAATAAATCCGAACCCCCGGCTTTTGTCGAATGCCACCACTACCCCCATTCTTCTTTCCAGGCGGGGCTGAGTGTTCGCGTTGCGCTCGTAATCAGTTTTCGCAAGGTCCTCGAAATATATTTTCTTTCGGGTACTCTTTTGTATTGCCGCAGCGCGTATCTCGGCCATTAATAAGGACCATTGCGCAGAAGGCTTTGTAAATCCCTGCCATGAGCCAAGGCTCGGCTCAGGCTGCAATTTCGATGGGAAGCAGGTTGGCCCCTCCGGTCCTGGAGTATAGGCGGGTGGTGCTTCTCTCTCCTCCATCATGGCAGGCTCTGGGGTCTGGCTTGCAGGTAAGGCCATTCCGGCTGGAGAATCTCCTCTCTGCAACATGCTCGATCCCTTTTCTGCACACGACTGGATGGCACGTAGGACTTCACACAAGACCTCCCACTGCTCTGGGAGGCCGCCTCCTAGGTTCTCCAACATGGAGAGGCGGAGTCCATCTTGGCAGACATGCAAATAAGGTGATAAGGCGGGGGCGCTAACATACAGTCCTTCCCGCTCTTTCAGCAGAAGGCGCCAAATTTTTCCCACCAAGAAAACACAGCGATGGCGCAGCAATAATTCAGTCAGCTTAGGCGGCCATCTTTAAGCATAAGGCTGTCAATTCACTGACAGCAAGCGGTGACTCAAAAGCAGCAAACAGTCCACAATATACAGTTTTCACACCGCAATTTTTCACAGTTCTTTGACCCAACAATTTTCAAACAAACAGATAGGGCATTTATCACTTTATAGGCAATAATGGCACACAGTTCAGATTCCACTATGGCGTAGGAATATTCCGCATCCTGTTCGTGATGCCAAAATATGCAGTATGCAGCCCTGCAGGGTGAGCGAGTGTGAGGTCACAGGGGTAGTTAAATAACCGGGGGTTGCTCTTGGTACTCACAGTTTTTGTATACCCTGGGCAGGCGTACAGCAGTGATGGAGAGGCTGGCACATGGATCCTCTGGGGCACTCTCTGTATATAGGGACCAGGCCAGGTGGTAGGTGAGGTGCCCTGGGTGTTGCAGGTTTAATGTGCCGGTGGCAAGATCACTTTAAGTTCGTGACGTCAGTGCCGGTAACAGTGGCACACCGATTTTCTTGTAGTAATAATTGAGGAACACAAGTTGCAGTGAACCAAAACTTCCCTTTACTGAACAGTTTAACTATTTACAGTCTTTGGTCAGTTCCACATGTAAAAGGTGGTGACAGGCAGGCTTCATACATCAAATGGCAGGCAATGTTCTGGCAAGATACTCAGAGGGTTAAACACTTACAGATCAGGCTGCACTTTTCCTCAGAATCCTGTCTGTCTTTCTCCAAGGCCCGTATGCCCTATTGCTGGCTTTATCCTTGGTAAGGGAAAACTTCCTCAGGTATATGTCTCCTTGCTTTAAATATATTCTTCTGCCCTTCAGCTCTCTGTTTGGCTGGAATAAACTTGGCTCTGCACTGTATGTTTGTAGGAACTTAGTTTCTCAGGAGGCAGACTCTTCTCCTGGTGGCAAGCTAGGAGCCTGGGCTATCTAGCTGCATGTCAGAAGCTGCTTCTCAGCTACTCCCTGGCTGAGGTGACTCTTGGCTTCTGCACACTCCCCCTCTGACTGACCCTTTCCTGTCTGGGCCTAACTATTTATATAAGGGGGTTCCCTAGCTCCCTCTACTGTCTAGGAGGAGGAACTACACCCCTAACAGGCCTGGTACACAGGAGATAACATAAATAACATGACAATATACATTAAAATGCAATATAAAATACAATGACCATGTTCCACAGGAGGTGGAGAACAACGTGACCCAATTGACCCTTGAGTAGTGCCCACCCTTACGTAGTGGGACACTACACACTCCAAAAAAGGCTGTAGAACAAAGTAACTGCACCACAGAGTGGCAAATAAGACGTACTTTTTTTACACTTATACAGCCCCCAAAAAAAGCTGTAGTACAATTTAAATGCACCACAGAATGATTAATAACAAACAAGGTTTGCTGGAATTACAGAGGTATTATCTAGGGCAAACCTAAAAGCAGCAGTATAATAGCAATTTGGATCCCCAATAAGTGCAGCAAGGTGTAATAGAATCGCTCCTATTACCCAGGATGTACACTCTCCTATTGCACTCTGTTCTCCTTTTATAGCGTGGATGATGCCTCCCTATGCTTTCCCTACACCTTGAGTAATCTTTCCCTAAACTTGTAAATCGTTTTTTTTTTTCAGGAAAATTACGTTTTTTCTAACACTGTTCCTAGCGCCTGCTGACGTCTCTTCCTGCACTAAGCACATTGGAGAATGGCAGAATCCAAATTGGCTGAGGGTATTTATAGGGCTGTGACATCACAAGGCTGGCTGCTGATTGGCTGCATGCATGGCATTGTGGGTGATCCCTCGTTCCCAGAGTTCTTTGTTCCATGTCCTAACATGTGCAGCAGCCATTCTAGGAAAAAATGCAATTCGTTACCACAAAGCGTGAGGAAATTCGGATTCGGTGCCAATCAAATTCTTCCTGAAATTCGTATCGAATTCCACTTCGTCAACTTCGATTCGCTCATCTCTAGTTACAACCACCCTGCAATCCAGCAGTGGTGGCCGTACTTAAACACTATAGGAAAAAGTGTTGGCCTCTCTGGTGGCCAGGACCGTGCAGCTCACATAGGCTGGTGCTTTTTCCTATAGTGTGCAAACACGGCCACCGCTGCTGGAGTGCAGGGTGGTCTTAATTATGGAAGCAAGCACTGTATAATGTTACGGAAAAATTAATCCAGCTAGCAAAGGAGGCAATATGGACAATCCCAATACATTAGTTAGTGCCTTGTATTAACTTTCTCTACGTAATAAATGCCATTTACTGGCACAACCTCTTTAAACCATTTTGACTCTAGACGTTCCTTACTTTTTTATTATTCTCATTATTTATTACAGTATATTGTACAGGGTGGCACGCAAATATGTAGCCCGTCTCCAGCGGTATAGCAAGAAGAATGAGCAAGTGAATTGTTTTTTTTTAATTACCCACAAGTCACGAAAGATGCTAAAAGTGGTCCCTGTTAACGTCTATGCATCTTTGGGCACGTTGACGTATGTTGGCTGATACTGCTTGCAGCGCCTCAACAGTGATGCTGCGGATATTGTTTGTGATGTTTTCCTTGAGTTCATCCAGGGGATGTGGATTGTTAGCGGACACTTTCTGTTTTAAATTTCCCCACAGATAAAAATCACATGTGGACAAGTCTGGGAAATGCGGTGGCCATAACTGCTTGCTTACAGTTCGCTCCTCCGTAAACAGTTGATGAACCCGTGCCAGTGCGTTCTGGGAGGTGCAGCATGTTGCCCCATCTTGTTGGGGAAAAAAAGGAGATATTTTCTTCTGGGTTTAGTTGGTCATAAAACTGTTCAAAGATGTTCAGGGAACTCGAGGTATTCACAGTTGATTTAAAGAAAATTGGGCCCACTATTCGTGTTCCTGACACTGCATACAAAATGAAAGCTGAGCTCTGATTTGTTGCTATGGATAACTAAGACAGATTTACTATTAGGCAGTTTGATTTGGAGATATTGGAGGCGGGCTACTTTTTGTTCGCCACCTTGTATAAGGTGTAATCTGGGCTTTCAATATGAATGATTACAGTGGTGTTCATTGAATATAATATCACAAAAGCCAAGATTATGTGGCAATTGTTTAGTCTAAGCAGATGCAGATTACAGTGACATCTCATTCATAGTCAGAGCATTATCTTGTAATCGTGCTAGAATTTCACATGACCTAAAAGAATAATTAAATATGAATTGTCAGCCGTTGGTCTTCAGAGAATGTGCACGTGCTTGAATTCTCTGCAGACCTCTAAAGACAACAGCCTATTCTTGTCTGTTAAAATAAAGATGTGGGAAGAGAACCAATGAGTCTAAGTTTGTTGCTGGCTATGTAGAAATGAATAGGTTAACACAGAAGAAGTGGGTATTGTAGAGTGGAGCCATTGTTTCACAGTTTTTGAAAATGTAGTTTAATTATACTAGCAAGAAACACAGTTAACATATTAAACTGATTGAAATCAAGTGTACGAGGAACGAGCCATCCCATTGAAGCAAATTGTAATTACACCTGCTCACCACTATGATGTCTGAGGATATTCTGAGGATAGGTCATCAATATTAAAATCCCAGGAAACTCCTTTAACCCCTTAAGGACCCATGACGTACCGGTACGTCATAGGTTTAAAACGCGATTGCGGCATGGCGGGGGTTAATCGGAACAGCAAGCATCCTGTCACAACGCCAGGGGGTCATGTGACCCCGTATCGGCAATCGCAGAAAACCGCAGGTCAATTCAGACCTGCGGTTTGCTGCGTTTCCGGTCCATTCGGGTCTCCGGTGACCCAATGAACCGGAAAAAGACTGTGATCGGTGGTGTGATTACACACCACCAATCACAGTCTGAGCATTTGGGAGAGGCGGTGCTGGCCGTGGTGCTGATGGCTGCTGTCCAGGGTGCTGATTGGTGCTGGAGAGAGGCGGGAGATTCAAACTCCCAGCTCTCCTCTCTCCCCTCCTCTTCCTGTTTCAGCACCTGCACCGTCCAGCACCGTCCTCACCAGGCTCCTGCGATCCCCCCCGTCGGCAACCATCACCCTCCTGCACCCATCACCCTCCAGGTAGGTTAGGGTCAGTGAGGGAGAGGCACCGTTAGGCAAGGATAGAAGGGAAAAGTTAGTTAGGAAAAAAAAACAAACACTTTATCTAAATTTATTCTTTTCTAGCTTTGAGACCCCAGTTTCCGCCAATACATTCCCACTAAGCGGGCGAGGTATGGCGTGAAGCTGTACAAAATTTGTGAGAGTACCTCAGGGTACACTTACAAATTTTGTATGTACGAGGGGCGAGATTCCCGTATTCAACCCCCAGAATGTCCCCCCCACTCTGGGTGTTAGCGGGAAACTCGTGTGGGACCTTATGTACCCACTGCTAGATAAGGGTTACCACTTGTACATGGATAACTTTTATACTAGCTTTCCTTTGTTCAGGTCCCTTGCCGCCAGATCCACGTTCGCTTGTGGGACCGTGCGGAAAAATCAGCGCGGCCTCCCTGCCCACCCCCTCCAGGTACCTATCTCCAGGGGTGAGACCTGTGCCCTTACCAGTGGAAACCTGTTGCTGGTCAATTATAAGGATAAGAGGGATGTCCTTGTACTGTCCACAATCCACGGTAATGGCATCACCCCTGTCCCTGTGCGAGGTACCGCGGCAACGGTCCTCAAGCCCGATTGTATCGTCGACTACAATCGGTATATGGGAGGACTTGATCTCTCTGATCAAGTCCTCAAGCCATATAATGCCATGCGCAAAACCCGGGCATGGTACAAAAAAGTTGCGGTCTACTTGGTACAGGTTGCCTTGTACAACTCTTTTGTACTGTCCCAGAGTGCTGGCAACACAGGGACATTCCTCCAATTCTATGAGGCAGTCCTCAAGGACCTGATTTTTTCAGACCGGGAAAGAGCAGGCCGGAGTACCTCGGGAATTGGAGGCGTACCTCGGGAATTGGAGGGGGGGCGTCCCTGGCCAACATTTTCCAGGTGTGGTCCCCCATACTGGAAAGAAGGGACGAACCCAAAAAAGATGCAGAGTGTGTCACAAGAGGGGGATACGGAAGGACACCACCACTCAATGTGACACTTGCCCCGATCATCCGGGCCTCTGCGTTATCGATTGCTTCAGGGAGTATCACACTTCCATGGAGTACTAAATTTTTATAATCCCCAACAGTCCCCTAGAGAACATAAAAAACTATGGCTCTCAGACTTTGGAGACACGGAAACAATTTTTCCCCACAAAAATATTAGTTTTAGTGCAGGCATCCTCAAACTGCGGCCCTCCAGATGTTGTAAAACTATAACTCCCAGCATGCCCAGACAACCACACAGCCATCAGCAGGGCATGGTGGGAGTTTTACAACATCTGGAGGGCCGCAGTTTGAGGATGCCTGCTTAGTGTCTCCAAAGTCTGAAAAAAAAGTGTAATATAGAGCAACCAAAAATCATATTTACCCTAAAATAGTCCCAAAACAACAACAACCACCTTATCCCGTAGTTTCCTAGATGGGGTCACTTTTATGTAGTTTCTACTCTAGGGGTGCATCAGGGGGCTTGAAAGGGTACATGGTGTAAATAAACCAGACCAGCAAAATCTGCCTTCCAAAAACCATATGGCGTTCCCCTTCTTCTATGTCCTGCCGTTTAGCCAAATAGTAGTTTACGACCACATATGGGGTGTTTCTGCAAACTACTGAATCAGGGCAACCCATATTGAGTTTTGTTTGGCTGTTAACCCATTTTTTACAGTAATAAAATAAGGGTTAAAATGGAAAATTTTCCAAAAAATAGAAAACTCCAAAATTCGTTCTCCATCTGCCATTAACTCTTGTGGAACACCTAAAGGGTTAACAAAGTTTGTAAACCCAGTTTTGAATACCTTGAGGGGCATACTTTCTTAGATGGAGTCACTTTTTTGAAATTTCTATTCTAGGGGTGCAACGGGGGGCTTGAAATGGGACATGGTATAAACAAAACCAGTCCTGCAAAATCTGCCTTCCAAAAACCATATGGCGTTCCCCTCCTTCTATGTCCTCCCGTTTGGCCAAACAGTAGTTTACGACCACATATGGCGTGTCTCTGCAAACTACAGAATCAGGGCAACCCATATTGAGTTTTGCTTGACAGTTAACCCTTGCTTCGTTCCTGGAAAAAATGGATTATATTGGAAAATTTTCCCCAAAAATCTAAATTCTTACATTTTATGTCCATTTGCCATGAAGTCTTGTGGAAGGGTTAACAAAGTTAGTAAAATCAGTTTTGAATACCTTGAGGGGTGTAGTTTCTAAAATGGGGTCATTTTTGGATGGTTTATATTACGTAAGCCTCACAAAGTGACTTCAGACCTGAACTGGTCCATAAAAAGTGGGATTTGGAAAATTTCTGAAAAATAAAAAAATTTGCTTCTAAACTTCTAAGCTATGTAACATCCCCAAAAAATAAAATATAATTCCCAAAATGATACAAACATGAAGTAGACATATGGGGAATGTAAAGTCATCATAATTTTTGGGGGTACTACTATGTATTACAGAAGTAGAGAAACTGAAACTTTGAAATTTGCAAATTTTTCTAAATTTTTGGTAAATCTGGTATTTTTTTATGCAAAAATGGCAGCACTGATTGGATAGAGTGAGTCTGTGAAGGTAAACACCCCAAACTGGTTACCTTCCCTCTGTACACTTACAGAAAGCTAATAGCAATTAATTCTTAACTTCTAGTAGAAATAATAAAGGAATGGCACAACATACAGACATAAGAATAGATGCTCCAGAATTATTATTACATGGGGGATGCATGAAGCTATTAAAACAGACATGTCAGGAGCAGTGAAAGGTCCTCTTTAACACTCAGTTTTTCTGTCCTTGATTTATTGTAAGTACCTATGCCTCAACATACACCGATCAATCATAATGTTAAAACCACCTGCCTAATACTGTGTGGGTAGCTCTTATGCTTCCAAAACAGCTCATCCCATCAAGGTATCTGACATCAAGACTCCATGAATCGGACCAGATTTCTGAGCACATTCCCTGGATGCTTGTTTGGATTTTGAAGGCCTCGTCAACACTTTGAACTGTTTGTCAAGTCCATCAAACCATTTCTGAGCAATTATAGCCATGTGACAAGGCACATTTTCCTGTGGAAAAACTTGCAGCCATTAGTGAAAACCGGTGCCATGAATGGATGTACTTTGTTTGCATCAATGTTTAGGTAGACAGTCCATATTGAAGTAACTTGCACATCCCAAGGTCCAAGGTTTCCCAGCAGAACATTGGCCAGGGCATCATGATGCGTCCACTGGCTTGCCTTCTTCCTGGTTCTTCCCCAGGTAGATGCGCACTTATCTGGCCATTCACAGGATATAAAAGAAAACATAACTCCTTAAACCAGGTCACCTACTTCCATGCCCCCTGGTCCATTTCGGATGCTGACGTGTCAATTGTAAACACTTATGGAGGTGTACAGGGGTCAGAATGTACACTTCGACCGGTGTGCAGCTACTAAGCTGCATATGCAGCAAGCTGTGAGGCAACATGTGTTTCTGTCATAGCGAGTAGTACGTTTTTCACCAGTTTGTGCAGTAGTAACTCTTCTGTGTGATCTGATCAGTGGGGCTAGCCTTCACTCCCCACAAGTATCAGTATACCTTGGGTGTCCATGACCCTGTCGCTGGTTGTCCTTCCTTGGACCACTTTTGGTAGGTACTAACCATGGCATAGCAGAAACATCCCACAACACTTGCCATTTTGGAGATTTCAGACCTATGTATCTAGCTGTCACAATTTGGCATTTGCGAGAATCACTCAGAATTTTAACCAGCTCCAGCACATGAGCTTCAATAATTATCTGTTCACCTGCTGCTCAACATATTCCACCACTTTGACAGATGCCATTGTCACAAGGTAATCAGTGTTTTTTCTCTTTGCCTGTCATTACCGGAGTTCAGCTGTATGTATACAAAGAACACTTATCTTAGGTGATCACGGGGGGTTGTTCTGACTGCTGAGACCCCCAGTGATCACAAGAACAGAGGTCACCGTGTCTTCTTTGTGAATGAAGTAATAGTGCACATACATAAACACTGCTCTATTCTTCATTTCTGTAAGACTGCCGGAGATAGATCCGTTGCATGTCAATTCTTTCTGCTTGTTTTCAGTGTGGATTTCAAATCTGTGGCAAATCCTCAATTAAATATGCAACAAAATTCATATGTAAAAAGTATCCTTTATTGCGATAGCTTGCAGTTTGGGAGCTAGCACTTTGAGCCACTTTGTGTAACTAATCTATATGTAAAACATGTGGATTTAGCCACAGATTCGCCATGTTTTTTCCCATCCTGTGTAGACATCCCCTAAGAGGTCATCCGCTAAAACTGTACTATTATCCCCTAACCTGACCACAGACAGGTCCTGCATTCAACCCTCTCAGCATCAGTGGGAAAATAAATAGTGTACATGGCAGACAAATACTGGACCGAAAACTGCTATTCATTGCCAGAAAGCTTATACTAGGGAGGATGTTTGTCTTTCAGCATAAAACAATATAAAGCTCATTACAAGATAAATACTGACGTGGCTTAAAGCGAAAACTCACCTTTGTGACAAAAAAGGATGTTTCTGCTGTTAAATACAGTGACCCTAAATCAAATACAATGCAACAGCACTCTAATGCTATACTGACTATACTCACTATATGAATAAATGTGAGGTTCTCAGTAAATATGTTTTAATCAAATATATTTGTGCCATCCACCACGGCAAGGTGACCTCTTTTGGACAGTGAACCTAAGTTTATTCTAAGTGTATGCTGTTACCAGGATTTCCACACCTTACTTTCTACCCTATAGCAACCCAGACAAAAAGAGAGCTAAGGATACAGAGGACACGAGGAGTGCCTTAGATTTCCCATTAGGCTCAGCTTTTTGTGAGCGACATAGTTTGATAGGTAACCAACAGCTTCCACAAACAGTCTATTATAACAGGCAGTTCTGCACCTGGAGCCTGCAGAGCACACTAATGTACACAGCCATGCTGCCGTGTTTCTCACTTGCTTGCACAGGAATGGAAGTGATGGTAGATGTACCAGTACTTGCTGGCAGTAAGTTCCTATGAGAGCACTTTTACTATGGATATGTGGAAATATATTCGGTGTGCTGCTTAGCAAACAGCAGGTCAAACTAACTGGGGAATAGGGAAACACTAGATCTTTCTGACTTTCCATAGACATTTTTCTTAGCATGAATCAGAGTACAGGTTTGCATGGACAACACTGGATGTCGAGCAAGAAACACAACTACGGGTTTATCCGCATCTACATCGAAGACTTTGTTCTGGGCCTCTGTCACAGATTCCATAAAAAAGAATAGGACTTTTTTTTGTCTAGAAAAAAAGATTTGCCCTGAACAAACCCCATTATAGTCAATAGGCTTTGTTTGGTTCAGTTAGGTGCCAAATCCAGCACTTCCATTATTTTCATTGTTCTGATCCTCTAACGGATGAGATCAATGGAAACATTGTCAATACTGTTGTGAACCAAGCTTAATATATAAAAATTCTTGTAATATAAAGTCTGGAAGGCTCTCACTCAGCGAAAGGATTTGAAAATGGCACATCAATTTATAAATCACTTTACAAGCAATCGTTGAAACAAGACCTTACTTAGAAACAGAAAAGCCGCGTTTCTATCAGCGTGACGTGAATTTAGAACATCGTAAACATCCTCCTTTATTTAGGTTTTTGGTAATCCAGTTTAGTCATGTTTAATTAGCTCTGCTCAGCGTTGTTTAAAGGGAACCTGTCATCAACTTTATGCTGACCTCACTGAGGGCAGCATAAAATACTGACAGAAATGCTGATTTCAGCGGTGTGTCACTCGTGAGCTAAAAGTAAGTGGTTGCTGAGAACCAGCATCATAATCATTGCAGCCCGGGCCTTGAAAAGAGTCAAATCTACCTGAGAAGAGTCATGTTTATTCCTAATCTCCTGTTCTCTCACCCACCTGCTGATGATTGGCAGTTCTCTCCTAGAGAGAAAGGGAGAAAACAAGGTAGAAGACTGTCAGTCATCAGCAGGTGGGCAGGAGAGCAGGAATTCAGGAATAACCATGACTCTTCTCAGGTGGCCGTGACTCTTTTACAGGCCCAGTCTGCAATTGTGAGGTTGGTTTTTGGCAACCACTTACTTTTAACTTATAAATGACTCACCTGTCTCTTCTTTGTGCTGCCGTTAGTATGGGCAGCATAAAGTTGATGACAGGTTCCCTTTCAGGACATGGCAGCTTCTGTATAGAACATGACATCTGTAGGTCACAAGATGCCCTAGAATCTCTCTTCGCTCCTAAGCAAGTTCTATGGCTGTCACAGGACTGCAGACATCAGGAAATAATTGCTGTAGACAGTGTCGGACTGCAGTGCCTAGGGCCCACCAGTGGAAATTATTCTAGGGGCCCACCCTAGAGCTACCAAAAAGAAATATTACTTGTTCATTTTTCGCGCTCATGCACATGAATATTTGCAGTTTAGCACACAATACAGTGTGCAAAACAGAACGGTATTGTGCACTGCTCTATATCAGGTTGTTTCTCATCAAGCAGCTCATTGTAGTTGATAACCTAATCTGTTAAGGTCCCTTTACACAGGGCGACAGAGCAGGAGATTGTTGGGAAGGATGCAGTGATCTCCATTGTATGGGGAGCAGTGATCACTACTGTCAGTGTTCTTCCCCATACTGACTAGTTGTTTGCCGGCAGCAGATTGTGATTACACAGCACAATCTACTTCCAGTTAATGATCATTTTTATGTGCGCACAAACGATCGTATTACGGTACCCGATGAATGAGCATTTCATTAGTTCATCAGGTAATCAGCTTACACGGCATCCACCGCAGCCATTACGCCCAAGAGCTACTAAAGCGAGCAACACGGTAACCTGTGTCACAGTGAACTATACTGTGACAATATGTCTATCTTTATTTTTACATAATAAAGCATTTTTTTTTAAATCATGTTACCATTTCTGAAAGCCATCTATTTTTTTTTTTTTCTTACTTGAAACCTAGGTATCCTACAGGTTAATACAAAAAAAAAAAACAACTAAAGCACAAAATGAAACAAAAAATACAGTATTTTTTACATTTACGTCTACGGAGCTGTGTGAGGACAAATTTTTTGAGGGGCCGATCTGTACTATATTGATACCGTATGTTGGAGTGTGTATGACTTTTTTAGCAATGTTTATTCAAATTTTTGTATCATGCAATCATAATCGTGATATAAAACGACAGCATGTTGCAGGAAAACTACAACTCCCAGCAGGTCCTGAAGGTCTGCATCTCACAGGGCATGCTAGGAGTTGTAATTTCCAGAGGGGAATGCAGTTAAACGTGAAATTATATTTTTATTAAACTATAGATTTACCTATATTATATTATACTGTCTTTGGGGACTAGCGGCAGCCTGTGATGTCCACCACTGAGTCACAGGCAGCTTCTGTTTCATGGGGGACACAGCAGCACCACCAGCACGTCTGCACACTCAGGAGCACAGTAAAAGGGATCTGTGAGGACGCAGCGTGCATGCATGGCAGGGAGTGAGAAGGAAGCGCAGGCATCGCACCACATGTATCAAGAGGCGGGTCCTGCCACCCACTGAAAGATGGCAGCGCCAGCCGCCAGCATCACTGCAGGGCAAGTTAAGGGGCGAGATGATGAAGATCATCTCGCCACCTTCTGTATGTCTGTGTAGCTCTGCTCTTCCTATTGAAGTGGCAGGCAGCGGCACTTGCCAGCAGAAAGCTGGGGCTGCCTGCCACTGCTGATTAATATGTAGACCAGAGGTCGCACAATTTTTTTTCCAGAAGAGTAAAAATACTCCTCTGATTTTGATGAGTATTTTTAGCCGAGGAGGAGTATGAATTTTGCGGTAATTCACATATATAATGCATAGGCCCACATAACGTTATGAGGCTGATATTTCTGCAGGGAACCATTGCTAGTCTCCCATGCAGAAATACATTTTACATTTATCCAACATCATACACTAAACATAAGACCACTGCTGCCATACACTGCACCCACCTGACGCTGCCATACACAGGGCCCGCCTGACGCTGCCGTGCACAGGGCCTGCTTGATGCCGCCTTACACAGGGCCCGCCTGACGCTGCCATACACTGCACCCACCTGACGCTGCCATACACTGCGCCCACCTGACGCTGCCATACACTGCGCCCACCTAACGCTGCCATACACTGCGCTCACCTGATGCTGCCATACACTGCGCCCACCTGACGCTGCCATACCCTGCGCCCATCTGACGCTGCCATACACTGCGCCTACCTGACTCTGCCATACACAGTGCCCACCTGACGCTGCCATACACAGTGCCCACCTGACGCTGCCATACACAGGGCCCACCTGATGCTGCCACACACAGGGCCCACCTGACGCTGCCATACACAGCGCCCACCTGACGCTGCCATACACAGCGCCCACCTGACGCTGCCATACACAGCGCCCCCCTGACGCTGCCATACACAGGGCCCACCTGACGCTGCCATACAAAGGGCCCACCTGACGCTGCCATACACAGTGCCCACCTGACGCTGCCATACACTTCTCCCACCTGACGATGCCATACACTGCGTCCACCTGACGATGCCATACACTGCGTCCACCTGACGATGCCATACACTGCGCCCACCTGATGATGCCATATACAGTGCCCACCTGACGCTGCCATACACAGGGCCCACCTGACGATGCCATACACTGCGCCCACCTGAAGCTGCCATACACTGCGCCTACCTGACGCTGCCATATATGGCGCCCACCTGACGCTGCCATACACTGCGCCCAGATGACGCTGCCATACACGGCACCCACCTGACCCTACTATATACATATTACATACACAGCTCTACCACATGCCTATTACACAGATAGTTTACTTTATACACATTGCACACACAGCTTTGCTACATGTCCATTACACAGATAGAACTACTGTGTACACAGAAAACTGTACAATAGACTGGATATACTGACATAGCCCTGCTTTATACACACCTTACATACATAAAATACCTCTGCATTCTCCACAGCACAGCCTGTGTTCCCCTAACTCCTCCCACACACATGGCTGATCACGTGACTGTGACATCACCACAGGTCCTGTAACCACAAAGTAGTGTTTAGTCCAGTCTCTGGAGCTGCTCCTGGTGAGAGAGATTTCCGTGAGGGGCGGGGCTTCAACTAGGCAGGGGCCCACCGAGGATTTCCCCGGCTCCCTGGAGGGCCAGTCCCAGCCTAGCTGTAGAACATCACAAATTACAAAAAGGCACTGAAAGATCTCGACCTTTAACTAAGCACTCGGGTAAAACAGAATGGTGAGAAATTCTTTAGCTTATAAGAACAGAAAGTAACCTGCTATACACTCACCTAAAGAATTATTAGGAACACCATACTAATACGGTGTTGGACCCCCTTTTGCCTTCAACAAGGTGCTGATAGCATTCTTTAGAAATATTGGCCCATATTGATAGGCTAGCATCTTGCAGTTGATGGAGATTTGAGGGATGCACATCCAGGGCACGAAGCTCCCGTTCCACCACATCCCAAAGATGCTCTATTGGGTAGAGATCTGGTGACTGTGGGGGCCATTTTAGTACAGTGATCTCATTGTCATGTTCAAGAAACCAATTTGAAATGATTCGAGCTTTGTGACATGGTGCATTATCCTGCTGGAAGTAGCCATCAGAGGATGGATACATGTTCTCATTCTGTTTACGCCAAATTCGGACTCTACCATTTGAATGTCTCAACAGAAATCGAGACTCATCAGACTAGGCAACATTTTTCCAGTCTTCAACAGTCCAATTTTGGTGAGCTCGTGCAAATTGTAGCCTCTTTTTCCTATTTATAGTGGAGATGAGTGGTACCCGGTGGGGTCTTCTGCTGTTGTAGCCCATCCGCCTCAAGGTTGTGCGTGTTGTGGCTTCACAAATGCTTTGCTGCATACCTCGGTTGTAACGAGTGGTTATTTCAGTCAACGTTGCTCTTCTATCAGCTTGAATCAGTGGGCCCATTCTCCTCTGACCTCTAGCATCTACAAGGCATTTTTGCCCACAGGACTGCCGCATACTGGATGTTTTTCCCTTTTCACACCATTCTTTGTAAACCCTAGAAATGGTTGTGCGTGAAAATCCCAGTAACTGAGCAGATTGTGAAATACTCAGACCGGCCCGTCTGGCACCAACAACCATGCCACGCTCAAAATTGCTTAAATCACCTTTCTTTCCCATTCTGACATTCAGTTTGGAGTTCAGGAGATTGTCTTGACCAGGACCACACCCCTAAATGCATTGAAGCAACTGCCATGTGATTGGTTGACTAGAGAATTGAATTAATGAGAAATAGAACAGGTGTTCCTAATAATTCTTTAGGTGAGTGTATATACAGTATTCATACTTCTTGTTCACTTTGCATCATTTTGTGAATATTTTTGTGTAGGATTCTCGCTCAACAACAAGAACAAAAGTATTAAATCTCATGAGATGCTTTTATGGACGTGCTGACTTCTCAGGCCATGTTCTCATCTTGTTGGGCCTTCCATTGTTCTGTTCCATCATAGGAATGGATCAAAAGGAAAACTGGTAAAAACCGTACTTTGACTGCTTTTTCCGGCGCTTGCTTGGAAGGATTCAGACCCAAATCATCGGACAGATAAGGGATTAACTTTTATTCGCAGGGTAGTCAATGCGTTTCGAGGGCTGGATTGCCCTCTTCATCAGGACTGTATACACTGAGGGGAATTACAGGACATTTAAAATGGCAGTTTTTGGCGCGCAGGCCAAGGGGAGTGGGGGGGGGGGAATCGGGGCATGTTTGGGTTGGGTTGATTGACATTACCCTTCCCGTTATACATCATACAGCAATGGTATATGCTTAATTTAAAACCAATCAATAAATAAATAAAAGTATACTTTTTGCTTATGTATCTTTCTAGTTGTTTTTTAATTGTTTTTTAATGGCAGGCACCCACTATTTTTGCAGAGCAAAAGTTGCCCTGTGTCTTCCAGACTAGAAGGAGGCAGTCCCCCACACTGCATGTCTGTGCTAGGTTTCAGAGTGGGTAGGTGCGCCTCTCATTAATCCAATGTGATTGGCTGGCAGGGAGCTGCTGGCTACAGCATGTTTGTATGTGAGCAGTTGTGGCTTCAGAGAACTGGCAGAGGAGCCATCTTTGAAGGTCCTCATATTGTAAATGTTTATCAAAGGAAAGGAAAAGTAGTACAAACAGTATTTTGACCGCTTTTTCCAGCGCTTGCTTGAAAGGTTTCAGATGTGGTTTGAAGGGAAAGGTTTGGGGGGAAAAATGAAATAAAATAAAACAGGTGTACCCATCGGAAAAATAAATGTGCACTGATGTGTACTATTGTGAGGTGTGCACGTTTTTTTTCTATATCATCCTATCACAGTTTTGTTCTTGTATATTTTATCTGGTCAGGACGTATTTTTATTCATATTTTGTGTACTGGTTGATCTAGTAGTGGAATTAGTAAATTATTATGCATTCTTGGATGTTATTTGAGGCAGACGGCTGGATGTATAATACAATTAGTTCTTGGATATCGTTTAGACCATCTGGCATGAGTGTATTCAGTTGGTATATCCAATAGATTTCCCGTTTTTGGAGGAGACTTAACCTATTGTAAGGATTATATGGAATATGATCAATCGGAGTAATTTTGATTTTGTGTTTTTCTTTCTCTGGGGTGTTGTCATAGTGTCTAGAGACACTATGTTTAGGTTAGAGTTTCCGGATATTGTGCCTGTGCTGGTTTAATCTGCAGTGTAGTGGTTGAATTGTTAAATGACATATGATGACTGGCATGTGAGGTGATGTTTTATTTGAAAAGTGGTTTGGTTGGTATTGGAAGTAAATGTTTGTTCATTATGTGTTATAGTGTGGCAGCATAGACATCGGGTTGTTCTGCATTTGTAGCTGCCTGATTGGTCGATTTGTGTCATATCGACCTGTTATTTCGTTTTTTGTTATTTTGGTCTACTGGGGACCACAAAATTCTTGATTGTGGGTGCTCGCCTGTAGGTTATTTTTGATTTTGTTGAGAGCTGTTTTTTCAGATGGGGGTCTTGAAGAAGAATGTGCCAATGTTTTTGTAGTATATTCAGGATTTCTTTATTGGGAGTACTATACTGAGTGATTAGATTGGTGTTTTTGTGATCATGTGTTTTTTTGGCTTCTTTTTCAAAACACTCTGTCTGCATTATTTTAAGGCTTTTTTTGTATGCGTTCTGAATACGTTTTTCAGGATACTTTTTCTCTGTAAATCTCCTTTCTAAAACTTTTGCCTGTTCTCGGAAGTCTTCTATGTTGGTGCAATTTCTATGGATTCTTTTGTACTGACTATATGGGATATTTTTTTAACCATTTATTGTGGTGGAAACTGGAAAAATGTATGTAACTATTGGTGTCGACTTTTTTAAAAAATGTTTTGGTGGTAAGTTTGTTGTTTGTACTGGTAACTATGATATCTAAGAATTCGATGGTGGATACCCCAGTGATACCACAGTTTGTGGAGTTGAGAGTTTGGCAAAAATGTATGGCGGTGTCTTTTTCACCCTTCCAAATGATGAAGATGTTATCTATTTATCTCCTCATATATATTATGTGGTCTTTGTATTGTGTATTGTTCCAGATATGGGCTTCCTCAAACTCCCCCATCGCGGTCCCTTTGCACTGGTTGTTTATTGTGTTGTTGTATATGAAGTAATTGTTATCGAATATGAAGTTCAAGCCCTCTATGAGAAACTCAATCTGCGCTATGTTTAGTGATTTGTTTCTGAGCAATATATTTTTCACACATTTAGTGCCTAGTTCGTGTTCAATGTTGGAATAAAGTGCTGTGAGATCTAATGTGAGTAGGGAGTAATCAGGTTGCCAATTAATATTTTTCAATTCTTGGATAAGCTGGCTGGAGTCGTGAAGGTAACTGGGGAGATGTTTTACGTATGGTTGCAGAAACAGGTCTAGATATTAGGATAGGTTGCTGGTTGCACAGTTGGTATTTGAAACGATTGAATGTTTTTGTGGATTTTTGGTAGGTGGTAAAAATATGGTGTGCATGGGGTTTTTGGCGTAGTCAAAATACATAAAATATATACTTGAGGCAAATTTTACCTGACTGCCATTTCGTTAGGCAAACTGTCATTTTCATAAGACAAACTGCGCCAGACTGCCAACCACACACACATACAGTACAGACCAAAAGTTTGGACACACCTTCTCAAAGAGTTTTCTTTATTTTCATGACTATGAAAATTGTAGATTCACACTGAAGGCATCAAAACTATGAATTAACACATGTGGAATTATATACATAACAAACAAGTGTGAAACAACTGAAAATATGTCATATTCTAGGTTCTTCAAAGTAGCCACCTTTTGCTTTGATTACTGCTTTGCACACTCTTGGCATTCTCTTGATGAGCTTCAAGAGGTAGTCCCCTGAAATGGTTTTCACTTCACAGGTGTGCCCTGTCAGGTTTAATAAGTGGGATTTCTTGCCTTATAAATGGGGTTGGGACCATCAGTGGCGTTGAGGAGAAGTCAGGTGGATACACAGCTGATAGTCCTACTGAATAGACTGTTAGAATTTGTATTATGGCAAGAAAAAAGCAGCTAAGTAAAGAAAAACGAGTGGCCATCATTACTTTAAGAAATGAAGGTCAGTCAGTCAGCCGAAAAATTGGGAAAACTTTGAAAGTAAGGGCTATTTGACCATGAAGGAGAGTGATGGGGTGCTGCGCCAGATGACCTGGCCTCCACAGTCACCGGACCTGAACCCAATCGAGATGGTTTGGGGTGAGCTGGACCGCAGAGTGAAGGCAAAAGGGCCAACAAGTGCTAAGCATCTCTGGGAACTCCTTCAAGACTGCTGGAAGACCATTTCAGGGGACTACCTCTTGAAGCTCATCAAGAGAATGCCAAGAGTGTGCAAAGCAGTAATCAAAGCAAAAGGTGGCTACTTTGAAGATCCTAGAATATGACATATTTTCAGTTGTTTTACACTTGTTTGTTATGTATATAATTCCACATGTGTTAATTCATAGTTTTGATGCCTTCATAGTCATGAAAATAAAGAAAACTCTTTGAATGAGAAGGTGTGTCCAAACTTTTGGTCTGTACTGTATATACGAATGCGACCGCAGAGGCATCCTTAGATACCTTACATAAAGGTATCCGTACACACATCACTGCTGGAGAGACACAGGGCAACTTTTGCTCCACAAAAATAGTGGGAGCCTGCCATTAAAAAACAATAAAAAACAACTAGAAAGATGCATAAGCAAAGAGTATACTTTTATTTTTTAATTTATTTATTTATTGGTTTTAAATTAAGCATATACCATTGCTATATGATGTATAACGGGAAGGGTAATGTCAATCAACCCAACCCAAACATGCCCTGATTCCACCCCCCACTCTTCTTGGCCTGCGCGCCCAAAACTCCCATTTTAAATGTGTTTTAAATGTACTGTAATTCCCCTCAGTGTATACAGTCCTCATGAAGAGGGCAATCCAGCCCTCGAAACGCGTTGACTACCCTGCAAATAAAAGTTAATGTCTTATCTGTCTGAGGATTTGGGTCTGAATCCTTCCAAGCAAGCGCCGGAAAAAGCAGTCAAAGTACGTTTTTTAACAGTTTTCCTTTCAATACTTACAATACTGTGTATACCTCATCCACTGGGGCACCACAGAGCGACCACTGCAGCCTGGAACAAGCCAGTGTGCTGTACCCTAACCTATCAAACCTCTCTCTACAAAGTGACACCGCACATTTGGCGCTGCCTCCCTCTTTTCTTGTTTTACATCATAGGAATGGAGAAATGGAATGCAAGCCAGAAAGGGACACCATAGAACCCATTAACTGTAATCTGTTTCACTAGGTTTCCATTATGTTATGTAATTTTACTGGACAAAATATCACAGCATCCTGCAATATTTTTTCCAGTATTTTTATGGAATCTACAACAAAGGTTCTTAGTGAAGCCACCAATATGCTCAAATCCTGGCATATCAATATTTTCTTGAACGTTATATTTGGCATGCCTCGCTTGGTGTTAACGTTTATATAGACAGACGTATACAAAGTTATTGAAAAATCTAGAAAAAACTGGGCACTCTCAGGATGCTGGAACCATCTTGTAATTTAATAGATAAATGAATAATTAAAATAGTAATAAATAGACAACAAGTACAATAAATAATCGACCTAAAATGTATAAATGATAGCTAAAAAGTCCAGAGTAATATAGCAGCAATCAATCAAATGGCAACGTATGAATACCAATAATAAAATTGGTTTAGTGAAGATCACTTGACCCCTAAAGGAACTTCAAACATAATCCAGTCCATACATCGATATAACTGCTGGTGCGACTATAGCAATAATATGACTGCGTTAAGATGATGCGATCCCAACATGATGCAATTCAAAAGTTGTAGGGTAATCGCACTCGCTTATTGCTGACTTGAAGTACAAGGTGGGCCATTTATATGGATACACCTTAATAAAATGGGAATGGTTGGTGATATTAACTTCCTGTTTGTGGCACATTAGTATATGTGAGGGGGGAAACTTTTCAAGATGGGTGGTGACCATGGTGGCCATTTTGAAGTCGGCCATTTTGAATCCAACTTTTGTTTTTTCAATAGGAAGAGGGTCATGTGACACATCAAACTTATTGGGAATTTCACAAGAAAAACAATGGTGTGCTTGGTTTTAACGTAACTTTATTCTTTCATGAGTTATTTACAAGTTTCTGACCACTTATAAAATGTGTTCAATGTGCTGCCCATTGTGTTGGATTGTCAATGCAACCCTCTTCTCCCACTCTTCACACACTGATAGCAACACCGCAGAAGAAATGCTAGCACAGGGTTCCAGTATCCATAGTTTCAGGTGCTGCACATCTCGTATCTTCACAGCATAGACAATTGCCTTCAGATGACCCCAAAGATAAAAGTCTAAGGGGGTCAGATCGGGAGACCAGGTGCTGCACCTGCCAACGTGGGAGATTAGACGGACATCGCCTGTAGGACATCGGTCCACATCAATACCGGACCTCCGTCCAGAGCGACATCGGGGTGGAATCGAGGCATACGGTAGGACTACTCCAAGTTTATGCCGGCATATACATACAACATTTAAACCTACAGCAGAGTAGTTCAGCGGGACGCCGCTGCTACTCTAATAGAGCGGGACACCGCTTCAAGTTGATATAATTTCCAGCACTACATTGTGGTGGGACATAAGATCAAGAAAATTGCAATAAGACATTATCACAATACATCAAGTCAGCAATAAGTGAGTGCGATTACCCTACAACTTTTGAATTTCCTCATGTTGGGATCGCATCATCTTAACGCAGTCATATTATTGCTATAGTCGCACCAACAGTTATATCGATGTATGGACTGGATTATGTTTGAAGTTCCTTTAGGGGTCAAGTGATCTTCACTAAACCAATTTTAATATTGGTATTCATACGTGGCCATTTGATTGATTGCTGCTATATTACTCTGGACTTTTTAGCTATCATTTATACATTTTAGGTCGATTATTTATTGTACTTGTTGTCTATTTATTATTATTTTAATTATTAATTTATCTATTAAATTACAAGATGGTTCCAGCACATTTTCAAGCGGACAGGGTGAGTCCCCTTTACTGTGAGCACCTCTATTGGCCATTAGTCGGTCCTGTGCGCCACAAAAATTCTTATAGTATACAAAGTTATGTCTGTACCAATATATGCAAATGTATGTGTGTAGAGATGAATGCAAGTGTATGCCTATTCAGACATATGCAAGTGTATGCGTATACAGACATATGCAACAGTATGCCTATACAGAGGTACAGTGGTATGCAAAAGTTTGGGCACCGCTGGTCACAATTACTTTTACTGTGAACAGTTAATGAAAGTTGAAGATGAAATGATCTCGAAGAGGCATAAAGTTTAAGATGACACATTACCTTTGTATTTTAAGCAAAAACTATTTTTTATTTTTCTCTTTTACATTTTTAAAATACCAAAAAAGGAAATGGGCTAGAAGCAAAACTTTGGACACCCTGCATGGTTAGTACCTAGTAGTACCCCCCTTAGCAAGTATCACAGTTTGCAATCACTTTTTGTAGCCAGCCAAGAGTCTTTCAATTCTTGTTTCAGGGATTTTCATCAATTCTCCAGTTCTGTGAGATTCCTGCGCCGTCTTGCATGCACTGCTGTTTTGAGGTCTATCCAAAGATTTTCAATGATGTTCAGATCAGGGGACTGTGAGGGCCATAGTAAAAACCTTCAGCTTGCACCTTTTGAGGTAGTCTATTGTGGATTTTGAGGTGTGTTTAGGATCATTATTCATTTGTTAAGGCCATCTTCTTTTCAACTTTTTTGCTTCCAGAATTTGCTGAAATTTCATTGAATCTGTAGCTGTAGCGCTGTCAAATCGCATCGGAGAGCGTCACAGCCAGGGAGAAGGTGAGTTTTTTTTTTCTTCCTGGCTGTGACGCTCACCACTGCGCTACAGCCAGGGAGAAGGAGACCCTCATGGAGAAAGACTAAGTCTGCTCCTCATTGTTCCGATGCTAAAAGTAGCATACCAGGTGGGAGAATACAACGGGGGCCACAGCAGGCGAATGGAGCGGCGCCCAGAAAAAATAGTAAGTGCAGTTAGATCCCTGCACTATGCCCTACGTATCCTGATAGTTTATAATGTTTGGACCTATAAAAGGTCCTCTTTAAGTTATGTGAACTTCTGACAAGTCTATGCTAGAAGATGAATTTATAGCAAATTCACATGCAAAAGATTTGTTGTGTGACTGTTCCATTCATCTGAATGGAACAGTCCTGTGACAACACAAATTTTTCATTGGAGGCTTCTTGTTACCACATAAACCAACTTGTAATGGTTTATTCCATATGTCAAACTTAAGGATATCTGCTATATATAGTGAACTTCTCGAACCTGTCATTAGTTGAAATTCAGGCGTGCTTACTATTTAGGCGGACTAGGCCACTGCTATGGTCAAGGGAGGAACTCCTCTTGTTCCATAACATAGATCAATTGCATTTTTGCTCAGCTGTCACTATGGGGAGCTCAGTGCAAATACATTTTACAGCTTCCATTGAGTTCAGTGGTAGCTGTATAAGTTCATGTGAACTGATTTCCCCCTAGTGGTGGCTTCAGGTAGCCAGTTTATTCATGTAGTTAAGCAGGAGATTTACAGCTGTATGGGGGAGATTTATGTCAGTTGTCTGGTGTAAAACCATTCATAAATATGGTGAACAGAGCAAGCACCAAGCAAGCATTTCTGAAGCGCTTCTTCATTATTTTTCTGACAGAAGTTGGGTAAAATGGGTGAGGCAAAGTGTTTTTTAATAAAAAAATGTTACCACTAAATAAAAAAAAGGTACATTTGTCAGTATCTGTCACGGATGATGTTGCAGATAGCTGGATGAATAAACGTCCGAATGGCTTGATCCCAAACTAAGGAGCATATAGGTGAGTCCTATAAAACCCTAAGAGCTCTCCCTGACTGCTATGCCCATGCAAGGGTCTCAATGGTAGACGATTGCATGCCCACGTACCTAAGACTGTGTGACACCTGAAAACCCTATAATAGTGAGGGGACACGACCACCGGCTCCCTGCACTTAATACGGATGGAGTCAGGGTCACCTAGAATCAAGCCAGCAAGGAAACATAATACATGAAAAGACTTATGTGAGTAAACAGCAGGAGCAGCCTCCAGCAGTGAACACTTCATCCAGGAAGTAGTATAAACCGCAAAGTGAGGCAGTATGGGAGGGAACATAAAGGGAGACGATTAGTCTAAATAGGTGACACCTGGGAGAAGGAAAGGAGATGACAAAGTGAAACCAAAACAAAGAACGTCATGCAAGAGGTAGAGAAGGACGTCTGCCAGACCTTCTCACAGAACTGGCGGTGACAGTATCTAAGACCTTCCATGGCCCTTATCAGTTTAGTCGCTCTTTTCTGTACTTTTTCCAGATTCGGCCCAGCCTAATTCCCCTTAGTGACCACCCATACGCCTTTTTACGGTGGTCACTAAGGGGCATTAGGCTGGGCCGCAGTTTTTTTTACGGCAGCCCAGTCTAAGTGCTGCATCGGGGAGCAGGGGCC
Source organism: Bufo bufo (assembly GCF_905171765.1). Classification (NCBI taxonomy): domain Eukaryota; kingdom Metazoa; phylum Chordata; class Amphibia; order Anura; family Bufonidae; genus Bufo; species Bufo bufo. The sequence continues at coordinate 189,771,156 of NC_053390.1, forward strand.
CAGCTCTCACATGAGAGCCGCGGCCCTGCTCTAACAGCCCGCATCGGCAGGAGTGCCGATCCGGGCTGTTTAACACTTTACATGCCGCATGTAAAGTGCTGACAGAGGGAGCGGACTCCCTCTGTCTCCCATTGGCACCCCGAAAATGCGATCGTTGGGTGCCGATGTGTGTGAACGCTGGCTGGGGTCTCGTGTAGGCCCCAGACTAGCCTTGAGTCATTTCCAGCAGGCCGCGCCTCTCTGTTACAGCCTGTTGGTCAATATCCGAATAGCACTAAGATTAAAATGCAATGCACTATAGGGATAATGCATTGCATTTTAAAATCAATCAGAATGTTTTCTGTTATAGCCCCCTTGTGGGTCTATTAAGTGGTAAAAAAAAGGTTAAAAAAATCCCATAAAAAATTACTTTTTTTCCATTGAAAATACGCTCCAAAAAAAATCTCACCCATATGTTTGGTATTGCTGCGTCCGTAACGACCCGGACTACATAAATATCATGTAACTTATCCCCTACGGTGAACTCCGTAAAAAACAAAAAAAAGGAAATGGGCTTGGCGGCAATAAAAAAAAGGAGTTTTATTGCAAAAAAGTTGTAAAATGGAAATAAAACTATATGTATTTGGTATCACTGTAATCGTAGTGACCCAGAGAATAAAGATATGTTATTTATACCAAAAAATGAACGCCGTAAAATTTATAACGTAAAAACGCAGTGGCAGTATTGCTGTTTTTCCCATCTCCCTCCCAGAAAGAGTTAATAAAAGTTAATCAGAAAGTTATATGTACCCCAAAATGATGCCATTAAAAAGGACAACTTGTTCCGCAAAAAACAAGCCCTCATAAAACTATATAGATGGAAAAATAAAAAAGTTATAACTCTTGGAATGCGACGATGAAAAAAGGAAGAACAAAAACGCTTGGCCAGTAAGGGCCAAAACAGGTTAGTTAAAGAGGACCTTTCATGGGTCCAGACATTATAAACTAAGTATCAGGATATGTAGGGCATAGTGCAGGGATCTAACTGCACTTACTATTTTTTCTGGGCGCCACTCCGTTTGCCCGCTGTGGCCCCCATTGTATTCTCCCGACCTGTATGCTAATTTTAGCATCGGTACAGGGAGGAGGAGACTTCCCTGTTTCTCAATGGGTGTCTCCTTCTCCCCTGGCTGTAGCGCTGTCCAATCGCAGCGATGAGCGTCAGAGCCAGGGAGAATTGAGTTCGTTTTTTTTCCTTCCTGGCTGTGACGCTCTCCGCTGCGATTGGACAGCGCTACTGCCAGGGGAGAAGGAGACGCCCACGGAGAAAGACTGCGTCTCCTACTCGTTATTCCGATGCTAAAATTAGCATACCAGGCGGGAGAATACAACAGGGGCCACAGCGGGCGAACGGAGCGGTGCTCAGAAAAATATAGTAAGTGCAGTTAGATCCCTGCACTATGCCCTACGTATCCTGACACTTAGTTTATAATGTCTGGACCCATGAAAGGTCCTCTTTAAGGGACCTACCTGCCCTGACATGATTGGACACATGAAGAAGATGAGGCACTTGCTCTGTCAATGTGCTTGACCACCGAAGGTTCAAGATTCTGACATATGTTAAGAGTTGGTATGATACAATTTTTTTCAATTGAAGGTTATGTTAGTTTATGCCATGCATTTCACTGCCAGCTAATCAGTTTGTTCGCATTTTACATTATTTCATAGTTGGTCAGGCTTGAATAGAGGCACTTTTGTTCCACTGTTTCTTCTATTAGACCATGATAGTGCTGGGATCACTGAATACATTCTGTCACACTAGTTGTGCTTACCAGACCTTAATTGATATGTTGATGCTACATTTGCAAGGTTCACAACATTGTGTTTTGTGGTTTTAACTCTTTGATCGGTAGGAGAATTTAAAGGAGTTTTTTCCCATTAACATTATTTTTCACCAAAACACAAGATATGTGATAAATATATGATTTCTGGGGCTTTCACTATTGGGCCCCCCCCCCCCCCCTCCCCCTATGACAAGAATGATTCTGAGTCTCCTGTGCGATTGGAACCATGGTGTCATGTGTTATCATCACCTCTCCATTCATTTCTAGGCATCTATCCCATAAGCACTCAGCTTTGTCAGTCCCATAGAATTTAATACGGTATATATGAACCTTTCGGCTGTGGTCCTTGAGTAACCCTTCTCGCCCAGACAGACCTGACTAATCCATGTGTATTTGAATGACTGGCATGTAATACTATATTTTCCGATCAGCATGGTTAGAGAAACCTGTTCACCTTTTTTATACTGTAGTTGTGTGTAATGTGTTATGTATCTGGGGTCATTTCAATGTAGACTTTTCACAGTATGACATTATACAGGTGAAACTCGAAAAATTTGAATATCGTGCAAAAGTCCATTTATTTCAGTAATGCAAATTAAAAGGAATTGCATTAATGCAGCTTAAAATTAGAATTTTGTGAGAAGGTTCAATATTCTAGGCTCAAAGGGTATCTCAAAATTGTAACTTTGGGGTTTTCATAAGCTGTAAGCCATAATCATCCAAATTATACCAAATAAAGGCTTGAAATATCTCGCTTTGCATGTAATGAGTCTCTCTCATATGTTAGTTTCACCTTTTGAAGTTGCATTACTGAAATAAATGAACTTTGCACGATATTCTAATTTTTCGAGTTTTACCTGTATACAATGGAAATAATTTTCTGCTGGAATGTACTAAGAAAAGTATTTGTTGCTGTGTATATAGGTGATATGTACTAGAGGTAGAGTGATTTAGTACCGTAAACTTATTAAGGTCTGTAATGCAAACAGAAAACTCATTTGTACATAAATCTACAATTCCATATAATCAAACATCTAGATCTCTCATCTGAGCTTAGTACATTAAATCTTCTATATTTTTATACCATCAGTTAAGGAAGTCTATGTTTTTGATTTCCAAAAATGGTTCTCTTGGGTATGACAGTGAGGGTGTATGATTTGTGTATGCTTTTAGAAATCTGTGTGTTCTTATCTTTTCCTGGACATATTATATGTGTGGCTGTCGCCCAAAGATATGCTCCATAGACCCCAAATTAACAAAAAATATAACAAAATACGAATACATTTGGTATGTTCACACTGGAAAATCTGTTCCATACAGTGCTGATATGGTACTGCATCAAGGGCCTTGCTGACATTATAGTCACTGTACTAGCTAGGGTCTGCCTAGTTTTCATTAGAGAAGACTCTGCTGCTTTGTAGAGAAGAAATGAAGGCGGGTTTACACCGCACAATATAACAGCTGATTGTCAGGAAGAAAGTGTTCCTTCCTGACAGTCGGCTGCTTGTTAAGTGAAGTAGACCGCTACATTTACATGCAGCAATCCCCTTCACAGTATGCAATCCCTCGCCCCATACGGAATCATTGTTTCTGGACAGAAGATCACTGTTTAGACAGCACGATCTACTGCCCAGAAACAATGATTGCTGTACCTTCGCAAATGACAGGATCACCCGATGAACAAGCTTTTTGCTTGTTCATCGGGTGATCAGTGGCACATTTAGATGGGCAGATTGGCGGGAACTACAATCGGGCAGTCTAAATCCACCTTTAGTGACTGCTCTTCACTCCAAGTTCATCTTTAAACAATGCCAACTGTATGCAAGACTGCAGAACTTGACTTCACTTATAGAAGCATGGCCGCATCGCCAATTAGGCGAGGTGAGGTAATCGCCTCAGGCGGCACGGCCCTGGTGACAAGTGGAGGGCGGCATCGACAGGGAGTGATGAGCGCTTCCATAGTGGTATATTCATCTGTATTGCCGTCCTCAGGACAGTGATACAGATGGATGTGCTGCGGGTCAGGGGAGAGGCGTCTCCCTTCCCAGCCTATCAGAGGCCAATGCAGGCGGCACGATGATGTCATCGTGCCGCCTGAGCCGTACAGAGCGGGACACAGGCCGGAAGAGGCCTGCAACGCTTCACTGAGAGTGTCATGGAGATAAGTATAAGTGTTTATTTTTTTTATATGGCACACAAAGCATAAAGGAGCGCTATGGGTGCATCTAGGGCACTCCTTACTGGCACATTATTGGGGGGCACTATGTGGGCACAAAAGTGTTTTATACAGGGGCATCTAGGGCACTCCTTACTGGCACATTATTGGGGGCACTATGTGGGCACAAATGTGGTATTTTATTTCGAGGCACTATGGGTGCATCTAGGGGCATGTCTTACTGCCACATTATGGGGGGGCACAAAAGTGGTATTTTATATGGGGGCACTATGGGGGCATCTAGGGGCACTCCTTACTGGCACATTATTGGGGGCACTATGTGGGCACAAATGTGGTATTTTATATGGGGTGGCACTATGGGTATCTAGGGGTACTTACTGGCACAGGCACAAAAGTGATATTTTATATGGGGGCACTATGGGGGCATCTAGGAGCACATTATTAGGGGGGCATCAACTGAGGGCAAAAATAAGGGGTATTTTATATGGGGAGCTCTGTATAGGGGCATTTTATACTGAGACACATTAGAGGGGTACTATGGGGAAAGCGGAGCAAAAGGAGGGCATCTACTGGGGGCACTAACAAGGGATATTTTTTACTGGTAAATTATGGGGGACACTGAGGGCATCTACTGGGGCACTATATAGGGGCATTTTATACTGAAACATTATGGGGAAGGGGGGAAGGGGGGAGAGATACACTATGGGGGCATTATATAGGGGTATTTTATACTAGCACACATGATGGGGCACTATGGGCACATTAGCTCAACTGGGGGCATTAAAAGGGGGTATTTTTTGCACTGGCACACATTATAAGGGAGCATTTTTTGTACTGGTGCTCATTTTAAGGGGGCATTTTTCTACTGTCACATAAGAAGAATTATTACTACTGGGGGGGCACTTTGATGGGCTTTATTACTACTGGGGGACTGTGGGGAACATAATTACTAGTATGGGCACTATTGGAGCATTATTACATCTGGGGCACAGTGGGGACATGTTGGGGGCAATGTAAGGGCAATTATTACTGCCAAGTGTGCTCTGGCAGAGAGTTATTAGTTGGGACTTTTGGGAGCACTATTACCATGGGGGCACCCTGGGTTTATCTGTTTCTGCAGTTTGGTATTGGGGAGCACAACAGCACAGTATTGGGGGTGTTAGGAAGATTTGTCTAGAAGATGGGAGGATGATAGAAAAGTAGTAAACTAAGATGTTTTTTGTCAAACTGCAGAGATGAGAGATGGCTGAAAGAAATCATCATGCCGGTCTAAACTTAATGGAGAAGATGGAGAAAGAGAACATCTACATCAGAGGAGACGTCACTGGATGTAAGAGGTATGGGGTGTTGTATTACCCTGTATGTTCTGTAGTGATAAATGTAATGTTAGGAGAGAAGAGGTTTGGTTGAGAATTTGGTTTGGGGGGGGGCTGTTTCAATTTTCGCCTCAGGCAGCAGAAAGGCTAGGTGCACTCCATATAGAAGTCACTTTTTTCAAGTCCTAATCAATGGCTCTTGGTAATCAGATACCCCCAGGAATTGAGTAGAGCAGAATTCTGTAACAAGAAAATATATATATGAAGCACGTATCAGTTAACAACTACAGAATAATAAACTCACCGATAAATAATGGAAAACTGGATGGGGATGGCAGCGGATGAGGGAGATGGAGTCTGGCAATGGAACAGACAACAATGGCATACAGGTGGGGAATAAACTTAGTAGAAACGGACCCTAAACTGCTATGGCCAAGTTCATACTTCAGTTATTTGGTCAGTTATTTCCATCGGTTTTGGTGAGCCAAAACTAGTAGTGATAAGATATAATGGAAAGATTTGCACCTGTTGGAAATAACTGACGAAAAGTGTGAACATTGTTTAACTGTCCCTTTACATGGGATGATATTACAACAGATAGTCGGGAAGGAAGCCTTCACGACAATCTGCTGATCGCTGATGGAGGAGACTGCTGCATTTACAAGCAGCAATCTCCTCCAGAGTATGAGGAGGAGAGATCGCTGATTTCGTCACTCTTCCCTATTGTAACGAATACAGGGGAGGGGAGGGACACAGAACTAGGCCTCAAGGCTAGGGAAAGGGAAAAGGTCACCTCCTAGGAAGCCCTTAAACCTGGCCCTGACTCCTGTCAGTATGTATAGACCCTGAAGGTGGGAAAATACATACGCCGGAACCTAGACCCTAGGAGCCCTGAAATGCCCTGGGTAGTGGCAGGGAATGAGACTACTGGTTCCTTCCCAGGTGAACGAACCAGCATCTCCCTGAGGCCTAGCAACAACAATCATAGGGGAACAACCAAATACAAAGAGCAGTACAACTTATCTAATAGAAAATGGATGAGCAGGAACACAGGTAAGGTCCACACACCAACTCTTCCAAATCCAAGCAGAGAATATCAACCGCATGGTATGAAGTGTGAGACCAAACTAAGAAGGGAAGCAGTAATGACCGCCAGCTGCACCTGACAAGAGGTGTGGTCAAATCATTACCAAACCACAAAACTGAGAATCAAGAGACTGTCAGTTAACCTCACGTGCAGTCAGTCTCTCCGATCTTCTAACCTCCGTCACAGAAGGTACCGTGACACCTATAAGGACTCGTTGTTTGCCAGCAGGAGATCGTGTTTACACGACACGATCTGCTGCCAGTAAACGATCACTTTTGCGTGTGCACAAAGGATTGGATTACCCGATGAATGAGCAGTACATTTACACCACCCGATCATTGCTAACGAGCGCTACTATGAATGCTCGTTAGCGATAATCTGAGCAATTTTCGGCCCGTGTATAGGGCCCTTAAATCTAAGTAGACAGCAAGAAAATCACAAAACCCAACCAGCAAACTGAAAGCTGACCCCACAACAAACACGACTACATTAAAGACAACAATAAGACCGTGGAACCACAGATCCCAGGATACACTCAAACAAAGCAACAGGACTCGTATTCCAGATTCTGGAAGCAATTGCACATTGCAATCGCTATACTCAACAAAGAGACTCAGAAACTGAAGATATTTAAAGGCATAACAATCAAAAAGCCCCTTCTAGTAAGCACCAGACTAAGCAAGTTGAAAACAGAACTAGATTCATGTGTAAGGCAATTGCACAGCACCTAAGTAAAACATAGTTAATGAGAAACAGGCAAAAGATCCATGTTGCTCATAACACTCTTCATTTCCAGGCTAGCCTCAGGACTTTGTGTATGGTGAAGCAGACCCAAATTATTGTTCTCTTTTTTTGTGCTCGTATCTGAGATCAAAATTTTGGTATCTGAGGTGTAAATTTATTTAGGGGGTCTGGTCTGACATCTGAACAAATTTTTCGGGTCTGCTCTTTCATCTCACTTAAAAGGGTCTTCTGAGACTTTACAACTGATAAATAACCTCTGGATAGATCATCAGTATCTGATCGTGGGGGTCTGGGACCCCCGTTGATCAGCTGTTTGAGAAGGCATTGGCACCCACAATAGAACCAGGGCCATCTTCCCTCTCACCAAGCACAGCGCTGTCCATTTGATACCAGCTGTGCTTTGTATCACAGCTGAGCCCCATTCATTTCAATGGGGCTTAGCTGTGCCTAGGTCATGTGACCAATGAACATGACATCACATGGCCTAGACTAAGCTACTGTGAGTGCTGATGCCTTCTCAAACAGCTTATCAGCCAGGTTCTGGATGTGGGACCTCCACCAATCAGATACTGATGACTTATCTAGAGTATACGTCATCCGTAGTAAAGTCTCAGAATAGTCTGAATTAACCTTGTGGTCTGGTATGAGTCCTGAATCAATATAGGGGTCTGGGCTGAGGTCTGAATTAGTTAAGGAGTCTGGTCTAGTATTTAACAACATATTTTGAGGTCTGGATTAATTTTGGTGGAATTTTATTGCCTATGGTTCTCCTGTGCTGCATTTTCTAGTATGCTTTACCAGTTTCATGTTTTTATCCCCCTATCCCTACAGAGATGATAACCCTGTTAGATTGGGCCCACTGAGGCCAAGCATCCACTAGATTGTCATGATTATTATACAGTCATAAAAAGTATATAAAGGAAAAAACCTAAAGTAAAATAAAATACCCATAATTTACTTCTGTAATGCACTTCTTTATTTGTTTCTCTATGCTCCATGCTCTGCTTCTGGTCTTTTGCAATTTCACATTATATTGCAGTTCTGGGCGGGAAACACATGCTAGGCCATCAGAGTTTCTGGTTTGTCAGGTGCTAGATTAAAGAATTTTATATATAGTAAAATCCCAATTATGTGACAGTCTTTTACGATATCAAATAAACACAGATAGCTGGCAGGTCTTCTAAACACTTCTAATAATTTTGTCATGTTTGGGGTGGGGGTGGGATTTTCCACAATTTATTTTTTACCTGGAAAAATATTGATTGCATGCATTTTTTGAGTTTTTCTATTATGGAAAAGCTCATTGACAGTCTGTCAGTAATATCTGTAGATTCTTCTTGCATAAGCCAATACTACGAGTGACTGTAAGAAACTTTGTAATACACTCACCTAAAGAATTAGGAACACCATACTAATGGTACGTGTTTGGACCCCCTTTTGCCTTCAGAACTGCCTTAATTCTACGTGGCATTGATTCAACAAGGTGCTGATAGCATTCTTTAGAAATGTTGGCCCATATTGATAGGATAGCATCTTGCAGTTGATGGAGATTTGAGGGATGCACATCCAGGGCACGAAGCTCCTGTTCCACCACATCCCAAAGATGCTCTATTGGGTTGAGATCTGGTGACTGTGGGGGCCATTTTAGTACAGTGAACTCATTGTCATGTTCAAGAAACCAATTTGAAATGATTCGAGCTTTGTGACATGGTGCATTATCCTGCTGGAAGTAGCCATCAGAGGATGGGTACATGGTGGTCATGAAGGGATGGACATGGTCAGAAACAATGCTCAGGTAGCCCGTGGCATTTAAACGATGCCCAATTGGCACTAAGGGGCCTAAAGTGTGCCCAGAAAACATCCCCCACACCATTACACCACCACCACCAGCCTGCACAGTGGTAACAAGGCATGATGGATACATGTTCTCATTCTGTTTACGCCAAATTCGGACTCTACCATTTAAATGTCTCAACAGAAATCGAGACTCATCAGACCAGGCAATATTTTTCCAGTCTTCAACAGTCCAATTTTGGTGAGCTCGTGCAAATTGTAGTCTCTTTTTCCTATTTGTAGTGGAGATGAGTGGTACCCGGTGGGGTCTTCTGCTGTTGTAGCCCATCCGCCTCAAGGTTGTGCATGTTGTGGCTTCACAAATGCTTTGCTGCATACCTCGGTTGTAACGAGTGGTTATTTCAGTCAACGTTGCTCTTCTATCAGCTTGACTCAGTCGGCCCATTCTCCTCTGACCTCTAGCATCCACAAGGCATTTCTGCCCACAGGACTGCCGCATACTGGATGTTTTTCCCTTTTCACACCATTCTTTGTAAACCCTAGAAATGGTTGTGCGTGAAAATCTCAGTAACTGAGCAGATTGTGAAATACTCAGACCGGCCCGTCTGGCACCAACAACCATGCCACGCTCAAAATTGCTTAAATCACCTTTCTTTCCCATTCTGACATTCAGTTTGGAGTTCAGGAGATTGTCTTGACCAGGACCACATCCCTAAATGCATTGAAGCAACTGCCATGTGATTGGTTGACTAGATAATTGCATTAATGAGAAATAGAACAGGTTTTCCTAATAATTCTTTAGGTGAGTGTATATCTTATCAGAGAAAAATGCCTTGTTCTTCATTTTTCGGTTGTTTCTCCCTATCCTTTCCAAAACTAAGATTTTTCTGAATTCTGTGATAATTCCATCTTGTGAGATCCCAGGATGGGCTGCCTGCTCACTGACGGATCAGATTACATCAGCCCACAGAATCTATTGAGACGGGTAGGGGGAGGAACAGAGAAAAGCAGTTATGACTCATCAGCTAATAGGACATTTTATAACTCCTACCAAGTCCTTTATAAAGTTTGAGTGTTTTATTTTGTGACGCAGGAGCCCATAGTTGACAATGATGATGAAAAACGTTCTTCCTCAGGGATACCAAAAGTATTAGAACCATGTGCTAAAAAATGTGCTAAACTGCGGGTGAAATCCATAGGCCCAAAAATACAGCGACTCACCAGTGGACTCCTGACTATGATTGTTTATGGCAAACTCTGCAAAAGACAAAAAGGAAGACCACTCCTCCTGGTTCTCAGATACAAAACATCTCAAGTAAGTCTCCAGACTCTGATTAGTGCGCTCCGTCTGTCCGTTTGACTGAGGATGAAAAGCCGAAGAAAAAGACAGTTGAATTCCCAGACGAGTACAGAATGCCTTCCAGAATCTGGAAACAAACTGAGTCCCACGATCTGAGACCACGTCAGAGGGAATGCCATGAAGTTTCACAATGTTGTCAACAAACACCTGTGCAAGGGTTTTAGCATTAGGTAGGCCTGGTAATGCAATAAATGTACCATTTTACTAAAGCGATCAACTACCACCAGAATAACTGTCTTTTCTGAAGAATTAGGTAGATCAGTGATAAAGTCCATGGATACATGAGTCTATGGTCTGCACAAAATGGGTAACGGAAGTAAAGATACAGAAGGTCGAGTATGTGTCACCTTGGCACGTGCACAGGTACGTAGTACAGGCTGACACATAGTCCTTCACACACTTACGCCACCCCGGCCACCAGAATCTACGATATTTGAGGTTGGCAGTGGATCTACTCCCAGGATGTCCTGTAAGAACCGTACAATGATGTTCCTCCAACACCTTGTGATGCAATTCCGGTGGCACAAATAGTTTCCCAGAGGGACACGAGTCCGGTACGTCTCCCTGAGCCTCTAACACCTTCACCTCAAGGTCTGGGTAGAGGGCGGATATCACCAGCCCTTTAGACAGTATGGGACTCGGGTTTTCAAAATCACCACCTCCAGGGAAACTACGTGACAAGTCGTCCGCCTTGACATTCTTAATCCTAGGATGATAGATGACAGTGAAATTTAATCTGGTGAAAAACAGGGCCATTTGGCTTGTCTTGGGTTCAGTCGTTTCGCTGACTCCAGATAAGCCAGATTTTTGTGATCAGTGAATACCGTGATAGGATTAATCGCCCCTTCCAACCAATGACGCCATTCCTCAAAAGCCAATTTAATGGCCATCAACTTTCTGTTACACACATCATAATTTTTCTCAGCGGGGGATAGTTTTTTCGAGAAAAATGCACTTGGTCGCCATTTACCAGGTGATGGGCCCTGTGACAAAGCTTCTCCTACCACACCTCGGATGCGTCCACTTCCACAATAAATGGTTGTGACACATCTGGCTGCACCAATATGGGAGCAGAAGAGAAACATTCCTTAATCGCAGAAAAGGCTTGCAACGCCGAATCAGACCATACAGAGACATCCGTCCCTTTCTTAGTCATGTCCGTTAAGGGTTTTACTATTGTCGAATAATTCTTAATACATTTTCGGTAATAGTTGGTGAATCCTAAAAACCCCATAAGAGCCTTCAGATTTTCGGGTCGATCCCATTCCAATACAGCACGGACTTTCTCAGGATCCATTCGAAAACCCGAAGATGACAGCAGGTAGCCCAAGAACTGCACCTCGTGTTCTGCAAAAACACATTTCTCTAATTTTGCAAACAATTTATTATCCCTTAGAATCTGTAACACCTGTCTCACATGATTCTGATGTGTTTCCATGTCAGGAGAATAAATAAGAATGTCATCCAAATACACGATCACAAACCTCCCCACCGGGTGATGAAAGATGTCATTCACAAAATTTTGGAAGACCGCAGGGGCATTGGTCAACCTGAAAGGCATGACCAGGTTTTCAAAGTGCCCCTCAGGAGTATTAAAAGCCGTCTTCCATTCATCCCCTTCCTTGATCCTAACCAGATTATATGCCCCCCTTGAATCCAACTTGGAGAACACCTTGGCACCAATAATCTGGTTAAACAAATTGGGAATCAAAGGAAGAGGGTAATGATCACGGATAGTAATTTGATTGAGTTCGCGAAAATCTAAACATGGCCGAAGACCTCCATCTTTTTTTTTTTTGCAAAAAAGGACCCTGCAGCCACTGGAGACTTGGAAGGTCTTATGTGCCCTTTCTTCAAACTCTCAGCAATATATTCTCTCATGGCCTGCCTTTCAGGTTCAGAAAGATTATACAACCTAGATTTAGGCAATTTAGCCCCGGGAATAGGATTGACAGGGCAATCATATTCCCGATGGGAAGGTAAATCCTGACATCCAATCTCAGAAAACACATGGGCAAACTCGGATATAAAAGAGGGTACAGCCTTAGCAGTAACCACAGAAAAGGATGTATTGAGACAATTATCAATGCAATAGTCCCCCCAATACAGAATCTGCCTAGCTTGCCAATCGACAGTTGGATTATGCTTGGCAAGCCACGGAAAACCCAGAACCATAGGTGCAGGGAGACCTTCCAAGACAAAACATGAGATAACTTCTTGATGAAAGTCACCCACTCTTAATCTGATATCATGCAAAACTTGCGACAAGCACCTCTGAGTAAGAGGGGCAGAATCAATAGCAAATACAGGAATGTCCTTTTTTTTATATACTTGGTGGTAACCCCTGCATGCGGACAAACTGAGCATCAATCGGTTCACCCTGGCTCCGCTGTCGATAAATACTTCAGTTCCCACAGTTTTTGACTCTAGCGCCACCTCGGCAGTCAAGAGAAATCAAGTACTACCAGCAAAGGACAAATGCACATTCTCTGACTCCCCACTCACACCTCCAATAGTCAGATAGGATTTAGACGCCCCATTTTGTTTCTCTTTTTGCCGCTGAATTATTGGACATATATTGACAAAATGTCCCCTTTGACCGCAGAAAAAACATACTCCCTGCTTGCGACTCCTACTTTTGCAAGCAGATCCCAGAGTCACTCCCCCTAATTGCATGGGTTCATCCCCAGATATAAGCTCAGGTGTCTGTTCACCCAAAGAGTCAAAGGAATACGGTACATTATGTAATAGAACATCCTGAGAGAGTGGGCCCTTAGATCTCTCTCTCAGGCGTCTATCAATACATACAGCCAAAGACATAGTGGCTTCCAAAGACTCAGGATTCTCATGAAAGGCCAAAGCGTCCTTCAGCCTCTCAGATAATCCCTGACAAAACTGTCTACGGAGAGCTGGATCGTTCCACTCAGTATCCGTAGCCCACCTCCTAAATTCGGAACAATAGATCTCTGCCGAACGCTATCCCTGACGCAGACCGCGTAATTTAGTCTCGGCCAGGGAGGTTTGGTCCGGGTCATCATAGATGAGACCTAAAGCTCAGAAAAATGCATCTACTGATCGGAGAGACTGTGATCCGGTCGGCAGAGAAAAAGCCCAAGACTGGGCGTCCCCTTTAAGCAACAAAATAATTACACCCACTCTCTGGCTCTCGTCCCCAGATGAGTGTGGGCACACGATTCCCTGAACCGAATACAATTATCACTTCCTCCCGAGAATCTATCCGGAAGAGCATCTTTAGGTTCAGGACAGGTCAGGTAACCACTACTAGGATTAGCCAACAGTGGTGTCTGCATCTGTGAGACTGTCGTGCGGAGGTCATCCACCTCCAGAGACAGCCCCTGTAGCTGTCCGGTCAGTGCAGCGATAACATCCATGGCTGAACTGATACAGACAACAAAATGACGGTTATTCGGCGGTTTATAATGTCACGATCAGTGTGAGGGAAAAACTCCACACTAAACACAGGAGGGAAGGGAAACAGTAACTGGGCCTGGAAACTAGGGAAGGAACAGGTCACCTCCTAAACAACCCTAATCCGAGCCCTAACTACCTATCAATATGAATAGACCTTGAAGCTACAAATATTCATATGCTGTATACCTAGGCCCTTATATCCCTATAAGGCCCTGGAATGAGGTTAGGACCAGAGACAACCCATTCCTCCCCAGATGGACGAATGGAAGTCTCTGTCTCAGGCCCAGATACAAACAACAGGGAATATAACAAATACAAAATAATAAGAAAAGACAAGACTTATCTGAAAGTAGAAAACTGGCAACTCTAGAAGCACTACAGAGTACAACCGACCAGCTAGTTAGAAGGCAGGAAGAAAATCTATAAACCGCACCTCCAATAGTGAGAAGCGGCTACTAATGGGAAAAGTAAATTACCAACAAGCAACACCTGAAGCAAGGGGTGTGGCATTCACCAAAACACAGATTTAATAAGATCCACAGTGAACTTGTCAATTTAAACCACGAGTTGCCAGTCTCTCCGATCTCCTGGTACCTGCCATGGGAACGTCCGTGACAGTTATGTTCATTGAGATTCAATGCCAAAGCTTTTAACTCCCACACATTTTTGTGTGTCTTTGACATTTACATCAACATATAAATATGAACATTGCACTTTTCTTCCTAGATAGTTGTAAAAAATGTCTGGCTCACAATAATTTGCATGTGCTTTTACTATTTCACCTATATAATACAATACATAAAAAAATAAAAACCTTACATATTCATAGATAACAAAATTAATTCACTCTATTTAATGAACACAGTCTCTTTAAAAGCAGAGCTCTCACATATATATAAAAAAAAATGCGCTCTGGCGTAGATATATAGATGACATTTTAATTATATGGGGGGTTCACATCAGTCATTAATAGACTAAATAGATTTAATTAACAGTAACCAGCTCAATCTAAAGTTCACCCCTAATATTAGTTCCAAAACGGTGGAATTTCTGGTTTTAAAAATAGAGATACGAGATCGATCATTTATCTGTAGCACATATCAGAAAGAAGTGGCCAAAAATATTTTATCTTAAGTACAAGTTGCCATCTACCGAGATCGCTACTTAATGTCCCAACGAGCCAATTTCAGCGTCTTAAAAGAAATTTCACACAAGTAGAACAATTTGAAAAAGAAACTGAGTTATTGAAAGCTCAGTTTCTGGAAAAAAATATCCATTGGAATTATTAGATAAATCTTTTAGTACAGTGAAAGGGATGGATAGAACTTCACTTTTTATCCAAAAACAAGGGGAAATCAAACTATGGCAGATCAATAAAATTATATTACCATTTAACGTGAACTATAAAAAAGTAGCCAAAGTTATTAAGAAATATTATTGGCATCTGTTAAATGATAAATATTGTGCCAAAAACAATATATAGGAAGAACAGAGGGTCCTCAAAATAATAACTGCTGAACATATTAACAACATCAAAAAGGGATATGAGAAACATACACTATCCAATCACTTTAAAATACATCTTGCCAGTAAACCAATGGGTTTGAAATTCATGAAATTCTACTGAATCTGTCAGTGAAAGTTAGGGGGGGAAGGGGCATTTCATCTCTCGGATGTCAAGATGTGAATCGAAGAAGATTTATGAATTTGGATCCTTGATGCCAAAGGGGCTCAATGCAGAACTGGAGATCTTCGGGTTCTTGTAAATGGGTTGGGGGGACGGAACACACGAAGCATCGATGCAAGGCTGTATACCTGCGCACTGACGCTCCCTGTGACCTTCCCCTCACCCCCTTACTTCGAGCAAC
Organism: Bufo bufo; assembly: GCF_905171765.1. Taxonomy (NCBI): domain Eukaryota; kingdom Metazoa; phylum Chordata; class Amphibia; order Anura; family Bufonidae; genus Bufo; species Bufo bufo. The sequence goes on from NC_053390.1 coordinate 189,786,756, forward strand.
TCTTCCACAATTTTTTTATTTATCTTTTTTTTATTCCTTTTTATATATTCTCTAATGCTGCTACAAGGGATAGGAGGGGAGTGTATTATCTATTAATGCAAGTGAGTAGGTTAATTAGACGTACAATATGAATTGATATTTATATACTAGTAACTGGTTAACAGCAATACCCATATAAATCCATAAGAGATTGTTTTAATGATGATCCGGTCCAGAAATTTGAACCTTACCAAAATGGTTTGAAACCTGTGTGTTACGTCCTAGCAGCCATTTATTGCTTTTGCACCACTGAGGAAGGAACTGCAGGTTCCGAAATGCGTCTGGTGGCGGTTCCTGAACGGACGGTGTGGACAGATATTTATTAGTGTCACGGCATAGCAGAACTCTGGTCAGCCGTTGGCATCTTGGCAGGTTTAGCACATATGTGGGAAGAGACGCGCAACAAGGAGCTGCACAACCAAGCCAGCACGATACAAGGCTTGACAGATGAAAAGCAGCGCAGGTTGCATCACGATCGTGGTGCTCCGATCACAGCCTGTCAGGGTTCTCCCAGCGTCCAGATTTAGCGCATATAGGGAAAGAACTTAGGCTGAGCACCCCCACTGACCTCCTTCCAGATAAGCAGTGCACCACTAGCATTGTTTTATACTAAGTGTCTCATTATCTTAATGAAGCAATAATAAACGTTATGTTTTAAGAAATACAACAAGGTACACTCAGTTCAGTAGCAGTAAATTGTAGACACCACTGAGTTTTCAAATAGTGGGTCACGACGACCTAACCCTTGACCACTATTAATTGTGCATAGATATAATTGATTAACTTTGAACGCAAATAGCAGGTTTTCTTGCGACAAGTCCAGATTTGGAAGCGTGGGCAACAGAAGCTAAAAGTGTTTTCTCTGAAACAGAATACATTCAAACTACCTCGTCCAACAGTATCAAAAATGTCTTTAAAGATCTAACAGTTGCTTACAAAGACCTTACAGTGTCCTGGTGGGAAATTAAATCTCTAGAGCATTATTTGAAGGAGAATATTGATTTATGCGCCTTCTCCTCGAAGAGAAGAAACTCAATCTTGATTCCAAACAAAAAAAGGTGAATAACCTTAGGGAACAAGCACTTAAATTCAAGGACGAAGCACAATTCCAGAAAAAAGAGGAATATCTCCATAATACCATAGACAGATTTCAGTATATGGTTAAGGAACGCAAGCATCAACAATACTTGAGAGACTCTACTGAGTTTAAAGAGAACAGAGCATACCTCTTCTTGAACAAAACTATTCAGAGAGAGGTTCAAAGTGAGATATCATCTTTAGAGGCCGAGGGCTCAGAAACCGAACAAGGTAGAACAACAAGAGGAGGAGGGAGAGGACAAAGAAACAGGGGTAGAGGAGGTAGAGGACAGGCAAGAGCAGGCCCCCGAAAAAATAATACAAGAGGCTATCAAACATGTAGCTCAACTGGTCCCTCACCCTCTACCTCATCCTCTACTTTTTTAGCCCAGGCCCCCATACAAGCACCTTATCAACTGAGGAAAAAGTGTAGGGGGCGTATTGGCCTCAAGTGGAATGAGCAATAAACTGGAAATTATCAACCTCTCCTCCCATAAGCTTACCGCTGATGATGTCTCCCTTCTAAACAAGGGTCTATCCCTTGTTCCCACAGTCCACTTTGATACATTTGAGTGGAGTAAGGACATAGCCCTGTTTATAAGGAAACTGCTCTGGCACAAACACTTCACGTTACAAGACAAAAAAAAGTGTGATGAATTGAATATGAATACCCAGGAACTCGAGGCCACTAGGACACTTGTTAACTTAATGGAGGAGGGAGAGAGATATAGGGCTGAAGGCCCTTTTACACAGCTAAAATTAAATAGCACACAGATGCCACCTCCCCTACCCGATTCAAGTATATCCATCTTTCATAAACTGGTATCTAGAGACCTAGAGCGAATCCAAGTTAATAGAGGTGGAAATAATTTGAATAAGGAAGAATTTCAGGCCCTTAAAATATTAGAGCGTGACCGTAATGTGGTAATAAAACCCTCAGACAAGGGGGGCAACTTAGTCTTCATGGATACAGGGAAATATAAGAAGATGTGCTTGGACATCCTAGGAAACAGGGAGTCATATGAATTACTATCTAAAGACCCTGGTCCCATGTACACTGCTCAAAAAAATAAAGGGAACACAAAAATAACACATCCTAGATCTAAATTAATTAAATATTCTTCTGAAATACTTTGTTCTTTACATAGTTGAATGTGCTGACAACAAAATCACACAAAAATTAAAAAATGGAAATCAAATTTTTTAACCCATGGAGGTCTGGATTTGGAGTCACACTCAAAATTAAAGTGGAAAAACACACTACAGGCTGATCCAACTTTGATGTAATGTCCTTAAAACAAGTCAAAATGAGGCTCAGTAGTGTGTGTGGCCTCCACGTGCCTGTATGACCTCCCTACAATGCCTGTGCATGCTCCTGATGAGGTGGCGGACGGTCTCCTGAGGGATCTCCTCCCAGACCTGGACTAAAGCATCTGCCAACTCCTGGACAGTCTGTGGTGCAACGTGACGTTGGTGGATAGAGCGAGACATGATGTCCCAGATGTGCTCAATTGGATTCAGGTCTGGGGAACGGGCGGACCAGTCCATAGCATCAATGCCTTCGTCTTGCAGGAACTGCTGACACACTCCAGCCACATGAGGTCTAGCATTGTCTTGCATTAGGAGGAACCCAGGGCCAACCGCACCAGCATATGGTCTCACAAGGGGTCTGAGGATCTCATCTCGGTACCTAATGGCAGTCAGGCTACCTCTGGCGAGCACATGGAGGGCTGTGCGGCCCTCCAAAGAAATGCCACCCCACACCATTACTGACCCAATGCCAAACCGGTCATGCTGGAGGATGTTGCAGGCAGCAGAACGTTCTCCACAGCGTCTCCAGACTCTGTCACGTCTGTCACATGTGCTCAGTGTGAACCTGCTTTCATCTGTGAAGAGCACAGGGCGCCAATGGCGAATTTGGCAATCTTTGTTCTCTGGCAAATGCCAAACGTCCTGCACGGTGTTGGGCTGTAAGCACAACCCCCACCTGTGGACGTCGGACCCTCATATCACCCTCATGGAGTCTGTTTCTGACCGTTTGAGCAGACACATGCACATTTGTGGCCTGCTGGAGGTCATTTTACAGGGCTCTGGCAGTGCTTCTCCTGTTCCTCCTTGCACAAAGGCGGAGGTAGCGGTCCTGCTGCTGGGTTGTTGCCCTCCTACGGCCTCCTCCACATCTCCTGATGTACTGGCCTGTCTCCTGGTAGCGCCTCCATGCTCTGGACATGACGCTGACAGACACAGCAAACCTTCTTGCCACAGCTCGCATTGATGTGCCATCCTGGATAAGCTGCACTACCTGAGCCACTTGTGTGGGTTGTAGACTCCGTCTCATTCTACCACTAGAGTGAAAGCACCGCCAGCATTCAAAAAACATCAGCCAGGAAGCATAGGAACTGAGAAGTGTCTGTGGTCACCACCTGCAGAACCACTCCTTTATTGGGGGTGTCTTGCTAATTGCCTATAATTTCCACCTGTTGTCTATCCCATTTGCACAACAGCATGTGAAATTGATTGTCACTCAGTGTTGCTTCCTAAGTGGACAGTTTGATTTCACAGAAGTGTGATTGACTTGGAGTTACATTGTGTTGTTTAATTGTTCCCTTTATTTTTTTGAGCAGTGTATTTCCTTGAGCTGAGAAATATTCTTAATAAAGGATTCCAAGAAAAATCCGCAAATTTACTGCTGGGCTGGTGGGAGGCCAATTACATTGGGTCTGAAGAAATGGAAGAGTGGCAGGATAGGGTAGTTCTTTGGCTGAGGTTCATAGATGATGTGTTTGTTCTATGGAGAGGGACCGAAGAGTCTTTTGTGGAATTTGTGGAGGTGATCAATAACAATGATCTGGGTCTCAATTTCACATCAACATGTGATAAATATGCACTACCATTTCTTGATGTTTTAATTGAAAGAGGCCCAGACCAGAGTATAACCACCTCAGTATACCGCAAAAGTACGGCAAGTAACAGCCTTCTTTGCTGGGATAGCGCACATCCATTCCCTCTTTGAAAAGGAATCCCTAAAGGCCAATATTTTTTACTCCGGAGGAATTGCTCCACGATGAAAAAGTGCCGCAGACCTGAGAATGAGGTTTAGGGAGAGAGGCTATCCCGACGGAGTTTTACGTATGGCCTATGAAACTGCTTGCAAAGAACAGAGACCGCTGTATGCCAGAACAATATTTGAATTATTGGCACCTTTGATAGTGGCCATCAAGAAGTAAAGCGAGTCATCTCCAGACACTGGGACATATTAAAAGCTGACCCAGATTTGGACAAGGTGCTGGGGTCATATCCTCAATTAACATTTAGAAAGGGACGCAGTCTGAGGGACAGATTAGTTAACAGTCATTTCCAGCCACCTGAGAGAACTGGCTCTCTAGAAAACCTTTAGGGACATTTAAATGTGGAAGCTGCACAGCATGTAGCCAGGTACGAAAAGCTAAAACATTTGTCCTATACTAACAAGGAATACACCATCAGAGACTTTGTAAACTGTCTCACAACTGGTGTGGTGTCAATGCACTTGCCCACTAGACTATGTGGGCAAAACCAAGAGGGAATTCAGGCGACGTATAAGAGACCATGTCAATGATGTCCTCAATGACAAGGTGTCGGGATTCGAACCCGTGACCAGCCACATCCCAGGCGGTAGCCCTGCTTACTAGGCTACCGTCCTCTCTGGACATTCCTCCCTGAAGCCTATTAGTTAACCTCAGTCTTGCCTAGCCTTGCTCATTACCATTGATTCCCCACACCTGGTACTTCCCTATATAGTCCAGCCCCTTGCACTCCAGTTTGCTGATTATTGAGCTCCTGAGCCTTGATCAAGCTTCTCCTCATCTGTTGCTCCTGCTACTGCTGGAAGTCCACTGCTGACCAGGAATTGCCTACCGACTACTCTTCTGCCTTATCCCTACCTACTGAACTGCTACCACCGTTGCCATCCGGATTGTCTGACCACGCTTACTGCCGCCTGCCCTGACTCACCGCCTGCCTACCGACTACTCTTCTGCCTTATCCCTACCTACTGAACTGCTACCACCGTTGCCATCCGGATTGTCTGACCACGCTTACTACCTGCCTGCGGTCCTTGCCACTGGGCTCCACTCCTACCTCCAGCCAGCGGTCCTCTGACTCAGGTGAGCCTGTAGGACTGTTACAGAATAATCAGCCACACTATGGAGTCCGCAATGGCCACTCTGCGTAAGCAGGTCTCCGAACTTCAAGAATTTGGTACTACATATCAGGAGAAATTTGCCCAGCTCCAAGGCGTAGTCCAAAGCCAGCAAAGGGAGATTATTGAACTACAGAGGCAACACCTGGACGTCCGCGGCGCGGCCGCAGACACCCGCATGCCACTCCCATCAAGATTCGGCGGCGACAAACGCCAGTATCGGGGGTTTCTAAACCAATGCCGCATCTATATTCAGATGTACCCGGCCCCCTTCACCACCGAGAAAAAGAAGGTGCTATTCATGGTCAATCTCCTGACGGAAGAAGCATTAGCATGGGCATCACCTTACGTGGAGACTAACAGTCAGCTCCTGGACGACCTAAACAACTTCATCACCGCCATGAGCCAAGTCTTCGACGACCCCAACCGCTGTGCGACAGCTGAGGCGCGACTACATAGTCTGCGGCAAGGGAGACGCTCCATCGCCGAATACACCGCCGAGTTTCGCCGTTGGGTCACGGACACCACCTGGAACCCAGCGGCACAGAGGAGCCAATTCCGGCGAGGCCTGTCAGAATTAATAAAGGACGAACTCGCCAGAGTTGAGGCCCCGGACGATCTGGATGACTTCATTCAGTTATGCATCCGGATAGATCAAAGACTCTCCGAGAGGAAGAGAGAAAGACTCTGGTCCTCGGACCACAGACCCACTTACTCCTTCTCTTCCAACGCCCAGCGCGGCCCCCAATCAGCAACTGAACTTTGCAGCTCGACGCTCTACGTAGGTCTCTATCTACAGCTGAGAAGGAGAGACGGCTGGCCGAAAACCTCTGCCTCTACTGTGGGGAGCCGGGTCATTTTGCCATCAAATGTCCTCATAAGATCCGAAAGACTATTGCCGTCACGGAACTAAAGGAGCAACCACAGACTCCAACCCCGTCAGCAGCCCCGGAAAATAACAATACGGCGGCTCATGGATCCCATTTCATCATTCCCATCCTCATCGACATTGAGGGGCGACAACTCCCCTGTTCAACGATGTTAGACTCCGGGGCGGGAGGCAACTTCATGGACTTAACCTTCGCCCGCGAAAAGAACATTCCACTGACAATCAAGGCAGCCCCCGTTGACCTGGAAACCGTCGACGGATCCCCACTCTCCTCGGGGCCGGCCACTCACGAGACCACCGAACTACAACTCCTCATAGAACCCGATCACCGCGAAAAGATCCACTTCTCGCTGATCGCTTCCCCGAAGTTCCCGGTGATCTTGGGCATCCCTTGGTTGGCCACCTACAATCCCTCCCGATTCCCTCCCGCCCCTGGGGCTCGATCTCCATGGACTTTGTGGTAGACCTTCCTCCTTCAAAAGGGATGAACACCATCCTGGTCGTGGTCGACCGTCTCACCAAGATGGCCCATTTCATCCCCTACAAAGGCCTACCCACAGCCAAACAGACGGCCGATCTTATTCTCAGAGAGGTCTTCAGGCTGCATGGGATCCCGGACGACGTGGTCTCCGACCGAGGCGTACAATTTGCCTCAAAGTTCTGGAAGAACTTCTGCCTGGCGCTCGGGGTTAAAGTGAACCTGTCCTCTGCTTTCCACCCTCAGTCAAACGGGCAGACTGAGAGAACTAATCAGACCCTAGAGCAATACCTACGCTGTTTCAGCTCCCACCTGCAGGATGACTGGCTTGATCATCTCCCCACGGCCGAGTTCGCCTACAACAATGCTGAGCACAGCTCAACCAAGCACAGCCCCTTCTTTGCTAACACAGGCTTGCACCCGGTGTTCATTTCCCACCTACCCGTTGCCTCCACCCTCCCAGCAGTGGCCGAACGCCTAAAAACCCTACAGGAGGCACAAGAGAACATTATAGACAACCTCCAGCTTGCCCAGAGGCGCTTTAAACAGGGAGCAGACAGACGTCGCAAACCCACCCCGGGCTTCCATGTGGGAGACAAGGTGTGGCTGTCCACCAGGAACCTCAGATTGAAGGTCCCCTCCAAAAAATTTGCCCAAAGATACATGGGTCCGTTCCGGATCACCGCACAAATCAACGAGGTCACGTTCCGGCTCGACCTCCCGGACTCCATTAGGGTGCACCCTGTCTTCCATTGCTCTCTCCTCAAGCCATACGTGGAGAACACCTTCACAGGCCGCCACTCGCCCCCTCCACCACCTGTGAGGGTACAGGGTGAAGAAGAATACGTTGTCGCAAAGATTCTCGACTCCAGGATCCACCGGGGAAGACTACAATACCTAATTGGGTGGGAGGGTTACCCTCCCGAGGATAACTCCTGGGAGCGAGAAGAAAATGTCCACGCCCCCAGACTGGTAAAAGAGTTCCACCAACGGCACCCCGGTAAGCCTGCCCCTGCGGTGCCCGGAGGTCACCTTGGAAGGGGGGGAGTACTGTCGGGATTCGAACCCGTGACCAGCCACATCCCAGGCGGTAGCCCTGCTTACTAGGCTACCGTCCTCTCTGGACATTCCTCCCTGAAGCCTATTAGTTAACCTCAGTCTTGCCTAGCCTTGCTCATTACCATTGATTCCCCACACCTGGTACTTCCCTATATAGTCCAGCCCCTTGCACTCCAGTTTGCTGATTATTGAGCTCCTGAGCCTTGATCAAGCTTCTCCTCATCTGTTGCTCCTGCTACTGCTGGAAGTCCACTGCTGACCAGGAATTGCCTACCGACTACTCTTCTGCCTTATCCCTACCTACTGAACTGCTACCACCGTTGCCATCCGGATTGTCTGACCACGCTTACTGCCGCCTGCCCTGACTCACCGCCTGCCTACCGACTACTCTTCTGCCTTATCCCTACCTACTGAACTGCTACCACCGTTGCCATCCGGATTGTCTGACCACGCTTACTACCTGCCTGCGGTCCTTGCCACTGGGCTCCACTCCTACCTCCAGCCAGCGGTCCTCTGACTCAGGTGAGCCTGTAGGACTGTTACACAAGGATACGTCGGTGGCACGCCACTTTCTGCAATGTCATGGAGGTGATATTAACTGTCTCAAATTTGTAGGGATACAACATGTTCCCAAACCAAAGAGAGGCGGAGATTGGGATAAGATGATCCTGAGGGCTGAAACTAAGTGGATATACAGATTAAATTCTGTGACACCGAAGGGTCTGAATGAGTATATTTCATATAAGCCATTTCTGTAATTGACATCCACATCTGTCCGGCCCAAACAAGACATCTGCCCTATGTATCTGATTTGAACCTGTTGGCCTCCTACAAATATCCTAACACCCTTATATGACATCGCATAGATGACTTACGCAACAGTGTGCTAATATTTCTATCTTAATGTACAGTAGTTTTCTGAAAATCGTGTCTGTGTCTGCTAAGAAGGGCTTAAAATGTATGTGCCCACTTAGCAGATTCGTGATAATTGTTGCCGATCGCTATACACTTGCCTTTGATGGCGAATGTACACAAATACTTTGCCCTGCAAGGACCTGCCGGGGACGTGGTGTTAGATCCTTATAGCAACTAACACGCCCACCACTGACGTCACTTCCGGCTACGAGCGAAGCGCTGTGGACTAGGCATAGCTGTCTACAGCGGCTCTAGGATCGCGCGCCCTCGCTCCGGATTGCTTTGACAAGTAAGTGGGAGGGTAGTTTGGAGCGCTCGCATGATGCCCATTGGTTAATTAATCGAATGGGCAGGGTTGAAAGCGCTTTAAAAAGGAGACACATAGACCTACATGTTGCCACTGCCCTACTATATGTGCGGTAGCGCTGCCTCCGCAATGGGTCTCGATCGGTCCCGGCCACCGCACGGATGTTGAAAATTGCGGTCCCCAATACACAGAACGGATGCACAATGTTCGTGTGCAAGAGGCCTAAGAAAAATGTTTCATTAACATAACATATGCGCATAAAATATGAACTAGCTGAGAATTGGCACAATAGCTCATTCAAGTATATGGAAATATTGTAGCAGACCGTGAGGATGTTTTATAAGTCTATTATTAATCAAGAGAATTGTGTAATCCAGCTAATACAACTAAATATTAATTTACACTACTAACCACACGCCCAAAGCGAAGAAAAAACAAGGAATCCACATTTTAGTATTTTTTATTTTTTATATATGCGAGAGCTCCGCATTTAAAGCGACCGTGTTCATTAAATAGAGTGTATGAATTTTTAGTTATCTATGAATATGTAAGGGTTGTTTTTTAACCCCTTTCTGACAGAGCCTAATTTTGCAAATCTGACGTGTCCCTTCATGTGGTAATAACTTTGGAATGCTTTTACTTATCCAAGCCACTCTGAGATTGTTTTCTCATGACACATTGTACTTCATGACAGTGGTAAATTTGAGTCGCTATATTTCATCTTTATTTATAAAATAATCCAAAATTTACCAAAAATTTAAAAAAATTTGCAATTTTCAAAATTTCTATTTCTCTGCTTTTAAAACAGAAAGTGATACCTCATAAAATATTTATTACTTAACATTCCCCATATGTCTACTTTATGTTGGCATCGTTTTGAAAATGTCATTTTATTTTTTTTGGACGTTAGAAGGCTTAGAATTTTAGAAGCAATTCTTAAAAGCTTTAAAAAAAATTCCAAAACCCAGTTCAGGTCTGAAGTCACTTTGTGGATCTTACATTGTGGAAACCCCCCTATAAATGACCCCATTGTAGAAACTACACCCCTCTAGTAACTCAAAACTGATTTTACAAATTTTGTTAACCCTTTAGGTGTTCCACAAGAATTAAAGGAAAATGGAGATGGCATTTCTAAATGTAACTTTTTTGGCAGATTTTCCATTTTAATTAATTTTTTTCTTTAACACATCGAGGGTTAACAGCCAAACAAAACTCAATATTTATTACCCTGATTCTGCGGTTTACAGAAATACCCCACATGTGGTCGTAAACTGATGTAAGGGCACACGGCACAGAGCAGAAGAAACGGAGCTCCATATGGTTTTTGGAAGGCAGATTTTGCTGAACTGGTTTTTAGATGCCATGTCCCATTTAAAGCCCCCCTGATGCACCCTTACAGTAGAAACTCCCAAAAAGTGACCCCATTTTGGAAACTAGGAGATAAGGTGACCAGTTTCATTGGTACTATTTTGGTGTACATATGCTTTTTAATTGCTCTATATTGTATTTTTTGTGAGGCAAGGCAATCAAAAAAATTGCTGTTTTGGCATTGTTTTTATTTTTTATAGAGCAGGTTATTACGGATGCAATGATATCAAATACTGTATATTTACTTTCTTTCTTTGTTTCAGTTTTACATAATAAAGCATTTTTGATACAAAAATAAATTATTTCTTAGTGTCTCCATAGTCTGAGAGCCATAGCTTTTTTTTATTTTTTGACCGATTGTTTTAGGTAGGGTCTCATTTTTTGCAGGATGAGGTGACGGTTTGATTGGCACTATTTTGGGGGGCATACGCCTTTTTGATCGCTTGGTGTTACACTTTATGTGATGTTAGGTGACAAAAAATAGCTTTTTTGGCTTTTTTTTTTTTTTTACGGTATTCACCTGGGGGGTTAGGTCATATGATATTTTTATATAGCTGGTTGTTACGGATGCGGCAATACCTAATATGTATACTTTTTTTTATTTATTTCACTTTAACACAATAATAGCATTTTTGAAAAATGGTAGCCGCCGCAAAAAAACGCCCCCTCGTCCTGTTGATTGACAGGGCCAGCGAGCGCTCTCCTCCTCCAGCTGGCCCTGTCATCATTTCAAATCCCACGCCTGTCTTCATTCGGCGCAGGCGCTCTGAGAGAAGGAGGCTCGCCTCCTCAGCACTCCCTCAGTGTGCCTGCGCCGATGATGTCACCGAAAGAGAAGACGTCATCGGCGCAGGCGCACTGAGGGAGTGCTGAGGATGCGAGCCTCCTTCTCTCAGAGCGCCTGCGCCGAATGAAGACAGGTGCAGGATTTTAAATGCTGACAGGGGCCAGCCGGAGGAGGAGAGCGCTCGCTGGCCCTGTCAATCAACAGGACGAGAGGGCGTTTTTTTGCGGCGGCTACCAGCAAGTAGACGCCCTACTTGGTGGTAGTGAAGTGATTTGAATATTTTAAAAGATCGTTTTTTTAAGGAAAAGAAGCCACAGCCAAAAGGTAAGAGCCCTATGTAGGGAATAATCGTTATAAAAGGATTTTAACAAGCCCAAAAAAAAAAAAAGGTTTTGGGGGTGACAGAAGCCCTTTAATGTATTGTATTATATATGTGAAATAGTAAAAGTACATGCAAATTACTGTGAGCCAGCCATTTTTTACTACTATTTGGGTTACATTAAGGGCTCATGCACACAAACGTATTTTTTTCCGCTTCCGTTCCGTTTTTTGTGCGGCCCGTATGCGGAACCCTTTACTTCAATGGGGCTGTAGAAAATACAGAAGTTACTCCGTGTGCATTCCGTTTCCGTATTTCCGTTCCGCAAAAAAAGTAGTGCATGTCCTATTATTGTCCGCAAATCATGGTCCGAGGCCCCATTCAAGTCAATGGGTCCGCAAAAAATACAGAACGCACACGGAACACATCCGTATGTCATCCATATTTCATCTGTATTTTGCGGATCCATACTGTAGAAATGCTATGCCCAGCCCATTTTGCTCATGTGTTTGGTGATTAATAAGTTACTGTTTCGTTTCCGATCTGCAAAAAACGGATTGCATACGGAAATCATACGGATATGTTTTGTGGAATAATGGATTGGAAGAGGACTTAAATCATAGGAAAATAAACCTCAGATACGGAACAACGGATCCGTGAAAAACGGACTGCAAAACAACAACGGTCGTGTGCATGAGCCCAAATACTGAGGGGTGGTCAGGGGCTAGGCTCCAGAGTAACTGGTGAGCTCCCTCCATTATATTGCTAATTTTGTAAAGCTATTGCACTTTTCTTGATTATTTTAGAGACACATGAACATTGCACCTTACTGTATTATTTTAGAGACATATGACACTTGAGATATGTTTTTTGTATTTTAGGTCAGTATCAAAATGCACCTTATCACAAATGTATAAGGCCTTCTGCTGTGGTGTTTTGATGTTTCATAAAGAGGATAGAAAACACCATAACCACATTGAGGACTGTATGGCGAGTCTAAGTGTAGGTTGTGTAAAAGTCCAGTCATATTGTGCTACTGCACAAACCTTCCCACCATCTAGAATCATGTCACAAAATCACTCTTTTGGACTGGTACTCCCTTGCCTGCCAGATTGTTAGGTTCTGCACATGACCAGGAATTGCTACCATCTATGTTTCAAAGTCCCTCAAGTCAAAAGAAATTTCCTTCAAGTACCCCAAAAGTTATGATCAATATTATCAGTATTCTGATCCTCTGATCTGTATTCATGATTGAAGTCATGAATGCGTGGATGCCTTCTTTTCCTTAAATAATAATAATAAGGCTGAGTTTACTTCATTGTTTAGCTTTCCGTTCTGATCCATCAGGAAAAAAAAAACTGATCCCACTTTTTTTTGAGCACCAATTATGATCAGTTTTCATCAGTTTGTGTCACTTCCGTCAGAGATCAGTTATTTTTGACGGGAGAAAAAGTCCTGCCTGCAGTATGTTTGAGGCTGGGTTCAGATCTGTGCTCTGTTCCTCTGCCGGAACAGACTGCCAGAGTTCACCGTATCCGGCATAGCTGGATACCACTATGCAGCGCCGGATCCCCATTCACTGTAGTGGGATCCGGCTGTAATTTGGCTGCTTTCCGGCATATATTCCGACTTTTGGTCAGAAATGTCACGTGTAGCATTTTTTGCGCTGCTGAAAGCCGGCATGTACGCTGGATACAGTGACTGGATTACAGTGCTACAGTTCACAATGCAAATATGAACCCAGCCTAGGGTACTTTCACACTAGCATTTTTGTTTTCCGGTATTGGGTTCCGTCACAGGAGCTCAATACAGGAAAAAAACAGATCAGTTTTATCCTAATGTATTCTGAATGGAGATCATTCCGTTCAGGATGCATCAGTTCAGTCCCTCTTACGTTTTCTGGACAGAGAAAATACCGCAGCATGCTGCAGTTTTCTCTTCGGCCAAAATTACTGAACATTTGCCAGAATTGAAGTGTATTAGTGCCGGATCTGGCATTAAGTGTTCTGGCAAAACTAATCCGGCTTTCCGGTCTGCGCATGCGCAGACCTTTAAAAATGCAAAAAAAATTAATACAGGATCCGTTTTTCCGGATGTCACCGGAGAGACGGATCGGGTATTTCAATGCATTTGTCAGACGGATCCGCATACGAATCCGTCTGACAAATGCCATCAGTTTGCGTCCGGAACTACCTGACGGAATTCTGTGCAGCAAAATACCTGATCTCTGACGTAAGTGACAATAAACTGATCATAACTGATGCTAACTGAGTATAACTGATGCTCAAAATAACTCATAGTTTTTTGTTTTTTATTTCTTTTTGCTAAACGGTGATGTGAACTCAGCCTTATTTGCATTAACATTTCCTTGATGTTTAAGTCACTAGGCACAAGGAATGTTCTGGTATACCGTATTTACAATTGGCAGATATTTAGCAGAATTTTTTGCAACTGAAAATGAGTTCCTTTCATCTGAATGGGGTTATTAAGATGCAAATAAATGGAAATCATCTGGCCTTATTCCGAAAAATAGGACAGTCACAGAAATTGTTCTAGTAAATCTGCCATATGTGATGTACCTGTATGGTATCCCAGTAAGCACCAGTACGGGTTTAAAGACTGAGCATAAGGGAGTCGATGATATCCACTATCCACTGAATTATCAGAGACGATAAGTGGGCTCATCTGCGTATATGTATGTTGCAGGATTAATTTTCTCTTTGAAATATATTTTTTATGTTATGTTAACCTAAGGAGTCCACAAGCAACATGTAGGTTACTACTGTTCCATGGACTGTATGTTATAAATATGTTTGCTGAATCATGCGTGCCACAGGACATGGAGGTACAGTCCTGGCCACCAGATGATGAGTATCTATAATATGTGCATGAGGTCTGTGCAGTGTGATCTTACTTTAACAACTGCATGATTAGAACATTTGCTGCTATGGAGTATTTGTTGCAGTAGTTGGGGGAAATCTGCAGATTACATAAGCAGTTTTTTATGCATACAGTATTTTAGCCTCAGTCTGGCGTGTCTTTAAACCATGACATATATTAAGGAAATATGTATACTTCCGTCTTTTGTAGTCACTCCTGTGTTTGATTAAAAAAAAAAATCACCAAAAGGCTGGATCAAAAGCTGCATGTGCGAATGAGGCTTTGGAATTATTTTTTTAGGTGCAATAATGATGCAACACCTTGTAAACTTGGCCTCCAAAGGTTTTCAGAAATCAGAAGACAATTGACTAAAGGTAGGACATTAAATTAAAAAAGAATCTGTACTTACCTGATAAATTATCCATCCCTCCTATGGTCTCTGCTAGTCGTCAGTTTTCCTGCAGCGGTGACAGGCCATCTATCAATATCACTGCTGCTGTCAATATCTGACCTTAGTGGTCTTGTGCCATATATGCCGGCATCACTGTTGAGGTCAGTGATTGGCTGCAGCAAAGGCTGGCGAACCCACCAGTGTGGTGGAGATTTATCAGTTGAGTAGAGGTTATTTTATGCCTTGTCCTCCATTTAGTCAATTTTCCATAAATTTTGGAAAACCAATTTTTTTTTGTGTGTTTACAGTTGTTTTATAAATCACAAAATAGTTGGGGCTGTTGATTCACATTGTATACTGGCAGATACCGTATATGCCAGCAAGACACACTTTTTGGCATACATGGCCTCTAAAATATATGGCATGTCAGTGTATCAATACATTTTCACACAGGTAAGTACTATGGAGCCACATGCAGTCCTTATTCTGCCTTACAAACTGCTCCTTTGGGTGCTGTACGTACAGTGTGAGTCCCCTTTATAAAACCACATACATATCACACAATGCCTCCATTATTTTGTGTATACTTACAGAACTCCACAGAAGAAATCTCCGTATGACTCTGTATGAAACTGGCGGCATACAGTAATACAGTAAGGCCATGTGCTCGTTTACTGGGGTCCTGTTACATCCCGTACAAAACAGAGTCTTAACAGATATGCCAAAAAGGGGGGCATGGTGTGGGTGGCCGACAGGCCCATCTCATTAAGAATTTTCTAGGCCTGTTTTAGGTGTAGAAAATTATATAAATCTACGCCACCAAGGGAGCTGGCATAGTATTTAGACAGGCGGAAGATGCACCTAAGTTATGTAGAGGATGGCGCCTCTACAGCGCATCCACCGCCAGTGCACAGGGTTATTAAGACTGGTGTCTAAAACGCTGGTCTTAATAAACAACCCCATTAGTCTTTTGCATGTAATCTTTCTATTACAGAATCCTGTTTAAGCTGCTAGTTTTCTTTTACTCATTAAAATCGTATCATCTGTAAACCTGCTTCATAGGAAACCTTTGAAATAACCTTGCAAAGTGTTGTATTTGTTATCAAAGAAGATAAGTTTTCATAGAAGTATAGGCTACTTTCACACTAGCGTTCAGAGAGCATCCGTCTGGTGTCTGCATAGACTGATCCGCTCCTATAATGCAGACGTTTGGATCCGTTCAGAACGGATCCGTCTGCATTATAGCTTAGAAAAAATTCTAAGTGTGAAAGTAGTTCAGACGGATCCGTCCAGACTTTACATTGAAAGTCAATGGGGGACGGATCCGTTTGAAGATTGAGCCATATTGTGTCATCTTCAAACGGATCCGTCCCCATTGACTTACATTGTAAGTCTGGACGGATCCGCTTGCCTCCGCACGGCCAGGCGGACACCCGAACGCTGCAAGCAGCGTTCGGGTGTCCGCCTGCTGAGCGGAGCGGAGGCTGAACGCTGCCAGACTGATGCATTCTGAGCGGATCCGCGTCCACTCAGAATGCATTGGTAGCTGGACGGATGCGTTCGGGGCCGCTTGTGAGCCCCTTCAAACGGAGCTCACAAGCGGACACCCGAACGCTAGTGTGAAAGTAGCCTAAGCATGTTCGCTGTTTAAAGAGAATCTGTTACTTTGATCTTGGTAATTATCAGCAGTAATATATGCGTAGTACTGTACATAAGGAGGAGTCCAGATCACTATTTTCCTATTGACCCCCATTCCCCTTCTGTCAGTACTCAAAGCTGCACTGAAATACATCGTTTGGACTACTGGGCTCTGCTAACATATTGGAGAGGACTCATGTGCACATGCACAGAAGTCCAGACAAGGTATTTCAGTGCAGCTAGAAATTCTGACAATGGGGGTGGGGTGGGTGCATTAGGGTTAGGCCTCATGCACACGACTGTTGTTGTGTTTCGTTCCGCAAAATGGGGTTCAGTTGTTCCGTGATCCGTTTCCGTTTTTGTTTCCGTGTGTCTTCCTTTATTTTTGGAGGACCACCAGACATAAAGAAAGGTAAAAAAAAAGTCTAAGACAGGTTTGCCATGGAAATTATAAGAATAAAACGGACGCTGATGACAATCTTGTGGGCCTCCGTGTTTTTTAGCTGTCCCATTGACTTGAATGGGTCCGCGAACCGTTTTCCGCGGACAAGAATAGGACAGGTTATATTTTTTTGACGGACTGGAACCACGGATCACGGACGCGGATGGCAAACGGTGGACTATCCGCATTTTCAACGGCTCCATAGAAATGAATGGGTCCGCATCTGAAACGCTAAAATCGGCGGAACGGATGCGGAGACAAACAACGGTCGTGTGCATGAGGCCTTAGGGGGGATCAGTAGGAAAATAAGAAGTAGCGACCTGGACTTCTTTTCCACAGTACTAATCATGTATTACAGCAAATGAAAGTCCAGAATCTTGGTGACAGATTCCCTTTAATACATTGTTAGCTTGTATACATATACCACATGCGCGTTAAACGTTTTTTTTGTGGATGCTTTTTGCCCATGAAGACAAGACATGAATAATTTCTACAATAATGTTGTGGCATTTTGGGTTTTTAAGTGTCTTTCGCTTTAGAAGCAAGGAGCTGGCCACCTGTGGCCTGACAGATTTACTACAATTTACACCAAAAGCTAGTATAAACCATGGAAGGACCGGCGATGATGATGTGGCCAGCAAAAGGTGTTGGAGGAGGGAATAGATTTCCTAAAGTGCTCTGTATGAAGAAGTCTGAGATGCTGGCACCCAGCTTGAAAGCAAACCGGGAGGAAGAGAGGCAGCATGGGAAGAACAGAGGGCACCATGAATATTGATCATACATGTATCATGTATAGTTATATTTTGGGTTTGGATTAGATTTGTCATCCAGAACTTTATTTCATGTGTCATATGTTCCAGAGAATGATCTGCTAAGGATGGAGAAAAACTGTGGCTTCCAAAACTGCCTTTACTAAGAGCAGAATGAAAGCCTAGAGCTGGATTTAGGGCTCATGCACATGAACATATTTTCTTTCTGTGTCCATTCCGTTTTTTTGGCGGACCGTATGCGGAACCATTCACTTCAATGGGTCCGCAAAATAAACAGAAGTTACTCCGTGTGCATTTCGTTTCCGTATGTCCAGATTTCCGTTCCGCCAAAAAATGAAACATGTCCTATTATTGTTCGCATTACGGACAAGTACAAAAAAACTGAAAACAGATATCCTATCTGGCGTGTGTGAATTGCAGCGGTAACTGTTGCAGAGTAATCCCGAAACTCCATTTGTATACCAAAAGAGAGAGTAGTTCCGTGCAGTCTTAATTATGGTTAGTTAGTACTGCCCCTGATGAAGCGGTGCGAAACCCCGGTTGGGCTATGAGATTTTATAGTATTTTTATATGAATGAAGCAAGTTTTATATCTTGGAAGTACAATAAAAATAATTTATTTTATTAAAAACACGGTGAGCACTATGTTCATATCCCTTTCCCGGACCTTTTTGCTGAAGTGAAGAGAGATATCGAGACACTCGGCATTGAGGAAAAAGTTTTTTACATTTTGGGTTTTGAAGTACCCTGTGGCTACAGGAACACCGTGTAATCGCACAGACATATAAGAGGAAGGACGCTTGTGGGATTATACATTGCATGCAAGTGCTAACTAGCCATAAATAGGACTGCGAGGAACTACTCTTTATCTTTTTGCATTAGTTCTGTTCTATTAGGGGCCAGCTGTTCCATTCCGCGAAATACGGAATGCACACGAAAGTCATCCGTATTTTTTGCGGACCGCAATACATACGGTCGTGTGCATGAGCCCTTAGGAAGGAGAGGAGGTTCTACAGCCTTAGGCCATCTTATGTTCTGGAGCTGTTTTACCAGTTGAGGTAACTACACCTGTGGCCTATTTTAAAAGCTGTATTGGCATGGTGCCACCAACAAGTCACTCAGTCATGGTGACGGTGGCGAGGTTTGGAAACTGAATCTTTGCCCCAGTTGAAGGTGAACTTGGCCTACAAACCTCATTGTCCTTGGAAATGTTCCACTTCTAAATTTGTTTTACAAAGCTGGTAGTTGTCTTTTAACACATCTATAATATATAAAATAGCAAAATTGCTCGGTATATTTGATTTATAAAAAACTCAGGGACAAGGAGAATTAGGCTTGAAGAAAACTGTCTTCAACAGAGATTTGAGGTATAGGTTTTAGACAGTGTCTGGACCGGTTTGTCCAAAGACTCAAAATCGTAATTGTGAAATAACATCCGGAGTCTCTCCAGACTTGTCTTCCATTGAACACATCTGGGACATCATTGATGGGCAATAGCAAAGGGAGCTGCCAGCATCAGATCTTGATGATTTCTGTGCCCAAGTGCATTCAGCATTGCAGAACATTTCTCAGACAACCATTAATAACCTTACTGATAGCATGCCAAGGGGTTTATTGTGTGCATTCTACCAATACTCGATACTGAATAAAACACAATATTTTGTATTGTTTTGTTTCCATTTTATATCATTTGCATATCATTACCAGGTCTATGGATCCTGTGATTTCCATAATTCCACAACTTTTTCTTCTTGCTGTTGGAATTTCAGTGTTGGGGAGTATATCTCCCACCATTTAAAAGGTGCCATTATTATGAGATATCAATGTTATTCACTCTACTGGTTTAGATGTTACTGTATGTCTGATCAGTGTATATAGGTTCATGAATTTATTTATACTTGTATATCACATCCAAAGCATTGTTGTGTAACAATATTAACTTAAGTTATATCATTCTGTGACTGGGCAGCTCTTAATGACTATTTCACCCAGGGACAGATGATGGGGCACAGTAGGCAAACTAGCCAAAAAACCCTGATCAAGTGAATTACTTCCTTCTCTACTGACAGCTTTTGACATTTAGAGGGCATATTGGCATATACGGTAGTTGTGATTGTCTTAGTATATAAGTGGTAATAGGTTCCCATTTGTAACACAACTTTTGTGTAAGCTTATATTTAAAATCAGTACAGCATATAAAAATAGGATATCCAATTCTCACAATATTTGAAGATTATTTTACTCTTCCTTGTAGGATTGTGTACTTAATAAACGTTGGTTTCCTTGTATTTACATACATATTGTGTTTTCATATAGGAGTCGCTACTTCGCTTTGACACATGCAAAATTCCCAACAGGATTTCCTTTTATATTTTCATTTAACCATTTTTTTTTGTTCCTACTCTAGGAGTGACATTCCTTGTAAAGTGTTGAGAATTTATTTCTGCTTAAATAATACTTAATACTTGTAATCCATGCAGGATTTGAAACTAGAAGATGATTATGACAAGCAAGCAAAGACACTGCTCATAATATACAAATCTTCTAATGCTGTATCTTATATTTTATAACACGTACATGTGTAGACTGAGACTAGTGCTACACAGTGACAGTTGTTGCAGCCAGGATCACTGTGTAGCGGTGATCCCATAGAAATGAATGGGATCGCCGAGATAGTCGCAAGAAATCCAATATGGCTGGGTTTTTTGCGACTGTAACAGCAATCCCATGAATTTCTATGGGGTCAATGTTACTCAGCGATCCTGGCCGCGACCAATGTAGCCCTAGCCTTAGACTTATGTGCAGATTTACTACATACAGATCTTGTAGATTGGGCGTGTATTTTACCATATCCATTGCAAAGGGTTAAATCCGATGTGAAAACTTCCAAAACAAAATTAACTTTTTGCAGATTCGAAATACCAGACACATGTGAAAAACACACTCCACAAATATAAATTAAAATAAATAGTTACAAAAAAAGACATGCATAGGGTAAAAGGTGGCAATCACCTCAAATAAGGAGCTGCATACAGAGGTAACAAATATAAAAGAAAACACAAAAAAGTGCCAGATTCATGAGTAAAAAGAGACATCAATTAATAAATAGGGCAATTTGGCAGACACCACAGACCTTGGGTAATTAGTTACAGCAATGGTCACCAATATAAGTGTCCCACAACAAATAGTAAAAGCATAAAATAGCAAGTAAACAAATGAATACCGACCACACAGCAGCTCCGTCCCAACATATGTTTTGCCTATTGCTTCCTGCGGGGAAAGGGGATGGGGTTTTGATACGAAATACAGATTGCCCTGCAAAAAATTAGCCTTTACACTGCTCCGTAGATTCAAATATAAAAAAAGTTGTGATTAGGCTTGACTGAATCGTGTTCAGATTGCTCTATCCGAACCCAATTTGTTTGAAAACTTTATTTACAATATCTCCTCTGTAGTGCACTAAAATAGATGGGCTCTGCTAAAGGCCTGAAGAATTTTGCTGCAAATAACGTGAGAATTGCTTTGTCTCGCATTTGTGACGTTACACTTCGGTTATGCACATAAAGGACTGTTCCAAAATCTGAAGCAGAACTCAGCTTCGTTAGTGAGATTTTGAAACGGTAATTTAAATAATTTATATGCGCATAAGCGAAGTGTAACATCATAGACGCAAGTCTCACGTTATTCGCAGCAAGATTTTCGAGGCCTCAGCACAGACTATACATTTTAGCACACTACGGAAGAGATATTGTAAACACAAAGCTATCAAACGAATCGGGTTCAGAATCAGCAATCCGAACCAGATTCATTCAATCCTAATTGTGATGCAAAGAAAAATGAACACGGGAAACACTATAAAAAAGTGGTATTGCTGTAATCTTACTGAGATTACCCCAGAATGAAGTTAAAGGGAGTGGTGTATTTGAATGGAGGAGACATCACATGGAGATGATTTGCCTGGTGACATGACCCTCCATCAGCAACCATTTTATGAACAAGACATCTATGTGGACAGCACAAAAGACTTGGAACAAAGGGCATAGCTTATGAAATATAGAAAATGGCACCGACTGTCAACAAAGGCTATATTAGTAAGTGCTTTATGGTCATTTTACAAATATGTTGGTGAACAGTATCCAGAAAGTGGCCAACCCCTTTAACTTGAGATTTTAACTCATAGGGAATGCAATAAAACTGAAACCCATAAACCAATGCGGAATTTCGTTTTTTCCCAATTCAACCACATTTAGAGTTAGCGTACGGAATGCAATATTAAATGGGGCTTGTTTCATGAAAAAACACACCCTCATATGGCTAGGTGAATGGAAAAATTAAAAAGTTATGGCTCCAGGAAGGGAGGAAGTACAAAAACTGAAAAACAGATTTATTTTCCCATGTTTGCAATGCATTTAAAGGACCACTAAACCCTGAAAAACAAGGATAAAAAGCATAACCTGCTAAGGGAAATTTGTCTTTACCTTTTTTCAGCTTAGGGCATCTTGAGACTGCGGCAGAAATCAGATTTAAGGCATTTCCTGCAGTGAGACAAGTCCCTCATTGCAAAAGGACCTGTGCCGACATCAGCACAGGTCCTGCTGAATGAAGATAGAAGGATCCTCTATCTTCATTCAGCAGAATCTGCGCTGACGTCACCACGCTCACCACGTCAGCGCAGGTCCTTTTGCAGGTCCTGAAAGAAGACGATAACAGCTACGTGATCAGGTGGATGAGGTAAGTATTTTTTTTATTATTTTTTAACCCTTAATGGACATTTTACTTTGCATTCTGTATTAAAGAATGCTTATATTTTCCATTATAACCATGTTATAATGGAAAATAATAAAATCTACAGAACACCGAACCCAAACTCCGGGTTCGGGTCTGGGTACCAACATTCAGTTTTTTTAACACGGGCGTGCAAAACGTATTAAAACGCATTGCACTCGCGCGGAAAAAACTGAACAACGCAACGCAATCGCAGACAAAACTGACTGAAATTGCGTGCACACTCGCGTGGGTTTCTCGCAAGCCACCCGCAACGCATCCGGACCTCTTCTGCGACGCCCGTGTGAAAGGGGCTTTAGACTGGCGTACGCCCTCTACATCTTGATTGACAGAGCCAGGCATGATGTGGCTCTGACAATCAAAGTGGAGAGGATGCGGCAGTTGCAGAGCAAGCAGACCTAAGGTAATCAGCTATAAGTGTTGACTTGCAGGTCACTTTTGGATATTGACTACACAGTTTGGTACTAGTCACTGGTGGCTCAGTGGTTAGCGCCGGTGCTTTGTGCTGGGGTCCTAGGTTCAATCCAACCAGGGCCAACATCTGCATGGAGTTTGTATGTTCTCCCTGTGTTTGTGTGGGTTTCCTTCAAAGACATACACTACTGATAGGGAACTTAGATTATGAGCTCCCCTGTGGGACAGCGTGTGATGATAAAATGTAAAATGCTGTGGAATATGTCAGAGAGTGAGTAATAAATGTTACAAACATGTACCACCTCGATTAGCATTACTGCCTGGGATATTTGCAATATTACCTAAGGAAAGTCAGTTTATTGTGGATGTCAAAGGCATAAGGCCAACCTGACAATAATCAGCTTATTATCTGTGCTGTGACATAAGAAAAGGCCCGCCGATAGCCAACCAATGTAAATGTGACCAAAAAGTCTCCATATTACAAATAGATGAGTATTCTGGAACCTGATGAAATCTTTGGAATACAAGGAAGCAGTTTATATATAATGCAACGTATCCTATAACTATCTACTGTCTATTTCAACTTTCCTAAGCCATAGATGAATGACACAAACGCCTCATTTATGACTTTGAAAATACACTTCAATTATAAGCTGGGTTAAATGGTTGTCCAGCAATATTGTATTTTTTATATATGGCTCAAAGTAAAAATAAGAAAGCGGTCATACTGCCCCTCACGGATCCTCCATGGCTGCCATTCCGTTGTTGCTCTAGTCTAGCTGCTCTCCACTTCTTGGTCCGGGCTTGGCACACAGGAAATTATTGGATATGCCCACGCTGGCATTTTCTGTGTGCTGGACCTGGTCTAGGCAGTGGTGAGCCGCTGAGACTGGAGCAGCACTGGGGCGGCAGGGTATCCGTGAGGGTGTGTATGATTTCATTATTATTTTTAACCCAATGTGAGCTATATATACAAAATGTACAGCCCTTTAGCCTTAGGCTTTCACACTGGCGTTTCTGGGTCCGCTTGTGAGATCCGTTTCAAGGCTCTCACAAGCGGCCCAAAACGGATCAGTTCAGCCCCCAATGCATTCTGAATGGATAAGGATCCGTTCAGAATGCATCAGTTTGGCTCCGTTGCGTCTCCATTCCGCTCTGGATGCGGACACTAAAACGCTGTTTGCAGCGTTTTGATGTCCGCCTGACGATACGGAGCCAAACTGATCCGTCCTGACTTACAATGTAAGTCAATGGGGACGGATCCGTTTTCACTGACACAATATGGTGCAATTGAAGGCGGATCTGTCCTCCATTGACTTTCAATGTAAATCAGAATGGATCCGTTTTGACTTAGACATTTTTTTTGAAAGAATAATGCAAACGGATCCGTTCTGAACGGATACAAGCGTTTGCATTATAGGTGCGGATCTGTCTGTGCAGATACAAGACGGATCCGCACCGACCTCAGGTGTGAAAGTAGTCTTACATGGTTTTGTTCCTGGTGCTACTAACTGATTCTATTAACTAACATTATTAAAGGGGTTATGCAGGACCTTTCCAGTTATGTAATGCCCTCAGCCTGCCTCCTGAAAAGAAGATTCATACCTGCTCCTCGTCACTCTGGTGCTGCGTGCTACTTTCATCTTCCCTCTCTGTTTTCTTTCACCGGCGCATGAATATGGTCACCTGCACTGCTCCAGCCAATGACTGGTGTCAGCAGAGACGTGACCACAAGCAGCACGTCACTGCTGAAGCCAGTCATTGGCTGGAGAGGTGCATGTGACCATGGCCATAGCCAGCTAGATGTAAACAGTGCCAGGACCGGAAGATGGAAAGAGCAGAGGCAGCGTAGAAGACCAGAGCAACGTGGAGAAGGTAAGTATTTTCAAGTGTTTTCTTTTCAGGAGGCAGGCTGGGGGCATTACTTAAAATATAATTCTAACTGGAAAATCCCTTTTAAAATAGCTGGTTGTTGAGTTTTGGGACCCTCACCGAACTAATATTGATGGCCTACTCTAGTACTCCAGTTTTTTTTTTTATATTGATGACCTATCCTCCATATAGGTCATCAATATCCAATCATTGGGGTCCATCTGTTCAAGTGAATGGGAAGTGAGCTGCAGTAAACCAGCACAGCTACTTCATAATGGACAGATCCTCCTGTTTCAAGGCTCTGTCCGCTGTTTAGTTTTTGGTGTGAGCGGCTGCTGAAAACAGTTGATTGTCGGAGGTGGCAGATGTTAGACTCCCACCGATCTGATATTGATGACTTTTCTGGAGGATAGGTCATTAATATCTAAAAGCTGGAATACCCATTTAAGAGATTTTAGAGTTGTTAATAACCTATTTATTAATACAAATTAAAAATAAGTAATAGCAGAAGTAATACAAGATTGACAGATCATTTCTGTACTGGTTAATATAACTTATGTTCTTACAACTTTGAGTATTTACCGCCTATAACCACAATGCTCAAACATAGCTGTTACCTACCAAAGCAATTTGATTTATCTTTTTGGTTTAAATTTCAGGAAATGTAACTGAGGACATTCAGCAACATCCAACTGTACAACTACTTTCTCAAGATGACACCGATTTCCCAAACCAGAACCAGATATTTATTCGTAGACCAGAATCTCCAGATGTTGTACGGGAAGGGATCGCATCAAGAAAATTTACCGATCTATAATCTAGTAAGGGAGTCTGGAGGAAAATATTGGTCCATTGTCTCTGAAAACATGATTCAAGGCAAGGATTAGATCTAGATCCTGCAGAAGATCCAGGACATTTAGACCTAGAAAAGTTATGTCACTGTTATTTGTAAATCTCTGGTCTACTGCAAGTAACTTGTAAGCTGGCATTAAAGCATCACATAGTGGTCAAACGGCTCTCATCTCTTTATCAGCAGTAGTCTGTGTATCTGCATGATGAACAATTTTATGTTATGGCTTGTAAGGATGGGCGGAATGAATTGCATTTGTTACGAATTTCACAAAAATTCATCCAAAAAACGAATCCAAAGCTGTTCTGTTTATTTTGGACGAATCGCGTAAAATGGTGCACAGTGCCATTTTACTTTCCATGTTGCCAGGCAAAACCATGAGGGAGGAAAAAGAAGGATGGTCACATGACACTGGGAGGAAGTGGAGGGGAGGGCTCACCCTGATTGGCTCAAAGGCTGACACGCAGCCTGGATCAGCCAATCAAAGAGGCATCAGGCAGCGAGGTGCCTGTGCAGAATGTTATTCTAACTTGTACTGGCTACATGGCAAAAAGATGTGCAGTAGCTCTGCCTCTGCAGACTGATATACAGGACAGAATAGGAGCTATATTTGGGGTATATTTAGGGGCCATAATCAGGGAGGGAGAGTGAGAACTGTTTATTATCAGGTGTATTTGCTTTGAGGCTACTGTCAGCTCAGCTTCTGGCAACTAATTCTACATTACAAATTCTTTCAAAAACAGACAAATAATTACATTTTTGGAAAAAAAGTTTGCCCTTTTTACCTTTTTATTTAGAAACTAGTTTCTATCCATTTGTAATTGGACATTTAATTGCACCTCTGTCTTTAAATTTCAGGAAAAAAAACTGTTTTGCTAGTGCTATGTAATAATCTGTGTGTGTACCAAACCCGTGAATTTTCATTGATAGGCATCATAATAAAATGCCTGGAAAACAGAAGACTACAAAATGAGAAACCCAGGCCTCGTCCTCCCAGAATCAGAATATGGCTAACATTATCAGCCATTCATCCAGAAGTAGTAGTAGGAGTAGTAGTAGTGGGCCACAATTCTCCCTGGCTTCTGAAAGGCAGAACATTATTAAGGACAAAGAGGATGAGAATGTGGACTGGATGGCTCACTCCTCCTCTGAGTCACACTAGGATAACATTGAAGTCACTTATGAGTCTGACACTGTGTCTTGGAGCCAGGGGTCACAGTATTTATCCTGTTCCTCCATTCCAAGCCTTTCAGTTACATCCTTGCTGTCATCACTGCCCCCTCCTAGTTAGGCAACAAGACTTCTTCACGCACTACAGAAGATAAACAAGAGAGTTGTATGATGACAGTTAGTATTTGGAATATCATGAGAAGGGGGTTCAGGAAGAGGTGGGAGACCCCATGCATAGCTGTGTTAGTGGTGCTAGTTATGGCACCCATAACCACGGTGGTGGTAGTGACAGTGGCACTTAGGGCAGTACAGAGCAGGGAATTGGGAAGGGGCCAAGGAGCTCACAATGACATATTGCAGTCTGATTAAAGTGGCAGGGAGGGTGATGACTCTGATGATAATTGTGTGTTGGACAGAAGCTGGGAGTTGGATAGAGGTGCTGAGGAGGAAGTAACATCAGAGGAGGAGGTTGGTGGCAACAGCCATAAATGGCAGAGGCAATATAGGCTAGAACCTCCCACAGAACTGCCAAGACCAGGTCTATTTCTGGAACTGGTGATACCGCTGATACGGTGGGCACAGGCCCAAAACGTGCCAGACCTAAGCCAAGCTCGGCTGATGCTAGCTCTGTGGAGAGTGTGTGAGTTTCTGGCAGCTTTTCTCCACACTAGATAAAAGCATTTGGTGTGCAAGATCTGCAGGATTAAAATAAGCCATGAGCACTCAAGCACAAACCTAGGCACAACTACTCCATCACAGCACATGGACAGTTTACTAGTCACCGTGGGAAATAGAAGGGGCCAGCTAACACAAAAAGAGTGTACTCCTTCTCCCAGACTCCTTTGTGGCAGTAAGGCTGCATCCAATTGCCGTACAGTCTCCTTGTCATCCTCTTCATCATGTACTGCTTTCTCCTGTTTAGACTATTTTGACTCTGCTCTGTTGTCAGCCATCAATATTGGAATGTGTAGCCAGGTAACAACTCTACATGCCCAGCAATCTGCTGGTGCGACAGCTTAACTCCCACCTGGCTAAATTGCTGGCAGTACAGTCTCTGCCGTGCCATCTAGTAGAGTCTGCTGCCTTTAGGGAACTGATGACGTGCGCTCAGCCTTGTTGCAAGATACCTAGACAGCATTATATCTCAAAAAAAGCCATCCCTGCCTTGTACTCTTATGGCTGCACACCAACCAACCTTGGGGTCTGAGATTACCCCTTGATGAGCCTACACTAGCGTTGTGCCTAACAACCTAACAAGGTTAGCCTCCATTTGGAGCTACATTTTATTATTATCTTTACGTTATTACCCTATGGTGCGCCTATTTTGTGTATCCTAGTAAACAACGTCTGTGGTTTTGATTCTCCTACCCGTTTTTTCCGGACATTTCGGCAGCACATAAGGATAAGTGACCACCCAGTAATATGGAATACGTCCATAATCGCTTCGAACACAGAGAGCGACTCGTCACACAATGTGTACAAGCTCATACTACCACCATCATCTCATCAGAAGCGAATCCTGCTTATGTAGGTATTGACGAAAGATCACTCTCCTCATTGTTCTTTGAACTTGAAAGGAATATGATCGGCAAGATCCAACATCAACTGGATGCCAAATTCCTTGAAATATATCTTATAGAAAACCTAGTCCCTAGGGTTCTATGTCTGCGGTAAAAACATTCGTTTGAATACGACATGGACTTTTGTAAGGATTGGGACAACTATCTGCTTCATTGCGCTAAAGGTCTCATGTCTAGACTATTAACTAAAATAAAAGCTATAGCTTTGAATCTAGGGACTAAAATCACAGATTGTTACAATAACATCCTTCCTCACAAGGAACGTCATTCATTTCTCAAATTTGACCACATGATCACCACACCGGTTATATCACATGAGAAAGACATTTTGAGTAAAAAGGCAGGCAAATTATCCAGAGACAGGACAAATTTTAATACCAATAATATTATGTTCTGGCTCAAAGAACGTACCACTGCTGATTCTCCACCCATGGAGGAATCAAGGGCTATGAACGCCGAGCCAGGGTCCAAGCGTACACTGCCGGCCTCCTCTAGCACAACTCAATAACCACTACATCCCATCCAGTCCAAAGCCAAGCATAGTGTCACATTCACCCACAGTAGTAGACGTGGTCTTCAAAAGATACAGAGACGTCACACTCACACACCCAAACATCAATCCAATTCCAAGCCACACCCTTCTTTACCCACTACCACTCATCCACCCACGACACCTGAAGTTCAATTTTTTACCCCTATAGCTAACATTCCACATTCTGAAGAGACCCTACTGGAAGCCTACTCTAACTCTAGCCAGTCATCCCAGATCATCACTCATATTCAACCATTAGAAGCTACCACCTTGGATCTCTTCGGCCATGAAATATTGTCCAACTGTGCCCCTCAACCTGCCACCCACCACCTTTTTGCCACCTACATGCCAGGCCTCAGCACATCAGTCATCCAACAGAACCATGTCACCATCCATGCCGGCAGACTTTGAACTCTATTCGCTTATTACTCTCCATGAAGGTTCACCGATTCAATCTCTGGCTATTCCAGATCCAGTCAACTCACTCTCAATTAGAGATCCGGATCTCGGTCCATTTGATCTCACTAATTTGACATCAGTCTCCAATACTGGTCCTTCTTTTTTATGCCTACCCCCAATAATCACTCCAGTATCAGTGTATCCAATCCTAAAGAGCCCCAACGCAGTTACCATAACCAATTACTTTAATCTACTAGGCAACTGACCAGTAAAATAAAAAATGCGGAAGGGGATGCAGAGGGGGCCAAAGTAAAGCAAAAAGTCTAACAACTGTGAAACCAATGAAAACAGACATTAAAATTTTCAATCTTTCCACATATCATCTCAATTCTGGTGAAAATGCAGTATTATCAAAAAGTCTCTCCTGTCCCTCATCTAGGATCAAAGGTTTTGATTTATTCCTTCACCTACATAACTTCATTAGAAAATTGACCCTTAAAAGACATTACTGTCTAATGGAGAACACTGAGAGAAAGGCTGACACACCTACCCACGGCTTTCCATCCACTTCAGAAAAACAATATATTGCTACCGACCTGAGATCCGGCTCCAGTTTTTATCCCCTCCACCACAAGGGCAATTTTATTGAGACTTTTTATGATTTAGTAATGGAAGATTTTAGAACCATCCACCAGAAACCGATTTTAACTCACAACCTCAGTGCCCAAGAGATATCATCAGTTAAACATCTACAAGAAAACACTGATTTAGTTATTCGGAATGCAAATAAAGGAGGTGGGATTGTCATTCAAAATAGGGAGGACTATATTAAACAGGCACTCTGTATACTGTCCGATACTGAGTACTACCAACTGCTCACTGATAACCCAATGATAGAGCACCAAGCAGCTTTTAAGACCATCATTAACTCCACCTCCCACATATTGAATAAGAAAGAACAAGAATATATCTCAATTACGAATCCAGTAACTGCTATTTTTATCATTTGCCGAAAATGTATAAAGATGCCACTAACCCACCAGGCCGACCGATTATCTCCGGGTGTCACGACCATGCTCATGGTCGTGACTCCTGGACCCGCATGCTGTTGCCGCGGTCTGGTCTTGTTATCAATCACAGGTGAGGGCTGAAGTATGTGGCCTCACGTGTGGTTGCTGCTGGCAACATGATGTTTTTCACAGTATAGCGGCCTGACCTTTTGCTGGGCAGCTTGCTGTTAAGGGCATGCGGTTGCACCTGACAATCTGTCTTTGTAGGTGTGTCTTTTGTCTGTATGGTGTGCACTGTGACATTTACTCTTCATTTGCGCTTGCTCGCGGTAGCGTGTGGTGTTGTGTGCATGCGGTGGCAGTGTCTCATTGTAAACAGATTAGGAATGCACAGTGTGGAGGACTTGGACAAAATACATAGATGACATTGGTGTTAGCCCAATAAAGACAGTAGCAAGGTGCAGAAGTGGTAACACCACTCTGGGGTGTTACATAAGTGATGGTCACAGCTTATCTAAACCATCCTTGTACAAGAGCCACAGAGCATGCCTAAAAAACTCTCCCATAGATGTCAATGAGGTCCCTTCCAGACCATTGCGTCTATGGCCCATGGTGGCTGCTGTAAAGCATATCTCTCAGTGTCATTAACAACATCTCAGGAAAGATGGCTGCCTCCATAATCATGTTCAAGAAACAGAATAAAATATTACAATAAGAAAATAAAAACAGATTAGAAAATGTCTCCGTATCTGACTGAGGGAAAAAATATAGGTGACACATTCCATTTAAAAGAGTTTTACCTGTTAGCAACACTAGAAAGAACATTATTCATCTAAAGTGACTAATAAAACCTATAGAAATATCCTCCCAACAATGTTACACAATGCTTTTTTTTATTAAATCGGCTATAAGAGAGGGGAGTTCTCAATTGTACAGAATTAAACAGTGAGTCATTTAAATTACCCAACGTATTGTAAAACATGGCCACCTTTTTTAAGTATCTTGAAGAAGCCACTCCAACACATTAGTTATTTGAATCAATAGTGGTCCTGCTTGTGTTTATATGACTGAATCCTGAAAACAGCTGAGACCTTCTGTGGTACACCATTACTTCTAAAGTGTTCCACCATCTGCAAATACTTTAGTGTCCAACTGAGTGATTCAATAAGTGTGCATTGTCTTCAGGAATCATTATTTTAGTTTTGGAGGAGGTGGAAAGTTTTACAAAATCAGGACTTCATATTTCTTTTAGCCACAGCTATTTGGCTGCATTCCGTAACTGACAGCAAATTTTAATGACGACAGAGAAAGGTTACAGACTGATACAGAATACTTTGGGAATAGCTTTAATATTTGACCTAGATATTTGGTCTAGAAGGTAATGATTAGTGTTGAGCGCGAATATTCGAATCGCGAATTTTAATAGCGAATATCACCATTTTGAGAATTTGCGAATATTTGGAAAATAGTGCTATATATTCGTATTCGCGAATAGTGTGGAATATTCTAATCGCAAATTTATCTCGAATATATTACATTGCCTATTTTCGCAATCAAGTAAACAATGACTGCAGATCATGAATTCTCGAATTTGCTCATTTATGGGCACCCCCTCCGATCAACCTAATGAAGTGGTAGTGACTGAAATGATGCTGATAGGCTATCAATATTACAGTCTCTAAAACATATTTTATTGTCCCCAGGACATCAGATAGTTCATCAATGTGTGTTCAGTGGGGTTTAATAAATTCTAGACATTTGAATAACAAATAATGCTGGGCATACTATAAGGGTGCCTTCACATACGGCAGATTTTGTAGCAGAAAATTCCACAACTGAAAATCAGCTCAATTCACCTTAATAGGGCTTGCAGAAATCCATGTGCTTGCTGCCCCATTCAAATGAATGGTACTGATTTTCAGCCACGGAATTTTCTGCCACAAAATCTGAAACCTAAAAAGGATAAAAGATTTTATGCTCACCTAACTGATCAGCTACCCCTGTTCCTGATTTGTCTCGACATGCACCATTGCAGACAATCACTGAAACTCAGCTGCAGAACCAAACACAGCCCCACACTATCTTCATGAACCAGAAAACTAGGAAATATGTCAAAGGTACAGTCATGTATCAATTGCCTTTCCCCTCACACAGTTGTCAGTTCTAAGTTGCTCTACCCAGGATATAAAGACCTTAAAACCTTTGCTGAAAATGTGGCATAATGTCACCTAACTAAAAGTTTTTTATGTTTATGTGTTCCTTATTAATTTTTCTTTAAAGAGGTTATCCCATAGGTAATGTAAAAAATTTAAATAATAGTACATTATAATATATCATTTATAATATATAAAGCCTCTTTCTAACAAACTTAGAACCAGCCCTGTACCTCACATAGATCCAGAGATCTCCCCATTAATTGCTGCAATTCCTCTGCTAGATTTATTTCAATCTGTCTGTTCAGGGGATGTGTCCTTTCTCAGGGCCATGTCCTTTCTGCTGCAGACGGTGGCAGTAGTAAGATGAAACGGAGCATGTATGTGAGCCAGGCAGAGAATTAATTGAAGAAAAAAAAAATGCAAACAGTATGTGGCGCTATACAGATACATTTTGAATAGCTCAGTGGCTATACTAAATTTGTAATTATATGCAATTACCAAAGTATTCAGATCCAGGTGCTGGTTGGAAAAATGTAGAATATTTTTCCTGAGACAACCCCTTTAACTTTTGGAAGTTTATTCAAATGTTGTGAAAGGATCTATTAGTTTTCTACCTGAAAGAGACTTGTCTGTGGCTAAAATGTAGCATATTTCACAATATGCATGGGAGAAGTCAGCCCTGTGCATCAAATGCTTTATATCTTAATAGTTTAGTCACCAAAAATGTGTTGAGAAGAAAAAGTGTGCATTAACTGCAGAAGACTTGTGAAGAATTAAATATTTGACTCCAGTGTCACCATGTTCTAGAACTGCAACATTCTTGAAATAACCTGATGTACAATGTGTCAACTTTGCAGAGGTATTGCTAAGGTCAAGGAGGCGGAAACTTTAATAGGGTTCCCAACACACATAGGATTTTCTGTTGGTGTTTTTTGCCTAAAAACCATGCCATGAATTCCATGCATATGTTTACAAACGTTTTTCCGGAAGCCGTTTTTATTCATACATTTTTAGAATGTGTTTTTTCTGTTTTTCAAGTTCTATAAAAAAAAGCCTATGGAAAAAAGCCTGATCAAAAAAAATAATAATAATAATACTTTGTGCATGGTGCATTTTTGAAAAACTTGAATGACAAATAAAAACCACATGACAAATGAAGAAAAATGCCAAAAATCATTGCTTGTAGTGTATAGTCTGGTGCCAGTGACTGTGCCTTAGTTCCAAGAAAATGAAGCAATGGCTTTTGTTTTTACAAACACTGTGAAAAAATTCTAAATTTTCAGGAGCAAGTACAGTACAGAACCTGACAGACAAGACAGGAGATGTGTGACTGTGTAAGGGCAGCAGTACAGTACAGAACCTCACAGACAATGCATGACTGGGTTATTGGTTATTCGCCAGGGCCTACTGCCCCACCTAATAAGATAACCTATACCCCAACCCCCTCTTACCCAAAAAAGGAACACTCACAGACTGGGTTGGATTAAATCGGCCACAGCAGCCATTTTATTAATAAAATAAATAAATACATAACATATATAAATAACAATGACAATGAAACCCCCTGACGAGGGAGGTCATAGAAGCCCCAAATTCCTCAACATATATGTATAAACACGCCAACCCGGCACTTCCATCTTGCCTCCAGCCGCAAAACTCCAGCTCGGAGACACCAACTGATGGACGCCTCTCTGAACGAACCCAAAAATTCCCCAACTATGAGAGTCCAGCCCCCCTCCTGGAGGCCCTTCCATTTTCCACACCATCCAAGACCACCAGCTTCTATGACCTTTCCCCGCCAACAACACGCAGCTTGACTCTTACACCTCAAGCCTGCGAGTTCCTCCACATACAGTCATGTGAAAAAATTAGGACACCCTTTGAAAGCATGTGGTTTTTTGTAACATTTTTAATAAATGGTTATTTCATCTCCGTTTCAACAATACAGAGAGATTAAAGTAATCCAACTAAACAAAGAAAACTGAAGAAAAGACTTTTCAAGATCTTCTGTAAATGTCATTCTACAAAAATGCCTATTCTAACTGAGGAAAAAGATAGGACACCCTCACATGTATTCCCTCTTAAATTGGCTCAGATCTCACACAGGTATATCACACCAGGTGCACATAATTAGTAGATCGTTACTCTGCATGTTGAATGAGGCTTGCCCTATTTAAACCTCAGACATTTAGTTTGGTGTGCTCCTGACTGTTGAAGTGAGAGTGAGCACCATGGTGAGAGCAAAAGAGCTGTCAGAGGACTTCAGAAAAAAGATTGTAGCAGCCTATGAGTCTGGGAAGGGATTTAAAAAGATCTCAAAAGATTTTGAAATCAGCCATTCCACTGTCCGGAAGATAGTCTACAAGTGGAGGGCTTTCAAAACAACTGCCAACATGCCCAGGACTGGTCGCCCCAGCAAGTTCACCCCAAGAGCAGACCGCAAGATGCTAAAAGAGGTATCCAAAAACCCTAAAGTGTCATCTCGAGAACTACAGCAGGCTCTGGCTACTGTTGATGTAGAAGTACATGCCTCTACAATCAGAAAGAGACTGTACAAGTTTAACTTGCATGGGAAGTGTGCAAGGAGGAAACCTTTGCTTTCCAAGAGAAACATCGAGGCCAGACTGACATTTGCCAGCGATAAAGTTGACAAAGACCAGGACTTCTGGAATAATGTTCTTTGGACAGATGAGTCCAAAATTGAATTATTTGGACACAACAGCAGAGGACATGTTTGGCGTAAACCAAACACAGCATTCCAAGAAAAGAACCTCATACCAACTGTGAAGCATGGAGGTGGAAGTGTCATGGTTTGGGGCTGCTTTGCTGCAGCAGGACCTGGTCAGCTCACCATCATAGAATCCAAGATGAATTCTACTGTGTATCAGAAGGTGCTTGAAGAACATGTGAGACCATCAGTTAGAAAATTAAAGCTGAAGCGGAACTGGACCATGCAACATGACAATGACCCAAAACATACTAGTAAATCAACCAAAGATTGGCTGAAAAAGAAGAAATGGAGAGTCCTGGAATGGCCAAGTCAAAGTCCAGATTTGAATCCCATTGAGATGCTGTGGGGTGACTTGAAAAGGGCTGTACGTGCAAGAAACCCCTCAAACATCTCACAGCTGAAAAAGTTCTGCATTGAGGAGTGGGGTAAAATTTCCTCAGACCGATGTCGAAGACTGGTAGATGGCTACAAGAACCGTCTCACTGCAGTTATTTCAGCCAAAGGAGGTAACACTCGCTATTAGGGGCAAGGGTGTCCTATCTTTTTCCTCAGTTAGAATAGGCATTTTTGTAGAATGACATTTACAGAAGATCTTGAAAAGACTTTTCTTCAGTTTTCTTTGTTTAGTCGGATTACTTTAATCTCTCTGTATTGTTGAAACGGAGATGAAATAACCATTTATTAAAAATGTTACAAAAAACCACATGCTTTCAAAGGGTGTCCTAATTTTTTCACAAGACTGTACCTAGCGCCCTTTCAATACCACCTTGCAGGCCCAAGGACCACAAATCAATCCCCACCGCGTTTAAATGAACACCATCGGCTCTCCAAAATCCTCCGGTACCCGACTCCAATTCCATATGCCGAACCACCACCGCCCCATTCCTGGCCACAAATTTACCAACCGCCCTATTTACTTTTATCCGCGCCTTATTCAACCGCTCTACTGACCTGGCATCCCGCCACGACTTCCGATACACCATGTCCAACCAAACAGTTATCATACCCGGGAACAGCGACCACAACCTCAAAAGGTCGAATTTTATGTCCTTGATTAAGTCCCTACACGACCGCGCCCCCAAATCATTGCCCCCGACATGCAGCATAAGGATATCCGGGGCCCTATCCAGTCGCGCGTGCAGATGTACCTCCCCCATCACCCCCCCCCCCCCCCACACACAACATCCCTCTCCGCCCAATCCATCGTACCACCGCCTCACCTCTACCAATCCCTAACTGACGCCCATTTGGCCTCACGTCTGCCCGCAGAGCCCCCAAAAAATGAACGAATGCCCGAGGATCCATACTAGCGCCGCTTCACCATCTGCAACATAAAGGAGAAACGAAAAATAAAAAACATGGGACAAAACACGGCATCAATAAAACACAACCCTCACAAACACCCCAAACGCACATACGACTTAAAACGAACCGATTCCCACCTCCCAATCTTCTTGATTACTTCGTCCCCCAACCCCATCCTTGCAGCCTCAGTCGCCGTCCCAATCCGGAAGGAATGACCTGTGAAACCTCTTGAGTCCATTCCCAACGATGCCAAACACTTTTTGAACACTGCCACAAACTGAAATCTGGACAAAAACGAACCATTCTCATGACGTAACAAAGGGCCCTCGCCTGCCCAGCTAACCCCTGCCCTATACTCACTCAAACAATTGACCGGGCATACCAAACAACCTGCAACCGCGTA
Organism: Bufo bufo; assembly: GCF_905171765.1. Taxonomy (NCBI): domain Eukaryota; kingdom Metazoa; phylum Chordata; class Amphibia; order Anura; family Bufonidae; genus Bufo; species Bufo bufo. The sequence goes on from NC_053390.1 coordinate 189,823,501, forward strand.
CAACGATACGCTGCAACCCTTGCCTTCTCTATCAGTCTTAGACACCCTAAGTCGCACCACTACCCTATCCCCGTACAAATCTACATCCTCCCCCCCAAACCCCCCGGGCTAACTACACTTCTGCTCACCAACTCACCCAAACGAAACGCCCCAAAAAAAGCCAATGAAAAAGCTAATCTAAACAGACGAACCTCACTCGCTGATCTACACACCGAATCGACACAAACCCCCACCCGCAGCAACAAATCAAAAGAGACCGGCCTCCTACTGTTAGCCGCTCGTCCACCCCCGTCTAAAACCTTTTAGAACCTGCTTCACTAAAAACGTCTTCGTAACGTCCGGAAGGCCCCGCAATTTAAAGCCAAAAACCAATCCGGCCAAACATTGATTAACCCTTGCCACCGACCAACCGTCTTTGACAATATGCCCCCAAAACAATACCAACGGGGCCTCCCCCCATCCACCCCCACTCCCAAACCAGCACACCATAGCTCCCAACAACGCCAAGCCTTACCATAATCCAACCAGGTACCCTCACTCAACGACTGCCTAAACAAACCTGCTACAGTACCTCAAAGAGTTCCCAGAGCCACACCGGACACTCCAACTCCTCCTTCTCCGCCTCCGGCACCAGTTGACGAAAAACGCTCCAACTGTAAACGAGAAAGAGAATCAGCCACTCCATTAGCAACTCCTGGCACATGAACCGCTACAACCCACGTGTTCAAAGGCAAACACATCAACACTAAATGCTGTAAAAGCCTGATCACAGGAGGGGAAGATGCCGTAAGACTATTGACCGCCTGCACAACACCCAAGTTGTCACAATGCCACCTCACCTTCTTGTCCCTGAACTTGTCACTTGTCCTCACCCATCCTCTCACGAACCAGGCCTCAGGCCACTTTCCCGCGCACCATTGTCCTTCACAGTACACACCAAAACCCACCCCACCCGCTGCATCTGAAAACAACTCAAAACTCTCAACTACGTCCCCCATAACCAACGCCCTACCATTAAACTGCCCCAAAAACCCGTCCCAAACCTCCAAGTCCCTTCTCAACTCTTTCCCCAGCCAAATAAAATGATGCCCTGAAACCACCCCCCCCCCCCTCGTTGCAGCCGCCAGTCTCCGACAAAATAATCCGACAGGCGAAATTCAACTTTCCCAACAAAGATTGCAACTCCTTCAAACAAATCTTTGGCCCACCCCTCACCGACCGCACCGCAGCCCTCAGGTCGACCAACTTGTCCTCAGGCAGCCTACACTCCATCCGCACCGTGTCAAGCACTATACCCAAGAAACATAATTCCGTAGTATGCCCAACCGTCTTTTCCGCCGATAATGGCACACCAAACGACTTAAACACTGACTGCAACGACGCCAACAACAACCCGCAAACCCTAGAATCCGCCGGACCCAAACACAAGAAATCGTCCAAGTAATGACTAAGTGAAGTACACCCCGCCACATCCTTCACCACCCATTCCAAAAATGAGCTAAATTTCTCAAAATACGCACAATAGACAGAACACCCCATTGGCAAACACCTGTCAACAAAATAACCCCCATTCCAAAAACAACCAATGCAAACTATCCGGATGAACCGGCAACAGACGAAACGCCGCCTCAATGTCCGTCTTTGCCAACAGGGTACTCGGCCCCAACTTCCTCACCCAACCTACCGCTGTGTCAAAAGAAGTGTACACCACTGAGCATAACTCCGGATCAATCCCGTCATTCACCGACGCCCCTTTCAGGAACGATAAATGGTGAATCAAACGGAAAGCATTCGGCTCCTTTTTTGGAACCACCCCCAGCGGAGAGACCCGCAAGTCCCCCATAGGCAAACCCTCAAAAGGCCCATCCATTCTCCCCAAAGCCACCTCCTTAGCCAATTTCTGCATCACTACCTCTGGGTGCATCAACGCCGAACGCAAATTCCTCAGGGCAAGACGGAATAGCAAACCCTCTTCAAATCCCTTCCTTAAAAACTCCGCCCCTTCCCTATCCGGGTATCTACTTAAATATTGCCCCATCACGCCCACCCTCACTGGCGTCAGCCCCTTTTCCAACCGACTCACCGCCCCTCGACCTGGGCCCCCGGAAACAACGACTGGCCCCGTGACTCCCCCCACACACCGAACATTCATGTTTAAACTTACATTTTTGCCCAAACTTGCAACTTCCTTCGTTGAATAAAAAACACAAGCCCTTGGCCGAAGCTGCGGCAAAACCGGACTGCCCTGCCCCCCCCTGGTCCGCTCAAAAAAGCTGCCCCTGCCGCCCCGGTGCCATCACCCGCATCCACAACCCTATATCTTTATGATCCTAACGCATGCTGGGGTGTACCGCCTTCCTCTGACAAAACTGCTCGTCATACCGCAACCACCCTGACCCCCCATACACCCTATAAGCTTCCCCTATCGCATCCATATAGCAAAAAAGAGGAGAACAACTATCCGGCGCCCTCTCGCCAATCACACTCGCCAAAATAGCGAAAGCCTGAAGCCAATTACCAAAGGTACGGGGAATCAGCCGATAACGCCTCTTCTCCTCCTCCTCCTTTTTTCCCACATCCTTCCTAGCAACTTCCAAATTAAAAACGCTCTAATGGGAGAAGTGAGAAAATATCTACATACTCCCGTCTTTAAATCCGGTCCCTCATCTCCTGCTTTAAATGCGCCCCCAAGGGGCCCTCAAAGGAAACGTATACCTCCCCCTTAGCCGCGTCATCCACCCTGGGTCTATCCTCCTCTCCCCCCGCCTGCGTTTGCACTGACACCCCCCCCTCGCTGCCAGTCGCCCCCCCAGGCCCCGTCCCCCCAGGTAACTGTACTGATCCACCTACCGCCGCCCCACCCCCACTCCCCCTCCCTACCCCCCATGCCTGCAAAGGCCCTGCCCCGCCGGACCCGGACCCCATACTCGCCAGACCGCACAATAACCACCCCAACCCACAAATCACCTCAGACTGGCCACCCCACCTCCCCCCATACCAACACCCTGCATTAACGAAAAAAGCGTCCCCAATGTTGCCTCACCTAGCTGCCCGGGCGCTGTGAACCCCGCAGCCGTTGATCCGGATTCCCGCCGCTCCACTTCCAACCGCACCATCACGGATCCTCTCGCTGGCGACGAACCTCCGCTGTCGCCCGGCGTCCCAGCATCTTCAGGGCTGGACGCGCTCAGCGCCGACCTGGATAGCTGCTCCCCAGACACACCACCAAGACCAGCCGGGGGCTGTCCGTCATCTGGAAGGGGCCTGTGCACCTGCGCAACACTCCAATCCACAGCCCCGTACTTTTTGGTGCTGCACGCTCTCCCACGCCGAGTGGGCCTTCCCCCCAACGCCTGAGGGGAGGAGCCCGCAGTCCCTGGTCCCGCCGTCCGCATGGATTCCTCCCGAGCCGGGAGGACTTAGGAAGGGGATGAGAATGTCCCCCCCAGCCCGGAGGGTCCCTGGAGGGGCTCCTTACCTGGCGCTGGACTCTGGGGAAGTCCTCTGCGATAAGGCCACCGCAGCCGTTTTTCGCTTGGCAGTGGGCAAACGGCACCCACCACCTCCCCCTGCAACAAGCTGGCTACCTGGTCCTGTAGCCAGCCTGGACCTCGGGCCTCTGCCGCCGCCCTCAGCCTCGCCAGGACTTCCTCAACGTCGGACATGGCAAGCAATCGGTAGGAGATGTCCGCACTTCTTTTTCTCCCCTGCAAAATGGTGCCTCCCTGCATGCGCACGCCCCCTTTATAAACTATACCCCGCCCTCCTAAACGCCCGCCCCAATAACACCGCAGTAACCCCTTCTCTCCCGGCCCTGGCACCCAAAACCCCTCATGTCGGCCTCCCTCAAGTGTCCAGCCTCACTGGAGATGTGCAGCTGTGTAAGGACAGCAGTACAGTATGACAATGACAGACAAGACAGGAGATGTGTGGCTGTGTAAGGGCAGCCATACTGTACGGAACCTGGCAGACAGGGCAGGAGATGTGTGGCTGTGTAAGGACAGCTGTACTGTACGGAACCTGACAAACAAGGCAGACGATGTACGGCTGTGTAAGGACAGCAGTACAGTATGGAACCTGACAGACAAGGCAGAAGATGTGAGGCTGTGTAATGACAGCAGTACAGTATGGAACCTGACAGACAAGGCAGGAGATGTGTGGCTGTGTAAGGGTAGCAGTACAGTATTCAACCTGACAGACAAGGCAGGAGATGTGTGGCTGTGTAAGTGCAGCAGTACTGTACAGAACCTGACAGACAAGGCAGGAGATGTGTTGCTGTGTAAGGGCAGCAGTACAGTATGGAACCTGACAGATAAGGCAGGAGATGTGCGGTTATGTAAGGCCAGCAGTACAGTATGGAACCTGAGAGACAAGGCAGGAGATGTGTGGCTGTGTAAGAGCAGCAGTACAGTACTGAACCTGACAGACAAGGCAGGAGATGTGTGGCTGTGTAAGTGCAGCAGTACAGTATGGAACCTGACAGACAAGGCAGGAGATGTGCGGTTATGTAAGGCCAGCAGTACAGTATGGAACCTGACAGACAAGGCAGGAGATGTGTGGCTGTGTAAGAGCAGCAGTACAGTATGGAACCTGACAGACAAGGCAGGAGATGTGTGGCTGTGTAAGAGCAGCAGTACAGTATGGAACCTGACAGACAAGGCAGGAGATGTGTGGCTGTGTAAGTGCAGCAGTACAGTATGGAACCTGACAGACAAGGCAGAAGATGTGCGGTTATGTAAGGCCAGCAGTACAGTATGGAACCTGACAGACAAGGCAGGAGATGTGTGGCTGTGTAAGAGCAGCAGTACAGTATGGAACCTAACAGACAAGGCAGGAGATGTGCGGTTATGTAAGGCCAGCAGTACAGTATGGAACCTGACAGACAAGGCAGGAGATGTGTGGCTGTGTAAGAGCAGCAGTACAGTATGGAACCTGACAGACAAGGCAGGAGATGTGTGGCTGTGTAAGAGCAGCAGTACAGTATGGAACCTGACAGACAAGGCAGGAGATGTGTGGCTGTGTAAGTGCAGCAGTACAGTATGGAACCTGACAGACAAGGCAGGAGATGTGCGGTTATGTAAGGCCAGCAGTACAGTATGGAACCTGACAGACAAGGCAGGAGATGTGTGGCTGTGTAAGAGCAGCAGTACAGTATGGAACCTGACAGACAAGGCAGGAGATGTGCGGCTGTGTAAGAGCAGCAGTACAGTATGGAACCTGACAGATAAGGCAGGAGATGTGTTGCTATATAAGGGCAGCAGTACAGTATGGAACCTGACAGATAAGGCAGGAGATGTGTTGCTATATAAGGGCAGCAGTACAGTATGGAACCTGACAGACAAGGCAGGAGATGTGTGGCTGTGTAAGGGTAGCAGTACAGTATTCAACCTGACAGACAAGGCAGGAGATGTGTGGCTGTGTAAGTGCAGCAGTACAGTACTGAACCTGACGCACAAGACAGGAGATGTGTTGCTATGTAAGGGCAGCAGTACAGTACTGAACCTGACGGACAAGACAGGAGATGTGTTGCTATGTAAGGGCAGCAGTACAGTACTGAACCTGACAGACAAGGCAGGAGATGTGTTGCTATGCAAGGGCAGCAGTACAGTATGGAACCTGACAGATAAGGCAGGAGATGTGCGGTTATGTAAGAGCAGCAGTACAGTATGGAACCTGACAGAAAAGGCAGGAGATGTGTGGCTGTGTAAGAGCAGCAGTACAGTATGGAACCTAACAGACAAGGCAGGAGATGTGCGGTTATGTAAGGCCAGCAGTACAGTATGGAACCTGACAGACAAGGCAGGAGATGTGTGGCTGTGTAAGAGCAGCAGTACAGTATGGAACCTGACAGACAAGGCAGGAGATGTGTGGCTGTGTAAGAGCAGCAGTACAGTATGGAACCTGACAGACAAGGCAGGAGATGTGTGGCTGTGTAAGTGCAGCAGTACAGTATGGAACCTGACAGACAAGGCAGGAGATGTGCGGTTATGTAAGGCCAGCAGTACAGTATGGAACCTGACAGACAAGGCAGGAGATGTGTGGCTGTGTAAGAGCAGCAGTACAGTATGGAACCTGACAGACAAGGCAGGAGATGTGCGGTTATGTAAGGCCAGCAGTACAGTATGGAACCTGACAGACAAGGCAGGAGATGTGTGGCTGTGTAAGAGCAGCAGTACAGTGTGGAAACTGATGGATAAGGCAGGAGATTTGCGGCTGTGTAGAAGTAATAAAATAGTAATAGTGTCAGCAGGAGCAGTAGTAGCTGCAGCAGTACAGTATGGAACATGATAGACAGGCAGACACCAGTAGTGGCATCATTGGCCAGTGATAAATAGCCACTGTCAACAACAACAGATCAATTCAATGTCACCAGCTGGGGGGTGGGGGGGTGGAAATTCTCACAGATCCATGCCTGATTTATTTTCACTAATGCAATGTTTGTGGAGGGGATTGAATTGAGCAATGCAAAATCAGACCATAGGATCTCTGCAAGTGCAGAAGAGGGCATTCTTAGCCACATTACAGTGGCTGAAATGCGCAGGCACTCTCCTGGACATAGTCAGCATCTTCTGCAATCAGCAAAATACTTTTTTTTTTAAGTGCTGCACTACCAAATTTATAATGTGCATCAGGGAGCATGTATTAAACTCCCAAATGCAGGGCAGCCACAATGTTCCTGCCATTGTCCTTGACCCCGGTTACCAGTTGTGGTTGGCAGCAGGGGCATAACTACCATAGCGGAAGACCATGCGACTGCAATGGGGCTCAGGGCAAGAGGGGGGCCCAGTCTTAGTTGGGATTATCTCCTCCTTTACTGGATTCTACCCTCTAAAGGAACAACTTTTAGCAAATGAGGCAGTGGTAAAATGGCCAAAGGGTCATTGAAAAGGGTTTAGCAGTAACCCTTCTGTCTTGTTTGAGGGGCCTGGTTTGATCCTTGCTATGGGGCCCTTACTTCTCTACGTACGCCACTGGTTGGCGGGGAGACATCCAGCAAGAAATATGAAAAAAGAACTGCAAGTTATCTGCTGTTTGACTTCTCTTTCACAGGCTCATCATTTGAAAGACATCATGGCAGTTTACACATATTAAAGGAGGGGGAGTGGAAGCAACACTCCATTTTGAGTTTTTCCATTACACTATTCAACGTATGGGATAAATACTAATATAAATATTTTAATAGTATTGACATTTTTGGACACAACGAAGCCTGTGATGTTGATTTTGTTTGATTGCTTACTTTTCTTTATTTAGTGTTATTGCTGATCACAGACATTAGCCCCGGCATCCAACAGCTATGGCGCCCGCTGCGCTCAGGAGGGAGCATCATCTTTAAACCTCGCACTTGGAGGGAAGGGCTTAAAACTTTCTGTTTCCCTAAAATTAAAATTAAAAATAAATATATATACACAGAAATAAATAATATTAATAATGAATGAATACCTATCTCAAAATGACATGGAAGGGATTTTTTTTCAGTTTTTACACATTCTAGACATTTGTTTAGACCATCTGGGTATAGTGTGTTCAGCTTGAATATCTAGAATGATTTGCGGTTCACTGAAGTGGTGAATCTATTCCAGACATCACCTGAAATTTGTTCAACAATATCAACAATAATACGTTTGAGGGAAGACGGATCTTCAGAATTTCATTCTGAAAAGTGGCATGATTCACTGTGCTGTCTAAATCCATTAGGTGTTTTGTGATGCCGTTCTGCATGGTCTGAATTGTTCTTCCAATGTATTGGAGACCGCAATCACTTTGGAGAAGATATAGGACAAAGTCTGAGTAACAGTTCAGAAAGGAATGCTTCTCCTGTATTCATAGATGTGAAGAATTTGCTGCTGTGTACTATACTAAAGCAGCATAAATAACACACCCCTTTTAAAACAGAATAAGGCCATATTTTTCATCGGAACATTTAGAAGTCGGCTTAGTAACTAGGACCAAGAAGATTTTTGAGTGTTTTGGATCTTCTAAATGTGGCTCAAAGGGAACAATCCTCTTTAGAACAGAGTCATTCTGAACCAGGATCCAGTATTTTGTAAGTATCATTTTAATCTGTGCATGAATATTATTAAAAGTGGTCCTAAAATGAAACTTATATTTATCCAAGTTCTTAAATGTTTCTTTCCTTTTCCAATCGATCTTTCTGTGTCAGAGAATTGACCTCATTGAATGCTGCTGTGACTAATCTTTTGGGGACCCCTTTTCTTTGAAACACGTACCGTATGCATTATTCTAGGCTGTGCTGGGAAATCACTATGTTTAGTGTAACTGTGTCTTATACACTGATATTGACCATATGCTACACTGTGTAGCCATTTTGTAAGATGGCCGCTGTTGAACGGTAAGTAACGGTTGTCATCTACGCAGGGGTGGGATTTAAATTTTTAATAAAAGGTTCCCTACTCAACGGCGGACACGCGGCATCACGACACATGTTTACATATACATACACCATACATATATGCAACACAAATACACATAAATACACCATATATATACTACACACACATACCACCCAACTTTTAAAAAGCCTAAGGAGCTAAACTATGGAATGGAAGCGCTCATCTCCAGCTGCCGCTATAATTTTAACAACCGGATCTGGAGAACCTGAGGGAAATGGCTGAATCCCATGCCTGCATCTACGGTTTTAAAAAAATGTCCTAGTGCCAACAGGATTATCAACATCTTTAAATATCACAAGGTCTAAATATTCAATCTCAGACTTTGAAAAATGAAGGTACACTGATCTGTGATCAAATAAAGTTTTTTTTAAAAGAAACTTTGAAATATGTTTTAAGAAGAAAAAGTCAATTGGACAGAGTCCAGTGCTACCAAGAAGCCAAAAAATAGCCAGTACACTGTCAACACCAGGATTAATATAGTAGATGATTTTTGTCTGTGATTGTGATTTTTATGTGAATTGGACTGATAGCTGACTGACACATACATAAAAAAATAAAAGTACTGTAGCATTAAATATTGATGTGCAGGGCAAGCAGAGCCCCACTGAGTGGCACTACACTACACTGAGTCTGAGCGTATCCTGTCCCTACCAAAAACCTATTTTTTTATATCAGTTAAATCTAACTAGCATGTTCACTTGCATGAAATTATTGTCAATCATGTTCACAAATCAGAATTGACGGACTTATGGATTTTATAATATCACAAATGTAATATGGATACAAACTTTTGTATTATAATAATAAAATATTTAATAATAAAAAAAAAATCTAACTAGCTGCTATATCTTCCCTAAAGCTGCCCCTGTCTGACCCGAAACAAGCTGTATTGTATGTCTAAAGATAAGCTTTCTTTGTGTTTTATCTCTGCCAGACATCCTGTCGCATCAATGTACAAGTATAGAATACACATAGCTTCCCTGGTTGGGATCTTATAAAGTGCCTATTATCATCTCCACTGGTTAACTGAGGCGACATGATGGGTAGGCCTGCCAGCCAGTGCCACGCTCAGTGTCATGTGATGATCCTTCTTCATCTTCCCTGTCCTGCTGTGCTGGCTTCTAATCTGTAAAATGGAAGACAGATGACAGAAGTTTCAGGGTCACTGAAGTCCTGATGATTTGGGAAACTGGTATGTGTTAAAGCACCCTAAGGCTGGGTTCACACCTGAGCGTACTCTGTATGCGCGTTTTTCCAGCTAAGTCTATGTGCAGGAACGCATGACAATATGCCCCAAAGAAGCTCCTGTACTTCTTGGGGCGTAGGGCGTTTTACAGCGCGTTCGTACGCGCTGTATAACGCTCAGGTGAGAACCATGCCCATAGGGAATCATAGGTTTTTGCCTGTTGAGCGTTTTACAGCGCGTAGGAACACGCAGTAAAACGCTCAGGTGTGAACCCAGCCTAAGGTTGATTTAGTCAATGTCTTATGGGCAGATGAAACACAAATGAACCTTGATAGACCATTTAAGTGAATTCAGTCCTGGATCGCTAATGGACATGAGGGCAGGTTGTTTTCATAAAGGGTAGTAAGGGTAGGCTTTTCTATAGGACTATAAAAATGCCCCAGAAAACCACTCATCCAAACACAATGAAGGAATGTCTGAGAGTTCATCCACACACACAAATAGACATATGTGCAAGCCTAAAATTCTCTCTATAGAATTTCACCATGGACTTCACCCTGTATTGTTCTACACTCTAATTTTGTGTCACAGACTTTGTTTCAGATTTGCCACAAATTTCCTATGCAGCGAAAGCCAATAGGCAGCTAAATCAACAGATTTTTTTTTTTTTTACTGTCTCACAAATTTAACCCCTTAGTGACCACCAATACGCCTTTTTACTGACGTAAACACAGGGGGTTTAAGACACATAGCTGGTGTTAATGATTATATGTACCCAAAATGGTGCATTAAAAACTATAACTTGTCCTGCAAAAAACAAGGCCTCATAAAGGTATATTGATGAAAAAACAAAAAAGTTATAGCTCTTGGAATGCAATTTTGAAAAAATGTGTGTGGTCACCAAGGGGTTAATGTTTTTTTTATTTTTTTTTTATTTTTTTTTATTTCTTTCTTTTTTACCAGCATTTTTTGCTCACAGATTTTTTCACATGGTTTTCCAGATCTGTATCTATGGGAAAATACACAGAAAAAAAAGGTCACATGTGGAGCACTTTGACCCAAAAACAACCAAGACTGATAAAAAATGCTTCAGAAAGATACACTGTCTGTTTTCCCTACTGACTTTCAACAAACATTTACCTGCAAAATATATAAAAAAACGCCACGTGAAACCACCCACACGGGTGCTGATCACAGAACAACTTCAAAAACGTCTAGTTTCTGCAATAGAAGTCACCAGTATTTATGCGTGACCAAATGGCGTGGAGAATCTTAGTGACGGGCAAAGGTTAAAAGAATTAAATATATTTAACCATGAGATGAGACCTCCAAGCATAAAAACATGTTACATGTAAAAACCTCCTCAAAAGACACTGAATAACGTCTCTGTCTTGAGAAAAAAAAGATTCAATCTTCGATATCGAGAAAAAAAAGAAACAAAGACTCAGTTTTGCATTCACATCCTAGCTTTTTGGTTTCAAAAAGTACATAAAAAAAATTTGAATGTGGAATCCAACATGTCTGAATCTGGGGAATAGTCTACATCAGGTGCTGGTCACAGCAGCATCAAAGCTTATGTAAATGTCAAAATCTGGTGGTAGAAACCCTTTAAAATTAACCCATACCCCGTTACATCTTCTCCCCTCCCCAGGTTTGAGATTAGAAAAACATGGCTGCTTTCTTTCAGAAACAGCTCCACTCTTGTTCGTTGTTTGTGTCTGGAATTGATGCATCTCGTGGCCATGTTTACATCTGTTATACACGGTTGAGTCACATTATGATGACCACTTCCTACTTTCAATATCGGCAGTGCGTAGCTCATGAAGGAAGCCACGTGTGGTTAGCTGGCTTGGTGGGTATATAAGGTGTGCGAAGGGCTCTCTGCATACATATCTCTCCTTACTGTCATGGATAAAAGGGTGGTTTATCAGTCACAAAAAGGAACGATTATTGGCTTTCAGGTCAAGGGTGGCAGTATTTATGAAACTCTGCAGTTTGTGAATTGTTTCCATGCTGCTGTGGTGAAAGTGTATTGTGAGTGGACAAGTAACACCATTGTGAATAATTGATGTGGAAACTGCAGAGAACCACGTGCAATTGATGTGAGAGGTGAATGTTGGCTACAAAGGTGCGTGAAGACGGACCGACACACTACAGTGGATCAGGTCACTGCCAACATGAACCCGTGGATTACCAGACATGTCAGCAAACCCTACTGTGTATGGGTCTCCGAAGAAGACAGATGGTCACCGCATCACTGCTAACGAATTTGTTTTGGCGGAAAAAGCTTCAGTTTTCACAGCAGTATCAGAATTGGACCTTCTCCGATGAGTCATGGTTTTTCCTTCATCTAATGGAGGGACAGTGTGTGCAACAGATGGCCAAACACCCTGCAACCATTGCTGGAAGAATACAAGCTGGTGGTGGCAGTGTTATGGTCTGGGGAATGTCTTTGTGACATTCTTAGGGCCCACTCATCAATGTGGAAGACGTTCTCAACTGATCTGGGTATGAAGTCCATCCTTGCCGAACCTGTACACCCATACATGCTGATTGTCTTCACTTCATACATGCTGATTGTCCTCAATACATCTGCTGGATTGTCAGAGCACAGCGTCAGTATGCAAGTGAGTATGAAGATAAAAATGACATAACCGGGCTCTGCGACACTTACATTATACACCACTTACTCTAGTTTGAAGGTTGTTTATGAGATGACATACCCTTTAAATAGAAACCAAAAAAACTCTCTGTAATGAAGAAATCTTAAAGGACATGGTCATGCTGGACATGGTTCAGACAGCATGAAACAGATGAAAGGTTCTTTTTAAAGCTGTGACTGGTCCATCACATGACAAGCTGACACCGTCATGCTCTCCGTAATTTAGAGAAATGCATGAAGTGCGTTGTCAGATGTGGCAGAACATGCAAGATGCTCCTGCATCATAGATATTGATCTAGACTAACTCTTATTTCTCTTTCTGCATGTTGAGATATAAAAATATATTGAAATTATTTGAGCTCTTGTACATTTCCATTTAATTTAATATTAATTAACTGTTCAGATTTAAATTACCATTGGGAAAATAGCTCAATTAATGCAGGGGACACTGGAACCTCTGCTTAATTCAGATATTACATAATGGTACATGACAATTCATTAGAAATAAATATTCCCAGGCGTATATTTAAATTAAAATAGAGTTGTCTAGAAAACATGATATTGGACATTATTAGTGTTACATGCCTACTTCCCATTCCATTACATGCCTCATGGCTGACAGGCCAAATACCTCACATATTTTCATAAATGAAGGAATGTCAGCGTTCATATGCTAATGTAGTCAGATGATCTTCCTTCTCGCCCTTATTAATATTTATTAACTACCTGCTTTCTATCCGTAGTGTGCTGAAGGCATTGAAGCGCTCACCACTCTCAATGTTCTGATTGTCTATGGCTTTTGTTCAAAGGGACGATCTGTAAGTGATGTGTAAATCAGTCATGACGGCGATATAAAGAACATTTCCTGCTAATGTATTGCAATGCGGAGGCATTCAGGCCTCATATACAGTAGTTGTGTTTGTGATCGCTGGTACATGGTGTCTATTTGTATAGTGTTCATCACACTGTCTTTACTGGGTTGGCTTGTCATGAAGCATTTCATTAGCCAATGCAAGAACTGGTCTGAATAAACTCATTCCATATACAGATATGGTGGTGGGTAATAGCAATACATTTTCTAGAGAAGTTTTCAACCTACTGGTTAAAATATAGGTGGGGATTTATTATTTGCAGTGGTTTTGGTGTCAGTTTTAAGTCTGTCTTTGATTTGTGTGCCTACACCAATAATATATTGTGGCGCACATTAATAATATATTTGGCGCAAGTGAAATGTGATGTACGGTTATGTCTGTAAACCCCCCTCGCCCCGGACCTACCTACACAGACCTAGAGAGTGGGGCAGAACTACCATGATAACAGCCATTAGCAAGTGCTGAAGGACCTGTGATGCTGGGACTTGTAGTTGACTCCTCTTATACCTCCTCCTCATGTATTGTCCTCTGATATCACATAATAACAGCCTGGATATGCTGGGAGTTGTAGTTCCCTCCTCCTATACCTCCTCATGTAATGTACTCTGATTGTACATAATAGTCTGGACATAATGGGAGGTGTAGTTCTCACCTCTTATAGCTCCTCCTGTAATGTTCTATGATATCCCAAAATAACAGTCTGGATATACTGGGAGTTGTAGTTCTCTCCTCATATACCTCTTTCCTGCAATATCCTCTCATATCACATGATAACAGCCTGGGAGTAGTTTTTGCCGGGTCCTCGTCTACTCATCCCGGCAATGACATGCAATGATGTTAATATATTGCACCTGCTGGGGAGAGAAGGATGTGCTCCATATATTGGGAGAATGGGGCTAGGTGAGTATTACAGATTTTTATTTTATTTACACCATTGGGTGCCTTCACTTAGGCCCCTTTCACAGGAGCGAGTTTTCCGTGCAGGTGCAATGCGTGATGCGAACGCATTGCACCTGCACTGAATCCGGACCCATTCATTTCAATGTGTCTGTGTACATGAGCGTTGTTTTTCACGCATCAATTCTGCATTGCGTAAAAATCGCAGCATGTTCTATATTCTGCGTTTTTTACGCAACACTGGCCCCATAGGGCTGGCTGAAAATCGCATCCAGATGCACTGCGTTGCGTTGTAAACGCAAGTACCTTAGCAACAGTGAAGGGATTTAAAGGCAGGAAATTGCCTTTCACAGTGTGTGCCTTCAGCCATTGCATGCGAGAGGAGAGTTTGAAGGAGAATACTGCGCTTGCGGAGCAATCTCGAGCATGCAGAAGGCACCAAAAGCGATGGACGTGGACAGGGCTCATTCTCCTTGTCCAGGAGAGGCCCTGCATTTGGGACACAAGGTCGGGGAAATACCACGACCAGTATAAGAAGAAGGCAGCATGGGTGGACATAGCTCAGGAGCTGTTCACAGCCATATGCGAGAAAACAAAAGGGCAGAGTCGCCAGAGTTTGGGTAAGTGGCCAATCTTTACATGTGTGATCCTAGCTGTCCTCCCTAACATAGCACATGGCATCGTCTGTCCTCCCTAGCATAGCACATGGCATCGTCTGTCCTCCCTAGCATAGCACATGGCATCATCTGTCCTCCCTAACATAGCACATGGCATCGTCTGTCCTCCCTAGCATAGCACATGGCATCGTCTGTCCTCCCTAGCATAGCACATGGCATCGTCTGTCCTCCCTAGCATAGCACATGGCATCGTCTGTCCTCTGTAGGATGGTATTGTTTGGTAACATATTTCTTCTGGTATTTTTCTAACAATGTTGATGAGGTCAAGAATTGGTGGCGGAGCTGCAGGAACCAATTCCCTAAATAAATAAATGCAGCAGCAAGGCCGCAGTGGGTTGGGACTAACCAAGAAAAGGCCCTATATATATCGGGAGCAATTTAGGTGAACAAATGTTCAAAAAGTCTTAATAAATGACCTCCATTGTAATCCTTTATAGATACAATTCCTCAATAAGACTGGGTTTCCGTAGTCAGATTTTTTTATGCCATTTTTGAAGCCAAAGCCAAAAAAAGTGGAGGGCACTTATAGAGGAAAAGACTGATTCTTCTTCCCTGCTTCTTGAGTTGTCTTCGAAAAACATGACCGTGGAAACCCAGTCTAACAATTAGTGTTGATCGCGAATATTCGAATCGCAAATTTTAATTGCGAATATCGGCACTTCGAGAATTCGCAAAGATTTAGAATATATATATTTTGTATTTGTATTTGCGAATATTCTAGTAACCTCCCTTCTTGCTTGTGGGCCAATGAGAAGGCTTCAATGTCTTTGTCTAAGTTTAGCAACATCCCTAGCAACCAATAGGAAAGTTGCCTACCCCTTACTATATAAGAACCTCCCCAGCAGCCATTTTCTGTAGTTTTATGGAGTTCTGAGAAAGACAGCAGTGTTATTACTGTGCTCTGTGCTTTCCACTCATTACATTAGATAGTTAGTTAGTTAGTTATCTTATATATAATACAGATAGTTAGTGGGAGATAGTCAGTGTAGGTTAGATCCTGATATAGTGTAGCTGATAGGTTCTGCTGTCCATACATACGTGCTACAGACATAGTGCTGTGATGTCACAGGTTCACAACAATACTTAGTATACCAGTCAGTAATATGTAGTCAGACCTGCTAAAATGTGAAGTTGCACATATTACGCAAAAATATGTGCATCATTAATTGCCGATTTGCGCAATTGTGATTATATTGGAGCACTCTATCTGCAAAAAAAGCTATTGTAATGTTCTGCTGTGCCAACCATTTTCTCCAGTCTCAGGAAACTTCTAGCAGCTTGAAAAATTTAGCTATAGTGCCCCATATTACATTGCTGATTTACGTAATTAAGAAAATAATCTCAAATTCGCGAATATATGACGAATATTCGCCCAAATATTTGCAAAATATCGCGAATTCGAATATTGCCCCTGCCGTCACTAACAATTACATACTGTAGTGCAAGTCCATCAAATTAAAGCAAGAGCAAACCTTGAAGGAGATGCCAGGAAACTGAAATCTAAACATCTTTAAGACACAAGTCCAGTGAGCTGTAATTATTGCTGTGCAGTGAGGAGACAGGAAACCCATCCGGAGGAGAGGCGACTTATTCTGAAGAAATGTCATTTCCCTTGTGCACAGTGCCCATTGTAATCTTAAGTGTGTAGGGAAGAAAAGGAGGAAAGGGACAGGCCGCGTCAGCCGTCTCCTCTCCCCACCTTGCTGACACATTTTCAGATGCAATGAATGTACAAGTTGTTTGCAGTCTTCAGAATATTTTGCAATGACATCAGCATGAAAGCTGCTGAGAGCAGCACAAATGCCAGCACTGAAAGCTAGGAAATGACATATTGCTGCAGGACTAAGAGGCACATGGTATACCTTGGCCCTGATGCAATGTGCTTGGCAGATATACTGTAGTATGATCCATTTTAGTGTTCCTCTTGGAACAGGTAATGATATAGTAAGAATCACCAGCACTTGCAATATCCTACAAGTAATGGATAACGCTGTGAGCCTGTAAGAAATCTGTTGAAATCAGACTGGTTTCCTAACCCTTTTAGCCCTGGGCTATTTTCGCGCTGGCTCAGATGTCTTGGTTGCATCTGAGGGGTTAAATGTCTGCGATCTGCGTTAGTGTCAATCACAGATGCTATTGCGCCCACTCTGCTAGACGTCCATGTAGCTTCCTTTGCTGGCTTGATTCATTTTTCCAGCTCATCATACACTTTTAATTTCCATGGTTACGACCACCCTGTAATCCATCAGTGGTGGTCGTGTTTCCACACTATAGGAAAAAGCGTTGGCATGTCTGGTGGCCAGGACTGTCGGAGTGCACATAGTCTAGCGCTTTTTCCTATAGTGTTCAAGCACTGCCACCGCTGCTGGATTTTATGGTGGTTGTAACTAGTGATGACCGAACATCTGCCAGGACGGTTCGTAAACGCAATCAAATGTTCACGAACCGCAAGTTTGCGGCGGGTCACATTCATTTTAATAGCAGGCGAACCTGAAAAACCTTCAGCTCATATTTGCAGCCAAGAAATAATTACTAGAAGTGCAAAAATAGTCCCACAACATGGACAGTGACATACCAGATGTATTATTCGAATTTGCGATCTCCATTCATTATTTTTTTTAATGCGAAATATTGGCAATATAATTTTCGCATACGCGCATGCGCACACCAGTCATAATAATTTTTTCCAGTATCGTTTGTCACTGTGTGTAGCAGAGAGAACGCAGCAAAACAGCAAACAAATGCTGCAGTACCCAAATACACTATAAAGAAAGTATATTCTTATATAACACCCCGCTTCAATATGTGGTTTTGGGGGCCGTTGGTCTATCACAGCAGTTAGAATACTTTTTTCTAATTGCGTTTGTCACTCTTTGTAGTTGTAGTATCGCTGCAGAACCGATCACCAGTCACAATGCTGTACTATACAAATCCACTATAATATGCTTTCTATATTAGAAAGTATAAGTGTATTACACCCCTATATACTGCACACCAATCAATAGCACACCTATACCAGTCCTTAAAAAGACTTTTGTGGACCTATTAGCTAGCGATTTGTGTCACTATTAACACTAACAGTCTGTCCCTGCTCCACACAGCAACCTCTCCCTACACTGACAAAAGCCTGAATGTGAAATGGCAACCAGATCAGGTTTATTTATAAGGTAGGGTGCATGTCCATGTGCTGAAATGTCTCAATTGGCTGTCCTGTACCACCTGATGGATGTGTCATGGGTCAAAGTTCTCACAATGTAAAAAAATATGGCGGGCGTGAATATCGCCATATGTTCGAATGTTCGGCGAATCGCAAACGAGCAAAGTTCGCCGCAAACCGACCGCCGTGTGAACCGCAAGGCCATCACTAGTTGTAACCTCTGGATACAAGCAGTGTATAATGTGATGGAAAAATGAATCCAGCCAGCAAAGGAGGCAATATGGGTAATAATAATACATTAATAAGTGGCTTGTGTTAACTTTCTCTACATAATAAATACTATTTGCTGAATTGAGACAACGCCTATAACAAAAAGCAGAGATCACATTTACATGTGTGGTCGTCTGGTCGATACAAAGAACTAGTTCATGAATTATTTCATTTTACAAAGAACCAGGGAATATTATTACATGTGGGGGAATGGTGATTTAGACATAACTACAGGAAAGGATTCTTCACAGTTAGAGTAGCCTAACTATGGAATGCTCTAAGAAGTAAAGGCAGCATTTCTAAAAGGAATGACTGCTTATCTAATAGCAAATGGCATTGAGGGTTAAAATTAAGCTGGCAATGAATATTGTATACGGTTGAACTTGATAGATGCGTCTTTTTTCAACCCATGTAACTATGTAACATAGAAAATCTAGGAGTAAGAAACCAGTTTTATTGTCCATGTACCATTTATTATTACTATTATTAATACATATTATTATTATTATTATTAATAATAATAAATGTTAATATTATTAATATTAGAGTATTTTGCATCTCTTAAATAATGTTTACAGATTGGGGGCAAAGCACAAATGTAATAATTAAAGTATTTCTAGATGAAAGTTTACTCCAGCAAAATCGAAGATACTCAAACCGGTACTTGGAAAATGGCCTCTGGTATCTGATCGTTTGCTAAGGTCAAAATATGTTTTTACTTTTTAGCCTCATTTATCACTGTTACTTTTGCTTTCTTTCTGCTTGGGGTTTGGCTCAACACACTGTATATAAAAGAATTACAAATGCCTCCAAAACCCATCCTTATCACTATTACCACAGGCCAGAATATAATTAATTCTCAAACGTAATTTAAAAAAAGTATGCAACTGGCAAACCTGACAAATTCAGGCTTCAGTTCAATTTATCTTATTCACCCTTCATCCCTGTCAGATAGATGTTGGCAGCTGTATGGAGGCTCCACAAAGTGAAGACATGCTCAATGAATGCCAAACTAATAGAGCATTTTATGATAAACGTGATATAGTAACAAGCTGAAAAGTAACATATTGCATCTAAGGGCTCATGCACACCAACATATTTGTTTTCTGTGTCCTTTCTGTTCTTCTTAGGCCCATACGCAGAACCATTCACTTCAATGGGTCCGCAAAAAAAACGGAAATGTCTCCGTGTGCATTAAGTTTTCATATGTCCGCATGGTCTTCCACAAAAAGAATAGAACATGTCCTATTCTTGTCCGTTTTGCAGAAGAGGATAGCATTGTTATAATGGATCTGTCTTTTGTGGACTGCAAAATACATACGGTCGTGTGCATGAGCCCTTAGGATGTGTTATCAGTGGTTACCACAGCACAGGCGGATCCAGGGGGGGGCAACGGGGCAATTGCCCCCCCCCCCCGAGCTGCTCAGAAGGGGGGGGGGGGGGGGGGCGGCGGCAGGGCACAGGGAGATGAACGCTTTCATTGTGGAAGCGTTCATCTCCATAGTCATCTGTATCGCCGTCCTCGGGACAGCGATACAGATGACTGTGCTGAGGCAGGGGAGGGAAAGGCGTGTCCCTTTCCCTTCCTCTGATAGGCTGCAGGCACTAGGCTGGCAGCCTATCAGAGGCCGGCACAGGCGGCGCGATGACGTCATCGCGCCACCTGAGCCGTACAGCACGGGACACAGGCTGGAAGAGGCCTGCATCGCATCGCTGACATGGAGGTAAGTATAAGTGCTTATTTATTTTGTGTACAATACTGGTGGCTACTGGCACATAATGGGGGTCTCTGGCTACTGGCACATAATGGGGTCTCTGGCTACTGGCACATAATGGGGGTCTCTGGCTACTGGCACATAATGGGGGGCTGTCATTACTGGCATATAATGGGGGCTGTCATTACTGGCACATAATGGGGGGCTGTCATTACTGGCACATAATAGGGGCTGTCATTACTGGCACAAGGGGAGGGGGCTGTCATTACTGGCACATAATGGGGGGCTGTTATTACTGGCACATGATGGGGGGCTGTTATTACTGGCACATGATGGGGGGCTGTTATTACTGGCACATGATGGGGGGGCTGTTATTACTGGCACATGATGGGGGGCTGTTATTACTGGCACATTATTGGGGGCACTATAGGGGCACCTACTGGCACATGATGGGGGGGCTGTTATTACTGGCACATGATGGGGGGCTGTCATTACTGGCACATAATGGGGGGCTGTCATTACTGGCACATAATGGGGGCTGTCATTACTGGCACAAGGGGGGGGCTGTCATTACTGGCACATGATGGGTGGCTGTTATTACTGGCACATGATGGGGGGGCTGTTATTACTGGCACATGATGGGGGGGCTGTTATTACTGGCACATGATGGGGGGCTGTTATTACTGGCACATTATTGGGGGCACTATAGGGGCATCTACTGAGGCCACAAAGAAGGGGTGTTTTATATGGGGGGATCTGTACAGTAGAATTTTATACTGGTACACATTATGGTGGGTACTATGAGGAAGGGGGGAGAGGAGTACTATGGGGTCATCTACGGGGGGCAGTAAGAAGGGGTATTTTATACTTGCAAATTATAGGGGACACTGGGGGCATCTACTGGGGGATTTTATACTGGTACATTATGGGGGGCACTAGGAGGAAGGAGGGAGAGGAGCACTATGGAGGCATTTACTGGGGGCACTATATAGGGGTATTTTATACTGGCACATTATGGGGGCACTATGGGGACATTAGCTCAACTGGGGGCATTACAAGGGGGTCTTTTTTGCACTGTCACATTATAAGGAGAATTATTTCTACTGGGGGGCATTATGGTGGGCTTTATTACTCCCACATGGTATGATCCCCTAGTAGCAGCACCATCCTTTCCCTGCTCTGCTATTCCTCTGCCCCTTCTCCAAATCCTTATTATGAAATCTTTCTCATTAGGATAAAGCACAACATCAGCTCTGCCGAGCCCCCGACCAAACAGTGGTGTCCGAGATCCCCAAGGGCCAAGCCAAGTAACTGTAAGTTTTCATGTGAAATATGTTATACACATATAGCCTACACTGTGCCACACAATATACAGTATACCTCTACACTGAGTAGTCTGTTCTATAACCACCCTTGTTTTGTGGCCACGGACAGAAAATAATCTGGAAGTGCCCCTCCCGAGACCAGGCTCTGGATCCACCACTGTACCACAGAGTACCTTTATGATACTGACAGGGGATGCAGGGCATAATAATGCTCCGAAATTGGGCAGGCTCATATGTTATTAAACTGCATTATCTGGATTCTCCTAATAGTTTTAATTTATTGTTACCTAAGGTGCTTTAACAGCTTCTGGAGAAAGTAGGCCGTTCCCTGTGGCTTCTCTGGAGCCAGCCAACAGGCAACAGACTGGGGCAGCTTTAGGAAAAACGTGAAGCATTTGCTAGTAAGATTCCAGTTCTCATTAGAGGTTTTATTTTATTTTTACTACTATCAGTATATATGCTGTGCATAGTCTGTACTATAACAATATAAAATTCGTACAGAAAGATTTTTGTAAACATTGTAGATATTGGGTCAGATTTACTATTGAAAATCCACAAGTACTTTTATGTACTTTGCACCAGAATTCCTTACACCACATTTATTAAGCATTAATTCTGCCGTGGCTGACAAGGGGCATGGCTTTAGATGAAGCACTGTGTGCAAAATTGTGTCACAAAGAAAGCCAGCAAGTAGGTGAAATAAAGATAGACTGGGCGGTCTAACGGTACACCAGATTTATCATCCAGGTTCAGTCACTGTGACAAATCTGACCATTCTTTAGGCTGTCTACTCTAAAGACCCCTTAAAGTAAATGTGTCATCAGAAAATGACCTATTGTTTAAATCATGTTTTTATGTTTAACATATTTTTAAAGAATTTTTGATTATGTTTTAGTTTTCAATTTCAATATCTATATTTAAACAAACAAAACATAAAATCCTGCAGTTTTCTCACTGGCCACTAAAGCTAATTATATGCGCCACTTCTTAGTTTGTACAGATAATTTTACTGCAGTTATCTGGTTATCTATATACAGAGGTGATCTCATTACAGATAAGACAGGATTAGGCCTCATGCACACGACCGTATTTTGTTTCCGTGTCTGTTCCATTTTTTTTGCGGATAGGATGCGGACCTATTCATTTCAATGGGTCCACAAAAAACGCGGACAGCACACCGTGTGCTGTCCGCATCAGTATGTCCGTTCCGTTGCCCCGCAAAAAAACAGTGCATGTCCTATTTTTTTGTAGTTTGCGGACAAGGATAGGCATTATTACAATGGATCAGCAAAAAAAAAAAAAACTGATCCGCAAAAAAAACTGATGCCATACAGAACGTCATCCTTTTTTATTTGCGGATCTGCAATTTGCGGACCGTGAAACATATACAGTTGTGTGCATGTAGCCTAAACTTTATTTAATTCTCACTTTTACTAACTTTTACTACTTGTTACTCCCACATGGGGACTTTGACATGCGATTCTTTGATCACTTACATAATGCAATGATTTACTTATGTAGTACAGTGTATTATGCTGTCAATAGGAAACTGACAGGCAATCTTTCAGGCTGTGTCTCAGGCACAGCCTAACAGGCATGCAGCCCCCAGCTGCAATGTTAAGATGTTGGCACCCTGCGAACATAATGGTGCTAATTAGAGATGATCGAATCGAAGTTGACGAAAAGGAATTTGATCAGATTTTTTGGAAAAAATTGATTCACACCGAATCAGAATTTCCTCACGCTTCCTAGTAATGAATGACATTCCTAAAATGGCTGCTGCACCTGTTAGGACAGGGAGCAAAGAACTCTGGGAATGAGGGATCACCGACAATGCCATGCATGCAGCCAATCAGCAGCCAGCCCCTGTGATGTCACAGCCCTATAAATAGCCTCAGCCATTTTGGATTCTGCCATTTTCCAGTGTACTTAGTGCAGGGAGAGACGTCAGCAGGCGCAAGGGACAGTGCTAGGAAAGACTTCATTGTGCTGAAAAAACGATTTACAAGTTCAGGGAAAGATTAGTTAAGGTGTAGGGAAAAGATAGGGAGGCATCATCTACACCAGGGATCAGCAACCGTCGGCACTCCAGCTGTTGTGAAACTACAATTCCCAGCATGCTCCATTCATTTCTATGAGAGTTCTGAGAAGAGCAAAGCAAGTATGCATGCTGGGAGTTGTAGTTTCACAACACCTGGAGTGCCGGAGGTTGCCTACCCCTGATCTACACTATAAAAGGAGAACAGGGTGCAATAGGAGAGTGTGCAGCCTGGGTAATAGGAGTGTTATTCATGCACACGGCTGTCGTGCAGCTGTTCCGTGCATTGGGGACCGCAATTTGAGCTCCCAATGCACGGGCAATATCCGTGCGCCAGCTGGGACGGATCGAGACCCATTCAACTTGATTCGTCTGCACCGTAAACATGTTCTATTTTTTTGCGATGCAGAGGCACGGACAGAAACACCATGTAAGCACTCTGTAGTGCTTCTGTGAGGTTCCGTGCCTCCATTCCGCACTGCAGCTCAGGATTGCGAACCCATTAAATTAATTCCAGCAAACCTTGCTTGTGATTGGGGTGCAAGTTCTGTGTGATACAGCCATTTACGGGGTGTATTAATAGGAAAGATACGTACGTCCTTTTAGCCATTCTGCGTTGATTTTACATTGTTTTACTCTTTTTGGGGGTGTATTAATAGGGGAAAAAAAGGGAAAAATATGTCATAATTGCCGTTCAGCAGGGAAGTTACATTGTACTACAGCCATTTACGAGGTGTATTAATAGGATAGATGTGTACGCCCTATTATGCGCCCTGCGTTGATTTTACATTGCTTTCCTTTTTTTGGGGGGTGTATTAATTGGAAAAAAAAAGAAGGAAAAAATATATTCCATAAGTGCCTTTCAGCGGTGAAGTTTCATTGTACTACAGCCATTTACGGGGTGTATTAATAGGAAAGATACTTACGTCCCTTTAGCCATTATGCTTTGATTTTACATATTATTATTTTTTTTGGGGGGGTTTATTAATAGGAAAAAAAGGGAGAAATATATGTCATAAGTTCCATTCGGCAGTGAAGTTATATTGTACTACAGCCATTTAGTTGGTATATTAAAAGGAAATACATACGTCCCATTAGCCATTCTGCGGTGAATTGTGATTGTTATATTTCTTTTTTTGGGGTGTAGTTATAGGAAAAAGAATACATCTTAATTGTGATATTTTTTTTTTTAAGGGGGGGGATTTTATTAATCAGAAAAAAATATATATGTATTAATTGCCATTCAGCAGTGAAGCAACATTGTATTACAGCCATTTACGTGGTGTAGAAAAAGGAAATATATGTATGTCCCATTAGCCGTTCTGCAGTGAATTGTGATTGTTGTATTTCTTTTTTTGGGGTGTAGTCATAGGAAAAAGAATACGTCTTAATTGGAATTCTGCTGAGAATTGTTATTATTTTTTTTGGGGGGTGGGGGAGTTTATTAATCAGAAAATATATATATGTCTTAATTGCTGTTCAGCGGTAAAGTAACATTGTCCTACAGCCATTTACGTGGTGTAGAAAAAGGAAAAAGACGTATAGGTAAAAAAATAAATGGAAAAAATATATGTCATAAGTGCCTTTCAGCGGTGAAGTTACATTGTACTACTGCCATTTACGGGGTGTATTAATAGGAAAGATACTTACGTCCCATTAGCCGTTCTGCGTTGATTTTACATATTTAATTTTTTTTTTTGGGGGGGGGGGGGTTATTAATAGGGAAAAAAAAGGGAGAAATATATGTCATAAGTGCCATTTGGTGGTGAGGTTATATTGTACTACAGCCATTTAAGTGGTGTATTCAAAGGAAATATACATTCATCCCATTAGCCATTCTACGGTGAATTGTGATTGTTATGTTTCTTATTTTGGGGTGTAGAAATAGGAAAAAGAATACACCTTAATTGCTGTTCTGTGGTGAATTGTGATAATTTCTTTTTTTTTGGGGGGGGGGGGGAGTTTATTGACCATAAAAGAAAAATATATGTCTTAATTGCCGTTCAGCAGTGAAGTAACATTGTCCTACAGCCATTTAATGGTGTAGAAAAAGGAAATATACGTACGTCCCATTAGCCGTTCGGCGGTGAATTGTGATTGTTATATTTCTTATTTTTGGGTATAGAAATAGGAAAAAGAATATGTCTTAATTGACCTTCTGCTGTGAATTGGGATTATTTTTTTGGGGGGGGGGGAGTTTATTCATTCATCAGAAAAAATATATATATATGTCTTAATTGCCATTCAGCGGTGAAGTAACATTGTACTACAGCCTTTTATGGGGGGTCTTTTGTTATACAGTATGTCAAACAGACAGGTAACAGGCCATTAATAGGGAATTGGCAGTGGGAAAAATGTTTTTGTCGCAGGCAGCAGAAGAAGGGGGGATGGCAGCAGGAGTTGCAGCGAGAGGCCTGAGCTCCCAGTGTTTTCTAGCAGTCGTGTATTGACCACCAACCCAGGGGTGCTTGAATGGTTGACTCGGTCTTCAACTTCGTCGCAAGTAACATCAGACACCCCCAGCCAAGAGTCGGTGGGTTCCTCCGACATGACGCTTAGTTGGCATGGCCCAGAGCAGGCCCTGTGCTTCCACCTGTCCTGAACCTTCCTCTGTCATTTTTAGTTCCCTCAGTGCGAGAAGTATTATAAGCTGTAGGCTCGGCTCCATTTTTCAGCGAGGACGAGCTACTAGAGGACAGTCAGCAGCTACTGCCCAGCCAAGATCTGAAGGAGACATCCTTCGCTTCCTCCGGTAGGCGGGCAAGTAGTAATGTTGAAAGTCGCGTGGGAGCAGGTGTTTTGTGAGCAGTCAGGCTATTGGCCCTGAGACCATTGAGGGGGACACCAGTGACATGCAGACAGTAGCGGATGATGATGATGATGATGATGTA
Source organism: Bufo bufo (assembly GCF_905171765.1). Taxonomy (NCBI): domain Eukaryota; kingdom Metazoa; phylum Chordata; class Amphibia; order Anura; family Bufonidae; genus Bufo; species Bufo bufo. The sequence continues at coordinate 189,849,605 of NC_053390.1, forward strand.
GCCGATCGCACTTGGGAGCCGGGTGAAGAAGGGGCTTCATCATCATCATCAGGAGAAGAGGGTGTCAGTTTGCGCATGAGGCAGCGGCTGAGCCAGCAGGGTGGCAGCGTGGCAGTGAGTCAGTAGGGTGGCAACAGTGAGAGGTCAGGAGCCAAACATGCCTGGGGTAGACCACCCACTTTGCAGGAGCCTACCGGCCCAGAAAGTAGTGGAGTGTTGAGGGGAAAATGCCATACTCGGTGGTGTGGCAATTTTTTGTTAGCGCACCGGAGGAGGTGAACATGGCCATTTGCCAAATTTGTGGGCAGAAGGTGAAGCGTGGCCACGGTGCCAATGTTGGCACCATGGCCGTGCGTCAACACATGCAGTGTCACCATAAAGTTGCCTGGGAGAATCGTGGCTCTGATGTGGTGTCCAGCCTGCCGCAGCAACCGCTGCATCACCCGCTGCATCACCCACTGGCACACACCTAATTTCATGCAGTCAAGGCTCCACCACCTCAGCCGAAGGGAGCCGTCAGTCCTTCCCATCATCTGCAGGTCTTGATGCTCCTGCTCCTCCTACTCTTCATCAGTCATTTTGTCAGCAATTGATAACCAAAGCGATTGTCAAGAGACAACAGTATGTGTGCACTCATCCAACGGCGCAGAAGCTGAATGTGCTCCGGGCCAAGTTGCTGGTGCTGCAGTCCCTCCCTTTCAAATTGGTGGACTCTGCACCTTTCAGAATCTTGTGCCGAGCCGAGGTGGAGAGTCCCAAGCCGTAATTTCTTTGCCAATAAGGCAGTACCAGCCCTGCACACATATGTAGGACAGAAGGTGGGCCAGTCCTTGAGCCTGTCGGTGTCTGCCAAAGTGCACGGCAGCGCCGATGTGTGGAGCTGTAACTACGGTCAAGGACAATATATGTCCTTTACGGCCCACTGGGTAAATGTGGTTCCTGCCCAGCCACACCAGCAACTTGGCGAGGTGACGCCGCTTCCGCCTCCACGTTCTCACGCTGTTGGTCCTGCGACAATGTCTTATCCTCCACTGCAAGGACAATTCAGAGTGCCCCTTAAGCATACCACATGTGCAGGGAATGGCGGTGTCACGCTGTTCTGCACCTAGTTTTCCTGGGCGAACGGAGTCACACAGGGGAGGAACTGCTCAGCGTCCTTCATCAATAATCGAATCCTGGCTTTCTCCTCGACAACTCAAAATCGGAACCATGGAGACTGACAACGGGAAGAACATGGTGTCGGCACTGCGTCAAGGAGGGCTGAGCCATGTGCCCTGCATGGCGCATGTGTTCAATCTGGTTGTAAAGCGGTTCCTGAAGTCTTCACCCCATCTGCAAGACATCCTGAAAATGGCCAGGTAACTGTGCATGCACTTCAGCCACTCATACACCGCAAAGCACACCCTCCTTGAGCTGCAGCGGCAGAACGGCATCCCCAACAAAGGCTTATATGTGACGTTTCCACCCAGTTGTAATTCCACCTTCCATATGTTGGACTGATTATGTGAACAGAGAAAGGCCATAAACAATTTCTTGATGATACAGGCAGACAAAGGTACTCCCCTATGTAACTTCGATGTTAGCTAGTGGCAGCTCATGTGCGACACCTTCTGTTTGCTCAGGCCCTTTGAGGAGGCCACTTTATTTGTCAGTCGCCAGGACTACGGGATGAACTACGTCATTCCACTGATTCATGTTCTGTAACAGATGTTGGCTTGCCAGGGGACAGGAGATATGGCGACTACATCTCATGGCCATATGAGCCCTGTGGGGGCTGAACTAGAGGAGGAGGACATTCTAGTACAAGCAATGTGTAGAGAAATGGGTGGTTTTTCTACACAGGTGACAGAAGAGAAAAATCAGGAGGAACAGGACCAGCCAGAGGAGCTACAGGGTGATGAGAAAGACGAGGCAGAGGACCCAAGCACACCATCGCAGTATGCAGTGGAGATGGAGACAGGGAGTCCCTCCGAGTCACTTGCGCTAATGGCCCGATGCATGCTCACTTGCTTGCGTAGTGACAGCCGAATTGTCACCATTTGTCAGAGGGATGACTATTGGCTAGATAAGATGCCTTTATTGTCACTGTACAATACAATGTAATACAATGTACAATACAATGAAATGTTGTATTGTGGCTCTCCACCATGTTAGACCCTTGCTACCGGTCGAAAATGGGGGCCTTTTTTACACCCGATGAGAGGGAGGACAAACTGAACTACTATCGAGACATCCTATTTAGTCATTTGGTCGCTGCCTATGTGCGCCATCGCCTATCCTCACGCAGGTCTGACCGGCGGGGCCCTTTGCGCTCACATTCCACTGCCATGGCTGCTGGGGGGGTTGGGGGACAGGAGCAGTACCAGCTCCATCAGCAGCAACTTAAGTCTAGAGTCGCTGATGAGCAGCTTTCTTCACCTGCCTAGTGAAGAAACTACTCACCAGCAGCAGCATCTAGACCTGGAGCAGAAACTGAACCAGCCGGTGGTGGCATACTTGGACAGCATCCTGCCACCCCCCATCGAAGATCCCCTGGACTACTGGGCAGCCTAGCTCGATTTGTGGCTGCAACTGGCCGAGTTTGCCCTGGACAAGCTTTCCTGCCTGGCCAGCAGTGTGGTATCAGAGTGGGTGTTTAGTGTGGTAGGGGCCATAGTTACCCCAAGGAGAACTCGTCTGTCCACCCAAAATGTGGAGAAACTGACCTTTGTGAAGAAGAATCAGGCATGGATCAGCCAGGATTTTCAAACACCAGTGCCTGATGCATCAGACTAGATCATCCATGGTGCACACCAACACTTTGACAAAAGAGACTTGTTTCTTCTAGCTACCTGCTTCAGCTACTATTCTGATGCTTCCACCCGTCTGATGCCACACCTGCTGCCAGGTGCTCCTACTGCCAGTCACCATCTTCAGCTGGTACTGGTATTGCCCCCACCTCCCCACTCTGTCACTTAACCACTCTGTGGTCTTCTCATGTTGCTGCTACCTCAACACTATGTCACTGGGTCACTCTGTGGTCTCCTTATGCTGCTGCCACTTCATTGCTCTGTGGTCTCCTCATGCTGCTGCCACCTCAACACTATGTCACTGGGCCACTATGTGGTCTCCTCATGCTGCTGCCACTTCACCACTTTGTGGTCTCCTCATGCTGCTGCCACATCAACACTGTGGTCTGCTCATGCTGCTGCCACCTCAACACTTTGTCACTTGGCCTCTTTGTGGTCTCCTCATGCTGCTGCCACATCAACACTCTGTGGTCTCCTCATGCTGCTGCCACCTCAACACTATGTCACTGGGCCTCTTTGTGGTCTCCTCATGCTGCTGCCACTTCACCACTTTGTGGTCTCCTCATGCTACTGCCACATCAACACTGTGGTTTGCTCATGCTGCTGCCACTTCAACACTATATCACTGGGCCTCTTTGTGGTCTCCTCATGCTGCTGCCACATCAACACTCTGTGGTCTCCTCATGCTGCTGCCACCTCAACACTATTGTCACTGGGCCACTTTGTGGTCTCCTCATGCTGCTGCCACTTCACTACTCTGTGGTCTCCTCATGCTGCTGCCACTTCACCACTCTGTGGTCTCCTCATGCTGCTGCCACATCACCACTATGTCACTGGGCCACTTTGTGGTCTCCTCATGCTGCTGCCACTTCACCACTCTGTGGTCTCCTTATGCTGTTGCCACATCACTACTCTGTGGTCTCCGAATGCTGCTGCTACATTAACACTATGTCACTGGGCCACTCTGTGGTTTCCTCATGCCGCTGCCACTTCACCACTCTGTGGTTTCCTCATGCTGCTGCAACTTCAACACTATGTCACTGGGCAACTTTCTGGTCTCCTCATGCTGCTGCTATATCACTACTCTGTGGTCTCCTCATGCTGCTGCTACCTTAACACTATGTCACTGGGCCATTCTGTGGTCTCCTCATGCTGCTGCCACCCCACCACTCTATGGTCTCCTCATGATGCTGACACCTCACCACTGTGTTATTCCGCCACATTGTGGACTTCTCTTGCTGTTCCCACCCTCTCCATTCCATGACTGGGCCACTATTTAGCCTTTTTGGCCTGGTTGACATCATCATTTATTTGACCCTTCTTCTGATCAGTCAGAAGGAAGGAAAATTGAGATGCACAACTGATCCTGTCTATGTAGCAGCTGTAAGGCCTGTATGACATGGCATATGATTTAGTAACCGAAAACAAGAGTGGGTACAAAACACAGAAGACATGCAAAGATTCCATTCACGTGTCATCTCTGTTTTAGATCCACTACTGTTAGTTTTTTTGGCTTTAGCAATACTGATGGATTACTGACCAAATGCTGACCGAGTGAAGGCGGATGCTCAACAGACAGAATACGTTTTTGGGGGTTATTGTTCTGATGGATCAGAGGATGGGCAAAGTAATCAGTGACGTCAACACAAACTTACTGCTGACACCCTCTCCACTCTGTCGGGAGGCTCTACTTGTATAAGCATTTAATAGAACAGTTTCTATAGACATCCATGTTGAATCAGCTGAAGACGGTGTAAAAGGAGTGTGCTTCTTCTTGACGCTAACATGGACCTGTAAGGCTGAGTTCACCCTTGAGTTATTGTAATGCAAGGCACCAACAAAACAGACCAGTGAAGATGAAGTCAAGGGCTTTATTAACAAAATAAACAAAGTCCAGGCAAAACTTCACTGGAACTAATAACAGGCAAACAAAACAAAGGGAAGCTAGGAGTAGTCCCAATCCATGCATAAGTCCTTGTGTAACTTGCCAAGTGAACGGATGCAACACGGAAAATCCCGGGTCCTGGGTCCTAATGGAACGGACGAAGTCAAAGCAAACTTCAGTCAGCAGCAAGCAGTACTGACCTTCACCTGGATGAGGGAAGATAACAGTGGGCACTGACCGACCTGGGAGGCCACCTTTTATGTGCCTGCTAACAAATCCCAGGGCGCCAAGTGTCCACTCCCCATAGGTCATGATCCTGCCCTACACCTGTGCACACGGCTTTGGTCAGTCATTAGTCAATTAGACCAATGCTGGCCCCCTAATCTGCTTTGAACTTGCGGCCAGGTGCTATTCCCTATGTTGGTCGGCGAAGCGCATAAGAAGCGCATACACGCAACCGCGTATCCCCTTGCGAACCCGTTTTTGAATGTAAATGCGGATGCACGTCAGGCTCTGCAAGAGTGTGCAAGCGCATCAACATGGACACCGGAATGGAATCTGCAACAGGCATCGGAGACAAGCTCGGCCGCAGCGTATTGCCACTAGCCTGACCAAGCTGTCCCCGAAAGCCATGCGGTCTTCCCCTCCGGCGCACATGTGAGCGCATCCCCGCGTCGGTTCACAAAAGGGTACATCAATGGAGACACGCGTAACCTGTCCTGCAGCTCCACGAGGACCCTTTTTGGTCACACCGGAGTGCGAGACAGGTGAGGATCTTACTGTTATTTGGTCAGTTTTGGCCCCATAACTGCCCAAATAAGTGAAGTGTGCAGGGATTCTAAGAGCAACGCCTGTCATCTGCGTGTCATACTAACTCACAGTTTTATTTCACTACTCCCTATGTGTGTTATTGCAAGGCACAGTGTTCTACACCGCTATACAGTCTCTCTGCACCCAGGAAATAGCTGTTTTTAACGTGTTTCGCCACGAATAAATTTGGATCGAATTGAATCTTTTCTGAAAATTCAGTGTACCGACTGAATAGAATTTTTGAGAAATTCGCTCATCTCTAGTGCTAATCATAATGGTGTTGTTGGGTGACAGAGGGAGCCCCATCCCTCTGAAACCACTTAGATTCTGCAGTCGCTATTGAATTTGGTATCTAAGTGGTTAAATGGCCGGGATCAACGCTTCTACCGATCAACGCCATTAGAAAGATGGGCTCCTGCTATTCTCTACATGGGAGACCCATGCAGTTCTAAAGGGGGTGGTTGCCCCCCCCCCCCTTCTCCCTTATCAGGTCACTGTGCAGCAAGCCGCTCATATGGTATATCTGCCCCTGGTGTGTATATAAATAACCTCATACAATTTATTATATATAATATTGATAGACAAACTACTGACAAGATATTTCCTGTACTGTAACCAGATTAACAAAGAGTTAATTTAATTTCCAAATTAATATTTCACTTGATTTCACTCCCATAAAACTCTTGCATCACAGCTCTCCTCCGGCACTGAGAACCATGCTGCGGCTTATATTTGTATGTTATATGTCTGAAGGGCTATTGCCGTCACTGAGACTCTCAGTCAGATCAGCCAAAGGATAAAGGGTGAGTCATCCTGGACTGCAGCCAGAAAGCTTCTCTAAGACCTGGAACAATAGAGCACCATCCTTTAAGGTATGAAAACGCCACTCACCTCATCTCTAAGTCTTCCATAATTTACTTCATCACATTTTTAGATGTCTTGACCTGTGACAAATAAGGATAATCTAGCCTTAGAGCTATGGCTTGTAACCAAGGGAGAAAATTACTCATCAATACAATGGAAAATTGGAAATGATCTTAGTTACATCACAAATCTCAGTACAGGTATATTTAGTCAGCAAAATGTGATTAGGGAACCAGTAACACTTCTGTGAGACAAGGCGAGTATCTTAAAAAGTGCCATATACTGTACAGCTGAATGATCTTTTGGCTGGTTCCTACCATACACTGGCATGTCTTGCTTGGCTGAGCATGAACATATAGTGATTGGGCAGAGGGGGGTGGCCTCTGCCCGACTCCCCTGGCAGTAGCTTATCCTCCTTCCAACAAAAGCATCAGGCAATTGACTCCAACATGCCTAATCCTTATCTCCTGTGACATAAGCCATCAGGGGAGATTCAGGAGGCCACAATACACCCATTTGGACCCCATTGACTATAATAGGATCTGGCAGAGATCCATCCATTACCCAGCATATATGCCGAAAATCGCTGAGGTTTTTGTCCGGCCAATTCTCGCCATGGTCTGCTGGACCTGCTGGCCGGAACACCCGGCTGCTGGTGTGAAAGAAGCTTTAGTGGTAAGAACAAATATTATATTAAAATTAGTCTGTCTGCAGTTTTGATGAGTCAAAGGTGGTGATAGCACTATGTAAGTCAGGCATCCTCAAACTGCGGCCCTCCAGCTGTTGCAAAACTACAACTCCCAGCATGCCCGAACAGCCTACAGGTATCAGCCTACAGCAGGGCATTGTGGGAGTTGTAGTTTTACAACAGCTGGAGGGCCACAGTTTGAGGATGCCTGATGTAAGTGATAGACAGAGCAAGGCAAAGACACTTTATAAATTGCATGAGTTTTAATCCTCCCGGTACCAGGACCACAAGTGTCCAGGAGGCGCCCCTCCATAGTCAATGCCCTGTACTCACTACATTGAATACTTCTCAGCCCCTCCCCTCTGCTCCGAGGGACAGTGTCAGTGTTTTGATTGGACAGTAGAGGGGAGGGCATTAAACATCATGGGACCTCCTCCTGGGAACTTGCGATCACAGTACCAGGAATACTTCCCAGTAAAGACAACATAAAAACAAGATTTTACAGCACAAACGTGAACTTATATATTGTCTCTTTTCACATAGACAGGGAGATGGCACCTTGGGCTAAATTACATACTATATTTATAATGATAGGATGTATACCATTGGGCTCTATGAGAGCATGTGCAGGTACAATTTTATAGGCAGCCAAGGGAGGAAGATACTAGTACTCTGACTTCTAGGGGACAAGGTTACATTGCCACTAGCCACAAGGCATTCTTGGGGTACTGAGCAGCAAAAAGATCATGTGCTGCGCCTGCCCACAGGACACCCAAGGAGAAAACAAATGAGACAAATGAGTAAATTGGAAAGAAAATGAAATATTCACATGTTCTTATGGACCATTATCCTTAGGCCTCTTTCACACGGGCGTTGCGGAAAAATGTCTGGGTGCGTTGCGGGAACACCCGCGATTTTTCCGCGCGAGTGCAAAACATTGTAATGCGTTTTGCACTCGCGTGAGAAAAATTGCGCGTGTTTGGTACCCAAACCCGAACTTCTTCACAGAAGTTCGGGCTTGGGATCGGTGTTCTGTAGATTGTATTATTTTCCCTTATAACATGGTTATAAGGGAAAATAATAGCATTCTGAATACAGAATGCTAAGTAAAACAGGGCTGGAGGGGGTTAAAAAAAAATAAAAAATCATTTAACTCACCTTAATCCACTTGCTCGCGATGCGGGCATCTCCGTCTGACTCTTTTACTGTCTAGGACCTGTGGAGAGCATTAACTTTAGTTTAAGGACCTGGGATGACGTCACTCTGGTCATCACATGGTACGTCACATGATCTTTTACCATGGTGAATCACCATGGTAAAAGATCATGTGACGTACCATGTGATGACCGGAGTGACGTCATCCCAGGTCCATAAACTATAGTTAATGCTCTCCACAGGTCCTATACAGTAAAAGAGTCAGACGGAGATGACGGGCATCGCGAGCAAGTGGATTAAGGTGAGTTAAATGATTTTTTATTTTTTTTAACCCCTCCAGCCCTGTTTTACTATGCATTCTGTATTCAGAATGCTATTATTTTCCCTTATAACCATGTTATAAGGGAAAATAATAAGGTTCGGGTCTCCATCCCGATCGTCTCCTAGCAACCGTGCGTGAAAATCGCACCGCATCCGCACTTGCTTGCGGATGCTTGCGATTTTCACGCAACCCCATTCATTTCTATGGGGCCTGCGTTACGTGAAAAACGCACAAAGAGGAGCATGCTGCGATTTTCACGCAACGCAAAAGTGATGCGTGAAAATCACCGCTCGTGTGCACAGCCCCATAGAAATGAATGGGTCAGTATTCAGTGCGGGTGCAATGCGTTCACCTCCCGCATCGCATCCGCGCGGAATACTCGCTCGTGTGAAAGGGGCCTTAGGATATGGTCACACCCGAAATCCACAGCAGAGATTGACATGATTCTCATTTAAAATTTGCACCACGTCAACTTATGTGCCTGTTCCGTTACAGACAGTATCTCATCTACTTTTCTGCTACTGTAAACACCTCATCCGTCCTCTCCATTTTAACACATCGCCATATTTAAGAATATCATTAACTTTTTATGTTTCATCAATTATGACAGAATATCCATGTAGACCTGGAACTTTTCCCCTTGGCAGTGATGCGCTTACTTTATCTAATGGTATAATTGTTTTATTGCACATGTATAGCTGCTTTTCTAATATGTCTAGTATTTTGTTTCATAAATTCTGCCCTGAAGTCGTCATTTGTATTCAACCTGGTATATATATTTTTATAAAATTGCACTAAGGCCTCTTTCACACTTGCGTTGTCCGGATCGGTCGTGCACTCCATTTGCCGGAAGTGCCCGCCGGATCCGTAACACCGCAAGTGAACTGAAAGCATTTGAAGACTGATCCGTCTTCAAAATGCGTTCAGTGTTACTATGGCAGCCAGGACGCTATTAAAGTCCTGGTTGCCATAGTAGTAGTGGGGAGCGGGGGAGCAGTATACTTACCGTCCGTGCGGCTCCCGGGGCGCTCCAGAATGACGTCAGAGTGCCCCATGTGCATGGATGACGTGATCCATGCGACACGTCATCCATGAGCGTGGGCGCCCTGACGTCACTCTGAAGCGCCCCGGGAGCCGCACGGACGGTAATTATACTGCTCCCCACTACACTTTACCATGGCAAACAGGACTTTAGCATCCTGGCAGCCATGGTAACCATTCAGAAAAAGCTAAACGTCGGATCCGGTAATGCGCCGAAACGACGTTTAGCTTAAGGCCGGATCCGGATTAATGCCTTTCAATGGGCATTAATTCCGGATCCGGCCTTGCAGCAAGTGTTCAGGATTTTTGGCCGGAGCAAAAAGCGCAGCATGCTGAGGTATTTTCTCCGGCCAAAAAACGTTCCGGTCCTGAACTGAAGACATCCTGATGCATCCTGAACGGATTTCTCTCCATTCAGAATGCATTGGGATAATCCTGATCAGGATTTTTCCGGCATAGAGCCCCGACGACGGAACTCTATGCCGGAACACAACAACGCAAGTGTGAAAGAGCCCTAAGATCGTATTAATTTAATCCGGATGATTCTCTGTTTATCCTTCTTTATTTTTTAATGTCACTGTTTAAACTAACCCCCTACACTCTCTGGCTAAACTAGAAGAAGTATCCTCCCAGCCTTAGGCCTCATGCACACGACAGTCTTTTTTCACTGTCAGTGATTTGGCTTCAGTGGTCCGTGTCAGATTTTGCTTCAGTTGTGTTTCCTTGTGTCTTCCTTTTTTTTTGTCTGACAGGGGGAAAAAAAGGAAGGTTAATGAAAAGTGTAATTTTATTGCACCAAGGTCTTGTATAAAATAAAAAACGGACGCGGACACGGCACCAGTTGTGCATCCGTTTTTTTTGACGGACCCATTGACTTGAATGGGTCCGTCCTCCATTTTCCACTGACAAGAATAGGACAGGTTATATTTTTTTGACAGACTGGAATCACGGATCACGGACGGAGAAAAAACGGAGGACTATCAGTTGTTTTTCACAGCTCCATAGAAATGAATGGGACCTCCGCTAAACTGTGAAAAATGACGGAACGGACGCAGATGTACACAACGGTCGTGTGCATGAGGCCTTATTTAGATGATATCTCAAAGTTATAAATTATTTCCTGCATATCTGTTGCTGTATCAAATATTTTCATTAAAAAAAGTATTATCTACCTATTTTACAGACATTCTCCCTCATTTTTAAAAAGGTACCACATAGGCCAGGAGTCTACCTTTCATAATCACATTTGCAAATATTTGGGATGGAACCTTTTCCTTTTTTAGACTGATGACATACAATACATTGTGATAGAGTATATATATATATATATATATATATATATATATATGGAAAAAATTGGCAGCACCGACTATAAACAAAAAAGGGGGTGGGTGCTATGTCCCAGGGTGTAGGTTCATAACCCAGGAAAATAAAGAAAAATGGACAGCACTCCAAAAGCTATAAAAATGTGAAAAGTTTATTTACCCATGTGGAACAATTTAGCTGCTGAATTTTTCCACATGGGTAAATAAACTTTTGACATTTTTATAGCCTTTGGAGTGCTGTCCATTTTTTCTTTATTATATATATATATATATATATATATATATATATACTGTATCATGAATATGTATATATTATTATGTATTAAAGCACCATTAATTCCAGGGTTCTGTACATGTAATAAGGATTTTCATAATATAAACCAAACACAAGTACAAAAAGCATAAACTGAGTGAAGAGGGGGGGAGAGGACCCGGTCTTTTAATCTACAAGGGAAGGAAGAGCAGACAGTAGGTGAGGGAAGAAAATTGTTGTATTGTAGTGTGATGGCAACAGGGTTTGTAGGCTTTTTTGAAGAGGTGATTTTTCAGGTTGATTGGAAAGTTAGAATGATGGGGAGAGTACAATGTGTTGGGAATGCATGGAAGAAATGTACATATACTGTGTGAATATGTATGTATGTGTATGTTTGCATGACTCATTCAAACAGAAAATGTATTTGTAGAGTTATTTTTTGTTTCCCACTAAATGTATTTCTGAGAACACAACTCCTCTGATTAGTACTTTGGCTATATAATGGCTATAAATGGAGGAATAGGTAGTTAAATTCTGATAACCGATGAGTAGTGTTCAGCAAACCCGAACTGTAAAGTTCGGGTCTGTAATGAACTTTGCAAGTTCGGGTACCAGGACCCAAACCCGAACTTTGCCGGAAAAGTTCGAGTTCGGTGTTCGGGCATTTAATAAAGCTTTTGAAAGGCCATCACTTAGAAGCCATCACAGCCATGCCTAGTAATGGCATGGCTGTGATTGGATGGTGCATCATGTGACCCAGCCTCTATACAAGCTGGATCACGTGTAGCACCGCCCATCACCTCTGAGTAGTGCAGAGACAGGAAGCAGGCAGCTGAAGCAAGAGAGAGTGTTAGGAATCTGGCTATTTGTTTTGTGGGTGACCTATAATGATTTTTTGTGGGTGCAATACACCGTCTTTATACCCCTGACACAGAAATATAATAAGAATAATAATTAATCTGGCTGTTGTTAATTCTGTGGTTGACCTATAGTGATTTTTTGTGGGTGCAATGCACCAATTTTGTGCCCCTGACACAAAAAAATAATAGTTGATCCGTCTGTTAGTTTGATGGGTGAAATACCAATTTTTGGTGTGAGATACACGTGCACTTTATGCGTGGCAGGGAAATTAATATAGTTAATCTGACTGTTAGTTCGGCCAGTGACATATACCTATTTTTGGTGTGAGATACACGTGCACTGGATATGTGACAGGGAAATTAATATACTGTAGTTAATTTGTCTGTCAATTCAGTGGGTGACATATACCTATTTAATATAGTTAATCCGTCTATTAGTTCGGTGGGTGACATATACCAATGTTTTGTGTGAGGTACACCTGCACTGAATATGTGACAGAGAAATTAATATAGTTAATCCGTCTGTTAGTTCGGTGGGTAACATATACCCATTTTTGGTGTGAGATACATGTGCACTTTATACTTGACAAGGAAATTTATATAGTTAATCTAACTATTAGTTCGGCCGGTGACATATACCCATTTTTGGTGTGAGACACACGTGCACTGCATATGTAACAGGGAAATTAATATAGTTAATCTGACTGTTAGTTCGGCCGGGGACATACCCATTTTTGGTGTGAGGTACATCTGCACTGCATATGTGACAGGGAAATTAATATAGTTAATCCCTCTGTTAGTTTGTTGGGTGACTTTTTCCCATTTTTGGTGTGAGGACACCTGCACTACATACGTGACAGGGAAATTAATATAGTTAATCCGTCTGTTAGTTCGGCCGGTGACATATACCCATTTTTTGTGTGAGGTACATCTGCACTGCATATGTGACAGGGAAATTAATATAGTTAATCCCTCTGTTAGTTTGTTGGGTGACTTTTTCCCATTTTTTGTGTGAGACACACGTGCACTGCATATGTGACAGGGAAATTAATATAATTCATTTGACTGTTAGTTTGGGCGGTGACATATTCCCATTTTTAGTGTGAGATACACGTGCACTTTATACATGACAGGGAAATGAATATAGTTAGGCTACATGCACATGACCGTATGTGTTTTGCGGTCTGCAAATTGCGGATCCGCAAAAAAAAAACGGATGACATCCGTATGCCATCCGTTTTTTTTGGGGGCGGATTCATTGTAACAATGCCTAAAACGGACAAGAATAGGACATGTTCTATTTTTTTTTGCGGGGCTACAGAACGGACATACTGATGCGGACAGCACACGGTGTGAATGGGTCCGCATCCTATCCGCAAAACAAACGGAACGGACACGGAAACAAATGTTCGTGTGCATGTGGCCTTAATCTGACTGTTAGTTCGGTGGGTGACCTCAAAGAATGAGGAGAGCATCAAAAAAGGGACGAGGCCTTGGTCGTGTGCTGCTGGTTCTGGTGAAGCCTCTGTTGCAGGGAGAGGGAGTGGTCGATCTGCGCCAGCTACACGCCCAAATGAAACACCTTCCTCAGGTGCATGTAGGCGACAGGACATTCTGTGTCATTTTGTAGGCCCGAATACCGGTGTACTAATTGTGAGGCCAGAACAAGTAGAGGCGGTAGTAGATTGGATGGCTGACAGTGCCTCCAGTTCCTTCACATTGTCTCCCACCCAATCCCCTGCTGAAACCGCAGATTTGGCACCTGCAGCCCATGGGCATCTGTCTTTCACCTCACCCCCTTGAAAATCAGCCAAGCAGTCTCTTATGCTTTTTCATGACTCTGCTGGCTGGGTTTCCGTGGGCCATCCACCTAGCCCTGCCCCAGAAGTGGAAGAGATTGAGTGCACTGATGCCCAACCACTTATGTTTCAGGATGTGAACATGGGAGGACCAGCGCAGCATGTCTCTTATGATGATTAAACACAGGTGCCAACTGCTGCAGCTTTCTGCTGTGTGCTGAACGGCAAGGAGGGCAGGGGTGAAGACTGGGTGGAAGATGATGTGGAGGATGATGAGGTCCTAGACCCCACATGGAATCAAGGTCATGCGAGTGACATATGCAGTTCGGAGGAAGAGGTGGTGGTCACACAGCGCCAGCCGCACAGCAAAAGAGGGAGGAGGGTGCAAAAGCAGAGTGACTGTCCCCTAGCCATATGCCTGCTACTGCGCACTGCACCCAGGGACTGAACACACCAAAGCCAGCTCCAAGGAGTTCCCTGGCATGGCAGTTCTTCAGACAATGTGCTGATGACAAGACGCGAGTGGTTTGCACGCTGTGCAATCAGAGCCTGAAGCGAGGCATAAACGTTCTCAACCTGAGTACCACCTGCATGACCAGGCATTTAAATGCAAAGCACGAGCTGCAGTGGAGTACACACCTGAAAAACCACAAATGATCTCAGGCTCCTCCTGCTCCCTCTTCTGCTGCATTCTCAGCCTCTTTCTCCTCCTCTGGAGTGACAGTGGCACCTGCCACCCTGCAAAAAGAGGATGTGGCAGCAACACCACCACCGTCACTCAGCATGTCCACACTGTCCCATGGAAGAGTTCAGCTGTCCATCCACCAAACACTGGAGACAAAGAGGAAGTACCCCCCTACCCACCTGCGATCCCTGGCCCTGAATGCCAGCATTTCAAAATTCTTGGCCTATGAAATGCTGTTATTCCGTCTGGTGGAGACAGAGACTTTTAAAAACCTTATGGCGGTTGCTGTCCCACAGTATGTGGTTCCCAGCCGCTACTACTTTTCCATGTGCTATCCCTGCCCTGCACAACCAAGTGGCGGACAAAATCAGGTGTGCACTGTGCAGATACGTGGACCAGTAAGCACGGGAAGGGACGTTATATCTCCCTAACTGCACACTGGGTAAATGCAGTGGCAGCTGGGCCTGAGAGCGTATAGCAGTTTGGCGCATGTCCTACCGCCGAAAATTGCAGGACATTTCTCGTTGCCTCCTGTTGCCTCCTCTTCCTACTCCGCTTCCTCCTCTACCGCCTCCTCATCCAGTCAATGTAACACCTTCACCACCAACTTCAGCACAGCCAAGGGGAAATGACAGCAGGCAGTTTTGAAACTCATCTGGCTTGGTGTGGTCTGGTGTGCGATAACGGGCGAAATCGCGTAGCAGCTCTTGGGCTAGCCGGTTTGACGCACATCCGTTGCCTGGCGCATGTTCTGAATTTGGTGGTGCAAAGGTTCCTGAAAAATTACTCAGATATGTCAGAGCTGTGGAAGAAAGTGCAGGCCATCTGTGCATGCTTTTGGCATTCTCATCCTGCTGCTGCTCACCTGTCTGCGCTGCAGCGTAACTTGAGCCTTCCCGGTCACCGCCTCATATGCGACGTACCCACAAGGTGGAACTCCACCTTGCACATGCTGGAGAGACTGTGCGAGCAGCAACAGGTGATAGTGGAGTTTCAGTTGCAGCATGCATGGGTGAGTCGCTCTGCGGAACTGAACCACTTCACCACCAACGAGTGGGCCTCCATGGGGACGTGTGTTCCCTGTTGCGCTGTTTCGAGTACTCCACCAACATGGCCAGTGCCGATGACACAGTCCTCAGCGTTACTATCCCACTTCTATGTCTCCTTGAAAAAACACTTCGGACGATGATGGAAGAGGATGTGGCACAGGAGAAGGAGGAGGAGGAAAAGGGATAATTTCCACGGTTATCAGGCCAGTCATTCACAAGTGGCTCAAAGGGTGGGTTCCTGCACCAACAGAAGCCAGGTGCACAACTGTCCAGCCAGGGCACAGTTCTGCAGGATGAGGAGGAGGAGGAGGAGGAGGAGGAACCGTGTTCACAGCAGGGTGGCACCCAAAGCAGCTTATGGGCATCAATGGAGTGTGGCTGTGGGGATACAGAGGACACAGACAATACACCTTTGACAGAGGACAGCTTGTCGTTGCCTCTGGGCAGCCTGGCACACATAAGCAACTACATGCTGCAGTGCCTGTGCAACGACCGCCGAGTTGCCCACATTCTAACCAGTGCTGATTACTGGGTAGCCACCCTGCTGGATCCCCGCTACAAGGAAAACATGCTGTCTTTAATTCCATCACTGGAGCGTGATCAGAAGATGTGCAAGTAAAAGCGCACGCTGGTAGACACGCTACTAATGGCATTCACACCTGACAGCGGGGGCTCAGTGGAAGCACAAGGTGAAGGCAGAGGTTGGAGGAGGAAGAAGTCGCCAAAGCAGCTGGGGCAGAAAGGATATTTAGCATGGCCGAAATGTGGAAAAGCTTTGTCAGCACGCCACAACAACCAGCACCACCAGCTGATACGGAACGTCTTAGCAGGAGGCAGCATTTCAGCAACCTGGTGGAACAGTACGTGTGCACATGCCTACACGTACTGACTGATGGGTCTGCCCCATTCAATTTCTGTGTCTCCAAATTGGGCACATGGCCTGAGCTTGCCCTTTACGCCTTGGAGCTGCTGGCCTGCCCAGCAAGTGCGTTCTCCGAACGTGTGTTTAGCACAGGGGGGGTAATCACAGACAAGCGCATTCGCCTGTCCACAGCCAACGTGGACAAGCTCACGTTTATTAAAATGAACCAGGCATGGATTCCACAGGACTTGTCTGTATCTTGTGCAGAATAGACATGTATACCGGCCGCACCCAGCCATTGTTATACTCCAGCGCACTTTCTCTTTGCATTCTCTTTTCTATTTCCCAATGTTTTGGGGTCTTAGTCAAAGTTTAGGTCCCCATTGATTTCAATGGAGTTCGGGTTCGAGTTTTGCTCAAGTTTGGGTCCACTCATCCTTACCGATGAGGACTTGTTTAGATATATTTGGGATCTCATGTCAGCAGCCATATGCCTGAATCTTATGACTGATAAAGCTCATACGCTTAGTAATCCAAGAAATTCTCCCTCCACGGCCCCAAGGGATGTAATTATCAGAGTTCACTTTTTTCATATCAAAGGTTTGGGTTAAAAACACATTTGCCCAAAACTTCGAAATTTGACAATCTGCTCTCATCTTTCTTCAGCAATATTAGCAAAATGCTGAGAATGTATTGATATTACGTCCATCTTGAAATCAAAGGACATGCAATACCTCTGGGGTTTACCTCTGAGGTTGATTTTTACCAAAAAGGGCACCTCATATACTTTCTGTAATGTGTGAGCTGCTCATGAGTGACTGTGCTCCTGGGACTGGATGGACAAACTGACAAATCTGCTAACCTACTAGTAATCCCTGACAAATTAGCCATGGGATGGGGGAAAGTCGGATAACTTTATAATGTATTTTCTGTGTATTTGTTTGATATGAACTGACTTGGACTAATTTAGGTATTGTCTCCCCTCTCCAAATCCTCTCCACCCGCCCTAGTACACCTGGCTTGGTTTAGCCCCTTGTGTAATATGGGCCTTATACATTAATCTCCAGGACCACTAGGGATTGTTACTGTCTAATGACACGGGCAGTATAGTATGTTTTTATCTATTCTCTTTTTTAGTTCTTTTTTTTTCTTTTCCTTTGTTTTCTTGTGGCAAATCAGGAAATTCAATGCATAAAGAGCATCTTTAATTTTCACTTGCTTTTATACAGAGGACATTGCATGGAAATGAACTATGAAGCTTGACATAGGGGCTTCTTAAATATATATCAAATCATCAATGCAATGTGAGTTATAAACTTCTTGCATTGTGTTCAGGGAATATTAAGAGTAAGTAATCTACTTTCTTTCTTTGGTACCCTAGACAACTCCCACACCAGAAACCCACATAAAGTACTGTAACCGAGACTTCCCAGGCTGAATGCATTCTGTTACAAGAGCAAACTAACCATTGCTCACAGTCCACCCACAAAGGACTTTACAATATCTTGGTTCACAGTGTTCCCCTTCCAAGATAAAATATCACCTTGAGATACTTTCTACTGTAAACAGTTCAGAACAGATTGCTTCTGAGCCCCATGATGGCACAATGCTAAAGTTCTATCTCATATGGATATTATGTGTTCGTTTTTTTTGCCAGATCTCCATAATAATCTTGAAGACCGTTCAATCCCTTAAAGTGAACCTGATGGAGGGCAGCATAATGTAGTGAATGACATGCTGATTTTTATCTGCTACTGTAAAGTAGTTTACCATTTGGCAGCTAGAGTTTATTGCTGACAGCAAGCGCCAGAGAAGAGAAGAGTCTGGCTTATTCATAAACACCCTCTTTCCCCGCCCAGCCACAGCTGATTGACAGTTTTCCTCTATGGAAAAGGCTACAGCCAGAGGGTGGGGATCGAGGGAGCTCATGAATAAGCTGGACTCTTCTCTGACCCATAAACCTCCTGCACACAGCTGTATCTGATTTGCAGTCCGCAAATCATGGATTCTTAAAATACAGATGTGGTCCGTGTGCATCCTTCCGCACATTTCGTGGGACCTACTTTAAAAAAGCCTATTCTTGTCCGTAAAGTGGACAAGAATAGGACAGGTTCTATAATTTGCAGCCTGGCTGCATGTATGTAGTGTAGTATGCAGTCGTTTTTTTTTTTTGCAGACACATAGAAATAAATGGGTCCATGTGCAATCCGTGAAAAAAGAGGATTGTACTCGGACCAAAAATATGGTTATGTGCATGAGGCATTAAATAGTTAATGCAAATTACTTTACATTAGTGGAAGAGTGACAGGTTGCTCAAAACAGCATATCTGTCACTACTTTATGGTAGAAGCAGAGAAAAGAGACTGGATCCAGCGTGTAGAAATCACAAATCTTCTTTATCCCACATCAAATGTTAAAAAACGCACATAGTTAGTGACCAGCAGTCTGACATGTTTTGGTCAAAAGACCTTACTCATAGACTGAGGTCAGTCTATGAGAAAAGCCACTTTCAGACAAGCATCTAGCACACTCCGGACTCGCAGCGTGAGTATGTGGTAGCTCCCGTCCTGACCTCCCAGCACTGACGGGGTGGTATGATGATATCGATTTATAATGCTATGTAACCCTTAGGCCCTATTCACACGGGTGAGTATTCCGCGCGGATGCGATGCGTGTGGTGAACGCATTGCACCCGCACTGAATACCGACCCATTCATTTCTATGGGGCTGTTCAGATGAGCGGTGATTTTCACGCATCACTTATGCGTTGCGTGAAAATCGCAGCATGCTCTATATTCTGCGTTTTTCACCGTGGTGATGTACCATGTGATTGGAGCATGTGATCTGACGTCACCAAAGGTACTTTAGCCCACAACTCATCATTAAAGAACTAAAGACCGGGAGAACTACGCGAACAAGAGGAGAAGGTGAGTTTATTTTTTTATTTTTTTTTAACCCTCAATTGATCACCTATTAAGCATTCTGCATTCAGAATGCTATTATTTTCCCTTATAACCATGTTATAAGGGAAAATAATACAATCTACAGAACACCGATCCCAAGCCCGAACTTCTGTGAAGAAGTTCAGGTTTGGGTACCAAACATGCACGATTTTTCTCACGCGAGTGCAAAACGCATTACAATGTTTTGCACTCGCGCGGAAAAATCGCGGGTGTTCCCGCAACGCACCCGCACCTTTTCCCGCAACGCCCGTGTGAAAGAGGCCTTAGAAGTCTAGAATGTATAGGATCACAGTGACAGCATTATGTCAGTGTTATCCAATACATTAGGGTTACATAGCATCATAAATCAATATAATGCTATGCAACTCCGTCAGTGCTGGGAGGTCAGGACAGGTGCTCTCCCTGACAAACGCTGTGAGTCCAATGCATAAGACTCTTTCGTGTGAAACCAGCCTAAGGTCTTTTGACCAAAGCATGTCAGACTGATAGTCATTGACTATGTGCGTTTTTTAACATTTGATATGGAATACAGAAGATTTGAGATTTTTACTCGAATGGACCAGTCTGTTTTTTTCTGCTTAGATTATCCTGGCTGTGAATTTATTGTGGATCCGTGCTGGAGTATACTGCATTGTTATCTGTGAGCTGCATTTTATTTTCATCATTTCAACTAGTTTATGGTACCCTTATTAAGAGCAGTATAAAGTTCATGGCTGATTCCCTTTAAGACAGTCGATTTTGATCTTTCATCTCCCAAAATAATAAATAGTTTATTTTCCTGCATGATATAATGCAAAATATAGATGCTGTGTTATGCCTAATGCAGGGCCTATGGGGGCAGCCTACAACACAGGAGTTCAAAGGCCCAGTACTGTATGTATGGCTGGTGATCATCAGAGAAGGCACATATGGTTTCAATTGCTTACTTGCATTGCTTTTCCTGTATTTCCCATCCCTGACCCTTTCCCATTATACCACGTGCTACCACTAGCCACACTTGTCTGACACCTATAGCAGGAACCAATTAGAATGAGCAATGTAGGATTTCAGCTCTATGTATAACCATAGAAAACTTCATTTGTAGCCAATGATTGATGTAGCCAATGGAACGGAAACACCTGATTGTGCCGTATTGGCTTGTGTTATGAATTATTCCTTTTAAACAAGTCATGTAATATCATGTCATCAGAAAGGCTATTATTTAAAATGGGAAATATTGTAGCAATAATGTATTAGTTTGGTAGCTGATTTACAGTACCTAAAATGTAACAAGGTAAAAAAAAGGGGGTCTGCTTTTTTCCCCCAAAAACAGCAGCACAGTTGTCCATGGGTTGCGCCTGGTAATACAGTTTAGGCCCGTTCTTGGAAATAAGCACTAATATTAGACACAGAGTGGTGCTGTTGTCTTTTTATATTCTTCCTAATCATCCCATTGATATAGAATATGTGATACAGCTCAACATGTGATTGCTGTGTCTTGGCTGCAGAACCTTTGTCCTGTGGGTATGTAGGCCTCAAGCATGGTATTTGCACAAGAGTACACAGAGTTCTCCCAAGTTCAGCCTGGGGTCTTTATATGTGCAGTGGTGACATCAGAATGTAATACCTTTGTTCTTCAGGTTAGGACTACATATATTATGGTTGGGAACAATGACAGGGTGTCAACTTAATCCAGTGTCATGTCATTGATTTGGACATACTTATATTTTATTGAGCAATCAACATGCCTCTATGGCCTGCATTACTCACCGTATACGCCTTTGTGTACATTGACACTTTATATATTACTAGCTGAAGGACCCGGCTTCGCTCGGGTATATGTAATCTATTTCATTTAATGTTTGTGTGTTGTTAAAAGATATCAACACTATCCACTTATGCCAGTGACATCTACAGCACCCCGCAACCTTAACAGTGACCTCTATAGCCTTCCACCCCTTAACACTGACCCCCCCACAGTGCCCCGTCCCTTAAATTTGGACCTCCACAGCAGCCCACCCCCTTAAGGCTCCATTCACACGTCCGCAATTCTGTTCCACATTTTGCAGAACGGAATTGCGGACCCATTCATTTCTATGGGGCCGCACTATGTGCTGCCCGGATCCAGAATTGCGGACCTGCACTTCCGGGTTTGCAATTCCGTTCCCGAAAAAAGTAGAACATGTCCTATTTTTGTCCGCAATTGCGGACAAGAATAGCCATTTTCTATTAAGTGCCGGCGATGTGCAGTCTGCAAAATGCGGAACGCACATTGCCGGTGTCCGTGTTTTGCGGATCTGTGGATCTGCAAAACACTTACGGAATTTGACCTTTACAGCAGCCTTCACCTTTAACAGTGAGTTTCACAGCACACCACCCCCTTGACAGTGACCTCCACAGGCGCCCGCCCCCTTAACCTCTTTAGGACACAGGGTGTACAGGTACACCCTGATGTCCTGGTACTTAAGGACACAGGGCGTACCTGTACGCCCTGTATATTTCCGATCACCGCCGCGCGTCTGGCGGCGATTGGAACAAGGTGCTTGCTCAAATCATAGAGCATGCACCTTGGCTAAATGCACGGGGGGGTGGGTCCCGTGACCCCCCCCCCCCCCCCCGTGACGGAGATCGCCGCAAACAGCAGGTCAATTCAGACCTGCGGTTTGCAATTTTCATGTTGCGGGCGGCGGCGTTGCCATCGGGTCCCCGTGGGGCTGTAGGGGGGACCCAATGGCATGGAAGGCAGCGCAATGCCTTCCTGAGGCATCGGCGCTGCCTTTCTGTGACATGCCTGTGAGATCCAGCCCCGTAAAAAAATAAAAACTGTGCTAAATAAACCTTACATCACAAAAAGTACAACAGCAAGCGATCAAAAAGGTGTAAGCCCACCAAAATAGTACCAATCTAACCGTCACCACATCCCACAAAAATGAGACAATTGCCCAAAAAAATAAAAAATATGGCTCAGAATATTGAGACACTAAAACATCATTATTTTAGTTTTCAAAAAGCTGTTATTGTGTAAAACTTACATAAATAAAAAAAAAAGCAAACATGTTAGGTATCACCGCATCCGTATCGACCGGCTCTATAAAAATATCACATGACCTAACCCCTCAGATGAACACCATAAACCATTTTTTGTCACCTTACATCACAAAAAGTGTAATAGCAAGCGATAAAAAAGTCATATGCACCCCAAAATAGTGCCAATCAAACTGTCATCTCCTCCCGCAAAAAATTAGACACTACCTAAGATAATCGCCCAAAAACTGAAAAAACTATGGCTCTCAGAATATGGAGAGACTAAAACATGATATTTTTTTTTGTTTAAAAAATTATATCATTGTGTAAAACTTACATAAATAAAAAAAAAGTATACATATTAGGTATCGCCGCGTCCGTATTGACCGGCTCTATAAAAATATCACATGACCTAACCCCTCAGATGAACACCGTAAAAAAATAAAAACTGTGCTAAATAAACCATTTTTTGTCACCTTACATCACAAAAAGTGTAATAGCAAGCGATCAAAAAGTCATATGCACCCCAAAATAGTGCCAATCAAACCGTCATCTCATCCTGCAAAAATCATACCCAAAAACTGAAAAAACTATGGCTCTATTTTTTGTTTCAAAAATGAAACCATTGTGTAACACTTACATAAATAAATAAAAAGTATACATATTAGGTATCGCCGCGTCTGTAATAAGTTGCTCTATAAAAATATAACATGACCTAACCCCTCAGGTGAATACCGTAAAAAAAAAAAAAGTGTAAAGAAAAGCCATTTTTTGTCACCTTACATCACAAAAAGTGTAATAGCAAGCGATCAAAAAGTCATACGCACCCCAAAATAGTGCCAATCAAACCATCATCTCATCCTGCAAAAATCATACCCTACCCCAGATAATCGCCCAAAAACCTAAAAAACTATGGCTCTTAGACTATGGAAACACTAAAACATGATTTTTTTGGTTTC
Source organism: Bufo bufo (assembly GCF_905171765.1). NCBI lineage: Eukaryota > Metazoa > Chordata > Amphibia > Anura > Bufonidae > Bufo > Bufo bufo. Next base: position 189,872,917 of record NC_053390.1, read on the forward strand.
AAAAATGAAATCCTTGTGAAAAAATTACATAAATAAAAAAATGTATACATATTAGGTATCGCCGCATCCGTAATAAGTTTCTCTATAAAAATATCACATGACCTAACCCCTCAGATGAACACCGTAAAAAAATAAAAATAAAAACGGTCATCTTACATCACAAAAAGTGTAATAGCAAGCGATCAAAAAGTCATATGCACCCCAAAATAGTGCTAATCAAACCATCATCTCATTCCTCAAAAAATGAGACCCTACCTAAGATAATCGCCCAAAAACTGAAAAAACTATGGCTCTCAGACTATGGAAACATTTAGGCTGGTTTCACACGGGCGTTGCGGGAAAATGTGCGGGTGCGTTGCGGGAACACCCGCGATTTTTCCGCGCGAGTGCAAAACATTGTAATGCGTTTTGCACGCGCGTGAGAAAAATCGTGCATGTTTGGTACCCAAACCCGAACTTCTTCACAGAAGTTCGGGCTTGGGATCGGTGTTCTGTAGATTGTATTATTTTCCCTTATAACATGGCTATAAGGGAAAATAATAGCATTCTGAATACAGAATGCAAAGTAAAACAGCGCTGGAGGGGTTAAAAAAAATAAAAAAATAATTTAACTCACCTTAGTCCACTTGATCGCGGCCCGGCATCTACTTCTGTCTCCTTTGTTGAATAGGACCTGTGGTGAGCATTAAATACAGTTACAGGACCTTTGATGACGTCACTCCGGTCATCACATGATCCATCACCATGGTAAAAGATCATGTGACGTACCATGTGATGACCGGAGTGACGTCATCAAAGGTCCTGTAACTGTATTTAATGCTCACCACAAGTCCTATTCAACAAAAGAGACACAAGGAGATGCCGGGCTACGCGATCAAGTGGATTAAGGTGAGTTACATTTTTTTATATTTTTTTTTAACCCCTCCAGCCCTATTTTACTTTGCATTCTGTATTCAGAATGCTATTATTTTCCCTTATAACTATGTTATAAGGGAAAATAATAATGATCCGGTCTCCATCCCGATCGTCTCCTAGCAACCGTGCGTGAAAATCGCACCGCATTCGCACTTGCTTGCGGATGCTTGCGATTTTCACGCAACTCTATTCACTTCTATGGGGCCTACGTTGCGTGAAAAACGCAGAATATAGAGCACGCTGCGATTTTCACGCAACGCATAAGTGATGCGTGAAAATCACCGCTCATCTGAACAGCCCCATAGAAATGAATGGGTCGGTATTCAGTGCGGGTGCAATGCGTTCACCTCACGCATCGCATCCGCGCGGAATACTCGCCCGTGTGAAAGGGGCCTAAAACATGATTTTTTTTTGTTTCAAAAATGAAATCATTGTGTAACACTTACATAAATAAATAAAAAGTATACATATTAGGTATCACCGCGTCTGTAACAAGCTGCTCTATAAAAATATCACATGACCTAAAATGCTGTAAAAAAAAGCAATTTTTTGTCACCTTACATCACAAAAAGTGTAATAGCAAGCGATCAAAAAGTCATATGCACCCCAAAATAGTGCCAATCAAACCGTCATCTCATCCCGCAAAAATCATACCCTACCCAAGATAATCGCCCAAAAACTTTAAAAACTATGGCTCTTAGACTATGGAAACACTAAAAAAAGATTTTTTGGGTTTCAAAAATGAAATCCTTGTGAAAAAATTACATAAATAATTTTTTTTTATACATATTAGGTATCTCCGCGTCCGTAATAAGTTGCTGTATAAAAATATCACATGACCTAACCCCTCAGGTGAACACCGTAAATTTTCTTTAAAAAAAACGGTGTAAAAAAGCCATTTTTTGTCATCTTACATCACAAAAAGTGTAATAGCAAGCGATCAAAAAGTCATATGCACCCCAAAATAGTGCTAATCAAACCATCATCTCATCCCGCAAAAAATGAGATCCTACCTAAGATAATCGCCTAAAAACTGAAAAAACTATGGCTCCCAGACTATGGAGACACTAAAACATAATTTTTTTTGTTTGAAAAATGAAATCATTGTGTAAAACTTACATAAATAAAAAAATTGTATACATATTAGGTATCGCCGCGTCCGTGACAACCTGCTCTATAAAAAATACCACATGATCTAACCTGTCAGATGAATGTTGTAAATACCAAATAAAAAAAAAAAACTGTGCCAAAACAGCTATTTCTTGTTACCTTGCCTCACAAAAAGTGTAATATAGAGCAACCAAAAATCATATGTACCCTAAACTAGTACCAACAAAACTTCCACCCTATCCCGTCGTTTCTAAAATGGCGTCACTTTTTTGAAGTTTCTACTCTAGGGGTGCATCAGGGGGGCTTCAAATGGGACATGGTGTCAAAAAACCAGTCCAGCAAAATCTGCCTTCCAAAAATCGTATGGCATTCCTTTCCTTCTGCGCCCTGCCGTGTGCCCGTACAGCAGTTTACGACCACATATGGGGTGTTTATGTAAACTACAGAATCAGGGCCATAAATATTGAGTTTTGTTTGGCTGTTAACCCTTGCTTTGTAACTGGAAAAAAAATATTAAAATGGAAAATCTGCCAAAAAAGAGAAATTTTGAAATTGTATCTCTATTTCCATTAATTCTTGTGGAACACCTAAAGGGTTAACAACGTTTGTAAAATCAGTTTTGAATACCTTGAGGGGTGTAGTTTCTTAGATGGGGTCACTTTTATGGAGATTCTACTCTAGGGGTGCATCAGGAGGGCTTCAAATGGGACATGGTGTCAAAAAAAACAGTCCAGCAAAATCTGCCTTCCAAAAACCGTATGGCATTCCTTTCCTTCTGCGCCCTGCCGTGTGCCCGTACAGCAGTTTACGACCACATATGGGGTTTTTCTGTAAACTACAGAATCAGAACCATAAATATAGAGTTTTGTTTGGCTGTTAACCCTTGCTTTGTAACTGGAAAAAAAATATTGAAATGGAAAATCTGCCAAAAAAGTGAAATTTTGAAATTGTATCTCTATATTCCATTAATTCTTGTGGAACACCTAAAGGGTTAACGACGATTGTAAAATCTGTTTTAAATACCTTGATGGGTGTAGTTTCTAGAATGGGGTCATTTTTGGGTGGTTTCTATTATGTAAGCCTTACAAAGTGACTTCAGACCTGAACTGGTCCTTAAAAAGTTGGTTTTTGAAAATTTCTGAGAAATTTCAAGATTTACTTCTAAACTTTTTACTCCATTTTACCAGTGTCATGAAGTACAATATGTGACGAAAAAACATTCTCAGAATGGCCTGGATAAGTCAAAGCGTTTTAAAGTTATCACCACATAAAGTGACACTGGTCAGATTTGCAAAAAATGGCCTGGTCCTGAAGGTTAAAATGAGCCCGGTCCTTAAGCAGTTAGCAGTGGCCTTTACAGCAATCTGCCCCTTAACACTGACCTCCATAGCGGACCATGCACTTAACTGTGACCTCCACAGCACCCTGCCCCTAGGGTGGCCAGAGGTCCAGTATTAGACCGAACAGTCCGCTTTCAAACTCCCTGTCCTCCGTCTGGCGCAGGGCCGGGACGGACACAAAGATGTCCTTTTGAACAGCTCACTCTCAGACAGCAGCACAGTGCTGTCTGAATGTGAGCTGCAGGAAGAAAGTCACCATCCCTCCCACCCCTGCAGCTGACAGAAATTTACTTTTATCTTCATTTTTTCAATTCCTGTCGGCTGAGGAGTGGGAGGGGGCATGGCCTAACCGGATCAGGGGCGTGGCTTAGTGGGACCAAGAAGTTGATTTTTAACTTCATTTTTTCAATCTCTGTTGGCTGAGGAGTGGGAGGGGGCATGGCCTAACCGGATTAGGGGTGTGTCCTTTTGAACAGCTCACTCTAAGACAGCAGCACTGTGCTGTCTGAGTGTGAGCTGCAGGGAGAAAGTCACCGTCCCTCCCACCCCTGCAGCTGACAGAAGTTGATTTTTACCTTCAATTTTTCAATCCCCGTCGGCAAAGGAGTGGGAGGGGGTGAGGCCTAACCAGATCATGGGCGTGGCTTAGTGGGACCTGGGGGTGGGGTTTTAAGTTAGTCTTTTGAGGGTGGACTCATTTTGGCAGGGGGCATGTCTGGGCTTCTTCCTGCAAGAGTGACGTTCCCCTGGGCACCTTACTGGCTCATTTGCATACCAAATAAACTGGATTTTCAGAGGATAAAAACATCTATTGCTGATACAAAGGCACATCTGGACATAAGGTACTAAGTGCTATTAGGCCATGGCTTTACTTCAATAGGGATTATCCTGGTGACAGATTTCCTTTAAAGCTCTCCTACTGCAGTGAAGAGAAATGGCTGGGTTGTTATGGAAACCTAGAGTAAAACTGTGTATGTAGAGACTGGCTTGCGAGCTTCAATTGGCTAATAAGGGTCATGAGACCAAGCTTCTATTGGCTAATGAATTTTTTGGGAATATCTCAGGAACGGTACGTCCTAGAGAGCTGAGACCTGGTCTAAAACCTTCCCGGAAACATGATGTACCTGTGTGCCAAATTTTGTGATTGTAAATGCGACGGTGCGGATTCCTTTAGCAGACATACATACATACACATGGAGTGGCTTGGGTTGGACGGCACTCCTCTAGTGTCGTTTTGGTACGGTGCTCAATGGTAATTTGAGGTAATATAGTGAAGGAAAACCACGGCACTCGTTTTTAGTAGTTTTGAAAAATTATATTTTCATTTCATAATATTTCATATCATATTCATTTCATCATTTATCAGCATCCAGGAATATAATTTGCACAGACTGGCCAACGTTTCGGTCCTAGTATGGAACCTTGATCACGGCCTTAGTCTTGGTTGCATGTTGCCTGTGTAGGATGCGCATCCTACACAGGCAACATGCAACCAAGACTAAGGCCGTGATCAAGGTCCCATACTAGGACCGAAACGTTGGCCAGTCTGTGCAAATTATATTCCTGGATGCTGATAAATGATGAAATGAATATGATATGAAATATTATGAAATGAAAATATAATTTTTCAAAACTACTAAAAACGAGTGCCGTGGTTTTCCTTCACTACATACATACACACACATACACTTAGCTTTATATATTAGATATACCATGGGCTTTCTGTTTTGGGAGTGTCAGTTGGTGAAAAAGGAGTTCTCATACAAATGACCTGAACCTATCCCTAAAGGGAGTTGACATTAATGATGTGGGCAATCCTTCACATAAATTTCTAATTTTCTTGTCGATCATAATGGAAAAACTTCTCTGAATCTGAACAATGTTGCATATCGGTGTTGATAATTGCAATTTAATAATTTAAAAGGGTCGCCAGAGTTAGTTAAAGGGGTTATCCGAGTTAACTTAATTTCTCTCTATGGCTTTATTTCTCCTATACATTAGTTTTCCTAAATCACTTGCAGTACCTATCTTGTGCCGTTTCTCTGCTACACTAAACAGTCATGTGACCGCCCACGTCATCAGCTGTGACGTTCCGTTTACATGGAGCTCTCTGCTTGTCGGAGTGACTAAGCCATGTAAACGGAACGTCATCAGCCTTGGCCACGCCCCCACCTCTCTGGATTACAGTCCGTGCGGCTGTGAGTTGATCGCGCATGCGCGATCCTCACTTGTGCCGCGGCTACCTCAAAGTTCCTCCCTGCGGCTAATAGGTGATCGCATATGCGCGATCATCAGGCCAGGCAAAACAAGCAATAGCTTGGGGCCCCGAACTGGTTGGGGCCCCGAGCTGGCCAAGCAGAGTAACAGTCAGAAGATCCAATGGTATAAAATATTCTAACCCCCAGGCGTTCCCATGGTGACGGGGACGCTTGCCTGGTTAGAATATACCATCGGATCTGAATTTTTCGAGCTCAGTGAGATCGTAAAAAACTCAAATCCGATGGTATATTCTAACCCCCAAGCGTTCCCATGGTGACAGGGACGCTTGCCTGGGGGTTAGAATATACAGGGCGCTGTAGTGAGCTCTTTACTTTGATTATTACAGAATATCTCTTACTTTGTCTTAGCTCTGTACTCCGGTAATAGCAGAGCAGGCAGTTCGGGGGGCGGCGCTCACTCACTGTCACTGACGTCACGCGCCTGCTCCTCCCACTAGGCGGAGCAGGCGCGTGACGTCAGTGAATGAACGCTGCCTGCACTGCCTACTGTTGTTACCGGAGCTAAGCCAAAGTAAGAGTCAGAGACTCAGAGATTTCAAAATAATAAGAAAATGTGACAGGGTAATCTTTTGCCTGTGTGAGATATAAGATGTTGACGTTTATGCAAGGTCAGTATGTGCAGAGCAGGGTGAGGAGGTCAGATCAACCCCTCCCACAAATATTCATGAGGGAGAGATGAGTCATTGTTGTTACTGCTGCATGTAAACACAGCAATAACAGAACCTAGAAAAGGTGTAAAGATCGTTTTTTTTTTCAAAAAATCAAGCTTGACTAATGTATATGTATATCCTGATTAATTTTGTTAGGTTTTATTTTTTTTCCCATAACTCGGATAACCCCTTTAATGTTTTTTCCAAAAAATAAATAAATAAATAATAATAATAATAAAATAAAAAATTATACTTATGTTCTGAACCAACTCTGTTCCAGTACCACCACTTCTATCCTCTCCACTGCTGCTGCAGTCATGAAGTAATGTTTTGGCAGCAGCAATGATGCATCTGTAAAAGACTGCTGACACCAGTGATTGCCTGCAACGCTGCAGTCAGGAAAACACAGCCTGGTGAGGAGGACATTGCACTGCCCAGAGAGGCTTTGGGATGGTGAATATCATGTATTTTTTTATTGTCCTGATTAAAATGAAATCAGAAATAAATGCAAAAAAATATAACTCGGACAACCACTTGTAAAACCCCTTTAAGTATTGCATTTGTCTTAAACATGTGCAGCTTTTCCATAGTTTTGCTCTGTCAACATGACAGACACCAATGGCACCTAATAAACACCTCTAACTATAATGGGGTCCATTGTTATGTCATGGTGCATGGTGGCTTTGTACTAAATTGTGCCAAATTTAGACGAGATAGCTGGTGGAAAATAGTCCCAGTTATAGATGCATAAACCTACTGCTCTCACTCCAGACTTTATTTCTAACAGCTATATAACTGGTTTTATAGTAGCTAGAACCTAGAGTCGATTGTTATCTTTCAACAAAGACCAGGCTCACATCTGTAGCTGCTACACAACATGAGATATTTAAGGTTAAAGTAGCATGTGATCTAAGCCAGCATGGAGGAGGAGAAGGGGTGCCAGTGGGGGACATTCTGGCATGCTGCACACAAGAGTGACATAGTTTGTCTTTCCCTGTGTAACTGTATATGATCCCAGGGGGGGGGGGGGTAACATGGACTTCTATGTTATGTATCCTCTTTTCTCAGGACTGGGAACTTAAAGTGGCCCTAGAAAAAACTAAAAGTGGCCCCTATGTTGTAGTCGGGTCCAAATTGATAGAAAGTGGGCAAACAAAAGTAAGCACAAGTAGGTGGGGTCAACAATACCATAGTGCAGCACAAAATACTGTACCAGCAGAACCAAATACCACAGTGAAGCACTAGATACTGCCCCAGAAGCTGTTCCTGTGTGGTGGCCATCGATAGCTGTATGTTCTGTCCTCCTGCAGTTATCTCTTATTAAGATATAAAGTCATCATCTCCCATTCCCCACTATAGTATTCAACTGTATCACCTTCCTGAGGAAAGATATACAATTGAATTTAGGAGGACATCTGCAGCCACCTGTCAGGTATATCAGTACCTGATGCTCCCAGCATTAATTACTGCTAGAGCATCAGATCGTTAGATCTTTATGTACTTGTTCAGCGGCAGTAAGGAGGGCAAGGACGACTCCACTAGTCATCAGCATGTCGGAAAATTACCCTGTAGGGTCTATGGCTAGTCCACCCCTGCCTTTTCTTATATGAGAGCATGCATGGTCACATATGGGCGTCTTTATTTTTTCCAGGAAAGGAGTGAACTTAATACATTTATGGGTCACAGAAAAAACATTAAAAACACTGTAAAACAATGTAAAAAAATGTGTTCCAAAAACAGTACCAACTACAAATCTTCCCTCAACAAAGCATGTCATCAGAAAGCCAAAAATTGTTCAGAGTCTTAGAATGCAATGACTGTTCAGTGGTTAAAGTCAATATTCCCAGATGTTGTTCATCATCTTGTTTATCTTTTATAAATTAGCCTTGAGCAAATGTTGGCACTATATTCTGCTGGCAATGAGAAGTATAAGAGACAGACCTAAGATTTAGATCAATACATATCATTTAGATGTATTTTTTTATCGGGGATTCTATCTTTTTATATACATACATCAGGTACAGTGCAGTCACTTTTTAGTTTTGAATAATGATGTAAAAAGTTTTAACAAGTAAGTTTACAATAAGCTCATGGCAGACTCACACAGTTTTTCCAAATTAATAGACTGTCTATGTACTCCATGAACCTGCTAGATGTCTAGAATAGAGGATTTGAAAATGAATATTCTATTCCAAACAAACCCTTTAAGTAAATTAGTTTCAGATGGAATTGCGACAAGAGCTTTATCCTGATGAGCAATCTAAAGTGAGTGACATTTAGGACGGATTGTATGCCAAGTCTGAAGAGGTGAGTTTTCAGATTGTATTTGGAGACTTCGAGTATGAAAGTTTTTGATGGTCTGTGGTGGTGGAAAATTTTAGTGGAGGATATGTCAATTACTATATGGACATTAGTGACAAGATATGTGCAGATAAGTTTGGATGGGAATCTGTAACTGTAAGGCCTCTTTCACACGAGCGTGACGGATTGGCTCCGGATGCATTCAGGGTGCGTTCAGTGAAACTCGCACCGTTTTGCAAGCAAGTTCAGTCAGTTTTGTCTGCAATTGCGTTCAGTTGTTCAGTATTTTCTGCACGAGTGCAATGCGTTTTGATGTGTTTTTCACACGCATGATAAAAAATTTATTAAGATTGGTGTTTCTTACCCAATCTAAATAAAAGAAAATCCCCAATGGTGTACAAGGTAATAATTCTGCTGCATCTTCCCGAGATCCCTGTGCCAGGAAAAGAAATGTACACCAGCAATGGAGATGGAGTGGAATTAAGGTGTAATGTGTGCCAGTTTATGGTGCACATCTTGTTAAAGGGGAATTAAAAAAATGAAAATACTTAAATATTACTTTATTATAAATATATTCCTAAATACCTTTCATTAGTTATAATTGCTCGTTTTGTCTAGCAATCATCAGGAGAAATAACACATCACCATAGTCAGTCCTGTCCGTCCTCCCTGTACTTCATGTCTCCTCATGAACTCCATTCCTACAAAGATTCAGCTGAAGATCTAATCATCTGTATTCAGGATCATAATCCCTGACAAGTAGGAGAGGAGGATGAGGCAGCTCTTTACCTCAGTGTTGTGAAGTAACTTGTCCTCCTGTGTGATTAGGGCAGGTTTTGTGTGTACTAATAGGAATTTTCTTTTCCAAATTCCCGGAGAACCCCTTTAAATCAGTTGGACTGTGGAGGTCCTGCCCGTGGCCCACTTCTTCCTGTCTATGCCGCACCCTCTTTTTCTGAAAGTCGCAATGGTGGCAAAGAAAGTCCAAAAAGTTTGAAATTTTAGCAAAAATTCGGACTTAAATGTATGTTTTTGTACACCTGTTTTCTTGCAGACAACCTTTATACATTCCCCTATAAAACCTAGCTGATTCTACTTTGTATTCTCTGTTATTTCTCACCATTTTATGTCTGTTGGAAGTGATGATAAAATAACATGGTACATGGTGATATGTTCCTGATATTTGTCGACCATATTTAATTAATGGATAAGAACCTACCTGAGCAGACAAAGCAATTAATTTTGTGTATGTCCATTGGGTGTGACTGAGAATTCACAGGTGATGGCATGTGTCATCCGAAAATAAAAAAATATATATATTCCCAAAGCACACACCCAATAAAAGTTTATTTTCTTTTTTTTAAATAACCTAATAATGATGCAGTCGGTGATGGCCGGATGTACTGAAGTAAAGAGATGTGGGCCTAATTATAATCCATTCTCCCGATAGAAGACACATAAAGGGTGTAATTAAGGAATAATATACTGCAACGGTTATTTGTATCTTGGATATTTCTGACATAATTATAGGATATGCCATAAACGTCTGATAGATGCTGGTCTCACCTTTATGGGAGTTCCGAAAACAGACGAGTAAACGTGTTTAGCTACTTTCAGAACTCCAATGTAAATGCGGCCACCACTCAGTTCACAGCAGGCGTGAGAAGGTGGTGAGACCTGCACCTATCAAACATTTGTGGCATATCCTGTCTATATGGCGAAAACTCTGGAACTATGTGTGCAAGCTACTTCCAGTCACTCAGCTTAGATCTTGCTGAAATGGCCACCTACATTACCAGTGGAGATTTAAAGGGGTTCTCTCCCTACTAAGTGAATGCAAGCAGGACCCATGTGATCCTCAGAAGGAAATGTTCACAATGCTGTTTTAGCACCTTCTTGAAAGTTTTTCTTTGCATAGCAGTGCTTTTGTTCACCCGCTTATCCGGGAACCATAGTACAGCCTCATTCACATGACTGGAGCTGTGCTGCAGTTCCTTTGCACTCTGAGAATGGTAGGGGCAGGATCGACACTGAGCAGAAAAAAAAGCTGAAGGGTCAGACCTCCATTAATTTAAGTGTTCTAGTGATATGCCATTACATTATGCGATGGATCTACCACTTTTATCACATAGTAATTCAATTTCTTTATCTGTAGTTGAGTCTGTACAATGTTATTTTATATTTCAAGCTTTAATAGGATTGTTTCACAATGACCAAACCCAGCAATTAAGGCAGGAAACACCAACCAACCATCCATATAGGAGATTCCCAACTGTCCCCTGATGCCGGTTGTTGGGGAAAGCAGTGGCAAACATTTTATATTTGAACATGCCCAGTCCTATATTCTTAAGGTACAGAAGCCAAACGCAGAGATGTTTGGGAGCGGTTTATTCGCCAAGCTGAGCATGCATGTGTATGGGGGAAGGGGATCTTGGGAGTAATAGTAGTCAGTCAATAGCGTTTGGCCGACAGTAGGGATGAGCGAACCCGAACTGTATAGTTCGGGTTCGTACCGAATTTTGGGGTGTCCGTGACACGGACCCGAACCCAAACATTTTCTTGGCGCTTTTTGAAAGGCTGCAAAGCAGCCAATCAACAAGCGTCATACTACTTGCCCCAAGAGGCCATCACAGCCATGCCTACTATTGGCATGGCTGTGATTGGCCAGTGCAGCATGTGACCCAGCCTCTATTTAAGCTAGAGTCACGTAGCGCCGCACGTCACTCTGCTCAGTGTAGGGAGAGGTTGCAGCTGCTGTTAGGGCCCGATTAGACAATGATTAACTCTGCAAAAACACTTAATTCAGTGATCGATCTACAGCTGTGGATCATTGAACTGCTGCTATTTAATTGCTCACTGTTTTTAGGCTGCCCAGAGCGTTTTTATGTCACTTTTTTCTTGGGTGATCGGCGGCCATTTTGTGTCTTGTGGTGCGCCAGCACAAGCTGCCACCAAGTCCATTTAACCATCAATAGTGTGGTTATTTTTTTGCTATATCCTACATCAGGGGCTTGGCTGTGCTTGCTATTTTATTGAGGGGTAAAATACAATTGCCAAAATAGCAGTACCCTAAATCTGGTGTTTCAGCTGTGGCTAGCCAATTGTAATACTGTCTGCTGTCTGCCGAAGCACAGTTTTTGTTCTGGGTTGAATACAATTCCCAACTTAGCAATTCCCTAAATAATTTTTTTCTGCTGTATCAGGCCAAGTTTAAATTGATCCATAAAAGGGTATATTAGATTTAAAGTGCGGATAGTGTCATCCTCAATAACTTCACACGCTACCGTGCATTTCCAAGTTTAATTCTGTCCGTAAACGTATACCTGTCACCCAGCGCCTAAATAATAGGCCTAAAATTTATATTCAGCTAAATCTGTGTTTATTGCTGAGGCTGGTCAATTAATTTAGTGTCCGCCAAAGCACAGTTTTTGTTCTGGGTTGAATACAATTCCCAACTTAGCAATTCCCTAAATAATTTTTTTCTGCTGTATCAGGCCATGTTTAAATCGATCCATAAAAGGGTATATTAGATTTAAGGTGCAGATAGTGTCATCCTCAATAACTTCACACGCTACCGTGCATTTCCAAGTTTAATTCTGTCCGTAAACATATACCTGTCACCCAGCGCCTAAATAATAGGCCTAAAATTTATATTCAGCTAAATCTGTGTTTATTGCTGAGGCTGGTCAATTCATTTAGTGTCCGCCAAAGCACAGTTTTTGTTCTGGGTTGAATACAATTCCCAACTTAGCAATTCCCTAAATAATTTTTTTCTGCTGTATCAGGCCAAGTTTAAATCGATCCATAAAAGGGTATATTAGATTTAAGGTGCGGATAGTGTCATCCTCAATAACTTCACACGCTACCGTGCATTTCCAAATTTAATTCTGTCCGTAAACGTATACCTGTCACCCAGCGCCTAAATAATAGGCCTAAAATTTATATTCAGCTAAATCTGTGTTTATTGCTGAGGCTGGTCAATTCATTTAGTGTCCGCCAAAGCACAGTTTTTGTTCTGGGTTGAATACAATTCCCAACTTAGCAATTCCCTAAATCAGTGGTTTCTGCTGTATCAGGCCAACTTTAAATCTATCCATAAAAGGGTATATTAGATTGAAGGTGCGGATAGGGTCATCCTCAATAACTTTACACGCTACCGTGCATCTCCAAGTCTAATTCTGTCCGTAAACGTATACCGGTCATCCAGCGCCTAAATACTAGGCCTACAATTTATATTCAGCTAAATCTGTTGATACTGCTGTGGCTGGTCAATCTATTTAGTGTCTGCCAAAGCACAGTTTTGAAATACAATTCCCAACTTAGAGCAGAAACCACAAATTTAGGGAATTACTATCAGGCCAAGGTTAAATCTATCCATAAAAGGGTATATTAGATTGAAGGTGCGGATAGGGTCATCCTCAATAACTTCACACGCTACCGTGCATCTCCAAGTCTAATTCTGTCCGTAAAAGGGATACCTGCCATCCAGCGCCTAAATACTAGGCCTACAATTTATATTCAGCTAAATCTGTCATTACTGTTGTGCCTGTATTAGTGTAATACGGTACCTAAATAGATAGCCAGATAGTGTTAGGTGCCTGTAAAAAAAGGCCTGAATTTGAATTCAATACATTGGGCCAAATAATTTTTTTCTTATTGTGGTGAACTGTAACAATGAGGAAAACATCCAGTAATGGACGCGGACGCGGACATGGTCATGGTGGTGTTAGTGGACCCTCTGGTGCTGGGAGAGGACGTGGCCGTTCTACCACAGCCACACGTCCTAGTGAACCAACTACCTCAGGTCCCAGTAGCCAGCAGAATTTACAGCGATATTTGGTGGGGCCCAATGCCGTTCTAAGGATGGTAAGGCCTGAACAGGTACAGGCATTAGTCAATTGGGTGGCCGACAGTGTATCCAGCACGTTCACATTATCTCCCACCCAGTCTTCTGCAGAAAGCGCACAGATGGCGCATGAAAACCAAGCCCATCAGTCTGTCACATCACCCCCATGCATATCAGGGAAACTGTCTGAGCCTCAAGTTATGCAGCAATCTCTTATGCTGTTTGAAGACTCTGCTGGCAGGGTTTCCCAAGGGCATCCACCTAGCCCTTCCCCAGGGGTGGAAGAGATAGAATGCACTAAAGCACAACCACTTATGTTTCCTAATGATGAGGACATGGGAATACCACCTCAGCACGTCTCTGATGATGACGAAACACAGGTGCCAACTGCTGCGTCTTTCTGCAGTGTGCAGACTAAACAGGAGGTCAGGGAGGAAGACTGGGTGGAAGACGATGCAGGGGACGATGAGGTCCTAGACCCCACATGGAATGAAGGTCGTGCCACTGACTTTCAGAATTCGGAGGAAGAGGCAGAGGTGAGACTGAGCCAACAGCGTAGCAAAAGAGAGAGCAGTGGGCAAAAGCAGAACACCTGCCGCCAAGAGAGTCCGTCTGCTATTGGCCACCGCCATCTGGGACCCAGCACCCCAAAGGCAGCTTCAAGGAGTTCCCTGGCGTGGCAGTTCTTCAAACAATGTGCTGATGACAAGACCCGAGTGTTTTGCACGCTGTGCCATCAGAGCCTGAAGCGAGGCATTAACGTTCTGAACCTTAGCACAACCTGCATGACCAGGCACCTGCATGCAAAGCATGAACTGCAGTGGAGTAAACACCTTAAAAACAAGGAACTCACTCAGGCTCCCCCTGCTACCTCTTCTGCTTCTGCCGCCTCGGCCTCTTCCTCCGCCTCTGGAGGAACGTTGGCACCTGCCGCCCAGCAAACAGAGGATGTACCACCAACACCACCACCTCCGTCACCAAGCATCTCAACCATGTCACACGGCAGCGTTCAGCTCTCCATCTCACAAACATTTGAGAGAAAGCGTAAATTCCCACCTAGCCACCCTCGATCCCTGGCCCTGAATGCCAGCATTTCTAAACTACTGGCCTATGAAATGCTGTCATTCAGGCTGGTAGACACAGACAGCTTCAAACAGCTCATGTCGCTTGATGTCCCACAGTATGTTGTTCCCAGCCGCCACTACTTCTCCAAGAGAGCCGTGCCTTCCCTGCACAACCAAGTATCCGATAAAATCAAGTGTGCACTGCGCAACGCCATCTGTGGCAAGGTCCACCTAACCACAGATACGTGGACCAGTAAGCACGGCCAGGGACGCTATATCTCCCTAACTGCACACTGGGTAAATGTAGTGGCGGCTGGGCCCCAGACGAAGAGCTGTTTGGCGCACGTCCTTCCGCCGCCAAGGATCGCAGGGCAACATTCTTTGCCTCCTGTTGCCTCCTCCTCCTACTCTGCTTCCTCCTCCTCTTCTTCCACCTGCTCATCCAGTCAGCCACACACCTTCACTACCAACTTCAGCACAGCCCGGGGTAAACGTCAGCAGGCCATTCTGAAACTCATATGTTTGGGGGACAGGCCCCACACCGCACAGGAGTTGTGGCGGGGTATAGAACAACAGACCGACGAGTGGTTGCTGCCGGTGAGCCTCAAGCCTGGCCTGGTGGTGTGCGATAATGGGCGAAATCTCGTTGCAGCTCTGGGACTAGCCGGTTTGACGCACATCCCTTGCCTAGCGTATGTGCTGAATTTGGTGGTGCAGAAGTTCATTCACAACTACCCCGACATGTCAGAGCTGCTGCATAAAGTGCCGGCCGTCTGTGCGCGCTTCCGGCGTTCACATCCTGCCGCTGCTCGCCTGTCTGCGCTACAGCATAACTTCGGCCTTCCCGCTCACCGCCTCATATGCGACATGCCCACCAGGTGGAACTCCACCTTGCACATGCTGGACAGACTGTGCGAGCAGCAGCAGGCCATAGTGGAGTTTCAGCTGCAGCACGCACGGGTCAGTCGCACTGCAGAACAGCACCACTTCACCACCAATGACTGGGCCTCCATGCGAGACCTGTGTGCCCTGTTGCGCTGTTTCGAGTACTCCACCAACATGGCCAGTGGCGATGACGCCGTTATCAGCGTTACAATACCACTTCTATGTCTCCTTGAGAAAACACTTAGGGCGATGATGGAAGAGAAGGTGGCCCAGGAGGAGGAGGAGGAGGAAGAGGGGTCATTTTTAGCATTTTCAGGCCAGTCTCTTCGAAGTGACTCAGAGGGAGGTTTTTTGCAACAGCAGAGGTCAGGTACAAATGTGGCCAGACAGGGCCCACTACTGGAGGACGAGGAGGACGAGGATGAGGAGGAGGTGGAGGAGGATGAGGATGAGGATGAAGCATGTTCACAGCGGGGTGGCACCCAACGCAACTCGGGCCCATCACTGGTGCGTGGCTGGGGGGAAACGCAGGACGATGAGGATACGCCTCCCACAGAGGACAGCTTGTCCTTACCTCTGGGCAGCCTGGCACACATGAGCGACTACATGCTGCAGTGCCTGCGCAACGACAGCAGGGTTGCCCACATTTTAACGTGTGCGGACTACTGGGTTGCCACCCTGCTGGATCCCCGTGCAAAGACAATGTGCCCACCTTACTTCCTGCACTGGAGCGTGATAGGAAGATGCGCAAGTACAAGCGCACATTGGTAGACGTGCTGCTGAGAGCATTCCCAAATGTCACAGGGGAACAAGTGGAAGCCCAAGGCGAAGGCAGAGGAGGAGCAAGAGGTCGCCAACGCAGCTGTGTCACGGCCAGCTCCTCTGAGGGCACGGTTAGCATGGCAGAGATGTGGAAAAGTTTTGTCAACACGCCACAGCTAACTGCACCACCACCTGATACGGAACGTGTTAGCAGGAGGCAACATTTCACTAACATGGTGGAACAGTACGTGTGCACACCCCTCCACGTACTGACTGATGGTTCGGCCCCATTCAACTTCTGGGTCTCCAAATTGTCCACGTGGCCAGAGCTAGCCTTTTATGCCTTGGAGGTGCTGGCCTGCCCGGCGGCCAGCGTTTTGTCTGAACATGTATTCAACACGGCAGGGGGCGTCATTACAGACAAACGCAGCCGCCTGTCTACAGCCAATGTGGACAAGCTGACGTTCATAAAAATGAACCAGGCATGGATCCCACAGGACCTGTCCATCCCTTGTGCAGATTAGACATTAACTACCTCCCCTTAACCATATATTATTGTACTCCAGGGCACTTCCTCATTCAATCCTATTTTTATTTTCATTTTACCATTATATTGCGAGGCAACCCAAAGTTGAATGAACCTCTCCTCTGTCTGGGTGCCGGGGCCTAAAAATATCTGACAGTGGCCTGTTCCAGTGTTGGGTGACTTGAAGCATGATTCTCTGCTATGACATGAAGCCTGAATCTCTGCTATGGGACCTCTCTCCTCTGTCTGGATGCCAGGGCCTAAATATCTGACAATGGACTGTTCCAGTTTTGGGTGACGTGAAGCATGATTCTCTGCTATGGGACCTCTCTCCTCTTTCTGGGTGCCGGGGCCTAAATATCTGACAATGGACTGTTCCAGTTTTGGCTGACGTGAAGCCTGATTCTCTGCTATGACATGAAGACTGATTCTCTGCTGACATGAAGTCTGAATCTCTGTTATGGGACCTCTCTCCTCTGTCTGGGTGCCGGGGCCTAAATATATGACAATGGACTGTTCCAGTTTTGGCTGACGTGAAGCCTGATTCTCTGCTATGACATGAAGACTGATTCTCTGCAGACATGAAGACGGAATCTCTGTTATGGGACCTCTCTCCTCTGTCTGGGTGCCAGGGCCTAAATATATGACAATGGACTGTTCCAGTTTTGGGTGACGTGAAGCATGATTCTCTGCTATGACATGAAGCCTGAATCTCTGCTATGGGACCTCTCTCCTCTGTCTGGGTGCCGGGGCCTAAATATATGACAATGGACTGTTCCAGTTTTGGCTGACGTGAAGCCTGATTCTCTGCTATGACATGAAGACTGATTATCTGCTGACATGAAGCCTGAATCTCTGTTATGGGACCTCTCTCCTCTGTCTGGGTGCCGGGGCCTAAATATATGACAATGGACTGTTCCAGTTTTGGCTGACGTGAAGCCTGATTCTCTGCTGACATGAAGCCTGATTCTCTGCTATGAGACCTCTCTCCAATTGATATTGGTTAATTTTTATTTATTTTATTTTTATTTTAATTCATTTCCCTATCCATATTTGTTTGCAGGGGATTTAACTACATTTTGCTGCCTTTTGCAGCCCTCTAGCCCTTTCCTGGGCTGTTTTACAGCCTTTTTAGTGCCGAAAAGTTCAGGTCCCCATTGACTTCAATGGGGTTCGGGTTCGGGACGAAGTTCGGGTCGGGTTCAGATCCTGAACCCGAACATTTCCGGTAAGTTCGGCCAAACTTCTCGAACCTGAACATCCAGGTGTTCGCTCAACTCTAGCTGACAGCTGTCTGAGCTATGGCTGCTGTAACAGCAGCTCCCTTCTTTGATCAAGTGAATGCCATACTGGCTACAGTATTATTTTCCCAGTTCCTAGTTCAGGCATAACAAAGATTTCCTCTAAAAAGTTGTAAATGTAATTCTCGTTTAATCTGTGGTTAATAAAAACTTAAAATTACAATCCATTTAAAGCACTAATATGGGAAATGAACATCAGAGAATTTAAAGAACGCTTGACTACACCGCAATAATATTATCTGGTTAAAAGGAACTCGAAATCTAAAAGACAGCCTGCTGAAAAACAGCGGATTATTTCACCTATAGCAACCACTGTGGGGAAATCTGACTTTCGAACAGCAGCATTGATAATCCGTTCAGTGTAAATCACAGCCAACAAAGTATAGCCTATTATTTATCTTAAGGATTAATATCTCTGGACTATAAGTGCTATGATTAAAAGCTTGCCTTGGGTTTAACAACTAAAAGAATGTTAAGTTTGTATTTATAGACATTTATGAGGACAAAATTATGGTGCAGCGTAAAACATGTTCTATATGCAGGCAAATAATTGTGCCGTAAAATTTCCCACCAAGTTACGATGAAACCTCTCTCCTCTTTGAGAAGACCACCACGATCTAAACTAGTTTTTTTTTTGTGATGGAGTTTCAATTCCCCCCACATTCTATGTGTTTAGGCCTCTTCTTCTAGAAGACCATTTTTTCACAGCAATTTTTGGTGGTCAGTGCAGTGAACAATATCAAACCTGTATTTTTTCTTATCTGACAACAAAACTATATAACCTACCCAGAATATTGTAATCCAGAAAACCAATTTTATGATATTATTCATTCAGAATTCCATCAATGAACCAGGCTAGAGAGTGGTCCTACTAGAACCACTACCCGTCTGGAGACCCTGGCATATACATGCAATAAATGGATAGCCGTTTGTCAATAGGTATCATAAGAGATTTAAAGGGGTTGTGCCACTAATAACACTTATTCCCTATCCATAGGATAGGGTGTAAGTGTTTGATCACTAAGGATCCGACTAAAGGGACTCCCAGTGATCATGAAAACAAGGAGTCTGCAAGTGCCACGGAATGCCCCATAAAATTGCAACGGTGGTACATCAATCACTCCATTTACTTCTATGGGATGTCTGGGGGAAATGTACTCAGAAGTCTCATAGAAGTGAATGGAATGTTGGATGTAGCACCTCATGGGATAGTTCTTTGGCACTTGCAGACCCTTGTTCTCATAATTGCTGGGGGTCCCAGTATTCGGACCCCCAGTGACCAAACACTTTGGATAGGTAATAAGGGTTATTAGTGGCACAACCACTTTAATTTCTCCTGCTAGAGGCATGTGTATGGTGAGTCCCACCTGTGGGAGCATGAATTATTGGTAGAACTGTTGTCTTGTCACCCTCCACTTTTAATTTTAAGCAGCTGCTTTTCAAACTTTAATCCCATTACTGGGATGTGTGGCTCTGCACCAGTAGGTTAGCTTCACCTTATGTCAAGTGTTTTAAATCCAGGTCATAGGCGTCTCAGTTTATGAATGATATAATGTGAAAAAATAGTTCAGCATAATATGTGAAGCTATATATAAATTCATAAAACATGTGGCCACATGTTAGGCAGCGTAGTCATGAAGCAATTTCAGAGGTTTTTCTTGATGAATTTCATTGACTTTAAGTTCACCTCTGTGCAACCTTGAAAAGTATCATCTCTGTACTGAACATATTAAAAATGTGACACCATGCAGTTTCCCTCTAATTCTTCATGTACAGTAAACTGTGGAAACCTGAATGTTATATCTATTATATTCTAAGCATTTTAGAAGCCTTTTTCAGACACTCCTCACATGGACATAACTAGGGTGATCTCAACTGCTTTAGCTACTAGGTTTCATCAGATGTTGCCTAGTGTTGTTTGAAAAGTAAAGTCATGCAGTATTTTTGGCCAGTTATTATTTTTAAACGCCCTTTGATTCAAATCAGTTGTGATAAATTTGATGATGACATATTCTGACATACTAATATACTGTAACATTAATACCACCTTCCTAATATTGTGTTCTACACAGCCCGATATGCAGCAAGCGGACACCTATCACAACCAACATTAACTGATTCATATATGCTACAGTAGCTGTTCTGTAGGATTGAACCAGATAGGCTAGCCTTCGCTCACCACGCACATCAACGAGCCTTGTAGACTCCTAACCCTGGATCCAGTTGTCCTTCCTTGGATCACTTTTGATCATCCCACAAGACCCACCATTTTTGAAGTCCTCTCACTGCCTTTTGTAGCCATCACAATTTGCCCATGTCAACATTGCTCATTGCTCAATTTTTCCTGCTTTCAACACATTAACTTCAAGAACTGACTGTTCACTTGCTGCCTAATATCAGATCCCATTATCATGAAATAATGAATGTTATTCACCTCACTTTATTTTAATTAAATTATTTAATGATATCATAGGGCCAGTAGACTTTCAATTATACATATGACTTCATTCAAATTAATTGAATTGATTAAACTTCTGAAACTGAGTTAAAGTGGTTGTCTCACTTCAGCAAATTATCACGTAGAGAAAGTTAATACAAGGCACTTACTAATGTGTCGTGATTGTCTATATTGCTTTCTTTGCTGGCTTAATTCATTTTCTCATCGCATTATACACTGCTCATTTCCAGGGGTTACGACCATCCTAAAATCCAGAAGCTTAGACACTATAGGAAAAGTTGCCAACCTCTCTGGCGGTCAAGACCACGGGAGTGTGGATAGGCTGACACATTTTCCTATAGTGTGCAAGCACGACCACTGCTGCTGGATTTCAGGGTGGTCGTGACCCCTGTATATGAGCAGTGTATAATGTGATGGAAAAATTAGCTTTTACACTAAAGTTTACATGCCCACTTTCATCACCTATCCTCATTCTGGGTTAATAGATGGACTTGTAAAAACCATTCCTTTCTTCCTCTAGTGACCAAGTGGATCCAAAATCTGTGGTGCACAGAACAGATTTAGCCTATATAGGACTAGTATGCAGTCCTATATATTTTTCCAAGGTTCCCTTGACAGAACGCATATTATATAAGAAAATTGTCCTCTAAACATTTAATGGAACTTGACACCTCTACTTCTGAACCATCATATTGCACACAATGTATTTTCACCTAAAGAGACCTGTCTTTTGTGTTATTTGTACCCAAGAAGAGCTTGCACAAGATACATTGAGTTCATGTGAGGGCAAGTCTATATAACTATTATTCTTATGTGTTGTGTAATAGCTTATTTTCAATTAAACATGAATTTCTCATGCTGAGACCTTCTCCAAAAATAACTAGGACATTTTGTATGATAAAGAGGATAAAGGGAGAGATAACATTCCAGTGTAGATGAATTATATCAGACCCATATGTGACTGTGTCTAATAAACGCACCCGCTCTAGCAGGAACGGGGTCTTTATATGTTCTCAAGCTTTCTTTCTGAATGCTGGTTCAGACGAGAACTATCCCTCCCGACATCCCAGTGCTTATATGGCGCCAACATATTCTGCAATAATCGCAGAGATCGTCACAATTTATATCAGTCCTTGTCCCCAATTGGAAGGCAAAAGATGGAGAACTGCACTTATATAAGGCCTCATGCACACGACCATATTTTCAGTCTGCACCCGATCTGCATTTTTGCAGATCAAATGTGGATCCATTCCACAAAAAATGCAGACAGCACACAGATTTATTTATTTTATGCACTTATATAGCGCTACTATATTCTGCAACGCTTTACAGACATTAGCATCTAACTGTTCCCAATGGGGCTCACAATCTAAGTTCCCTATCAGTATGTCTTTGGATGTCATCCGTGTGCTATCTGCATCTGTGCAGCCGTGCCGCAAATTATAGAACATGTCCTATTCATGTCCATTTTGGGGAATAGAATAGGCATTTTTACAATAGGGCCTGCGAAAAGGGTGTGTTGCATGCTGACCACATCTGTATTTTGCGGATCTCCGATTTGCGAACCACAAATCTGGTATGGTCATGTGCAGGAGGCCTAAGAGAAACACAAATCACAATGATGTCCCCCATGGGGATTACAATCTAATACCCCCATATACATTTGGTTACCACAGCTTGTCTGTAGTAACATGTGCCGAAGAGGAACAGCAACTGCCTTTTGTGTGCACCAGACCTGGCGTAGATTTCAGCTATACGTTATGCCAGTTTCCATCAGCTTTGGGAGGCTACGCTCTCCTGCTAAGTAAACTTCACCCACTTTCCTTGAGGCACTGCCGGATGGTGTTCCTGAACATAACTGTGCAGAACTGCTGGCGGAACCACATCCAGCATTTCCCGAAATGGGTAAGTAAGTCATTCTTCCATTATCCTGGGATACAGGTGGGTGGCCCACCCTGTATAATGTCATTACTATTAAATGTATTTCACAAAACCAGTATAATACCCAATATACCCAACTGTGCCCAGTCTTTCTCGGCTTCCAAATGTTGCCCATGTAGGCAATGCAGACCTAGTCACAACTTTTAATCAAGAAACCAGCGACTTCATATAAACAACCCTAGTTATATGAATAGGACAGTTTCCATAGAAATAATCTACATAAATACTTCTCTGAAACTGCCCACATCCTAAAATTCCTGTACTATAGTCTCTCACAATAATATTGAAGCATGAATACACTGCTTATTGGATTACACTCCTTAAATCTATAGTTCCACAAAATAAGACAATAGCATAGAATTGAATCTGCGAGCACGCAGCCAAATAAGTGACTTACAATGTGACTGCTGAGCGGTGAGTAATATGACAGTGTTTTGTTCCGCAATCTTGATTGTTTAGTAATGTTGATACTTCGTACTTTTATGTGCCAAAACATTTTAAAGCGTTTTTATGCATCAAATTCTCAGAGAACAGGACTACAGATCTTATCACTGGATTGCTGAGCTCCCATCATAACTATACCTGAATGTCATGCTACATACCTGTCATGTTCATTGAGCATAAGCAACGTTTAAAGTCTATACAAGAGTCACATTCTTCACACCTCATGATAACCTTAGCCTCCATATATTAAACAGATGCATATTTATTGTATTCTACTACTTTATTTTGTTTACATCCATTATGGAAATGAAACGTAATACTTGTGCAGAAGTTTGTATAATGAGCCAAGACACGACCTTTCAGGCCAAGCAGGTATAATATAAAAGGGCTAAGAAGCTAAGGTCAGGAGATAAAATCACAATTTCATTTATTCGAGCTGTCGTGTTTGTGTAGTTTCACAACATGATAATAGAAACTTACTGTGCTGGGGGTGCTCTTATTTAATGTGGGAGTAAGGGTACCCATACACATTAGTCTAAAGTTGATTGAAACGGATGATTGCAACCAAAATGATCACTCGTCAGGTGAAATTTAAAAATGAGCAATCATTTTAGCCGACTGAAAAGAAGATCAAGGAAAGTTCGTGGACAAAAGATCTTTCTTTGAAAGAATTTTCCCAGAAAGATCAATTGTATTTGTCTGGTGTCATAAACATGTATGACCAGTTTGAACAACTGTAATGGCCAAAATGGACTAAAATGTGTATGGGTGCGTCTGAAAACAATTTTTTTGTTCAGCCATCAACCTACTTGTATCTGATGTGGATGGCCTCTTTAAAGGGAATCTGTCAGCTCCAAAACATGACCCAAACTAGAGTAAGGAATGAACAGTGTAAGTGTTGCTGAGTCTGATTATGTATATTTTATCTTCATACTCACTTTCTGACGCTGTGCTCCTACAAACCAGCAGTAAAATGCATTGAGAGGACTCCTCCTTGAGTTCTCTCCATTATGTGTGTGAGCTCAGGAGTCCTCTCAATGTATTTTACTGATGGTTTGTAGGAGCACTGGGTCAGAAAGCAAGTGAGTATGAAGAAAACAATTTCATGGCCTGGACCCTGCGATACTTACACTACACGCTGCTTACTCTAGTTTCCAGGGTATTTCAGAGCTGACAGATTCCTTTTAAGGGAGGTTATCACATGAATATATGAACATCAGGATGGCAGCTCATGGGGTGTGTCCTCTCTTTCTGTAACTGTCATAGCTTCTGACAGTAGATCCAGCTGGTGGGAATTGAAGGATGGAACTGAGCTTGTGCCTCTACCTCAGTGACGCTGTTGAAGTGGGCAGAGAAGTAAGATAAAGATCAAAAAGCAGGTGGTGCTATACAGATAGATTTCCGTACAGTAGTTACACAAAATTATGAATTGCATGCAATTACAGAAGTAGACAGTTCCAGGTTCTGGTTTAAAAAATATCAAATATTTTGCATGGGACAACCTCTTTAAGTCGCAATACCAAGCGCAGTCAGTGAACAAGCGTATTACCATTTTCTGTCGTACAGCCTCTTTTCCTATACACCGGGGTCTGCTGTTGGGGAAACAAAGTTTAGCATGTTGGAGTTTAATATAGCTGATCCTTTGTTCGACAGGCAGATAAGTCTGGATACTCACATGAGCTCCATATTTCTTCTAGCTAGTACAGTCCTGATCAAAAGTTTAAGACCATTTGAAAAAGGGGAAAAAAATCATATTTAGCATGGCTGGATCTTAGCAAGGTTCCAAGTAGAGCTTCAACATGCAACAAGAAGAAATGGGAGAGACATTTTTTGAGCATTCAATTTAATGAAAACAACGAATAAACTGAAACAGGCTGTTTTTCAGCTGATCAAAAGTTTAGGACCACACCTCCAAAAAAAAATGAAACCCCCTCAAAACAGAAATCCAACTTCCAAACATGAACTCAGTAATGAGTAGCTCCGCCGTTATTGTTTATCACTTCAAAAATTCATTTCGGCATGCTTGATGCAAGCGTTTCCATGAGGTGAGTGGGAACATTTCTCCAAGTGGTGAAGACGGCCGCACGAAGGCCATCTACTGTCTGGAACTGTTGTCCATTTTTGTAAACTTACCTTGCCATCCATCCCCAAAGGTTCTCAATTGGATTTAGATCAGGGGAACACGCAGGATGGGCCAAAAGAGTGATGTTATTCTCCTGGAAGAAGTCCCTTGTCCTGCGGGCATTGTGTACTGTAGCGTTGTCCTGTTGAAAAACCCAGTCGTTACCACACAGACGAGGGCCCTCAGTCATGAGGAATGCTCTCTGCAACATCTGGACATAGCCAGCAACTGTTTGACGCCCCTTCACTTCCTGAAGCTCCATTGTTCCACTGAAGGAAAAAGCACCCCAGACCATTATGGCGCCCTCTCCCCTGTGGCACGTAGAAAACATCTCAGGTGGGATCTGCTTGTCATGCCAGTAACGTTGGTAACCATCAGGACCATCAAGGTTAAATTTTTTCTCATCAATGAATAAAACTTTCTTCCACCTTTGAATGTCCCATGTTTGGTGCTCTCTTGCAAAGTCCAAACGAGCAGTTCTGTGGCATTCAAGGAGACGAGGTCTTTGAAGACGTTTTTGTTTTTGAAGCCCTTCAGTCTCAGATGCCATCTGATGGTTATGGGGCTGCAGTCAGCACCAGTAAGGGCCTTAATTTGGGTCAAGGATCGTCCAGTGTCTTGACGGACAGCCAATTGGATCCTCCGGCTCAGTGCTTATGAATTTTTTTTGGGTCTTCCACTTGACTTTTTTGTTCCATACCCCTCAGGATCATTTAAGAAATTCCAAATGACTGTCTTGCTGCGTCCCACCTCAGCAGCGATGGCGCGCTGTGAGAGACCCTGCTTATGCAGTTCAACAACCCGACCACGTTCAAAAAGGGAGAGTTTTTTTGCCTTTGCCATCACAACGTGTGACTACCTGACAGAAAATGACAATGAATCCACATCTTTGCACAGATTTGGCCTTTTAAAGGCATGTGGTCCTAAAATTTTGATCAGCTGAAAAACAGCCTGTTTCAGTTTATGCGTTATTTTCAATTAATTGAATGCTCAAAAAATGTTTTGTCTCACTCTCATTTCTTCTTGTTGCATGTTGAAGCTCTACATGGAACCTTGTAAAGATCCAACAATGTAAAATATGATTTTTTGCCATTTTTCAAGTGGTCTTAATAAACTTTTGATCAGGACTGTATTACAAGCAGATCGGACATCAGAACATGACAACATTTAATAGAAATAGGGTCAAACAGCCCAACTGCATATGTAATTGCTAAATTGCTAATCTTACTTTTTCCATAAGGTGAGCTCCGCAGGCTGTGCAGTGCACCTCTACGTGCTTTCTGTCCCACAATTCTCCAGGACATGCCCACATGATGGAGTAACGTCAGCAGGGCACTCAAGCTGAATGCGTAAGCACAGTTGGCCAAAAATGAAAATGTTTATATTGCAGGAGGTGCTCTTTAAATATTTAGAAACACTCACGACTGCAAGGCGGTATAATCAAGACCTTACTTTATTAATAAATTCTATCTGTGCCTCCTGTTTTATGTAGTAATTTGTATTCTTATTTTTTTCACATATATGATAGTACTATCTCTAGATTTCAATGATGTCATTTATATTTGAAAATCATTGTTTAAGTTGCCTAAGCAAAAGGCCAATTTACTAAAAGCTAAGCTGACCTCGGTTGTCATTGACCTTGATTGTGCCACCTATTCTTCTATGTAATGTAGCTGGAGGGATTGTCTCTTCTTGTTTCCACATCATAGGCTACATTTCCTATTGCTTTCTAGCTAATGTTACTGTGATTAAATATAGGCAGATGATCACCGGTCTAATCAGTGTAGAATGTTCTCAAGACACAGGACCCTTTCTAAAGCTAAGCATGCCTCAGCATCCAGAAAAAGAAGCTATTAAATGTCCTAATAAGTCCCTAATCCTTAAAGGGTAACTGTCATATATATATTTTTTTTTATGTAATTGGATTGGTCTGACTAAGTTTACCTTAGTTCCCTAGTTAATACTTTTGTATAGGTATTGAATTACCTAGTAATTGCAGCATGTTCTTTCCTCCCCCAGACATTTCAGTGGTGCGGCTAAAACAGCGTTGCTAGGTGTCCTCCGTCTCCTATCTTCTATATACAGAAGACGGAGGACGTAGTAGTGGGCAGTCCCGAACGCTGCATGCGTGCTCCCGTCGGACCGGGATAGTGCAGATATTCGTGATAAAAATTAGCGATTAGAATATTCACAATTAAAATTTGCGATTAGAATATTCGCAATCAAATACTCAGGAGGAAGAGGGCGTGTTTAAGTCTGGAGAAAGCCGTTTGGTTGGGGTGAGGCTGCGCGTTCCCGAAATGAGCCGAATGAATTCTGGGTAGTTAGGGAGGGAGGTATTAGCCTCAGGGTAAGGGCATCAGTGGCCATCTTGAGAAGATAGTCACAAAGAAGTCTTGTGAGGAGCGTTTGCTATGGACGGAATCTTATTAAACAAGTGGTATGTGAACACAATAATTAGTGATTATGGATTATCACCACAACAGCAACAACATATATGGAAATTGCATTTGGAGTGAAAATATGACAGTTATCCTTTAATAATTACATCAATATAATCAATATAGCAATCAATTACATGTATATGAGGCAATGGATTTTTGGAGTAGAACAGAATATATAGCCTTTCATATAGCTGCGCTGGGACTGAAATTCAGCCCTGGCATTTTGAAACAGACAGGTCCATTTCTAGGCTGTAAGAAGGTGAGGGGAGTGCAGTGTGACTATATATATAACATAATCATGGCTTTTCCTGGAATTACAGCTCGGTCCCATCAACTGCAATCTAGGCAATCCCTGGTACACAATGAAGTGGATGCTGCGCTTAAAGGATAACTGTCATATTTCTCTTTATTTGCTAGTTTATTAGAGCTAGGCATGTATACCTGAGTTAGTCTGTCAATGATTGTCAAAAGATCTGTAATTACCTTATAATAACAGCTTTCATTAATATCCTCTGTCCCTTTCCACTGCTCCCTTAAAAGACAGTTGCTATCTGTCTCCGGCTAGGAAAACAGTGGTAAGTGAAGAAACTAAAGATTGCTTTATGCATAATGCTGCAGCAGTGACATATGCTGAAATAGATTTTGTTTTATGAAAATATGACAGTTATCCTTTAATGTAGTCCCATAAGCCCTAGCCTTAAAGGGGCGCTGTGGAGGTCACTGTTAAGGGGGCAGGGGCTACTATTAAAGGGGCAGCTGCTGTAGAGGTTACTGTTAAAGGGGCGGGCAGTGTGGAGGTCACTGTTAAAGGGGCGTTCACTGTGGATGTTACTGTTAAAGGAACAGGCCGCTGTGGAGGTCACTGTTAAAGGGGCGGGCATTGTGGAGGTCACTGTTAAGGGGCCAGGGGCCACTGTTAAAGGGGCAGATGCTGTGGAGTTCACTGTTAAGTCAGCAGGGTACTGTGAGGTCACTGTTAAGGGAGAAGGGTACTGTAGAGGTCACTGTTAAGGGAACAGGGTACTGTGGCAGTCACTGTTAAAGGGACGGGTGCTGTGGAGGTCTCTGTTAAGGGGGAAGGGAACTGTGGAGGTCACAGATAACGGGACGGTCCCCTATGGAGGTCAGTGTTAAGGGGCGGGGTGCTGTTGAGGTCCCATTTTAAGGAGGCGGGGCACTGTGGGGGGGGTCAGTGTTAAGGGGTGAGGGGCTGTGGCGTTCACTGTTAAGGGGGCGGGGTACTGTAGTGGTCAATGTTATGGGGGATACTGTTAAAGGGGTGGGCTACTGTTACGGTCAAAGTTAAGGGGATGGGCTGCTGTTGAGGTCCCATTTTAAGGAGGCGGCGCACTGTGGGGGGGGTCAGTGTTAAGGGGTGAGGGGCTTTGGTGTTCACTGTTAAGGGGGCGGGGTACTGTGGAGGTCACTGTTATGGGGGATACTGTCGATATCTTTTAACGACACACACAGAAACATTAAATGAAATCTGCTCCTTCTGCTAGTAAGTAATAAATGTCTATAGCTGATAGTAACTCATTACCAGCATTTACTGTGAGCTGTAAAATGAATTACTACCAAAATAATGTATCACTCCAATATGAGAACCACAATAACACAATAGTATGAAAAAATATATCCTTTATTAATTCATCACAATTAGTATTAAAAATCAATAGCAGCGGCATACATGTACACACAAGGAACCCACTAGATCTATACTTTTTCTTATCATAAGCAGACTGAATGTGGACGGACAATGCCCCACTTCTGATGCAACCAACTAATCGCTAATATCCCACTATTCGCTAATTAAATGCATAGTGCAAATACCAATACAGCAAAGATACTGTGCAAGTAGACTGAATAATCTACTCAAGTACCACCAGCCTCATCCCTGGTCTGAACGTTCTCCAGCTCAGCAGGAGCAATTAAGTCACTGTATCACTCCTGCTGCTGGAGAGTGCAGAGGCCAGGGAATGGAGGAGCAGGGATTTGAAGGCTTTGTGCATCACTATTGCGTTCAACTGCATCTAAGTCCTCATTACGCATATACAGTTGAAATGGGACTGCAAGACAACTGCTAAAATCCTAAAATCCGAGACTGTTCTGCCAGATGCGGGATAATTAGGAGGTCTTTTTAACTCTGACACTGGCCCTATGTAGATAGATAGATAGATAGATAGATAGATAGATAGATAGAATATTTGTTGAGTATAGGTTTGTCTTTACTTTCCTGTGTCTCCAGTAGGTATTTCCCCAGTCATGGTTGTGGCCATCTCATTTACTAAACTGAGGTGTCAAGTCCTACTTTAACATCGGCAAATAGTAGTAATTCTGCCACACTAGATTTTCATTTGTTTATTACTTAACTTCTTACAACTTTTCAGGATGTGGGGTGTAAAGTGACACATAAAGCTGTAGAACTAGTAATCTTCTTGTTTTCTGTTATTTTTTTTAGTGTATTTTTTATTTGAATCCAAAATATTAGAGCATAACTCTTTTGTACATATTCTAACGAGGCTGTTTGCATTAAAGAGGTATTCCGATATGGTACATTTATGGCATTTCAACAGAATATACCAGTAATGTACAATAGGTGTGGGTCCCAATTCTGAGACCTGCTCCTATCTGCAGAAGAGTACACTGTTGCACCTGGTTCAAACTGATGAAATCGCACCACCTACGTCACATCGGTGCGCAGGGAACAGCGGGCAGGGAACCAGAGGCTCCCTTGTTCCGCTGGCGCTGCCACATGCTCAATTATATCTGTATGTAGTGGACACAGATACAATTGAGTTCAGGGGCTACAGAAACCAGCGTTCATTTTACTCACCCCTTTACAAGATATCCAAAAATTATTGGAGAGAAGCATTTCGTCTCCTAAACAAGGAGATTTACTTATGACCAAAAAGTTTACTATTGTTAACATACTGTATCCTTAGGATTGGTCATCAATATCAAATCAGCAGGGTTCTGGACTATACAGCACCGTGCACTATCTAGTGCCTGCTTTCTGCCGTTCTGATCCCAAATTCTAACTAAACATATGTGATATGTGTAGATGTACATACCTACACCTCTACACTTTGGTGCACGGACCTGCACACATGTGCCACAAGTATTAACACACCTTTTAATTAATGCAAGCAGGGTAGAGAATAAGACTGGCGTGTAAAACGAGGGTCTTGATAAATGTCCCTCATAATGTGTACTTTGACTACATATTTTAGCCAGGATCATGCAGAATTGCCTTAGATTGAAGTGAAATTACTCCTAGCAGATGTCACATATGGTAATACTTCTATATATATATATATATATATATATATATATATATATATATACAGTACAGACCAAAAGTTTGGACACACATTCTCATTCAAAGAGTTTTCTTTATTTTCATGACTATGAAAATTGTAGATTCACACTGAAGGAATCAAAACTATGAATTAACACATGTGGACTTATATACATAACAAACAAGTGTGAAACAACTGAAAATATGTCATATTCTAGGTTCTTCAAAGTAGCCACCTTTTGCTTTGATTACTGCTTTGCACACTCTTGGCATTCTCTTGATGAGCTTCAAGAGGTAGTCCCCTGAAATGGTTTTCACTTCACAGGTGTGCCCTGTCAGGTTTAATAAGTGGGATTTCTTGCCTTATAAATGGGGTTGGGACCATCAGTTGCGTTGAGGAGAAGTCAGGTGGATACACAGCTGATAGTCCTACTGAATAGACTGTTAGAATTGGTATTATGGCAAGAAAAAAGCAGCTAAGTAAAGAAAAACGAGTGGCCATCATTACTTTAAGAAATGAAGGTCAGTCAGTCAGCCGAAAAATTGGGAAAACTTTGAAAGTAAGGGCTATTTGACCATGAAGGAGAGTGATGGGGTGCTGCGCCAGATGACCTGGCCTCCACAGTCACCGGACCTGAACCCAATCGAGATGGTTTGGGGTGAGCTGGACCGCAGAGTGAAGGCAAAACAAGTGCTAAGCATCTCTGGGAACTCCTTCAAGACTGTTGGAAGACCATTTCAGGGGACTACCTCTTGAAGCTCATCAAGAGAATGCCAAGAGTGTGCAAAGCAGTAATCAAAGCAAAAGGTGGCTACTTTGAAGAACCTAGAATATGACATATTTTCAGTTGTTTCACACTTGTTTGTTATGTATATAAGTCCACATGTGTTAATTCATAGTTTTGATGCCTTCATAGTCATGAAAATAAAGAAAACTCTTTGAATGAGAAGGTGTGTCCAAACTTTTGGTCTGTACTGTATATATATATATATATATATATATATATATCACTTGAAGTGTATATAATTCATCAAAGTGAAAACAGCAACAGCTATAAGAATACATATTAAGAACTGACAACTACTATACCATTGGTGGTTCCAGTGGAGAAAGTGGCGTCTGTTACTAACCAGTGTGCATGTCCAGGCGACGCGTTGGTGCCAAACCACACGCCCTAGGGCGTCAGGCATGCGTCACCAGGTCGTCATCACACAAGTCACGTGAGCGCACTGAGAGGCATCATGATGACACGAAAGGGGTGGGGGGAGAAGAGCCAGTAAGTCACCTGACCAGCACACAGGATATTAAATGAACACAACATAAACAAGAAGCAATCCCCATGGTAACTGTCAACAATATACACTGCCTGTCCATTTAAAAAAAAGTCGCCACCAAAAGAAAAAAAGGTCACACACTCTAATATTTCGTTGAACCGCCTTTAGCTTTGATTACGGCACGCATTCGCTGTGGCATTGTTTCGATAAGCTTCTGCAATGTCACAAGATTTATTTCCATCCAGTGTTGCAATAATTTTACACCAAAATCTTGCATTGATGATGGTAGAGTCTGACTGCTACACAAAGCCTTCTCCAGCACATCCCAAAGGTTCTCAATGGGGTTAAGGTCTGGACTCTGTGGTGGCCAATCCATGTGTGAAAGTTTCATGCTCCCTGAACCACTCTTTCACAATTTGAGCCCAATGAATCCTGGCATTGTCATCTTGGAATATGCCCATGCCATCAGGGAAGAAAAAATCCATTGATGGAATAACCTGGTCATTCAGTATGTTCAGGTAGTCAGCTGACCTCATTCTTGGAGCACATACTGTTGCTGAACCTAGACCTGACCAACTGCAGCAACACAAGATCATAGCACTTCCCCCACATTGTGTGTGTGGAAATGCTCTTACCTTCACTATTAAACATAGCCCTGAGTTCAACTGTTTTTTTCCCGCCACATTTTTTCCTCGAATACGATGGGTCCCCACTATCCTTCCAGTTTTTAATAATGCGTTGGACAGTTCTTAACCCAATTTTAGTAGTTTCTGCAATCACCTTAGATGTTTTCTCTGCTTTATGCATGCCAATGATTTGAACCTTCTCAAACAGACTAACATCTTTTCCACGACCACGAGATGTGTCTTTCGACATGGTTGTTTAAGAAATGAGAAGCAACTCATTGCACCAGTTGGGGTTAAATAACTTATTGCTAGCTGAAAGATAATCGCCCATGCAGTAATTATCCAATAGGAGGCTCATAACTATTTGCTTAGTTAAATCCAGGTGGTGACTTTTTTTTTTTGGACAGGCAGTGTAGCTAGCAATGTGGGATCGCAACCAAAAGGCCATACATTATGACAATATAAAGGGGTACATATAAAAAGAATATACCTTAATACTTGTAAATAAATAAGTAAATAAGTAAACCATGGGCCCACATTAGAGTATACACTATCAGTGTTTGAAAGAAGAGACAGTCAGTGCTAGTGGCCTCTCGTCTTCCATCATTTATAATTCAATCAAAGTGAGAATAGAAGTTCAGTGACTGTCAGCGTCTAGGGTGTAGGGAGAGGGGATGGCCAGTGTCAGTGGCCCATCCTCAGTAACCAATTATGCCCCCATTCAAGGAGACACAGCTACGTGACCCCTCCCAAGGGGCCAAAGTTACTCCCTCTCAACACTTTGACATGCTGTCATGGTTTTTGTCCCTTAATTGAAGAAAGATCGATAATTAGAAAAACCTGGAACCCATGGTATAAAAGGACTGTAGGTGGGAAAAACCACCAACAGGTCAACCTAGACCCAAACATAGTAATATAAAAAGAATATCGTCCTATATGTGCCCTCGGAGGACAGTCCTGGAGGAACTCCAAACATGGCCATGAGTGAGTCCAAGGGAATATTCTTAGAAATAAACCAATACTGGAACCAATATGGTATAGAGATAAGATGTAGACAAAGGTAGTTCTTTTCTACAAAATAAGAAAACAAATATCAGTATAAGTAATATAAAAAAAGAAAAACATGACATCATTCATAATATCCTACAGCATATCTCAAGGAATAGGTTCCACCACAGGAAACAGTAGAGCCCCAAATCCTTCTATCCAAAAATAACCCATCTGAATTCTGCATTGAGGTCCTTAGGTCTGAGGGTCTGTAACCGGTATATCCATTTGAGCTCTTTTTGTTTGAGCACCAATTCTCTATCACCACCTCTCTTTAAGGGTGGAACATAATCCAGAATTCTAAATTTAAGATCCTTCTCCTTATGTCCTAGTTCAACAAAGTGTTTGGGGACTGGTAGGTCCTTCCTTTTCTACCGTATAGCGTACCTGTGTTGATTTAATCTTGTCTTCAAGTCCCATGTAGTCTCTCCAACATAGAGTAGGTTGCAAGGGCACTAAATAATATAAATCACATATGTACTGTCACAGGTTAAGAAATGACGGATGTCTTGACATGTTCCCAAAGTGGGGTGAATAAAGGTATTCATTCCCTTTTAACATGTATGAGCAATTAACGCAACTCAGACAGGGGTAACATCCCAATCTCTTTGTGCTAATGTAAGTTTGTATAACTCGATAGACACATCAGCCTTCACTAATTTATCTCGCAGGTTAGGTAGGCATCAATGTGACATCAGTGGAGGAATAGACAGTTCTTTAATATGTTTCAAATTACTAGTCAATATTGGCCAGTGTTTTTGGATGATGTTGCTAATTTGACTACTTTGCTCAGAAAAGGTAGAAACAAAGGATATGCGTGTAAAGGGAATCTTGTCTTTCTTTATCACAGAAGATTAATAAGTTTGAGCATGAGATAAATGTTTCTGTATAATTTGAGAGGGGTAACCTCTTTGTCTACATTTTTGTGACATTTCCTGGTACCTAATAGGAAGTTTCTTTGGGTCTTGTACAATGAGCTTGATTCTCAGAAACTGATTATAGGGTAAAGAATTAACCGTTGATCTTGGATGACAACTCTCATATTTCAGCAGATTTGTCACGAGGCGCCGGCTTCACGTTCCCCCTCCTTAGTGCCGCCGGAGCCCTGCGGCTAGTACGGAGCGAGGACGTGCGCTGCATCCTCGTCTCCACAGCAACGGGGGGGGGGGGGGGGGGCGGGGAGGACCCAGCCGCACTCACCTCCTCAGTGCGGTCGGTGTCCTCCACTCCCATGGCAACTGTAAGCAGTCCGTGCGATGAGCTCAGCTCAGCTGGTTGCAGGAATGAGTCATGTGGTGCTGGCCACGTCACATGACTCATTTTGCTGGGGAATGAGTAATGTGGCGCTGGCCATGTCACATGACTCCTCTTCCTCACTATATATACAGGCAACCTGCTGGCCACAGGTTGCCTGTGAATAAGGTCCTTTCCAGAGTTCCTCAGGGTGTTTCGGTGGCTTTTGACTCCCGACTCGTTTGTCGTCTCTGTCCTTGCTTGCTCCTTGTGTCCGCTTTGCTTCTCCTGGTTTTTTACTTTGGCTTGTTATTGACCCGTCTTTGCTTATCCACTGGTACTGTAGTTATCTCCTGGTTCTCACTCGGCTTGTTGACCATTCTATGTTTGTCTGTCTTGTTTGTCCCTCCGCACTTACCAAGGCTAGGGAATGCTGCCCAGTTGTGCTTCGTTACCTAGGACGGATAGTGCAAGTAGGCAGGGACAGGGATGTGAGTGGAGTCAGTGGTGCACCATCCCCTCCCTCTCTTTGTGACAAGATTGTTACAATCAGTGGGCTTAGTATATAAGTCTGTATTAAGACTCTCCCCTACAATGTGAACTGTTGTGTCAAGAAATTGACCATATTCAGTTGACGATATCAGAGTAAAACTGATGTCCGAATCAATTTGATTCAAATAATGATGAAAACTATGCAAAGCAGGTTCATCACCTGTCCAAATCAAAAAGATATCATCTATGTATCGCCACCACCCCAACACCTGGTTGAAGTGGTGGGACACATAGATGTATCTCTCTTCAAAAGCTGCCATAAATATATTTGCATACGTGGGCGCCATGTTAGACCCCATGGCAGTCCCACATAATTGCAAATAAAGCTGGTCCATAAATGCAAAATAATTATATCGCAGAACTAGGTTGAGTAACTCAATAATACATTCCTGACATTCCTTAGTGTATTGACTAGTCTCCGACATCTCTGTACTGCTGCAATGCCCCTATTGTGGTCTATTGAGGTGTATAAACTAATAACATTAAAAGAAACAAGTATACATTGTACAAGTAATGTGATGTTTGCAATTTTATCCCAAAAAAAAATCACCTGTGTCCCTAATAAAGGACTTGGTTTTGACTGCATAGTCACGTAGAATTTTGTAAAAAAAAATGGCAATGTTGGGAAAAAAAGGATCCTCTGCCAGAGACTAATGACTTGTTTATCCTGGGTAAGACATACAGCAGAGGTGTTCTAGGATGTGTGATACTGTAAATAAATATCCAAATTGAAAAGAGAAGGAGTCCAGCTTCCAAATATATGTGGTAACTTTATTAATTCAGTGTAGTAAAAAACAGAGACAATCCATGTCTACGCATTTCGGATCCCGTGATATTGATCCTTATTCATGATTAGGGATCAATATCACGGGATCCGAAACGCGTAGACATGGATTGTCTCTGGTTGTCCATGCCTCCTCCTATTGTAGCCAGGTGAGCGCACCACCCCTGTCTACTGTAAATAAATAGGTATAGAGATCTGCATCAATAATCCCTCCCTCTAGTGGCATCTAATTTTTACTTAATTAGTCTAGAGCAGGCATGCTCAACCTGCGGCCCTCCAGCTGTTGCAAAACTACAACTCCCAGCATGCCCGAACAGCCTACAGCTATCAGTCTACAGCAGGGCATTGTGGGAGTTGTATTATTTTTTTTTTTTAAAGAACGTTTTATTTATTTTCAAATGGATGGTTCATACAAAATAAGGCACCAATCCTGGTGCATCATAAGTACAAGAGGAAAAATAACAATGGATACACATTTCTGATACATTTTTGCAATTAATGAAAAGTAACATAGTCTGTGCTCCATTCATAAGAAACACCCCCCTCAACAATAAACCATGCCCCCCTCCCACCGCTATCTGGATGTGTATCCGTCCCAGATAATATCAATATACGTGTAAAACTACCCTCCATGAAGATTAAGTTACTTTCAAATTGTCCAGTTTCCCTTTCAAGTCAGTACGCAGATACCATTCTGTATATTGGAAGTTTTTCATAAGTTTCTGAATTTCAGCCTCCGGCAGCTGCTTACTGGTATATATTTTCCAGTTGTCGAAAAAGTGCGAGGTTCTACACGACTTTTGTTTTTCAGTTTTTAATTGGTCCATCAATAAGAAGTACCTCATTTGTAATTGAATTTCTGCAGCTGAAGGAACATTCGGTTGTAACCACGAGCATAATAAACATCTGAATGCCACCAATAAGGCTCCATCTACCAACCTAGGTACCACCACTTTATCCTGGAAGCTATGACACAATACTACCAGGGGGTCCCATGGTAGGTCCACGTGCCATATTTTCTTAATCCAGGCAAGAGTTTCTTTCCAAAATATACAGACTTGTGGGCATTCCCATATACAGTGATCCAATCCCACTTTAGGTATATGGCACTTAGAGCACTCTGATATCCTGTCAGGCAAGTTAGACTTGGATGGGATGTTAAATGCATAGATTGCCCTATGTAATAACCTAAAATTTGATTCCCTCCATCTTTCACAAGGAACTGCTCTTCTCACCCTCTCCCATCCTGCCATAATCTTATGATTTCACTCATTGGGTCCCAAAAGCGATTTCCATCCCTGGAATCTTTTAGGGAGCAAGTTATTGTTAACCCTTTCTCTCAGACTCCTATATATATCAGAAAGTGACAGTTTATTTTCTCTCTGTTTCAGTAGAGTATCAAAGGGATTAGAAATATATTCTCCCTGTGGGTCTCTCAATCTAGACCCACAGAAAGTCTTGACTTGGTAGTATTGTAGATACCCGCCCATGGAAAGTCCGAATTTATCATGCAGTTCCCTCAATGATAAATATCTAGGTTCTGTCTCGTGTATAATGTGCGACATTTTGTGTATGCCTAGCGACTTCCAAGCCTGGAACAACTTGCTCATTTTTCCTAATCCCATAAAGGCATGTGTTTAGATGCCAGAAATGAGAGACAAAACATTTTCCTTACCTCCTTCCAGGTGACTATTATGCCTCTGATCACTACTGCATTTTTTACATCAGGGTGTAGAGAACCTAGTTTGGAGTGAAGCAGAGAGCCAAGGTCCCATCCTCTCGCCAATTCTTTTTCTAAACTACAGTTAGAATAATGTGATGCGTATATTGAACACAGCTGACCGCCCCTTCACAAAACCTACCTGAGACGCCCCGATCAGCGTAGGCATAATATTTGCTAATCTATCCGCCATTATTTTGGAAAGTCATTTTACATCTACATTTATAAGGGATATAGGGCGGTAAGAAGCAGGTTGGAAGGGGTCCTTTCCTGGTTTGGGCAATAATTTGATATATGCCATATTACTCGTGTCTGTTAGATTATGACCACCTAGCACTCTATTATAGATATCTACAAGTAGCTATTTCTTCTCCAAGGATTTTATAAAATTCCCCCGAGAAACCATCCGATCCTGGGGCCTTCCCTGATTTCAGTGTTCGTATAGCTGACATCACTTCCTCAATCGTAATAGTTTGATTAAATGCAGCCAACTGATCTGTGTGAATGCTTGGAAGAGAGATCTTATTAAGGAAAACTGCAGGAGGGTGCTGGGCCTCGGGATCTCTAGTGTATAGAGTTTGATAGTATTCTCTGAAAATTTTCACTACCCATTTAGGATCTTTTTGAAGGTGCCCTTGAGAATCCTTCAATATCGGTAGGTGGATGGGACCCTGTGCACCTTTGGCCAACCTCGCTAGTAGCCTCCCTGACTTATTTCCAAACTTAAACAGCCTAGATTCCTTTTGATATCTATACATATCCTCCCATCTCCTGAACCACAGCTCAAACTCTTTCTTTGCTACCCCCCAAGTTAGTTTATTGTCCTTTGTGGGAGAGGCTAGGAATGCTACATAAGCTTTCCGTAGTGCCAGAGTTACTTGATCTAACTTTGCCTTGGTTTTAGTTTTTAGAGAATGTATATAGGATATGATCTTTCCCCGTATTACTGCCTTCGCTGTGTCCCAGAGAAGGGAGGGATTATTCTTATGTTCCGCATTATCAGACAGGAATTCTGTAATCCATCCCTCCAGTAAATCCCTAAAATTATAATTTCCTGAAAGAAAAGAAGGGAAGCGCCAAATAAAATCTGATCCCCTCTGTATCTGTTATTTTATGTCTACCTGCACTGGAGCATGATCAGAAATTGCCATGTCTAAGATTTTGGAGTGGTGGGTTCTGCACTGAATAGACGCAGAGACAAAAATATGATAAATTCTGGACAATGAATCATTTGGGAAAGAATAAAACGTAAACTGCCTTCCCTCTGGATTTTCTAGCCTCCAAGGGTCCACCAGATTATTGTCCTGTATAAATGTGGCCAAGACTCTTTGCGATATAATTTTCCCCATAGGAACTTGTCTATCCTCTCTAATGTCCACCCCAGCATTCATATCCCGTCCCACTATATAATGCGATGAGGTGTCTTTTCCCAGCAGAGAGTTGAGATTCCTAAAGAAAGCGCCATTCTCCCCATTTGGGCCATATACGTTCATTAGACAGATATCCCCCACAGGAGACTGTATACACAACTTTTGGTACCTACCTTTTTTGTCTGTCACATGGCTAAGTATTTTGTAATTCAGTTGTTTACTTAACAGGATAAGCGTACCTGCCTTCCTAGCTACTGAAGGCGACCCCACCACTTTTCCAACCCACATCTTTTCCATGCGGATAAAGTCCCCTTCAGCCAGGTGTGTCTCCTGTAACATAGCGATGTCTGGTTTAAATCAAT
The DNA here is from genome assembly GCF_905171765.1 of Bufo bufo. Classification (NCBI taxonomy): domain Eukaryota; kingdom Metazoa; phylum Chordata; class Amphibia; order Anura; family Bufonidae; genus Bufo; species Bufo bufo. The sequence goes on from NC_053390.1 coordinate 189,912,572, forward strand.
GTAAGTATTTAATAATCATATTACGTTTGGCAGGAGAACGCAATCCTTTAACATTCCAGGATACAACGCACATCACGGGACATCCACATGGAAATTATGCATGCAGGACATAGCGATACACATCCAGATAATAACAGTCCCCTAATCCCAAACCATCCCACAACTGATACAAATAACATGTCTAAAAGTAAATAGGCAACAATCCCTTATCAAGAAATAAGGCGAAGCCCTCCCTCTCCACCCTCCTCTAGTGAAATGAACGCTGACTTCACTTTTTTCCTGCCTGTGTGCAAACTTACACATACTTACTTCCCTGTAACGTATTCCCCGAACCCGGTCCCTGACCTAAGATAAGAACAACACACCCAACTGAAAATACGTATAGCTACGTTAATCAAAAGTGTCCCAATAATGTAACCGATGCAACATCTGTCACACAGTTTACGTGACTACAGAGAGAACAGATCGATGAACCATATTGTTCCAACGCATGAAATCTGGAGTAAGTTCAGTCTAACTGAGCTAAACCCAATATTAATCAAATAAAGATATACTCAAGTCTTATGATTCCTCAACCAGGCAACTTGACAGTTTCTGTATTATGATGACGTCCCGGACCTTTCCTCTGCTGTTCCATGTACCTCTTCGGACTCTGGAAATGATCTATTTCTCCACCTTTCCTACATGCTCTCTTTTCCGATGCTTGATCTGTGGCATCTAATGCTATCTGTAGCACGTCTGCGGCTTCCTCTGGAGCCGAGAAGGTTTGAGATGATCCATCCCACTTGAAGACCTTGAGCACCGCAGAATATAGGAGTGCAAACCGGGTATGCCTTTGGTATAAATCAGAGCAGATGACAGAAAAAGCTCTCCTCCTTTTAGTGACCTCCGCAGAGTAGTCCCCAAATATTACAATTCGTGAGCCTCTCAGCTCCACAGGTTCCGCGCGTTTTTTAAAGCTACGCAGAATAGCTGTTTTATCTTGGAAGTCTAGGTACTTCACCATAACTTGCCTCAGCCTGCGGCTGGATCGTGCATTACTTTTTTCAATGTCTGAGGCCTGAGTTCTCAGATCCGGTCCCAGCCGGTGGGCTCGTTCAACTTTACAGGGGCCACTCAGACCTAGCAATTCAGGTAACTCCTGTTCGCATATGGCATGCAAGTCTTTTACAGGAATTGCTTCTGATAAGCCGACAATCCGCAAATTGTTCCTTCGGGACCGGTTTTCAAGCTCTTCCACCCGATCCCAAAGTTTTTTGTTTTCTTGAATAAGGCCACAGATTTGCGTGATACACTACTCAGAGTACAATTCAAGGGTGTGCACACGAGTTTCCACCTCTGTCACGCGCGTGTCCTGCTTTTGCAGCGCCTCATGTATTTGCTGCATAGAAGTTTTAACTGATGCTTCTAGCGTGGCTTGTAACTTGAAAGTCAGTTGCAAGCAGCTATGCCACTTCCATCGCTAATAATTTATAATCGATCCCCCCTGCAGTACTCACTTCTTGTGTAGCATTATGGAAAGTGCGCTGTCTCCATCCTCAGTGCAAAGTGGGGGAGTGGCAGGCGCCATGTCTTCCTGGATCTGCGGGAATATCAGCCGAGGCTTTGGTCTTCATTTTCTTGCCCATAATGGTCACAAATCGGTCCATTCAACGCCCCAGGACCTTAGTAGTCATATGGAGCTATGCCTAGCTCCCAGTGGCCGTGTTCTCGGGCAATGTGACACTGATTTCGGTCAGGGAGTCTGGAGCTGCCGCTGTCTGCTGCTCACATGCAGGTGCCGGAACCGGAAGTCCCAGGAGTTTTAGTTTTACAACAGCTGGAGGGCTGCAGGTTGAGCATGCCTGGTCTAGAGATATCACATTTTAGGAGCCTGTGAAAGACACTGACATTGGCATCGCTCAACTGTCACTCAATCTCTGAGATATACCCAAATTTTTCCATGAGGACCACATCCCCACCCTTGTCAGCTGGTTTTATAGTCAATTTATTGTCTTTGCATTAAATCAGCAGAGGACATATTCAGGTCTTAAAGGTGACTTAATGGATTTTTGTTTGAGAATATCAATATCTGAAGTAACCGCTTTCACAAATGTGTCCAATGCTGATAAATTAACCTGTGGAGTGAATCCACTCTTAAGATGTAAATTCATCTGTTTTAGGGTCCATTCAGACATCCGCAAAATGGGTCCGCATCTGTTCCGCAATTTTGCGGAACAGGTGCAGACCCATTCATTTTCAATGTGCTGTCCGCATCCACAAAAAAATAGAAAATTTTCTATGAGAGTGCCTGCGATGTTCAGTCCGCACAGTGCGGAAAGCACATTGCCGGTGTCCGTGTTTTGCGGATCCGCAAAACATATACGGATTAGAGATGTCGCGAACATAAAATTTTTCTTTCGCGAACGGCGAACGCGAATTTTTGCAAATGTTCGCGAATGGGCGAACTGGGCGAACCGCCATAGACTTCAATAGGCAGGCGAGTTTTAAAACCCACAGGGACTCTTTCTGGCCACAATAGTGATGGAAAAGTTGTTTCAAGGGGACTAACACCTGGGCTGTGGCATGCCGGAGGAGGATCCATGGCTAAACTCCCATGGAAAATTACGTAGTTGACGCAGAGTCGGGTTTTAATCCATAAAGGGCATAAATCACCTAACATTCCTAAATTGTTTGGAATAATGTGCTTTAAAACATCCAGTGTGTGTATACCATCAGGTATGATGTTGTATCGATCAAGTAGTGCAAGGGTTACGCCCGCTTCACAGTGACAGACCAAACTCTGACAGACCAAACTCCCCGTTTAATGCACCGCAAACAACCGCAAACAGTCCATTTGCACAAGGTTGGATACCAAGCTAGCCATGTCCCGTTCCTTGTCCTCACTGACGTCATTGAAGGTCTCTTCCTCCACCCAGCCACGTACAACACCAAGGGTCCCCGAAAGGTGACAACAAGCCTCCTGGGACGCCTGCTGTGGTTGGTCTTCCACCTCCTCAAAGCCACCTTCCTCCTCTGACTCCTCTTCTTCAGACTCCTCTCTCTGCGCTGCCGCAGGTCCAGCAATCGACGACGACAAGGCTGCTTCTGGTGGTGATGGTGACCACAACTCTTCCTCTTCATGCTCATCTACGGCCTGATCCAGCACTCTTCGCAGGGCACGCTCCAGAAAAAACGCATATGGGATGAGGTCGATGATGTTGCCTTGGGTTTGACTGACCAGGTTTGTCACCTCCACAAAAGGATGCATGAGCCTACAGCCATTGTGCATGAGGGTTCAGTAACGCGGCCAAAAAATACCCAGCTCCGCAGAGGCTGTCCTCTTTTTTTTAAATTAAAAAAAATCTGTTCTTAAAATCAGTTCTTAACTGTTTTGTCTCCTATCAGGGGCCGGTGTATGGAATAGATTTTAGGAAACGGAAGATGGAAAAAGATGCTTTGTCGGTCCTCTTACTTCCAATTTGGGGCACTGCGCGTATGGCTTGCAATGTACTGTGCCACCAGATATGAGTGGTATGTAGTACTATTCCTATCAGTTTAATCCCTGTTACGTCCCCTATCAGGGGACGTGTATGGAATAGATTTTAGACAACCGCAAAGAGTTGTCAATAGTTGACACACTCATGACATAAATTTTATTCCTCTATGCGTCAATCTTGGTGTAGTGATGACTGTGCTCGTGCGCACGTTTGGGAGATTGCAGGCGATAGGGGGTTTTCAAAGCCTATGGTCGTGCTGAGGTAGTTCAGTGACAGTTAAGTGACCCAGAAAACAATGATTCTGCAGTGTGGGCCCATTGTTGGCCTAGTAGGCTTTAATGATCACCTTAGATGATCACAAAGAAAATTAATGTTTTTTCTATGCAAAATTATCCAGCCAATCGCTTTTGGTCTGTTCACAATGAAGCAATGACCTTATCATCTGGGGTGTGCCAACATTGCCATTGCCAACACACTCATAGATCTGGTCGCTTCATTGTGATACGCAAGCCCCTTCACCACAACAAGGTAACGATCACGAAGGGGAATTGACACATGTATGTGCCTTTTTTTTGTTTTGTTTTTGCAGCCACAGTGCAGCACCAGAGGCCAGAAAAATTAGGCATGTACACATGCCAGAAAAATTAGGTATTGTTGCAGCCGCTGCTGTACCAGCAGCCGAAAAAATTTATGTTTTCCAGGCAGAAAGTGCACTAAAACATTTTGGTTTGAACCCTAGTTGGTGGCGGATAAGTCATGCAAGTCATCCGGCATGCAGAGATAAAATACAGCAGCATGTGGACCATTTTTAGCCCAAGGCATGTCATCTCATCAGGCCTTTTTTAGTCAAATGTATCGCCCACTGTCAGTCCCTTCGGGATCCATGCCTCATTCATCTTAATAAAGGTGAGGTAATCTAGACTTTTTTGACCTAGGCGACTTCTCTTCTCAGTGACAATACCTCCTGCTGCACTGAAGGTCCTTTCAGACAGGACACTTGAAGCGGGGCAGGCCAGAAGTTCTATCGCAAATTGGGATAGCTCAGGCCACAAGTCAAGCCTGCACACCCAGTAGTCAAGGGGTTCATCGCTCCTCAGAGTGTCGATATCTGCAGTTAAGGCGAGGTAGTCTGCTACCTGTCGATCGAGTCGTTCTCTGAGGGTGGACCCCGAAGGACTGTGGCGATGCGTAGGACTTAAAAAGCTCTGCATGTCCTCCATCAACAACATGTCTGTAAAGCGTCCTGTCCTTGCCGGCGTGGTCGTGGTAGGAAGAGGATTACTTTCACCTCTTCCCCTGTTAGATTCCCGTTGTGCTGTGACATCACCCTTATACGCCGTGTAAAGCATACTTTTTAATTTATTTTGGAACTGCTGCATCCTTTCCGAATTCCGGTATTTCGGTAACATTTCAGGCACTTTCTGCTTATACCGGGGGTCTAGTAGCGTGGCGACCCAGTACAGGTCGTTCTCCTTCAGCCTTTTTATACGAGGGTCCCTCAACAGGCACGACAGCATGAAAGACCCCATTTGCACAAGGTTGGATGCCGAGCTACTCATGTCCTGTTCCTCGTCCTCACTGATCTCACTGATCTGTTCTTCCCCCCAGCCACGTACAACACCACAGGTACCAGATAGGTGACATAGAGCACCCTGGGATGCCTGCTGTGGTTGGTCTTTCTCCTCCTCCTCAAAGCCACATTCCACCTCTGACTCCTCTTCCTCAGACTCCTCTTCCAGCGTTGCCGCAGGTCCAGCAAGCAATGCTGATACGGCTGTTTCTGGTGGTGATGGTGACCACAACTCTTCCTCTTCCTAACGGCCTGATCCAGCACTCTTCGCAGGGCACGCTCCAGGAAGAAAACAAATGGGATGATGTCGCTGATGGTGCCTTCAGTGCGACTAACTAGGTTTGTCACCTCCTCAAAAGGACGCATGAGCCTACAGGGATTGTGCATCAGCGTCCAGTAACGTGGCAAAAAAATTCCCAGCTCCGCAGAGGCTGTCCTAGCACCCCCGTCATACAAATACTCGTTGATGGCTTTTTCTTGTTGGAGCAGGCGGTCGAACATTAGGAGTGTTGAATTCCAACGTGTCGGGCTGTCGCAAATCAAGCGCCTCACTGGTATGTTGTTTCGCCGCTGGATATCTGAAAAGTGCGCCATGGCCGTGTAGGAACGCCTGAAATGGCCACACACCTTCCTGGCCTGCTTGAGGACGTCCTGTAAGCCTGGGTACTTGTACAATCAGATTCAACACATGTGCCATGCACGGCACATGTGTTAAACTTGCCCAAATTCAATGCCGCCAACAAATTGCTTCCGTTGTCACACACCACTTTGCCGGTCTCCAGTTGGTGCGGAGTCAGCCACTGATCCACCTGTGCGTTTAGGGCGGACAGGAGTGCTGGTCCGGTGTGACTCTCTGCTTTCAGGCAAGTCAACCCCAAGACGGCGTGACACTGTCGTATCCGGGATGTGGAATAGCCCCTGGGGAGCTGGGGGGGTGCAGTTGATGTGGAGCAAGACGCAGCAGCAGAAGAGGACTCAGCCGAGGAGGTTATCGAAGAGGATGGAGTAGGAGGAGTAAAGGAGGTGGCAGCAGGCCTGCTTGCAAGTAGTGGCGGTGTCACCAACTCCTCTGCAGAGCCACGCATTCCATGCTTGGCAGCCGTCAGCAGGTTTACCCAATGCGCAGTGTAGGTGATATACCTGCCCTAACCGTGCTTTGCAGACCAGGTATCAGTGGTCAGATGGACCCTTGCCCCAACACTGTGTGCCAGACATGCCATGACTTCCTTTTGCACAATAGAGTACAGGTTGGGGATTGCCTTTTGTGCAAAGAAATTTCGGCCGGGTACCTTGCACTGCGGTGTCTCAATAGCTACAAATTTTTTGAAGGCCTCCACCAGCTTGTATGGTAAAAGCTGGCGGGCTAAGAGTTCCGACAAGCCAGCTGTCAGACGCCGGGCAAGGGGGTGACTCTGTGACATTGGCTTCTTACGCTCAAACATGTCCTTGACAGACACCTGACTGTGGGCAGATGAGCAGGAACTGCTCAAGGTGAGAGACGGAGTGGCGGATGGTTGAGAGGGGGCAAGAAGGACAGCAGTGGTTGACGTGGCTGAAGATTCTGGACCAGGAGGAGGATGGCGGCTTTGTGTTTGTGTGCTGCTTGTACTCATGTGTTGATCCCATAGGCGTTTGTGATTTAAGATCATGTGCCTTCGCAAAGCAGTTGTACCTAGGTGGGTGTTGGACTTCCCACGACTCAGTTTCTTTTGGCACAGGTTGCAAATGGCATCGCTGTTGTCAGAGACAGACACACAAAAGAAATGCCACACTGCTGAGCTTTGCAATGACGGCATTCTGGTGGTGGCAACAGCATGCGCTGATTGGCGTGCTGTCTGGCTGACCCCGGGTGCCGATGCATGCTGTCTGACTGTGCCACTAGCTCCTTGCGACAACCTCCCCCTGCTTCCAACTAATCTCCTCCTCCTCTCTGTCTCTCCATCTGAACTTTCCCTCTGTTCTTCTCCTTCTCTTCGAGCGGGCACCCACGTGACATCCACGGACACATCGTCATCATTAACCGCTTCACTTGTATCTGACAACTCAGCAAAGGAAGCAGCAGCAGGTACAACATCATAATCATCACACCGTACGTCCATGTGTGTAATGCTGTCTGACTGAGACATATCCCTGTTATCTACATCCTCTGGCAATAATGGTTGCGCATCACTCATTTCTTCCAACTGATGTGTAAATAACTCCTCTGACAGATCAAGTGAAGCAGCTGTGGTGCTAGTGTTGGTGGTGGCGGCAGGCGGGCGAGTGGTAACTTGAGAGTTGCCCGAAGCTGAGCTGGAGGAGGATGGTGCGTCAAGGTTCCGAGCGGAAGCTGTAGAAGATTGGGTGTCCTGTGTTAGCCAGTCAACTATGACCTCAGAACTTTTCGAGTTCAGGGTACGTGGCCTCTGAACACTGGGCATTATTCTAGGGCCAAAGGGAATCACAGCACCACGACCACGACGGCCCCTGCGGAGTGGCCTGCCTCTGCCTGTCATTTTTTTTAGATTAGTTTAGTTGTACTATGCGCGCAAGCTACTGTGACACCAGATATTAGTGGCACTGTGCACTGGCAGAAGTTGGAAGAGTAGACGCTGTAGGCCTGACACACACGCTTGCAGACAACTAACTGCTATTTAATCTATTACAGTCAAAATTATTATTATTTTTTTTTATGTAATCTACTGTGACACCAGATATGAGTTGCACTGGTGTGACACTGTGCACTTGCAGGGCCTGAAACACACACGCTTGCAGGCAACTGACTGCTATTATATTACAGTCAAAATATTATAATTTTTTTTTATGTAATCTACTGTGACACCAGATATGAGTTGCACTGGTGACACTGTGCACTTGCAGGGCCTGAAACACACACGCATGCAGGCAACTGACTGGTATTATTTTACAGTCAAAATCTATTATTATTCTTTTTTAATGTAATCTACTGTGACACCAGATATGAGTTGCACTGGTGACACTGTGCACTTGCAGGGCCTGAAACACACACGCGTGCAGGCAACTGACTGCTATTATTTTACAGTCAATTTTTAAAAAAAATTTTTGAAATGTAATCTACTGTGACACCAGATATGAGTTGCACTGGTGACACTGTGCACTTGCAGGGCCTGAAACACACACGCGTGCAGGCAACTGACTGGTATTATCTTACAGTCAAAATTATTATTATTATTTTTTATGTAATCTACTGTGACACCAGATATGAGTTGCACTGGTGACATAGTGCACTTGCAGGGCCTGAAACACACACGCGTGCAGGCAACTGACTGCTATTATTTTACAGTCAAAATTATATATATATTTTTTAAATGTAATCTACTGTGACACCAGATATGAGTTGCACTGGTGACATAGTGCACTTGCAGGGCCTGAAACACACACGCGTGCAGGCAACTGACTGCTATTATTTTACAGTCAAAATTTTATTTTATTTTTTAAATGTAATCTACTGTGACACCATATATGAGTTGCACTGGTGACACTGTGCACTTGCAGGGCCTGAAACACACACGCATGCAGGCAACGGACTGCTATTATTTTTACAGTCAAAATTGTTTTTGTTTTTTTAATGTAATCTACTGTGACACCAGATATGAGTTGCACTGGTGACACTGTGCACTTGCAAGGCCTGAAACACACACGCGTGCAGGCAACTGACTGCTATTATCTTACAGTCAAAATTATTATTATTTTTTTAATGTAATCTACTGTGACACCAGATATGAGTTGCACTGGTGGCACTGTGCACTTGCAGGGCCTGAAACACACACGCGTGCAGGCAACTAACTGCTATTATCTTACAGTCAAAATTATTATTATTTTTTTAATGTAATCTACTGTGACACCAGATATGAGTTGCACTGGTGGCACTGTGCACTTGCAGGGCCTGAAACACACACGCGTGCAGGCAACTGACTGCTATTATCTTACAGTCAAAATTCTTATTATTTTTTTAATGTAATCTACTGTGACACCAGATATGAGTTGCACTGGTGACACTGTGCACTTGCAGGGCCTGAAACACACACGCGTGCAGGCAACTGACTGCTATTATCTTACAGTCAAAATAGTTTTTAGTTTTTTTTATGTAATCTACTGTGACACCAGATATGAGTTGCACTGGTGACACTGTGCACTTGCAGGGCCTGAAACACACACGCGTGCAGGCAACTGACTGCTATTATCTTACAGTCGAAATAGTTTTTAGTTTTTTTTATGTAATCTACTGTGACACCAGATATGAGTTGCACTGGTGGCACTGTGCACTTGCAGGGCCTGAAACACACACGCGTGCAGGCAACTGACTGCTATTATTTTACAGTCAAAATTATTATTATTTTTTAAATGTAATCTACTGTGACACCAGATATGAGTTGCACTGGTGACACTGTGCACTTGCAGGGCCTGAAACACACACGAGTGCAGGCAACTGACTGCTATTATTTTACAGTCAAAATTATATATATTTTTTAAATGTAATCTACTGTCACACCAGATATGAGTTGCACTGGTGACACTGTGCACTTGCAGGGCCTGAAACACACACGCGTGCAGGCAACTGACTGCTATTATTTTACAGTCAAAATGTTTTGTTTGTTTTTTTATGTAATCTACTGTGACACCAGATATGGGTTGCACTGGTGACACTGTGCACTTGCAGGGCTTGAAACACACACGCGTGCAGGCAACTGACTGCTATTATTTTACAGTCAAATTATTATTATTATTTTTTAAATACAATCTCCTGTGACACCAGATATGAGTTGCACTGGTGACACTGTGCACTTGCAGGGCCTGAAACACACACGCATGCAGGCAACTGACTGCTATTACTTTACAGTCAAAATTTATTTTATTTTTTTAAATCTAATCTACTGTGACACCAGATATGAGTTGCACTGGTGGCACTGTTCACTTGCAGGGCCTGAAACACACATTCGTGCAGGCAACTGACTGCTATTATTTTACAGTCAAATTTTTATTTTTTTTTTTTATGTAATCTACTGTGACACCAGATATGAGTTGCACTGGTGGCACTGTTCACTTGCAGGGCCTGAAACACACACTCGTGCAGGCAACTGACTGCTATTATTTTACAGTCAAAATTATTTTATTTTTTTTAAATGTAATCTACTGTGACACCAGATATGAGTTGCACTGGTGACACTGTTCACTTGCAGGGCCTGAAACACACATGCGTGCAGGCAACTGACTGCTATTATTTTACAGTCAAAATTGTTGTTGTTTTTTTAAATGTAATCTACTGTGACATCAGATATGAGTTGCACTGGTGACACTGTTCCACTTGCAGGGCCTGAAACACACACGCGTGCAGGCAACTGACTGCTATTATATTACAGTCAAAAAAAAAAAAAAGCAGACTGATGTACTAGCCCTAAAAAGGGCTTTTTGGGGTGCTGTCAGGACGCTGTCCTTACAGCAGAGATCAGATGAGTCTTTCAGGACTGGAGTGGACACTGAATACACTTGCCTAGCTATCGATTTCCCTATTAAATCAGCAGCAGCTACACTGTCCCTCCTCTCACTAAGACTGCAGCTTCCGAATGAATCTAAAATGGATGCTGTCCAGGAGGTGGGAGGGTCTGGGAGGGAGGGTATACTGCTGATTGGCTGGAATGTGTCTGCTGACAGTGAGGTACAGGGTCAAAGTTTACTCAATGATGACGAATAGGGGGCGGACCGAACATCGCATATGTTCGCCCGCCGCGGCGAACGCGAACAAGCTATGTACGCCGGGAACTGTTCGCCGGCGAATAGTTTGGGACATCTCTAATACGGATGTGTGAATGGACCCTAAGAGTGAGTTACACTGACATTCTCAACTGAATACGTTCATTTTTTTGACACAACAGTTCACATTGTGGGGGATAGTCTTAGTGTAACTGTCCGCTTATCATTGTGGATCTTGTTCAGCACTTACTGCTGGGTGGAACCTTTCTGCCTCCCTTTGGTTCCCTGGGGAATGTTTTGATCAGCAGGATTACAAGACCACTCCTTCTTCCTGTCTTAGAAAGAAAGCCTTTTCCTGTATCTCAGATGCCACATGTTAGCTGTCTGCATAGGATTTCATGGAAGATGTCTGCAGAAAATCCCTAAAGCTTAAAGTTTGTACCCCCCTTGGCAAGTGGATCGAGGTATGCAGAAAAGTGTGCATTGTTATAAAGGTGTATATGTTCTAGAGATAAACCCTGTTCATGCTGTTTGGTTTTAAATACGCTATACTGTATAATCCAAGGCACTTTGCATGTAAATACAATTATTAGGAAGGAGGACGCTAAAATGGAGCAAAATAATAAATCTTTATTGTGCTCAATAGGGAAGGGGGTGAGACCTATCTAAATACATAGGGCCGAACCCGTCTATACAGATTTGTCCAGCCTCATACAAACACAATATCACTACCTAGATAGGAGGATTTGTCATAAATGTAATGAGGGGATAGACGGACTAATAATCTAAAAACCACCGCACTATTGATCGGATGAGGTGCTCCGAAAAGGCAGATCCAGCCTATACAATAATGATGTGCTGGCGGAGATAGATACTATGTGTAGCAATCCCTGGGAAGACTGTTATAATATGGAGATCCCACATATAACTCAGGGACTGGCACACATAACAAACACTGGTCTGACCAGTGACCGCAAATCACTGGGCAGCGGCGGTGAGTCACAAGAGCGGCCGTGCACTATGCCAACTCCCGGATTCTACCACCATAGGTGAGTAAACCACATAGACATTAGCTGGTGTTGGCATAAGTACTCCAACAACCAGCCGGTCTGATCATTGAGCTACGGCTCTACGCGTTTCTGTGCATCTGGTATGTGCACGTCATCAGGAGCCAAGTAGCCACTACACCTAGACTACCTAACGCCGATACCACAGATTTGAAATCGGCTATCAATGCAGTGTAATTAACAAGAATCACCGAAGCCTAGTGTGAGAGACGGTGTACTGTTTGTTATAAACATAGTATCGGCTCTGTAATGGCCGTTACAGAGCCGATACTATGTTTATAACAAACAGTACACCGTCTCTCACACTAGGCTTCGGTGATTCTTGTTAATTACACTGCATTGATAGCCGATTTCAAATCTGTGGTATCGGCGTTAGGTAGTCTAGGTGTAGTGGCTACTTGGCTCCTGATGACGTGCACATACCAGATGCACAGAAACGCGTAGAGCCGTAGCTCAATGATCAGACCGGCTGGTTGTTGGAGTACTTATGCCAACACCAGCTAATGTCTATGTGGTTTACTCACCTATGGTGGTAGAATCCGGGAGTTGGCATAGTGCACGGCCGCTCTTGTGACTCACCGCCGCTGCCCAGTGATTTGCGGTCACTGGTCAGACCAGTGTTTGTTATGTGTGCCAGTCCCTGAGTTATATGTGGGATCTCCATATTATAACAGTCTTCCCAGGGATTGCTACACATAGTATCTATCTCCGCCAGCACATCATTATTGTATAGGCTGGATCTGCCTTTTCGGAGCACCTCATCCGATCAATAGTGCGGTGTTTTTTAGATTATTAGTCCGTCTATCCCCTCATTACATTTATGACAAATCCTCCTATCTAGGTAGTGATATTGTGTTTGTATGAGGCTGGACAAATCTGTATAGACGGGTTCGGCCCTATGTATTTAGATAGGTCTCACCCCCTTCCCTATTGAGCACAATAAAGATTTATTATTTTGCTCCATTTTAGCGTCCTCCTTCCTAATAATTGTATTTGCTATATTAAAGGACGTGTACCTTAGACATATATAATTAATTCTGCACTTTGCATGTAACCATGTTTCTTTGAATGTTCAATGTAATTAGATGTGTGTGCAGACAACTGTAATTAACCCTGTAACCCCCTTTTTGGTGACAACTGTAAATAAGTGTGTTGTATGTCATTTACAGTTTTCACGGTGCTATGGTGCTATGGTGCTATGGTGCTATAGTGCTTACGATATTCATGTTTACAGTGCTCAAGGAGATAAAGAAAATAATATTCAACCCTGCTGCGCACCTTTGTTCCAAAAGAATAAAACTACTGCACCCGTCAGAAGCTCTCCTCTTGTTATTTATTCGATGCCAAAGGGGCCGTAACAGTGAAAACTCGTCGCTGCGGTGGAGACTCGACATCACCAGCTGCGTCGCTGTCTTCATCGAACTGTGAGTAAAGGCTTCCCAACGCCTCGCAAGACACGTGCGGACGCCATCTTGGCAACAGAGACTTGGATAAAAAAGTAAACGTGTCACGTGGACTTTTAAATATAGCGGGCTCTTTATATGTGATCCGGAAGCCGCCCTTAACTACTATGCGAGCCAAATAGTTAATATTTTGCTAAACCAGTGATCAAGTTATTATATTCGTGTTTAGAGGCCTAGTGTCAGATTTAAAGCAACGCTATCTTCCAAGTTCCTAATCCACTAAACTGCAGTTATTTACAGAAAGGGTTAATTGTCTGGTTAGAAAGTGTCAGCAGTATATTCGTTTAAAACATTTTGTAGTACTGTATGCATTGTTTGCTAATCTTTAGTTACAAGTGTGAACACCTGTTATCTGTCGTAGCCCTTAGTAGCAAGTTTGAGCCAACACTCATTCAAGTTAGGTTTCAGGCACACTCACACTTGAAAGGCAAAGGCACACTAGAACAAAATGTTGTCACCTGCTGAAGAAACAGACAAACCCACAGAGTCACAACAGGTACGATCCAGCTCTAGAGAGCGAAGCCTAACAGAAAAGGGCAAAGAAATGCACGAAGAAACAGTTAAGAAAAATGAAAAGGCATTCAACAAGGTGTGCAACTCTTGGAAGGAGCTAGCAAAGGAATGTAGGACAAAGGTAAAAGGTTTCTGCTCAACTGAAGACCTTAATACAAGATTGAAAGAGATTAAAGCCAAAGAAGCGTTAGTGCACCAACAGTATGAGTCCATGTGCCGAAATAATTCCACTACCCCGTACGTTGTTAAGAAAATGGATGCATGCACCGCGTTAACGGCTGAAATCTGCAACCTCATCAGCAAGCGGCTAGAGAATGTAGATGAAATCTTTAACGATCAACTTGAGAAGGAAAGAGTGAGGATGGTGCTTAATAAAGAAGAGCATGAGTCAGTCTTTGGAAACTCAGAAACAGATACTGTCCTCTCAGAGTCATTACCAGACTCCAACGCAAGCTCAAGAGCTACTTCCAGATCTAGCAAACGCGCTGACGCAGAAGCAGATCTTGCAGCCAAAATAGAACAGGCAAAGGCGACGCAACAGATGCGCGAGGAGCAAGCTAAGCTGAACAAACTAGAGGCAGAAATTAAACTGAAGTTGGATGAGGAAAAGACAAGACTACAACAGCTACAAGCAGAAAATGAAGTCAAGGTAGCTGCAGCAAGAGTGAAAGCCTACAACGCTTATGATAGTCTTGAAATTTACGAACAGGAGACAGACCACAATGTGCAATACCTCTGCCAAAATAATGAACCACGAAACTCATTGAATCCAAAGGCTGTGCCATTTCAACCTTCAAATACACCACTTGGGGTGTCAAGACCAAATGAAGAAGTTAGTCTAACCCCAGGACTTGCTTATCTCCAACCGTCTCCCTATACCTGAACCAACTGTATTCACAGGTGATCCTTTGAAGTTCATAGATTGGAAGATATCCTTTATGGCGCTGATTGATCAGAAACCACTCCCTGTGTGCGAAAAAATGCTGTACTTGAAGAGGTATCTCGGTGGTGAAGCTCGTAAGGCAGTGGAAGGGTTCTTCTACCGAAATTCAGAAGATGCCTATCTAGGTGCTTGGGGAATCCTACAGGACAGGTATGGAGGTCCATTCATAGTGCAAAGAGCCTTCAGAGAAAGGTTGGCTAAATGGCCAAAGATATCAGCAAATGACCCTGTAGCATTAAGAGAGTTTGCAGATTTCCTTCAAGGTTGTGTGGAGGCCATTCCTCATGTTAAAGGCCTAGCTATTCTAAATGATTGTGAAGAAAACCACAAGCTTCTCAAGAAACTGCCTGAATGGATCGTGCGCAGATGGAGTCGCATCGCCGTGGACGAGCTGGACAAGTCCCAAGAATACCCAACCTTTGCTCGTTTCACAGAGTTCCTGCAAAGGGAAGCTAAGATTGCATGCAACCCCATTGCCTCTCCTTTTCTCCTCAGTACCAAGACTACAGATGAGAGAATTCCCAAGAGAGCCAAGGCGCTCAACACAAGCACTCAAATGAAGCCCTCTACCTTCAACGTTCCAAATATCTCAGCTTCAAGACCGAAACCACCTTGCCTAGCCTGCAAAGACGAAACACACGGTGTCGCTAAATGTCCGACTTTTGCGGTAAAAACCATCGATGAAAAGTAGGCTTTTATTCACGAAAACCATCTCTGTTTTGGTTGCTTAAGAAAGGGCCACACTACAAAAGACTGCAAAGGAAGACACACGTGTAGCATATGCAGTCGACGTCATCCAACCTGTTTGCACATACAGAGAGACACTGAGCCTGTCAAGGCATCAAACGATGATTCAGTAGGCATGAGAAATAAGGCAAACGACAACGTTCCCAAAGTTATGTCCCATACTTTGACAAGACATACGTCTGCCACATCCTGCATTGTTCCAGTTCTGTTGTCAGCTACTACGGAGCCTCAGAGGGAAATCCTCACTTATGCCTTACTTGACACACAGAGTGATTCAACCTTTATTCTGGCAGACCTGGTATCGAAGTTAAGTGTGAGCACCAAGCCATTACAGCTAAGGCTCAGCACAATGACAGCGGTTGACACAGTTATTTCAAGCCAAATTGCTCACGGTCTGCAAGTGCGTGGCTTCAACTCCGAAGTTCAAGTTCAACTCCGTCAAGCCTATACAAGAGATTTCATTCCAGTAGATAAGTCTCACATCCCCACTAAGGAGACTGCACTCCAGTGGTCACACCTCAAACACTTGGCAAACAAGTTACAGCCACTTCAAGATTGCGAAGTAGGACTACTGATCGGTTATGACTGCCCATCAGCACTGGCTCCCTTGGAGGTTGTTATCGGCTCCGAAAATGAACCCTTCGCTCAAAAAACTATGCTCGGCTGGAGCATTGTAGGATCAGCAAATCCACATCTTGATAGACAGGGTAGCCAGAGCTTCGTACACAGAGTCGCAGTGAAAGAAATGCCAATGCCGCCGGTCGCTGATGTGTTAAAGGCTTTAGAAATGGACTTCATTGAAAGAAATTATGAAGATAAGTACGTGTCTCAAGATGATGTTCGCTTCGTGCAGTTTCTCTCGGAAACTATAATGAAAAGGAAAGATGGACACTACGAGATGCCGTTACCCTTCAAAGACAACAGTCAACTGGCACTACCAAACAATAAGAGGCTGGCCCTTATTCGACTTCATCATCTAAAGAAAAGATTAAAGGGAAATAGACAGTACCATGAACACTACACTGCATTCATGGAAGAAACAATCAGAAAAGGTGATGCAGAACCAGCCCCTTCATTATCAGAGGAAGAGACAGTGTGGTACATCCCACATCACGGGGTTTATCACCCCAAGAAGCCAGACAAGTTAAGAGTTGTCTTTGATTGTTCAGCAAAGTTCAAAGGCATCTCCCTAAACGATACCTTGCTGACAGGTCCCGACCTGATAAACTCTCTAGTGGGAGTCCTCTGTCGCTTCAGGAAGGAAGCAGTTGCTGTGATATGCGACATTGAAAAGATGTTCCATCAGTTCTATATCCCCTCAGAAATGCGCAATTACTTAAGGTTCCTTTGGTGGGAGAACGGTCAGTTGGAAACAGAACCGAAAGAATACACAATGGCAGTTCACCTTTTCGGTGCCAGCTCCTCTCCAGGATGTGCCAATTTCGGCCTTAAGTATCTTGCACGACAACACAAGTCAGAACATCCCTCAGCATCAGCCTTCATCGAGAAGAATTTTTATGTCGACGACGGCCTAACTAGCGTTCCAACAGTCAGCGAAGCTTCGAATCTAATCCTCGAAACTCAAGGATTATGTAAAAATGCCGGCCTACGACTGCATAAGTTCAACTCTAATAAAAGGGACGTCCTGTCCTGTATTGCTCCGTCAGAAAGAGCAACAACTAGTGTACCTGTCAAACTTAGCCCAGACTCAACAACAGAAGGACAAGTACTTGGCATTCAGTGGTCAATTGAAAACGACACCTTCAGTTTCAGTGCTGACATAAAGCATCAACCCTCAACTCGTCGTGGTATCCTGTCAGTCGTAGCCTCCCTTTATGATCCTCTAGGCTTCATAGCCCCCTTCATACTGAGTGGCAAGTGCATTCTCCAAGAGCTTTGCCGCAGAGGCATCAGTTGGGATGAAGCACTTCCTGAGAGCTTATGTCCACAGTGGGAGGCTTGGAAGAGTAGTCTGCAAGCTTTAAGGGAAATCAAGATACCCAGATGTTACCATCCCCCAGACTTTGGTAACAGAATGAAAGTGGAACTACACCACTTTTCCGATGCCAGCAACATAGGATATGGTGCCTGTTCGTACCTTAGGTACAAAAATTACAGAGATCAAGTCCATTGCAGCTTCGTAATGGCCAAGGCAAGAGTTGCACCAACGAAGATTGTGAGCATCCCAAGGCTTGAACTCTCAGCTGCCGTCACTGCAGCAAGGTTGAGTGTCATGTTGAAGGCAGAACTTGAAATAGAAGCTGACAAAGAGTTCTTCTGGACAGACTCCCAAGTAGTCTTAGCCTATATCAATAATGAAGCAAGAAGGTTTCACGTGTTTGTAGCCAATCGTGTTCAACTCATAAGAGAGATTACAGATCCAACCCAGTGGCATTATGTGGATACGACACAAAACCCAGCCGACCATGCATCCAGGGGTCTACATGTAGCGGATATCTCCACCTCAAGTTGGTTATCTGGGCCTAGTTTCCTTTGGAGATCTGAAGTGCACGCATCTTCAAGCTCTTCAGCAGAACTAATTGTAGGCGACCCTGAAGTCAAACCTGTTACAACCCTTGCATCACAAGCCAATGAACAAACTGATACTCTAAATCGTCTGAGCAGGTTCTCCAGTTGGTCAATGCTCATTAAGGTGATTGCAAGAATCAGGAGAATAAAAACGAAGACGTATCACTGCAGCAATCTTGTGTCTGTGGAGGAACGTAAGGAGGCCAGGGAGGTAGTGATAGGTCTAGTTCAACAGCAAGTTTTCCCCCAAGAGCTAAAACTCCTTCAAAGAGGAGATAGTCTCCCAAGTTCAAGCCCTCTTAGCTGCCTTGACCCCATTCTGGTTCAAGGACTTCTTCGTGTTGGTGGAAGGCTGTCAAGATCAACTCTTAGTCAAGAAACAAAGCACCCAGTCATCCTCCCAAAAGAAGGGCACATTACCCAGTTAATCCTGTCCCACTATCATGCAGCCATTCATCACCAGGGCCGCAGCCAAACTCTAACAGAACTCAGAGCAAATGGATTTTGGGTGCTTGGTGGAAGCAAGTCAGTCGCCAAGTTAATACATAAATGTGTACAGTGTCGAAAGCTCCGGCGTCCCACAGAGGAGCAGCGTATGTCAGAGCTCCCCGAAGAACGCATAGAAGTTTCAGCTCCCTTTACATACTGTGGTATGGACTGTTTTGGTCCCTTTATCACCAAACAAGGTCGAAAGGAATACAAGAGGTATGGTCTAATCTTCACATGCTTCTCCTCACGTGCAGTCCACATCGAAATGCTTGAAGATTTATCTACAGATTCCTTCATCAATGCCTTAAGGTGTTTCATCAGTTTAAGAGGAGCCGTTTGCCAACTTCACTGTGACCAAGGCACAAACTTCACAGGAGCAAAGAACGAACTTAAAGAAGCCCTGAAGCAATGTGACACAAAGGCACTAGAAACTTTCCTAGCTGATAAACAGTGTGAGTTTATCTTCAATGCTCCTTCCGCAAGTCATGCAGGTGGAGTCTGGGAACGTCAAATTAGAACCATTCGTAATGTGCTAAATGCTACAACAGTCCAATGTTCAAGTAGACTAGACGATGCTTCTCTTAGAACGCTATTTTATGAAGCCATGGCCATCGTTAACAGCCGTCCTTTAACTGTCGATGGAATCAATGACCCCAAGGCGCCAGAACCTCTAACTCCAAACCACCTCATCCTGATGAAATCCAAGGTTGCATTACCTCCACCTGGGAAATTCGTAAAGGAAGACGTATATGCAGCTAAACGGTGGCGTAGAGTGCAATATTTAGCAGAACAATTCTGGAGTCGGTGGAAAAGAGAATACCTCATAAATGTGTTTCCACAAGACAGAAATGGCACACACCTCGACGTAACCTCAAAGTAAATGACATTGTCATAATCAAAGATGATATGTCTCCCAGATGCCAGTGGCAACTAGGACGTGTAATTGAAACTACAATAGAAAAGGATGATCTAGTTCGTCGAGTCAAGGTGTTAGTAGGTGACAGAAGATTGCAAGATAAGAAGGACTATGTATCAAAACCTTCAATTATTGAACGTCCTATTCAAAAGCTAGTAGTCCTCATAGAAAGCAAATAAGTTCAGTTTTAGTGATACACTAGCATACCACCACACAAGACAGTAGCCAGTTACAGAGGTACCTATAAGCTAAATTGTTTATGATGTACCATGTTTTATAGCGGCCAAGGTTATGTTCCGTAAATTATGTATGACTTTTAGGTTATGTTCATCATAACATAATTTGGTGGGAGTGTAACTGTCCGCTTATCATTGTGGATCTTGTTCAGCACTTACTGCTGGGTGGAACCTTTCTGCCTCCCTTTGGTTCCCTGGGGAATGTTTTGATCAGCAGGATTACAAGACCACTCCTTCTTCCTGTCTTAGAAAGAAAGCCTTTTCCTGTATCTCAGATGCCACATGTTAGCTGTCTGCATAGGATTTCATGGAAGATGTCTGCAGAAAATCCCTAAAGCTTAAAGTTTGTACCCCCCTTGGCAAGTGAATCGAGGTATGCAGAAAAGTGTGCATTGTTATAAAGGTGTATATGTTCTAGAGATAAACCCTGTTCATGCTGTTTGGTTTTAAATACGCTATACTGTATAATCCAAGGCACTTTGCATGTAACCATGTTTCTTTGAATGTTCAATGTAATTAGATGTGTGTGCAGACAACTGTAATTAACCCTGTAACCCCCTTTTTGGTGACAACTGTAAATAAGTGTGTTGTATGTCATTTACAGTTTTCACGGTGCTATGGTGCTTACGATATTCATGTTTACGGTGCTCAAGGAGATAAAGAAAATAATATTCAACCCTGCTGCGCACCTTTGTTCCAAAAGAATAAAACTACTGCACCCGTCAGAAGCTCTCCTCTTGTTATTTATTCGATGCCAAAGGGGCCGTAACACTTAGTACTGACCTAATGTCACGAGGGTATCGAGAACCACGCCTGACTCCGTTATACCCGGGGTCAGGAAGTCACAGCGGTTGGCTGCACGCTCTATTTAAGATAGGGCTGTTTTCCTTGTGGTAGCTTTCTGGGTTTGCTTTGCAAACCCTTTTGGCTCACTCAGGGATCCGTAGCTCCTTCCCCTCAGCTGTTCCTTGTCCAGCACTCCCAAACCTCCTTATATTCCTCTCTCACACTTCTCTGGTTGCCAGAGATAGAGCTTCCTGCCTGGACATCTATTCTGACCTTCTGGAGCTGTGTTGCTGCGTTCTCTGGTAGTTGGTCCAGAACGCTACCCTCCGGATCCCTGTTGGACCTTTGTGGACTGCTGTGGTCGCCCACCTGGGTGTATGTGTTTGTCTGTATTTGTCTGTCCTCTCCCTGGTGTTTCCCTCTTAGTGATAGTGGTGCGGACTAGCGATCCCACCGGCCCGTTCACTATCTAGGGCTCATATTAGGGAAAGCCAGGGTTTAGGCACGTGATCGCCGCGCGGGTGAGGAACCCGTCTAGGGACGTCAGGGCAGTCAGGTGCCAGCCGCAAGGTGAGTTAGGGGTCACCACCTTTCCCTCTCCCTTGGGCAGGGCTTTCCCTGTTTTCCTCCCTGTGCGTGACGTCGGTCATTACACCTAAATACTAAGCCCACTGATTGTAACAATCTGCTAAAATATGAGAGTTGTCATCCAAGATCAACGGTTAATTCTTTACCCTATAATCAGTTTCTGAGAATCAAGCGCATTGTACAAGACCCAAAGAAACTTCCTATTAGGTACCAGGAAATGTCACAAAAATGTAGACAAAGAGGTTACCCCTCTCAAATTATAACGAAACATTTATCTTATGCTCAAACTTATCAATCTTCTGTGATAAAGTAAGACAAGATTCCCTTTACACGCATACCCTTTGTTTCTACCTTTTCTGAGAAAAATTGATTAGCAATCAGATTAGCATCATCATCCGAAAACACTGGCCAATATCGAATAGTAATTTGAAACATATTAAAGAACTGTCTATTCCTCTACTGCTTTCACATCAACGCCCACCTAAGGCTACTTTCACACTTGCATTTTGGACGGATCCGTTCAGATAATACAACTGTCTGCATCGGTTCAGAACGGATCCGTTTGTATTATCTTTAACATAGCCAAGACGGATCCGTCTTCAACACCATTGAAAGTCAATGTAGGACGGATCCATTTTCTATTGTGCCATATTGTGTCAGTGAAAACGGATCCGTCCCCATTGACTTAGGCTACTTTCACACCTGCGTTCAGTGCGGATCCGTCTTGTATCTGCACAGACGGATCCGCACCGATAATGCAAACGCTTGTATCCATTAATATGCACCATATTGTGTCAGTAAAAAACGGTTCGGTTTGGTTGGTGTTTGGCTCCACATCGTCAGACGGACACCAAAACGCTGCTAGCAGCATTTTGGTGGCCACCTGGAGGAGCAACGGAGCCAAACCGATGCATTCTGAACGGATCCTTATCCATTCAGAATGCATTGGGGCTGAACTGATCCGTTTTGGGCCGCTTGTGAGAGCCCTGAAACGGATCTCAAAAGCGGACCCAGAAACGCCAGTGTGAAAGTAGCCTTACATTGTGTGCCAGGACGGATCCGTTTGGCTCAGTTTCATCAGACGGAGATCAAAACACTGCAAGCAGTCCTTTTATACCATGGGTTACAGGTTTTTCTAATTATTGATCTCTCTTTAATTAAAGGGGTTGTCCGGGTTCAGAGCTGAATCCGGACATACCCTTATTTTCACCCAGGCAGCCCCCCTGAGGCTAGCATCGGAGCATCTCATGCTCCGATGCGCTCCCTTGCCCTGCGCTAGATCGCGCAGGGCAAGGGCTCTTTTGTTTTCAATAACACACTGCAGTGTGTTCGGTGACATCACCGGCTCTGATGGGCGGGCTTTAGAGCTGCCCTAGCCGTTTTACTGGCTAGGGCAGCGCTAAATCCCAACCGTCAGTGCCGGTGACGTCACCGGGCTTCCTGGCAGCCCCAGTACGTCACCGGATCTCCAAAAAATGCCTTTGAACTGCTCCGATGCTCCTGTCAGGGGGGCTGCCGGGGTGAAAATGGAGGGATGTCCGGGTTCAGCTCTGAACCCAGACAACCCCTTTAAGGGACAATAACCATGACAGCATGTCATAGTGTTGAGAGGAAGTAACTTTGGCCCCTTGGGAGGGGTCACGTATCTGTGTCTCCTTGCATGGGGACATAATTGGTTAGTGAGGATGGGCCACTGACACTAGCACTGACACTAGACGAGAGGCCACTAGCACTGACTGTCTCTTCTTTCAAACACTGATAGTGCATACTCTAATGTGGGCCCATGGTTTACTTATTTACTTATTTATTTACAAGTATTGGGGTATATTCTTTTTATATGTACCCCTTTATATTGTCCATATGTTTGCCTTTATCGTACTTTGGCATATAGGTGCTGTTCAGTACTGGATGACTCTCCTTGTTCATAATATATGGCCTTTTTGTTGCAATCCCACATTTCTAGCTATATTGCTGACAGTTTCCATGGGGATCGCTTCTTGTTTTTGTTGTGTTCATTTAATATCCTGTGTGCTGGTCAGGTGACTGCCTGGCGCTTCTCCTACCGCCCCTTTGGTGTCGTCATGATGCCTCTCAGTGCGCTCACGTGACTTGTGTGATGACGACCTGGTGACGCATGTCTGCCGCCCTGTGGCATGTGTGGTTTGGCGCCAACAGGTCGCCTGGACATGCGCACTGGTTAGTAACAGACACCACTTTCAGTTTCTCCACTGGAACCACCAATGGTATAATAGTTGTCAGTTCTTAATATGTATTCTTACAGCTGTTGCTGTTTTCACTTTGATGAATTATATACACTTCAAGTGATATCATTAGCACTGTTATGCACTAGTCACTTTATTTCTACCGCACTTATTGGACTTTTTTATTTGATCTTCTATTGAATCATGGTATATTGGACATTTGATGCTACAATCATGTAATGTGTGTTTATTGATGAATTTATTTATGGTTTATGTATACAATCACAGTAATTGATATTAATTATGCAATTATGGATTTTGATTACCCTATGGGTACATATGACCACACTCAACATCATTTCATTTGCTTGACAAAGGCCTCTTTGTGCTGGGCTGATAAACGGGTCTAACACCCTTCACAGATACTGGAGTGCTGCCTCATCATTTGCTATTATATATTGTGGGGTTTCGCTCTGGTAGATAGGGTAAGCGGACGCAGTACAGAGGCAAAATACAAGTTCGTAACTCAAACTTTAGTTTTTATTCATACTTGCGGCAGTTGCATAAAACAGCACTTCACTTTGCCGTTTTTGGTGTTAATTCACACACGAAAGGAAAGTTCAATTTGTGCAAAACAACATGTCACTTTGCAGTCTTTGGTGTTAATTCACACACAATGGAAAGTTCATATTGCACAAGTCACCTTGTTGGCAGTTCTGCCTCCAGTAGTCTACAGCAGGCTTTAAGGGGCCTGTTCCCCTTGCACATGGGTCTCAGCCCTCCAGTCCGGCACAAAACCTCAGATCCCAACACAGAGACTCAGCTGCTGAGCCCAGCTGCCTATTTAAGGACAGCCAGGTGCTGTCAAAACCAAACGCTTCAGGTTAGAATATACTAAAAGAACTGTGTACATGACTGCCCCCTGCTGCCTGGCAGGTGCTGCCAGGCAGCAGGGGGCAGCCCCCCCCCCCCTGTAGTTAACACATTAGTGGCCAGTGGGCCCCCCCCCTGTAGTTAACACATTGGTGGCCAGTGCGGCCGCCCCCCCCTCCCCTGTAGTTAACTCATTGGTGGCCAGTGGGCCCCCCCTCCCCTGTAGTTAACTCATTGGTGGCCAGTGGGCCCCCCCTCCCTCCCTCCCCTGTAGTTAACTCGTTGGTGGCTAGTGGGCCTTCTCCCCTCCCTCCCCTGTAGTTAACTCGTTGGTGGCCAGTGGGTCCCCCCTCCCTCCCTCCCCTGTAGTTAACTCGTTGGTGGCTAGTGGGCCTTCTCCCCTCCCTCCCCCTCCTAATTAAAATCTCCCCCCTATCATTGGTGGCAGCGGAGTGTACCGATCGGAGTCCCAGTTTAATCGCTGGGGCTCCGATCGGTAACCATGGCAACCAGGACGCTACTGCAGTCCCGGTTGCCATGGTTACTTAGCAATTTGTAGAACCATTATACTTACCTGCGAGCTGCGATCTCTGCGTCCGGCCGGGAGCTCCTCCTACTGGTAAGTGACAGGTCCGGCCGGGAGCTCCTCCTACTGGTAAGTGACATGACCTGTCACTTACCAGTAGGAGGAGCTCCCGGCCGGACCTGTCACTTACCAGTAGGAGGAGCTCCCGGCCGGATGCAGAGATCGCAGCTCGCAGGTAAGTATTATGGTTCTACAAATTGCTAAGTAACCATGGCAACCGGGACTGCAGTAGCGTCCTGGTTGCCATGATTACCGATCGGAGCCCCAGCGATTAAACTGGGACTCCGATCGGTACACTCTGCTGCCACCAATGATAGGGGGGAGATTTTAATTAGGAGGGGGAGGGAGGGGAGAAGGCCCACTAGCCACCAACGAGTTAACTACAGGGGAGGGAGGGAGGGGGGGCCCACTGGCCACCAACGAGTTAACTACAGGGGAGGGAGGGAGGGGGGGCCCACTGGCCACCAACGAGTTAACTACAGGGGAGGGGGGGGGGCCCACTGGCCACCAATGAGTTAACTACAGGGGAGGGGGGGGGCGACCGCACTGGCCACCAATGTGTTAACTACAGGGGGGGGCCCACTGGCCACTAATGTGTTAACTACAGGGGGGGGGCTGCCCCCTGCTGCCTGGCAGCACCTGCCAGGCAGCAGGGGGCAGTCATGTACACAGTTCTTTTAGTATATTCTAACCTGAAGCGTCCCCATCACCATGGGAACGCCTCTGTGTTAGAATATACTGTCGGATTTGAGTTTCACGATGTAACTCAAATCCGACGGTATATTCTAACATAGAGGCGTTCCCATGGTGATGGGGACGCTTCAAGTTAAAATATACCATCGGATTGGAGAAAACTCCGATCCGATGGTATATTAACTCCTGACTTTACATTGAAAGTCAATGGGAGACGGATCCGTTTGAAATTGCACCATATTGTGTCAACGTCAAACGGATCCGTCCCCATTGACTTGCATTGTAATTCAGGACGGATCCGTTTGGCTCCGCATGGCCAGGCGGACACCAAAACGACTATTTTTTCATGTCCGTGGATCCTCCAAAAATCAAGGAAGACCCACAGACGAAAAAACGGAGACGGATCACGGAAAACGGGACCCCGTTTTGCGGACCGTGAAAATATACTGTCATGTGCAATAAGCCTTAATGTGACCTATAAACTGAACCACTCAATTGAAAAACAAACTGAAATCTTTTAGGTGGAGGGAAGAAAAAAATAATAATAAAATAATGTGGTTGCATAAGTGTGCACACCCTCTTATAACTGGGGATGTAGCTGTGTTCAGAATTAAGCAATCACATTCATAATCATGTTATATAGGAGTCAGCATACACCTGCCATCATTTAAAGTGCCTCTGATTAACCCCAAATAAAGTTCAGCTGCTGTAGTTGGTCTTTCCTGAAATTTTCTTAGTCGCATCCCTCAGCAAAAGCCATGGTCCACAGAGAGCTTCCAAAGCATCAGAGGGATCTCATTGTTAAAAGGTATCAGTCAGGAGAAGGGTACAAAAGAATTTCCAAGGCATTAGATATACCATGGAACACAGTGAAGACAGTCATCATCAAGTGGAGAAAATATGGCACAACAGTGACATTACCAAGAACTGGACGTCCCTCCAAAATTGATGAAAAGACGAGAAGAAAACTGTCTGGGAGGATACCAAGAGGTCTACAGCAGCATTAAAGGAGCTGCAGGAATATCTGGCAAGTACTGGCTGTGTGGTACATGTGACAACAATCTCCCGTATTCTTCATATGTCTGGGCTATGGGGTAGAGTGGCAAGATGAAAGCCTTTTCTTACGAAGAAAAACATCCAAGCCAGGCTACATTTTGAAAGACGAGAAGAAAACTGGTCTGGGAGGCTACCAAAAGGCCTACAGCAATATTAAAGGAGCTGCAGGAATATCTGGCAAGTACTGGCTGTGTGGTACATGTGACAACAATCTCCTGTATTCTTCATATGTCTGGTCTATGGGGTAGAGTGGCAAGACGAAAGCCTTTTCTTACGAAGAAAAACATCCAAGCCAGGCTACATTTTGAAAAAACACATCTGAAGTCTCCCAAAAGCATGTGGGAAAAAGTGTTATGGTCTGATGAAACCAAGGTTGAACTTTTTGGCCATAATTCCAAAAGATATGTTTGGCGCAAAAACAACACTGCACATCACCGAAAGAACACCATACCCACAGTGAAGCATGGTGGTGGCAGCATCCTGCTTTGGGGCTGTTTTTCTTCATCGGGAACTGGGGCCTTAGTTAAGCTAGAGGGAATTATGAACAGTTCCAAATACCAGTCAATATTGGCACAAAACCTTCAGGCTTCTGCTAGAAAGCTGAACATGAAGAGGAACTTCATCTTTCAGCATAACAACGACCCAAAGCATACATCCAAATCAACAAAGGAATGGCTTCACCAGAAGAAGATTAAAGTTTTGGAATGGCCCAGCCAGAGCCTAGACCTGAATCCGATTGAAAATCTGTGGGGTGATCTGAAGAGGGCTGTGCACAGGAGATGCCCTCGCAATCTGACAGATTTGGAGTGTTTTTGCAAAGAGTGGGCAAATCTTGCCAAGTCAAAATATCCCATGCTGATAGACTCATACCCAAAAAGGCTGAGTGCTGTAATAAAAATCAAAAGGTGCTTCAACTAAGTATTAGTTTAAGGGTGTGCACACTTATGCAACCATATTATTTTATTTTTATATTTTTTCTTCCCTCTACCTAAAAGATTTCAGTTTGTTTTTCAATTGAGTTGTACAGTTTATAGGTCACTTTTAGGCCTCATACACACGACCGTTGTGTGCATCCGCGTCCGTTCCGTCATTTTTCACAGTTTAGCGGAGGTCCCATTCATTTCTATGGAGCTGTGAAAAAAAACTGAAATATTACCTGTCCTATTCTTGTTAGTGGAAAACAGAGGACGGACCCATTCAAGTCAATGGGTCCGTCAAAAAAAACAGATGCACAACTGGTATGTCGTCCGTGTTCGTTTTTTTCTACAAGACCTTGGTGCAATAAAATTACACTTTTCACTAACCTTCCTTTTTTCCCCCTGTCAGACAAAAAAAAAGGAAGACACAAGGAAACACAACTGAAGCAAAATCGGACACGGACCACTGAAGCCAAATCACTGACAGTGAAAAAACACGTCGTGTGCATGAGGCCTAAAGGTGGAAAAAGTTCTGAAATTATTTATCTTTGTCTCATTTTTTTACATCACAGAAACCTGACATTTTAACAGGGGTGTGTAGACTTTTTATATCCACTGTATATATATATATATATATATATATATACACACAGATTCTGTACTTGATTGAGAATAGCTATAAATTAATTAAAACAAATTGCAATTTACAGCAAGGCATGCGCTTACATGAAGAGTTCTGTTTAGTTTCCAAATAACAAAGAACATCTCATATAAACTCAATATATTCATATTCACTGAATGAAGCACAGAGGGTGGCATATATATCGAAATATCCTAGCATTCTGTGATTATCTGATTAACCTAAGGGCCACGGTGTTAATGGACCATTGTTGCGAATTTTCAAATTTTGTCATAGCAAAAGAAAAAACACGCAGTCTTTGTGCAGAGAGAAGACTGTTCTGCCCGTCACTGTATGGGCTATTGTTTTATGGCTGAGTGTGTGTGCAATAAAATGAATGTCTATTCTATTGAAAACAATGCCCCCATGCTTTGCCTAAGCAAGAAAAAAATTATAATAATAATTGGACGTGTCCTCATTAATTAGCAGTGTTTGTTTTTGTTGGTCTCTGCTATTTGCAAAACCGCAGATGTGTTTTCACAGATATTATTATTAGTTTTATAATAATTTCCAGTAATTACAAGGATTACAAATTTTCTGCAAACCTTTGTCTAGGGGTTTTCCGTTCTTCTGACCCAGTTTGTTTACTTTTCTGAATGGTGATGTAAACCTGGCCTTAGATGCCTCATTGGACAAGCTCAAACTGGCCCACCAGAGAACCTTTCAATGGTCCCAGACGCTGACATACTATGGGGTCACTTTATACAAAAATTCTCCAGCAGAAGAAATCCCCAACTGGAGCCAAATTGCACAAGAGTCTATTTCTTATGGTTAATTCCCAAATACAATTTATGGGAATAATGGCAGTTCCCCAATAAACAAGAGCAATGGTTGAGATACTGGTATAAGCCTGTACTGTGTTTGTACAAAAACAATAGAATACGTAGCTCACAAGATTACCATTCGATCACAATTCACCATTAGAATAGTCAGTTCAATACAAAGCAGGTGTATAACATTATATTCACTCAAAATATTCAAATTTTTTAATTTATGTTGATTGAAACAATAGGTTTCCAATGGAATGCTATTGTTTTTCATTGCTATCTTGCTTGATACATTTCCATTGTTTTGTTGCAATCACTGTAATAACCCCTTCACTTTATGTACAAATCAAAGTAGGTCTTACAGGGTCTATTCCAGATAGCGACATATATTCTTTTTTTTCTAATCCATTTTTATTTTCTGATTGGAATTTTTTTTTTATTATTGTTCATAATTATGGGGGCAGCCATCTTGTCTGAGCTTTTGTTCACATTTAGAAACATGCTTTATGGCAAGGACCATATGCTTACTAGACATGAGATGTTCACTGGGAGGGAGAATAGATAACGTGTAATTTTACCCATTGTGAATGGTGGATCCTGTGCAGGGGTGTATCTAGACTTTCTGCTGCCTGAGGCAAACATTTAAATGGCCCCCCCCCCCCCATGCCAAATTCTCAACCTAACCCCCCTCTCTCCAGCCGTAGTGTTAAAGACATACATGGATAACATTAAATACAGCGCTACAAAATATACAGGGTAATACAGCGCCACATACTGTGCCTCTTACATCCAGTGACATCTTCTCTGATATAGATGTTCTCCTTCCTCATCTTCTCCATTGGAAGCAGACCACCTCGACAACTTCTTTCAGCTGCGTCTCTGCAGAGTTTTGCACACAGACATCTTAGATTCCTCACTTTTTCATCCTCCTGTAGGTGCCCCAACATTGTCATCCTGCTGCTACCCCCAATACTGTGTCAGCTGTGCTCCACAATACCCACAAAATATGCTGCATAAAAAAAAGCCCTACAATAATAACGGCCCCTATAAAACCCCCAGCAATAACAATGCCCCAGTTGTGCAGTCCCGTAATTTACATCATTCTTCTCCCTCCAACATGCAGTCCAATGTAAATAACATTATTCCCCTCTCCCCAGCTCCCTCCAACATACAGCCCCAATCTCCACAGAGCCCATGCTACCTTGATGTCCGGCCACAATTTCATGTTTCCTGGGGCCCAGACTCTTTGGCAGTATTGAAGTCCTGCCAGTTAATGGCAGCACTGGTGGGTCAGTGAGATTGTCATGTGATATGTCAGTGGGGGCAGGCATATCGGCAGACAGAGTGGGGCGGGCAGTGCCTGACTGCATAGTCCCTCCCTAGTGGAGCGAGCAACAGAGTAGATGACTCAGGAGCAGGGAGTGCGGCTAAGTGCAGGTATTCACTGATAGCAGCCCAGGATTCAGTCCCTCTCTCCCTTTAGCTGAATGCTGCTGGTGCTGATCAGTTGTTTAGGTGCAGCGATGCACCCTGTGACAGAGCATAGAGTACAGTACTCACCAGGGGCGGATTAGGGGTACTGTGTGGGAATTACCCTTCTAATCCAGTACACACTGATGTGTCAGCTCTTAATCTAATTGGTCTCTTTTCTTAATCTACACTGGAGGGAATATTAATAATTGGTTACTGCACACAGGCATTGATGTCACCATACACTATACAAAATAATGTTACACGTAATATATCCTGGATTACATACAGGTCCATACCGTACTACACATCCCACATGTTATTACATACAGGCACATGGTGTCATATAACCCAATTATGACCTTATCCTTTTCGTAAGTAAATAAAAGATTAGACACATCTTGAATAAATATTAAAGTTTATTTTAATAGTGGAATTGGCCATGGTGCCTAATGTTACCTGTACTTATTACATCAAACGCCATTGTTAAAACCAACCAATTAGTATATAAGAATTACCAACAACAACAATTAGTTCGCCCCCAAGGGCTACTTTACCCCATACTTAGCACTGTGACGTTTTTAGGAAAATAAAGGGAGGAAGGGGGGTTTGGGAGGGGGTTTCTTCACTGCCACTTACTTGAATGCGCAGTAACGGTCTTTCCTCTTCTTTTATAGGTACCTATATCATGTGATCAACAGTTGCTGTCTCCTCCAATCAAGATTCTCCATCGGTGTCTTCAGCCATCCCCATCTGAATCCAGGTAAGTAATAAAACATCTGTAAATATTTGCGCATGTAGATAGTGGGTTCAGGACACCATATCCCACCTATTTGCATCTGCAAATATGGATTAGCCATACTACCCATAACATAGGTTATTATATACAGGCACACAGTGCACAGCACATCACACATGTTATTACATACAGGCACATAGTACATATCACACATCTTATTACAAACATCTAAACATCGCATATGTGCTCACTTTTATGCAGGATTCCTGGGGCTCCATCATGCAGTGGAAGGGCAGTCCTGCAGCTAGAGGGGTGGGCACAAGCCAGTACTGAGCACCCTCTACTATGCCAGATCTAACACTGCATCTCCTGACAACCCACCCCCTCCCTCTCCGACCTCGACCCAGACTACACTGCTGCCTCATTACACCAGCCCTGGGAAGCTCTGGCTGTTTAAACATGAGCAGCTGGATAAGAAGGTAAGGGTTAACAGAGCACCAGCTAGCCAAGAGGAAGGGGGGGGGGGGGGTCACTGGCCAGCATTTCTGTAGTCTGGGTTCCTCTGACCAGGAGCAGGATGGTAGGAGGAGGATTCTTTTTCTTATGAAGTCCATATCAGGCTGCTGTGAGTGGGACCGCAGGGCTGGCAGCAGTAATAGAGTCCACTAGCAGTGCTGCCCATTGCCTAATCGACAGTCCAGCTATTAAAGGGGTTCTCCAGGAATTTAAAAAAATGAAAATACTTAAATATTATTTTATAATAAATATATTCACAAATACCTTTCATTACTTAGAATGGCTTGTTTTGTCTAGGGAGTAATCATTAGGAGAAATAAAATGGCTGCTGTCCTATTAGTACACACAAATCCTGTCCTAATCACACAGCCGGGCAAGTTACTCCATAACACTGAGGAAAAAACTTGATTTAAACATTGGGTCAGTCTGAGGATGAATTCCCTTTTAAAAAGTTAAAGGGGTTGTCCGGGCTTTTAACATTGATGACCTATTCTCAGGATAGGTCATCAATATCAGATCTGCAGGGGTCTGGCACCCCCGCTGATCAGCTGTATGAGGAGACAGCTATCGCAGTGTACACGTGCCGCCCATAGACAGCAGTGGTGAGCAGGAAGAGAGATGGTAGACGGCACAAGCACGTGCCGTCTCCTCATACAGCTGATTGGCGGGGGTCCGACATCCGGCACCCGATGAGGATAGGTCATCAATATTAAAAGCCCCAACAACCCCTTTAAGGATCACAACCTGAATTTCCAGACCTCAAAGCAAAATTTTTAAAAGGACCCCCACCAGCCATGTGCCAAATACTGATGTCTTGTTATGTGGTCGTAGCTACCATGGAAACAGGGAAGCAGCTGCTATGGGGCCCAAACTGAAGAAGTGGCGCGGAAGGTGGACAAACTGATTTATTATTAGTGCCCAGGAAGGGAGTGGTGAGTATGGGGCTCCTAATCCCAGCACTGGTGTAACTTACCGCTCCCTGGTCTTCTTCTCCGGGCGTCTGCACTGAACTAAGTCCTGGCAGCGCACAGCTTCAGGACGGGACATGGTGAGCATAGGAGTGCACTAAGACCTGATGCTGAGCAATGTCAGGTCACAGTGAAGTGAGTACCTAGACACAGTGCTGCATGCAGAGCCTCCTGTACATGGGTGAGAGTTGGGTATTGTTTTGGTTCAGTCTGAGGTCTGCATTAAGGGGAACGAGGGAGGGGGCACCCCCATTCATAAATTTGCTATGGGGCCCCTGGTAAGATTGATTCATATGGAAAGTTGGCACAAGGTTAGGCTGTAAGATAGAGTCTAGAAATCTATAAAGTGCTACAACATGATTGCAATAAACGGCTCCACATTTACAATGAAACTCTAGAACACAAGCTGCTGCTCTAGTAAGTTATATAGAAGAGGAAATCTCAGGAGGAACATATCCAATATTAATATGGGAGAAAAAAGAGAGAAGATATGAGCCTATGTACAGTATGTTCATACTGAAGATGACCGAGTGACTAGAAAACTCAACTCTAAAATGACTGACTGTGGTTTTAACTTACAGTTACAAAAGCTGTAGCAAAACTGCAACTCAAACAGCTATTCAACAAGTAAAATAGTGGGCAGGGAACAGGAATATTTATACTGATGTGAATTTTATTACTTTATTTCATTTGGTAGAGTTGCATTTAACTCGTACAGTTTGTCCTGTTGACATTAGTTATTTCAGTCTTGTAGGTATCCTGATGGTGTTGATCATCTATATTCTTATTATACTCTTTGGTGGTCAGCCAGACTGAAAATAACCTATCAAGGGGTTTATGCTACCTGAACCACTGCAGCATTAAATGTCGCCAGGCACCATCATTACAGATAGCTATGTTTTGCACTAAAACCCTTTGGTGTTTCAGAGAAAACATAGCTTAAAGGAAATGTGTTATCATAAAATGAACTCAAGTTTTTACGTTATACAATTTTTATTTTTTTTACATTTTCCATATCCCAATCTATAAAATCTTAAAATCCTGCAGTTTTCACACAGTCCGCTAGACCTAAAATATGTGAACACTTCCTGTTCTTTGAGAGCAGTCGCATAGGCCATATACACAATGGACGGGCAAGGACTCATTGACTTCTATGGGGAGGCATGCACTGTGACCTGTGCAGAGGTCAGGAGGGAGGAGAAAGCTGTGGTATCACCTATTGTGAATGGTGGATCCTGTGCTGTCTATAAAAATTGGTACTTTATCTGTCATTGTATTTTTACCTGTTATAATAATGCGATGGAGAATGAAAAGTTACCTATGCAGAAAATAATTTTTTAGCATATTATTAGGCAAAAACGGTGCATCATGAAAAACTGCATGATTTTAAAGCGGCTTCATCACCAAGATCAACCCTATTAAACCAGACATCATGCTAATTAAAACAGTACCTTTCTTTTGTCTATATGCTAAACAGCTACAGAGAAATCAGCATTTTTATTAATATGCAAATGAGAGGTTTGAGCACCGGGAGGTGGGGCTGAATGCTTTGAGCACTGCTTTGTAACAGCCCCTGTGCTCTACACACTCTCCCCTCCCCTTAAATCACAGGTCTAGACATCCTGAGGGCAGAACTGTGTCCTAGCATCTACATCATATTATATACACTATGTACCACAAAAGCTAATCTACATATTTCTGCTTTCTGTTCACAAACACAGTATATGATTATAAAGATACTAGTAATATGT
This sequence comes from Bufo bufo, assembly GCF_905171765.1. Taxonomy (NCBI): domain Eukaryota; kingdom Metazoa; phylum Chordata; class Amphibia; order Anura; family Bufonidae; genus Bufo; species Bufo bufo. The sequence continues at coordinate 189,946,823 of NC_053390.1, forward strand.
GTAAGCTTATAAGCATAGAAAAAACATGCATCTCTATTTGGTACTGCTATAGCTTGGTGATAAGTACATGGTTTTGCATGTAGAGAGCCCAGGTTTGAATCTTGTGTCAGAGTTTGAAATATGTCAATTTCAATAAACAGAAGATATAATATCAGGACAGATGAGTATAATAATCCTGTTTTGCCAGATTTGGGCATGTTCCTTGATATCCTCAATATAAAAGATAAAGACTGTATATGTAAATGTATGCATTATACATTGTCATATATTACATATATTACTGATGTTAGTTTTGTCACTGCACTAACTAGAGCTGTTTCTCAGGGAAGAGGTCACATCAGAAGGAGCATAATATGGACTGTATATCTTTATAGCTGTCGAAACTCTAATTTTCTGATATAGACCTCCAAATCCTCTGCACAGACACACTGTTGAGTTAAATGTTAAATGGGGTTAAGTGGCCATCACTTTTCAATAAGTAATGACCATTGAAGTCAATGGAAGCAGTGTGATGAGCTCAGTACACTACAAATTAGAAGGTGCTGTCTGCTTTCAGCATTGGTGCCATTGCCGAACAGTTGACTGGCAGTTGTGCAGGACTCCAAAAATCAGCTAATGATGGCCTATTCTGAGGCCATCACTTAATAAAAGGTAAACAACCTTTTTAAATTTCTTCCTACCTACAGCCACCACTAGGCAAAGCATATATGCTTCCTGAATACAAGTTACACATTGATCTGGATAATAAAAAAGTATGTGGTAAGCTCCTGCACTTCTCCTGTTGAATGCTGCACACAGACATCATTGTATCATGTTACTGTATGGCTTTATGAAATTAAAACTGTGTCGAAATAGCACAATGTGCAAGGTCAAGTGTGAGACAAAAAAAGTGGCAATGAGATCATTTTGTCCACATAGAAAAGCCCCCCGATCATGATAAAGAATATTCACAGTAACATATCCATCTGTGAGGGAAGCTGGAAACCATATGATCTCTTAAAGGGGTCATTTCATGATTAATGTAAAAAATGAAAATCAGACAGTATATAGTACATGACAGTCTCTTTCTAACAAAGCTAGAACCAGCCCTGTACCTCACATGGACCCAGAGATCTCCCCATTAATTGCTCTGCTACATTTATATCAAGCTGGCAGCTCAGGGGGAGTGTCTTTTCTGCTGCAGCTAAGGGGGCGTGTCCATGTTCTACCTATCACAGCTCAGAAGGCAGTTGAAGGATGAAACTGAGCATGTGCGGCCTTCTTAGTGAGCCGGATAAAGAAATAAGAAAAAGAACAAAGAGCAGGTGGTGCTATACAGATACATTTTATTGAATAACTCTGTGGCTATACAACATTTTTATTTACATGCAATTACAAATAATTCAAATCCAGGTGCTGGTTTGAAAACTGTAGAATATTTTTCCATGGGAAAACCCCTTTAACTATATGATGTTAGAAAATAAGCCTTCACATCAAAGAGAAAAGGCTGATCCCCATAAACTTTCACAAGGTTTAAAGCGGTTGAAAATCCTTTGCAAATTTACGTAATTTTTTCAACAATTGACCAGCTGATTTGGATCTATTCAGAAAATGAAAATTTTTCAGTTTCTTGAACTTGTCTTTTTTTAAATTAAATTAGAAGGACGTTCAGTCTTTTTTAAAACTGAATTAGAAGAACATTCAGTCTTTATTTCATGTTTTCTTTATAAAATGTTGCTAGAGCAGTGCTGTTCTGTTAATGTGCTTAAAATAGCAGATGTTTCACACATCCCAGGATGCATCATGGAGAGTAGAACAGTGTCGAAATAGCACAATGTGCAAGGTCAAGTGTGAGACAAAAAAAAGTGGCAATGAGATCATTTTGTCCACATAGAAGAGCCCCCCGACCATGATAAAGAATATTCACAGTAACATGTCCATCTGTGAGGGAAGCTGGAAACCATATGGCAGCATGTCATCATTAGCACTAATGACATTCTGCTATTAGTGTTTCTATTAATTAGAGATAGCAATGTGCAATGGCAGCTTACCAAATTATTTCTTAGCAAAGGTGTCTTAGAACATGTAGCTTATTATAAAGCATGCACATCCACATCCACATGAAAACGTGACAAGCCAGCGATACACAATATCAGGAAGAAGGTACATACATTTATTATATTTACCACACACAAGCATAGCCAGCTCCCCCACTGTGTTCTCCTGGCCACGTGCATCAATATAGCGGTAAAGAACGCAGGGTACACAGTAACATCAACAAAAGCAGGGTTCATTACTTGAATAGAAGAATAGAATCCAGCACCCAAGGAAAATTAAAACTGCTACTTTGTGGCTTTATTCATTGTTTGCTGCCAATGTTTTACCATGTAATGTAATAAAGTACATAGCTGGGAGATGTTGGGAAGCACAGGAGAGCCCATAAGGCTTGGCTTGCCTAGGGTGACTAAGGCTACTGGGCCGCCACATGGACATATATTCATGGCCAAAAGTCTTGAGACACACATTTTGTTTTTCAGAAAGTTTGCTGCTTTAGGTTTTATGGCGGCAATTTGCATTAACTCTAGATTGGTATGAAGAGTGATCCAATGAATTTCAATTAATTGCAGAGTTATTCCTTTGCATGAAAATTAATTACAAAAACCCAATTTCTACTGCATGTCAACCCTTCTACAACATGACCTGCTAACATCACTTCATTGATCTTCTCATTAGCTCAAGAGAAAGTGTTTACAAGCATAAGGCAGCTGATACCACTCTGTCATGCTGATTGAATTAGAAGAGAAGACTGGTTGCTTTAAAAGGTGGTGGTGCTTAAATCATTGTCTTCTTCAGTTAACCAAGGTTACCTCCAAGGAAACAAGTGCAGTCATCATAGCTTTGCATCAAAAGGGCTTCACAGGCAAGGATGTTGTAGCTACTGTACAATTCATTCCGGGGACCCACTACACAGATGCATACAAATATTACCCATTCACACAGCAGCAGACAACAGCAAGCTGTTACAAGGTTATTAATTATAGGGGTCCCTTCAGCAACTTCAAGAAGACGGTCCCTAGAAAATGAAGATACTGGCTGGCCTGCCTCGTTGTCAAGAAGTCATCTCAGCCACCGATGCATCTATAGTAATAAACTGTTAGATAATCTACCTAGTTATTTATATGAACATAGGCTAGTTGAGATGCTGTAGAATGCCTGTCTATATGTAGTGCAGTTACTCTACTGTGCTATGTGCCATTTGTGCAGGGGTGGGGGAATAGAAGCCCACTTTGCTTCAGGGGCCCATCAGGGGATTCACCTGTACCCCTGTGGGCCAATCCGAGTGTGGAGAGTGGGCTCATTTAAAATTTTGCCAACATTGCCATGAATAAAGAATAGTATCAAAACATCTTCCAAGAGCAATTTCTCCCACCCATCCAGGAGCAATTTGGTGATGAACAATGCTTTTTTTCAGCATGATAGAGCACCATGTCACAAGGCAAAAGTGGTAACTAAGTGGCTCAGTGAACTAAACATTGAAATGTTGTCCATGGACAGGAAACTTCCCAGAACTTAATCGCATAAAGAACCTGTGGTAAAGACTCAAACAGTGGGTGGACAAACAAAAACACAGAAATTGTGATAACCTCCGAGCACTGATTAGACAAGAATGGTCTGCTATCAGTCAGGATTTGGCCCAGAAGCTGGCATCCAGCATGCCAAGGCGAAATGCAGAAATCTTGAAAAGGAAGGGTCAACACTGGAAATATTGAACCGTATAAACTTTATGTATTTTACCATAGAAGCATCTGACAAAAAGACCGAAAAGCACTGAAGCAGGAATCTTGTGTGAAAACCAAAATTAGTTTCAGCCTTTAAAACTTTTGGCCACAACTGTACCATTCTGAAGCTGACTGTCATATTAGAAGACACAGTCATGCATAGCCTTTCACAGTTCGACTGTGACTCAGTCATATAATGTCAGGGCAAAATAGTAACACTCCGCCCTGCCATTTTATTCATGTATTAAGATTGTACTACAGGCAAAGATTCACCCGCATCATGGTTGACATGACTTTAGTCTTGTGTTTCCTCTCATATGTAATATGGGGAAAGCAGTAGTCTAGAATGTTCCTCTTGACTGGGCTATCCTGATCCTTATCAACCTCCCCAGGCTTACTCCAACTGCAGATATGGGCAGGTAGTAGAGCACCGGGACATAGAGATTTGTCAAGCATTTCTTTTCTATTTTCTGTTTTAAAGTTTATCTAAAAAGTTGAGTAGGTTTGTGAATAGTTTTCTGACTCTAGCATCTGCCAATCAACAGTTAAAGAAGCCCTCTCCTGACACGTCTGTTTTACCAACTACTTACATCCCCACTGTAATAACAATATTGAGCATCTATTCTTATGACTGTTTTGTACAATTCATTTATTATTCCTAGAAATTATGAAAGCCTCAAACAATAACCAGGGCATGTCAATACACATTTATCACCTACAGAAAGCTCCCAAAAGGAGCAGCAAAGCAATGCCCAAAAATAGTAGATAAAAAAATATAAAGTTTATTAACAATAGAATCAAAGATACATAATTAGAAAAACATGATTGGGACAAAAACATCAAATAATGGTAAAAGTAGCCATGATTGCTGTACCAAGAAACTGGCCCTCTGAGCGCATGACACCAAATGAGATATAAAACATGTCAAACATCCAAGTGATCTGCTAAATGCTCACCAATGTTCCAATTATTCTACTATATTCAGATAAGCAGATAAGTTCAGTGAACAATTTTTCTCACATGTCCTAAGTTAAGATGGAACTTTGTGTTTTGGTCAGATGCAAAATATGAAGTCACACACTAGAGATGAGCAGGAACAGTGTTTTTTCAATTAAATTCATCAAGTTCTAATGTTCAAAATGGCAGCCCAGAAACTAATATAGTAGATATTATTTAAGGAAAAATGTGTACTATCAATGCAAAGCTGATACTGCTGATTAAAGGTTATGATTAGAGTTGAGCGAACACCTGGATGTTCGGGTTCGAGATGTTCGGCCGAACTTCCCGGAAATGTTCGGGTTCAGGATCCGAACCCGACCCGAACTTCGTCCCGAACCCGAACCCCATTGAAGTCAATGGGGACCCGTACTTTTGGGCACTAAAAAGGCTGTAAAACAGCCCAGGAAAGAGCTAGAGGGCTGCAAAAGGCAGCAACATGTAGGTAAATCCCCTGCAAACAAATGTGGATAGGGAAATGAATTAAAATAAAAATAAAAAAAATAAAAATGACCCAATATCAATTGGACAGAGGTCCCATAGCAGAGAATCTGGCTTCACGTCAGCAGAGAATCAGTCTCTTCATGCCATAGCAAAGAATCTGGCTTCATGTCAGCAGAGAATCAGTCTCTTCATGCCATAGCAGAGAATCTGGCTTCATGTCACCCACCACTGGAAGAGGCCACTGTCACATATTTAGGCCCCGGCACCCAGACAGAGGAGAGCGGTCCCGTAACAGAGAATCTGGCCTTATGTCAGCACAGAATCTGTCTTCATGTCATAGCAGAGAATCAGGCTTCACGTCACCCACCACTGGTACAGGCCACTGTCACACATTTAGGCCCAGGCATCCAGGCAGAGGAGAGAGGTCCCGTAACAGAGAATCTGGCCTTATGTCAGCGCAGAATCTGTCTTCATGTCATAGCAGAGAATCAGGCTTCACGTCACCCACCACTGGAACAGGCCACTGTCACACATTTAGGCCCAGGCACCCAGGCAGAGGAGAGAGGTCCCGTAACAGAGAATCTGGCCTTATGTCAGCGCAGAATCTGTCTTCATGTCATAGCAGAGAATCAGACTTCACGTCACCCACCACTGGAACAGGCCACTGTCACACATTTAGGCCCAGGCACCCAGGCAGAGGAGAGAGGTCCCGTAACAGAGAATCTGGCCTTATGTCAGCGCAGAATCTGTCTTCATGTCATAGCAGAGAATCAGGCTTCACGTCACCCACCACTAGAACAGGCCACTGTCACATATTTAGGCCCAGGCACCCAGGTTAGAGGAGAGAGGTCGCGTAACAGAGAATCTGGCTTCATGTCAGCACAGAATAAGTCTTCATGTCATAGCAGAGATTCAGGCTTCACGTCACCCACCACTGGAACAGGCCACTGTCACACATTTAGGCCCAGGCACCCAGGCAGAGGAGAGAGGTCCCGTAACAGAGAATCTGTCCTTATGTCAGCGCAGAATCTGTCTTCATGTCATAGCAGAGAATCAGGCTTCACGTCACCCACCACTGGAACAGGCCACTGTCACACATTTAGGCCCAGGCACCCAGGTTAGAGGAGAGAGGTCGCGTAACAGAGAATCTGGCTTCATGTCAGCACAGAATAAGTCTTCATGTCATAGCAGAGATTCAGGCTTCACGTCACCCACCACTGGAACAGGCCACTGTCACACATTTAGGCCCAGGCACCCAGGCAGAGGAGAGAGGTCCCGTAACAGAGAATCTGTCCTTATGTCAGCGCAGAATCTGTCTTCATGTCATAGCAGAGAATCAGGCTTCACGTCACCCACCACTGGAACAGGCCACTGTCACACATTTAGGCCCAGGCACCCAGGCAGAGGAGAGAGGTCCCGTAACAGAGAATCTGGCCTTATGTCAGCGCAGAATCTGTCTTCATGTCATAGCAGAGAATCAGGCTTCACGTCAACCACCACTAGAACAGGCCACTGTCACACATTTAGGCCCAGGCACCCAGGCAGAGGAGAGAGGTCCCGTAACAGAGAATCTGGCCTTATGTCAGCGCAGAATCTGTCTTCATGTCATAGCAGAGAATCAGGCTTCACGTCACCCACCACTGGAACAGGCCACTGTCACATATTTAGGCCCAGGCACCCAGGCAGAGGAGAGAGGTCCCGTAACAGAGAATCTGGCCTTATGTCAGCGCAGAATCTGTCTTCATGTCATAGCAGAGAATCAGGCTTCACGTCACCCACCACTGGAACAGGCCACTGTCACATATTTAGGCCCAGGCACCCAGGCAGAGGAGAGAGGTCCCGTAACAGAGAATCTGGCCTTATGTCAGCGCAGAATCTGTCTTCATGTCATAGCAGAGAATCAGGCTTCACGTCACCCACCACTAGAACAGGCCACTGTCACATATTTAGGCCCAGGCACCCAGGCAGAGGAGAGAGGTCCCGTAACAGAGAATCTGGCCTTATGTAAGCGCAGAATCTGTCTTCATGTCATAGCAGTGAATCAGGCTTCACGTCACCCACCACTGGAACAGGCCACTGTCACACATTTAGGCCCAGGCACCCAGGCAGAGGAGAGAGGTCCCATAACAGAGAATCTGGCCTTATGTCAGCGCAGAATCTGTCTTCATGTCATAGCAGAGAATCAGGCTTCACGTCACCCACCACTGGAACAGGCCACTGTCACACATTTAGGCCCAGGCACCCAGGCAGAGGAGAGAGGTCGCGTAACAGAGAATCTGGCTTCATGTCAGCACAGAATAAGTCTTCATGTCATAGCAGAGATTCAGGCTTCACGTAACCCACCACTGGAACAGGCCACTGTCACACATTTAGGCCCAGGCAGAGGAGAGAGGTCCTGTAACAGAGAATCTGGCCTTATGTCAGCGCAGAATCTGTCTTCATGTCATAGCAGAGAATCAGGCTTCACGTCACCCACCACTGGAACAGGCCACTGTCACACATTTAGGCCCAGGCACCCAGGCAGAGGAGAGAGGTCCCGTAACAGAGAATCTGGAATTATGTCAGCGCAGAATCTGTCTTGATGTCATAGCAGAGAATCAGGCTTCACGTCACCCACCACTGGAACAGGCCACTGTCACATATTTAGGCCCAGGCACCCAGGCAGAGGAGAGAGGTCCCGTAACAGAGAATCTGGCCTTATGTCAGCGCAGAATCTGTCTTCATGTCATAGCAGAGAATCAGGCTTCACGTCACCCACCACTGGAACAGGCCACTGTCACATATTTAGGCCCAGGCACCCAGGCAGAGGAGAGAGGTCCCGTAACAGAGAATCTGGCCTTATGTCAGCGCAGAATCTGTCTTCATGTCATAGCAGAGAATCAGGCTTCACGTCACCCACCACTGGAACAGGCCACTGTCACATATTTAGGCCCAGGCACCCAGGCAGAGGAGAGAGGTCCCGTAACAGAGAATCTGGCCTTATGTCAGCGCAGAATCTGTCTTCATGTCATAGCAGAGAATCAGGCTTCACGTCACCCACCACTAGAACAGGCCACTGTCACATATTTAGGCCCAGGCACCCAGGCAGAGGAGAGAGGTCCCGTAACAGAGAATCTGGCCTTATGTAAGCGCAGAATCTGTCTTCATGTCATAGCAGTGAATCAGGCTTCACGTCACCCACACCTGGAACAGGCCACTGTCACACATTTAGGCCCAGGCACCCAGGCAGAGGAGAGAGGTCCCATAACAGAGAATCTGGCCTTATGTCAGCGCAGAATCTGTCTTCATGTCATAGCAGAGAATCAGGCTTCACGTCACCCACCACTGGAACAGGCCACTGTCACACATTTAGGCCCAGGCACCCAGGCAGAGGAGAGAGGTCGCGTAACAGAGAATCTGGCTTCATGTCAGCACAGAATAAGTCTTCATGTCATAGCAGAGATTCAGGCTTCACGTAACCCACCACTGGAACAGGCCACTGTCACATATTTAGGCCCAGGCACCCAGGCAGAGGAGAGAGGTCGCGTAACAAAGAATCTGGCTTCATGTCAGCACAGAATAAGTCTTCATGTCATAGCAGAGAATCAGGCTTCACGTCACCCACCACTGGAACAGGCCACTGTCACACATTTAGGCCCCGGCACCCAGACAGAGGAGAGGTTCATTCAACTTTGGGTTGCCCCGCAATATAATGGTAAAATGAAATTAAAAATAGTATTGAATGAGGAAGTGCCCTGGAGTAGAATAATATATTGTTAAGGGGAGGTAGTTAATATCTAATCTGCACAAGGAATGGACAGGTCCTGTGGGATCCATGCCTGGTTCATTTTTATGAACGTCAGCTTGTCCACATTGGCTGTAGACAGGCGGCTGCGTTTGTCTGTAATGACGCCCCCTGCCGTGCTGAATACACGTTCAGACAAAACGCTGGCCGCCGGGCAGGCCAGCACCTCCAAGGCATAAAAGGCTAGCTCTGGCCACGTGGACAATTTGGAGGCCCAGAAGTTGAATGGGGCCGAACCATCAGTCAGTACGTGGAGGGGTGTGCACAGGTACTGTTCCACCATGTTAGTGAAATGTTGCCTCCTGCTAACACGTTCCGTATCAGGTGGTGGTGCAGTTAGCTGTGGCGTGTTGACAAAACTTTTCCACATCTCTGCCATGCTAACCCTGCCCTCAGAGGAGCTGGGCGTGACACAGCTGCGTTGGCGACCTCTTGCTCCTCCTCTGCCTTCGCCTTGGGCTTCCACTGGTTCCCCTGTGACATTTGGGAATGCTCTCAGTAGCGCGTCTACTAACGTACTCGCGCATCTTCCTATCACGCTCCAGTGTAGGAAGTAAGGTGGGCACATTGTCTTTGTACCGGGGATCCAGCAGGGTGGCAACCCAGTAGTCCGCACACGTTAAAATGTGGGCAACTCTGCTGTCGTTGCGCAAGCACTGCAGCATGTAGTCGCTCATGTGTGCCAGGCTGCCCAGAGGTAAGGACAAGCTGTCCTCTGTGGGAGGCGTATCGTCATCGTCCTGAGTTTCCCCCCAGCCACGCACCACTGATGGGCCCGAGCTGCTTTGGGTGCCACCCCGCTGTGAACATGCTTCATCCTCATCCTCCTCCACCTCCTCCTCATCCTCGTCCTCCACGTCCTCTAGTAGTGGACCCTGTCTGGCCACATTTGTACCTGGCCTCTGGTGTTGCAAAAAACCTCCCTCTGAGTCACTTCGAAGAGACTGGCCTGAAAGTGCTAAAAATGACCCCTCTTCCTCCTCTTCCTCCTGGGCCACCTCCTCTTCCATCATCGCCCTAAGTGTTTTCTCAAGGAGACATAGAAGTGGTATTGTAACGCTGATAACGGCGTCATCGCCACTGGCCATGTTGGTGGAGTACTCGAAACAACGCAACAGGGCACACAGGTCTCGCATGGAGGCCCAGTCATTGGTGGTGAAGTGTGTCTGATCCGCAGTGCGACTGACCCGTGCGTGCTGCAGCTGAAACTCCACTATGGCCTGCTGCTGCTCGCACAGTCTGTCCAGCATATGCAAGGTGGAGTTCCACCTGGTGGGTACGTCGCATATGAGGCGTTGAGCGGGAAGGCCGAAGTTACGCTGTAGCGCAGACAGGCGAGCAGCGGCAGGGTGTGAACGCCGGAAGCGCGAACAGACGCCCGCACTTTATGCAGCAGCTCTGACATGTCGGGGTAGTTGCGAATGAACTTCTGCACCACCAAATTCAGCACATGCGCCAGGCAAGGGATGTGCGTCAAACCGGCTAGTCCCAGAGCTGCAACGAGATTTCGCCCATTATCGCACACCACCAGGCCAGGCTTGAGGCTCACCGGCAGCAACCCCTCGTCGGTCTGTTGTTCTATACCCCGCCACAACTCCTGTGCGGTGTGGGGCCTGTCCCCCAAACATATGAGTTTCAGAATGGCCTGCTGACGTTTACCCCGGGCTGTGCTGAAGTTGGTGGTGAAGGTGTGTGGCTGACTGGATGAGCAGTTGGAAGAAGAGGAGGAGGAAGCTGAGTAGGAGGAGGAGGAGACAGGAGGCAAAGAATGTTGCCCTGCGATCCTTGGCGGCGGAAGGACGTGCGCCAAACAGCTCTCCGCCTGGGGCCCAGCCGCCACTACATTTACCCAGTGTGCAGTTAGGGAGATATAGCGTCCCTGGCCGTGCTTACTGGTCCACGTATCTGTGGTTAGGTGGACCTTGCCACAGATGGCGTTGCGCAGTGCACACTTGATTTTATCCGACACTTGGTTGTGCAGGGAAGGCACGGCTCTCTTGGAGAAGTAGTGGCGGCTGGGAACAACATACTGTGGGACAGCAAGTGACATGAGCTGTGTGTGTCCACCAGCCAAAATGACAGCATTTTATAGGCCAGTAGTTTAGAAATGCTGGCATTCAGGGCCAGGGATCGAGGGTGGCTAGGGGGGAATTTACGCTTTCTCTCAAATGTTTGTGAGATGGAGAGCTGAACGCTGCCGTGTGACATGGTTGAGATGCTTGGTGACGCAGGTGGTGGTGTTGGTGGTACATCCCATGTTTGCTGGGCGGCAGGTGCCAACGTTCCTCCAGAGGCAGAGGAAGAGGCCGAGGCGGCGGCAGCAGCAGCAGAAGAGGCCGAGGCGGCGGCAGCAGCAGAAGAGGCCGAGGCGGCAGCAGCAGAAGAGGCAGCAGGGGGAGCCTGAGTGACTTCCTTGCTTTTAAGGTGTTTACTCCACTGCAGTTCATGCTTTGCATGCAGGTGCCTGGTCATGCAGGTTGTGCTAAGGTTCAGAACGTTAATGCCTCGCTTCAGGCTCTGATGGAACAGCGTGCAAACCACTCGGGTCTTGTCGTCAGCACATTGTTTGAAGAAGTGCCATGCCAGGGAACTCATGGAAGCTGCCTTTGGGGTGCTCGGTCCCAGATGGCGGCAGTCAGTAGCAGGCGGAGTCTCTTGGCGGCGGGTGTTCTGATTTTGCCCACTGCTCTCTCTTTGTCTTTTGCTACGCTGTTGACTCGGTCTCACCACTGCCTCTTCCTCCGAACTGTGAAAGTCAGTGGCACGACCTTAATTCCATGTGGGGTCTAGGACCTCATCGTCCCCTGCATCGTCTTCCACCCAGTCTTGATCCCTGACCTCCTGTTCAGTCTGCACACTGCAGAAAGACGCAGCAGTTGGCACCTGTGTTTCGTCATCATCAGAGACGTGCTGAGGTGGTATTCCCATGTCCTCATCATCAGGAAAAATAAGTGGTTGTGCGTTAGTGCATTCTATCTCTTCCACCCCTGGGGAAGGGCTAGGTGGATGCCCTTGGGAAACCCTGGAAGCAGAGTCTTTAAACAGCATAAGAGACTGCTGCATAACTTGAGGCTCAGACAGTTTCCCTGATATGCATGGGGGTGATGTGACAGACCGATGGGCTTGGTTTTCATGCGCCATCTGTGCACTTTCTGCAGAAGACTGGGTGGGAGATAATGTGAACGTGCTGGATCCACTGTCGGCCACCCAATTGACTAATGCCTGTACCTGCTCAGGCCTTACCATCCTTAGAACGGCATTGGGCCCCACCAAATATCGCTGTAAATTCTGCTGGCTACTGGGACCTGAGGTAGTTGGTTCACTAGGACGTGTGGCTGTGGCAGAACGGCCACGTCCTCTCCCAGCACCAGAGGGTCCACTAACACCACCACGACCATGTCCGCGTCCCTTATTAGATGTTTTCCTCATTGTTCCCGTTCACCACAATTTTGAGAATGGCAAATTTGGGAATAGTTTTTCAACCCAGAACAAAAAGTCTGCTTTTACGGTCACTACAAATAACTTGACCAGCTAAAACAGTACAGATTTGGTTGAATAGAAATGTCAGGCCTGTTTTTTTTTTGCGCTATGTGACAGGTATAGGTTTAATCACAGAATCAGACTTCTATCTGCACGGTAGCGTGTGTCTTAGGTTTTTCTGAATGACACTATCAGCACCTTCAATGTAAGATATCCTTTTTGGGATAGATTTCAAGTAGGCCTCAAATACCAGAAACTAGTTATTTTGAGAATGGCAAATTTGGGAATAGTTTTTCAACCCAGAACAAAAAGTCTGCTTTTACGGTCACTACAAATAACTTGACCAGCTAAAACAGTACAGATTTGGTTGAATAGAAATGTCAGGCCTGTTTTTTTTTTGCGCTATGTGACAGGTATAGGTTTAATCACAGAATTAGACTTCTATCTGCACGGAAGCGTGTGTCTTAGGTTTTTCTGGATGACACTATCAGCACCTTCAATGTAAGATATCCTTTTTGGGATAGATTTCAAGTAGGCCTCAAATACCAGAAACTAGTTATTTTGAGAATGGCAAATTTGGGAATAGTTTTTCAACCCAGAACAAAAAGTCTGCTTTTACGGTCACTACAAATAACTTGACCAGCTAAAACAGTACAGATTTGGTTGAATAGAAATGTGAGGCTTGTTTTTTTTTTGCGCTGTGTGACAGGTATAGGTTTAATCACAGAATCAGACTTCTATCTGCACGGTAGCGTGTGTCTTAGGTTTTTCTGAATGACACTATCAGCACCTTCAATGTAAGATATCCTTTTTGGGATAGATTTCAAGTAGGCCTCAAATGCCAGAAACTAGTTATTTTGAGAATGGCAAATTTGGGAATAGTTTTTCAACCCAGAACAAAAAGTCTGCTTTTACAGTCACTACAAATAACTTGACCAGCTAAAACAGTACAGATTTGGTTGAATAGAAATGTCAGGTCTATTTTTTAGGCGCTGGGTGACAGGCTCAACTTGCCCCTGATGTAGTATATGGCCAAAAAATAACCACACTGTTGATGGTTAAATGCACTTGGGTGACACAGGCTCAGCCTGCACCAGATGTAGTATATGGCCAAAAAAGAACCAGACTGTTGATGGTTAAATGCACTTCGGTGACACAGGCTCAGCCTGCAGCTGATGTAGGATATAGCACAAAATAACCACACTATTGATGGTTAAATACACTTGGTGATAGCTTGTGCTGGCGCACCACAAGTCAAAAAATGGCCGCCAATCACCCCAGAAAAAAAGTGATCTAAAAACGCTCTGGGCAGCCTCAAAAAAGTGAGCAAGTCAATATTAGCACTTCAATGATCCACAGCTGCAGATCGATCACAGAATGAAGTCTTTTGGAGGAGTTAATCTGCCTAATCTCGCCCTAACGTCGCAGCTGCAACCTCTCCCTATGCTTGAATCAGCAGAGTGACGTGCAGCGCAACGTGACCCAAGCTTATATAGAGGCTGGGTCACATGCTGCACTGGCCAATCACAGCCATGCCAATAGTAGGCAAGGCTGTGATGGCCTCTTGGGGCAAGTAGTATGACGCTTGTTGATTGGCTGCTTTGCAGCCTTTCAAAAAGCGCCAAGAAAGCGTCGAACACCGAACCCGAACCCGGACTTTTACGAAAATGTTCGGGTTCGGGTCCGTGTCACGGACACCCCAAAATTCGGTACGAACCCGAACTATACAGTTCGGGTTCGCTCATCCCTAGTTATGATGAGAGGGCCGCATCTGCCATGAGGTGAGATGAGCATCTCGCCACAGGTGTTGGTTGGCCTGCCTCTGTGGGGGCTGCACTTCATGGTGGGGCATTGCAGCCTTTGGTTCCAGTCCCCACCGTTCAGTCCTAGACCTGAAGCTTGAGATTCCATGAGACAGTAAAATCATAACAACCTCCTGCTCTGAATCTTTGGCAGCATGATGACATTTTCACAAATGCCTGCGTCCTACTCCTTACATGAGCATTCGTCATCACATCATCTCACTGACTGAGAACCAGTGCAGAAGGTTCTGACTGCAGGCCAGAAGAAGCCATTGACCTGTATCTGTGGAACACTACAGAGGGGGGCATTACAACTTGGAGCACTACAGGGGGGCATTACAGACTAGATCACTACAGTGGGGAATTACGGGCTGGAGCACTATGATTGGGGCATAACAGGATGGAGCATTACAGGGGGCATTATTATAATACAGGGAGAACTGTATTATAGGTGGGAGGCCTGACAAAGCGCAGTACGCACGAAACGGCTATTGCCGAGCTATGTATGTGACCTGCATCCAAGACTGATGGTTTTAAAGATGAAAATAAAGCGTTAAACTTCATGTGGCGAGTGCCACTGTTTATTATCTTCATTAGGGTATTAATAAAAATGCTTGTGAGGATGGATCTACAACGTAAGACAAAAATAAAGCTGTAATGTTACAGTGCTTTAACAAATTATTGCACAGCTGTCACTAGATTAATCTGTGTTTTTGTTGCACAACTTATTGATCATGGGTGGGAAAGCATGTAAGGTACACAGATTTCCAAAAGCAACATGGCTGCAATGGTATAGCTTGAGGCATAAAGTGAATGAATCATATTATTAGTAACCTCTGGCACTGATTCTTTAAATGTGTGCATTTCCATTCTATAGGGTCATTTATGCTGCACCTGACGTGGAACGAATATAACAGTGTATGAATGTTAGCACGGCAAATATGTACACGAGCTGCATACAAATGGAATGTAAATAATAGATCTATGTAGAACACCTATACACATGTATTAGAGGTGTGGTTTTTACATAGCTTCCTTCAGTAGGGCTTTAATATTTCACATAGCTAAGTTACAGCATACTGGGGTCCGTGTTACAACCACAACACCCAGACCCCTTGCAGCTATACAGAACTGAACAAAGGTCCTCACAGGTTTTTTATGATCATTTTAGGTTTGGTTTACTAGCACTTGTGGGGAGGTTGGGTTCTTGACTGATATCCAAACCTAGTATTACAGCCATGTGGCTAAATTGATTTATGCTGCTCTATCTATACAGTGTTTGGAGGGTACTATCTTTCATTGGGGAGAGCACCTTAATTGGCGTGAGGAGACTTATAGGCCATACATGCTCCTCTGGAATTCTGGGAAGAAAGGGATGCAAATGAGCTCTTAACAAGCTCTGCCACTAATGCCACCAAATGTAAGGTAGCTATCCTATAAGTCAATGTTTGACCCTTTAAATAGGCCTTGAGACATGACTCAGATAATAAGCCAGCACCTCATCTGCAGACAGCTGTTTCGGGGTGATTGCCTCTCATCAGTGCAGAGTCAGTATTTGGGAGGTACTATCTCTCCTTGGGGCTTTAGAGGCAGAGCTTGTTAAAAGCACATTTGCATCACTTTCTTCCCATCTATACAGTGCTAACAGTATATACTCTCAGAGCAGTCAGGACACCATGCTCGGTTTAATATGGTAACTACTGCAAGAAAACAAGTAAGTGACACACCACTTTTATCGTGGTCTCTGTGACATAGGTTGGACTGGGGTTCCTTGGGCCCACTGTTGGAAATTAATCTCTTGGCCCAAAACTTATATCAATAAAGCCTAATAGGTTTTGATTCAAAGAAACAGACCTTAGTGGCAATTTATGGTATTCAAAAGGCAGCTCCAAATGTGTTTCTTTCTCAGGACCTTTGGGGTCCACTAAGGTATCAGAGCCTAGGCCCTGTCAATGCCTCAACAGGGATGGCAACCTATGTGGTCAGAGGCTACAACAGGTATGTACAGAGGTTCTCCAGCCTCCTCTATGCTCAAAGGACTTACTGAGCGATTTTGTCATGCTCGTGTGTGGGAGGAAAACACCACACCGAGCATAGGAGGGAAAGGGGATACCAGAATAAGGCCTGGAAACTAGGGAAGGAAGATTGACACCTCCTAGAGAAAACCCTAACTCCAGTCCTGACAGACTACCAGTTTGAACAGGCCCAAAAGGTAGGCAAGTTTATACACCGAATACCTAGAATCCTATCTCACCCTATAGGACCCTGGAACTAATGTCAGGACTGAGTCTACCTGTTCCTCCAAAGGGAAGGACGAACAGGAGTCTCCCTCAGGCCTAATGACAAACAACAGGGAAAGGCAACACGCACAAATATATAAACAAAATACAAAAGGGAAAGTAAACACTTATCTTCAATGAAGCTTTGGTAGCACCAGGAACTCAAACACAAGCTAACCACAAGTCCAACAGAAGCTATAAACCACACGGCATAGTGGGAGAAACAACAATAAATAGAGAAGGTTAAATGACCACCATAGCCACACCTGGGGAAAAAAGGCGTTGCAAGCACCAGAAACAACACAGACGTCATTAGATTCAAAAGGAAAACATGTCAGATCAAACCACGTCTCACAGATCTCCTGCCACCTGTCGCGGGAACGTCCGTATGTCTCGGTATGTCCGTGACAGATTTATTATGGGGATGGATAGATGGATAGATGGATAGATAGATAGATAGATAGATAGATAGATAGATAGATAGATAGATAGATAGATGGGGGCGCTCATTCTTGTGCAGAAGGGGTGACCTGCATGGTCAAAGGATACGGCAGGTTTTCACGGAGGTACCCCAGCGTCCTCACAGGACACACTGAAGAGATTTATTTTTAGGGATGTATAGATAGATACGTAGACACAATTTTGATCAAATGTGCGCAAAGGCCTTCTAATTTTCATGTAGTAAGTATATCAGAAATGTAGTTTCCATGGACAGACTGATCGGAACCTGAGCCCACCAGAGGATATTCTAGTACTCTGGAGGGCCACTCTGATGCTGCATATTATCTTCAATTTACATAGAAGATTTTTTTTCTGTGGCGGTATCTGTGGGTGGGCTCAGCGTGGGTTATAGGTATACATGTTATGAGCTTATCTAATGTATAAATGTCAAAGTTTTGGAATAAAAGCTGCAAAAAAATATTCTATTGACATAAAACCTAACCCATTAATATCCCATCCCAGTTTGGTACTTTAGGTTCAGTGCATTTTAAAAGCTATAACTTTTTTATTTTTCTGTCAACATATAAGGACTTGTTTTATGCAGGGCAAGGTGTATTTCTACACTCTTGTATTGAGGTACATCAGTAACTTTCATATTTGGATGCCCATAACTTTTAAATGTTTCTGCTGACAAACAAATTTTTTTGTAGAATGAGTTATTGTTTTTATAGATTTTGCGATACATGGGATCTTTTGATCACTTATTATTCAGTTTTTGGGGAGGCAAGGTGACTGAAGTGACAATTCTGGCATTGAGGATTTTTTTTTGTTCACTGTGCTCGTTAAATAATTGGATATTTAATAGATTGAGTCATTGTGGGAAAAGTTTTTTTAACTTTTAATATTATTTTCTTAAATATTTTTTAAAACTTTATTGAACTTTTTTTAGTCAGCTTAGGGGACTTGAACATGTGACCCTTTTCAACGCTTGTACTATGCACTGTAATACTCCTGTTTTACAGAGCAAAGTCATTCTGACAGGCAGGCTAAGGCTACTTTCACACTCGTGTTTTGGGCGGATCCGTCATGGATCTGCAAAAACGAATCCGTTACAATAATACAACCGCATGCATTCGTCATGAACGGATCCGTTTGTATTATCTGTAACATTGCCAAGTCAGATCCGTCATGAACTCCATTGAAAGTCAATGGGAGACGGATCCGTTTTCTATTGTGCCAGATTGTGTCATAGAAAACAGATCAGTCACCATTGACTTACATTGTGTGCCAGGACGGATCCGTTTGGCTCAGTTTCGTCAAGCGGACAGCAAAACGCTGAAGGCAGCATTTTGGTGTCCGCCTCCAGAGCGGATCGGAGTTTGATCGGAGGCAAACTGATGCATTCAGAATGCAATAGGGCAAAACTGATCCGTTTTGGACCGCTTCTGAGAGCCCATGACGGATCTCTCAAACGGAAAGCCAAAACGCCAGTGTGAAAGTAGCCTAATACCTCCTGCCGGAGGCATGAGTTATTAGCAGCAGGGACATGGTAGGCCTGGAGACCTGGGGCTTTTTGTCTCGTCGCAATGATAGCTGGAGATTGGTCTGGAGACCAGGTGGGCAACGCTATGAAAAGCCCTTCAAAACGGAACGTCACACCAGTCATACTTCTTGGATTATAGTAAGGGGTAGCCTAATGTACAGTAGCCAGACCCCTCTAGTCTTCATGTCAGGTACACTAACAGCTCGGCATTACATTGATTTGGTTGTCGAACCTGTGGTACGGCCATTTCTCCAAAGTGTCCCAGGAGCTGTTTTTCAATAGCATAACGCCAGACCACATGTTGCTCATGCTACTGTGAGCAGCCTGCATGCACGGCCGGCAGTATCTCTGGACTTTTTCTCTTATCCATTACACTTCTGGGGTGTTATTGATAAGCAATTGCAAAGAGATCCGCCAACAGTGGATCTTGATGATTTGCGTGCCCAAGTGCATTCACCGTGGCAGACAACCATTAATAACCTCACTGATAGCATGCCAAGGCGTGTAAGTGCATGAGTTTCTGCGAGTGGCACTCAAACTCCATACTGAATAAATCAAGATGCTTTAAATATTTAATTTCCATTATCTATACTTTTTGCATATCATCAACATGTCTATAAAAAGTACTGATTGCAATGACAGGAAGCCACTCCCCGTCGTTGTACCCCTCATATGCCGCGTTCGTACATGATCGCATCTGATATCAGTAACAGAGTGTCAAATAAAAAGTATAGATAGGGTTGTAGCCAGCTCACCTCAACGTCCTGCACGGCGGTGCACGGAGCGGACTCAAGCCAGTCCTTTTGGAAACAGGAGAAAATGAAAGAAATGCTCCAGCACTACGGTAGATGGTATAAAAGTCCCGGTCTTTAATGTCACCAAGAATCCAGGTGAGTACAGCAATCACAAAAAACACTGGTGTTCCCCGGTTCCCCGGATCTACGCGTTTCGAACAGTCGTGTTCTTAGTCATGATCCTGTCAAATAAAAACAAATACCTGATCTATTTGCTTACAATGGGACGGCTGCCGCAATCTTGCTTGAAGGTCTGAGAGGAAATCACACGTCAGCAAGATGTCGACAGCCGACCCGTCACGAGCAAATGGATCAGGTAAGTATTTTTTTTTGTTTTTTTACACTATGTCAGGCAGGTTAAATTGATTCGCTAAAGGAAATTTGGCTTCGCGGCCAATCTAATTTATACTGAAAAATAACTTTGATTTGCTCATCACGATATGTAATCTACAGGTAAATTGATGTTTGTCTGTAATTTTACCATGACAGTTATCTACCATGTGCTCGGTCGGACATGATGTTTTCTTTTCGTCTATTAAATGAATATTACTTAGCTTGTATAACATTTCATAATACTATCTAGTATTCACTGGAGCATCAGTAGACTCATAGACATAGCTTGCCCTGTCCTTTGTACCTTTGGGAGCCCCTTGGCCACATACAAAGACACCAGTATTATAAATGGCACTCAGTAGGTTGTAGGTTCTGTTATACATTTTGCATTGGCTCCTTGAAGTTGCGTCTTTGCAAACGTATTGCTGGCTGCAACTTCCATGATTGCTAGGCTGCTCATGACAAGACAACCTCTTGGATAAATGATCCATCAAAAGTCTCTGAGCATGTGGGCTGGAGTTCCCTGCAAGTTACATCTGAACTACAAATGACTATATAGTTTTATGCGTTCAACGTTTTTCACCGTTTTGCAAGCGGTCCTTAAACATTTTGGACCTTTGACTCCCAGTAGAGCGCTTGTGCAAATAGGGGAGAAGTAATACGTGATTAATGAAAGTGCAATCATCTGAGGCAACAGCACCTTTACCTGTTAAACATTGGAAGCGATCCACACGTGACAAAATAATAATCACATTGTTTAATTTCAAGGAGGAAGTTTGTTATAAAATAACTTGCTCTTAGCCGCTCAAATCCTGTATTAAAAGATTTGAAGATAGATCCTGATCTCCAAATTCTCATGTTGCCTAAAGGTGATGCATTGTAATGCTTGTATACAGAGAGTGACGCGTTCTATAGAAGGCGCCATGATGTTGCTTGAGGTTCCACAGAAATCATAATCTTTTGTAGTGAACCTTATAAAGAAAACAACCCTAGTTAGATTTGCCAGTATAATACGCTGGTCAGCATATCACCACTCCAGACCTGAAGAGTTAATAGGACTGTTGACCTGAGGAGGTCACTGGCTTGGTGTTGAGTGAGTGCAGACATTGTATAAGCCTGTATTCAGAAGCTGCCGCCACTGATATGTCAGGAGGGTGGGAAGAAGCCCTGGCAGTACTCAGCTTGTGAATTTTTTTGTTTTTTGTTTGCTGTTTGTCCTATTAACCGGATGTGTAATGAGCTGCCCTTAACAGAACAGCTTCAAAGAAAACCTCATCCTTCTATGACACTGTACCAGTAATACACAAAAAAACTTTCTTAAAACTCCCTGTAAGATGTGACAGGTGAAGTGCTGCTGAGCAGGGGTGGACTGGGAACTTGGGCCTGGAATAAAAAACGAAAAGTGGCCCCATGATGTAGGTGAGTCCAAATTGACAGAAGGCAGATCAACACAAGTAGGCAGGGCCAACACAAGCCACAAGTAGGCAGGGCCAACACAAGCCACAAGTAGGCAGGGCCAACACAAGCCACAAGTAGGCAGGGACAACAGAAGTAGGCGGGGCCACCAATACCATAGTGCAGCGCATAATACCACCCCAGCAGAACCAAATACCACAGTGCAGCATAAAATAGTGCACTATCACCATACTGAGGATGGCAATACCGTCAAATTCAGGGGGGCACCTGCAGCCACTGGACAGATGCATACGTACCTTATACTGCTAGCATTAATTCATGCTGAGAGCATTAGATTGTTATGTATCTGGCCAGCAGCAGTGAAGAAGCCTTGGTGGGCCCCTGTGCACTGGCCTGTAAGGTTTGTGGCCAGTGCACTCCTGCTGCTGAGTTAAGAATATGTGATCATTAAGTCATTGTGTGGTAGTAGTATTCAGTTACTGTATGATGGTATTATTCAATTACTGTATGATGGTATAATTCATTCACTGGTTGTTGATATTATTCATTCACTGTATATGGGTATTATCCTATCACTACATGGTGGTATAATTTAGTCACTGTATGGAAACACTAATGTAATAAAAAATTATAAGATAAGATAAATTTTATTAATGAGAGGAAAATTGCAGTGTCACATTAGCAGATCATACATACACTTATCTTACAATGTACTACTCAATACTACAGTGCAATATAGTGCAAGAGCATACCAAAATACAATGTGGTTACAATGCATCAGTACTAATGACTTTACCATAAGGTAAGGCTCTTCCATATCTATTTATGCTCCCCATTGCTTGTTTGGAGGACAGATTCGGCATGTGGTCTATCTGATACCCATCCGCCTCTCACTTGTTATGTAGTGCGATAGAAACTGGTACGAATGATTTCCTGAACCCCTCCATACCACAGTTCAACTGAATGAAACATAGAAACATAGAATGTGTCGGCAGATAAGAACCATTTGGCCCATCTAGTCTGCCCAATATACTGAATACTATGGATAGCCCCTGGCCCTATCTTATATGAAGGATGGCCTTATGCCTATCCCATGCATGCTTAAACCCCTTCACTGTATTTGCAGCTACCACTTCTGCAGGAAGGCTATTCCATGAATCCACTACTCTCTCAGTAAAGTAATACTTCCTGATATTACTTTTAAACCTTTGCCCCTCTAATTTAAAACTATGTCCTCTTGTAGCAGTTTTTCGTTTTTTACATATTCTCTCCTTTTTTATGGTGTTGATTCCCTTTATGTATTTAAAAGTTTCTATCATATCCCCTCTGTCTCGTCTTTCTTCCAAGCTATACATTTTAAGGTCCTTTAATCTTTCCTGGGAAGTTTTATCCTGCAATCCATGTACTAGTTTAGTAGCTCTTCTCTGAACTCTCTCCAAAGTATCAATATCCTTCTGGAGATATGGTCTCCAGTACTGAGCACAATACTCCAAATGAGGTCTCACTAGTGCTCTGTAGAGCGGCATGAGCACCTCCCTCTTTCTACTGGTAATTCCTCTTCCTATACACCCAAGCATTCTGCTAGCATCTCCTGCTGCTCTATGACATTGTCTGCCCACCTTTAAAGAGGACCTTTCACTAGAATAAAACATCTAAACTAAGTATACAGACATGTAGAGCGGCGCCCAGAGATCTCCCTGCACTTACTGTTATACCTGGCCAATCGCAGCGCTCAGATCATAGCCTGAGAGGCTTTTTTTTCTCTCAGGCTATGAGCTGAGCGCTGCGATTGGCCAGCGCTACAGCATGGGAGAAAGAGACGCCGTCAGGTTCCCCTAGGTGGAGCCTAACTATGAAGATACCGGAGGCTATAACGGGAGAACGGAGCGGCTCCCAGGTATAACAGTAAGTGCAGGGAGATCCCTGGCGCCGCTCTCCATGTCTGTATAGTTAGTTTAGATGTTTTATTCTAGTGAAAGGTCCTCTTTAGGTCTTCTGAAATAATGACCCCTAAATCCCTTTCCTCAGATACTGAGGTTAGGACTGTATCACTGATTTTATATTCTGCTCTTGGGTTTTTACACCCCAGGTGCATTATCTTGCACTTATCAACATTACATTTTAGTTGCCAGAATTTTGACCATTCCTCTAGTTTTCCTAAATCCTTTTCCATTTGGTGTAACCCTGTTACAAATCTTTGTGTCATTAGCAAAAAGACACACCTTACCATCGAGGACTCCTGCAATTTCGCTGATGAAGATATTAAACAATATGGGTCCCAGAACAGATCCCTGAGGTACCCCACTGGTAACAAGACCATGGTCTGAATATACTCCATTGACTACAACCCTCTGTTGTCTGTCCGTCAGCCACTGCCTAATCCATTCAACAATATGGGAGTCCAAGCCCAAAGACTGCAATTTATTGATAAGCCTTCTATGTGGGACAGTATCAAAAGCCTTAAAGTCCAGATAAGCGATGTCTACTGCACCTCCTCCATCTATTATTTTAGTCACCCAATCAAAAAAATCTATAAGATTAATTTGACGTGATCTCCCTGAAGTACCGTATTTTTTGCCCTATAAGACGCACCGGCCCATAAGATGCACCTAGGTTTTTGAGGAGGAAAATAAGAAAAAATATATTTTTAACCAAAAGGTGTGCTTTTGGTGGGTTTGAACTAATGGCGGTCTGTACATGACACTATTATGGGGGATCTGTGGATGATGCACTTTTATGGGGTGGGGGATTTGTGGATGGCACTGTTATGTGGGGGATCTGTGGATGGCACTGTTATGGGGGAGCTGTGGATGGCATTATGATGGGGGGGTCTGTGGATGGCATTATGATGGTGGGGGGGATCTGTAGATGGCATTATGATGGTGGGGGGGATCTGTGGATGGCATTATGATGGGGGGGATCTGTGGATGGCACTGTTATAGGGTGGTGGATCTGTGGATGACACTGCTATATGTGTCATCCACAGATCCCCCCATAACAGTCCCATCCACAGATCCCCCCATCATAATGCCATCCACAGACCCCCCCCACCATCATAATGCCATCCAGAGATCCCCCCCCCCCCCCATCATTATCCCATCCACAGATTCCTAGGGAGGGACTGTAGTAGGCGGGGAGAGCGGCGGGCAGTATGTACTGTATTATACGTAGTGTTA
Organism: Bufo bufo; assembly: GCF_905171765.1. Taxonomy (NCBI): domain Eukaryota; kingdom Metazoa; phylum Chordata; class Amphibia; order Anura; family Bufonidae; genus Bufo; species Bufo bufo. The sequence continues at coordinate 189,971,069 of NC_053390.1, forward strand.
ATCATCATATCTAAACTGAATAATGATGCGCTCCCCCTGCTCCCCCTGTGCTTACCGGTGTACATGTCACGCTCCTGTAGTAAGCACTAGCAGCTAGCAGGCAGGCCGGGCGGCCGTAACTCACTGAGGTCACGTGCCTGCTCCGCCTACTTTATGAATGAAGTAGGCGGGGCAGGCACGTGACCTCAGTGAGTTACGGCCACCCGGCCTGCCTGCCAGCTGCTAATGCTTACTACAGGAGCGTGACATGTACCGGTAAGCACAGGGGGAGCAGGGGGAGCGCATCATTATTCAGTTTAGATATGATGATTAACACTACGTATAATACAGTACATACTGAGCGGTGGGGACAGAGTACAGTGCCTGCACTGCCCCGCCGCTCTCCCCGCCTACTACAGTCCCTCCTCCCGCCTCACTAATACATCGCAGTCTGCGATACTGCAGAATCGCAGACTGCGATGTAAATTGCCAGCATTCGCCCCATAAGATGCAGGGCAGGGGAGGGCTGGCAGCCTTAGTCCTGGGGGGCAAATCCAGTCAAGTGGCCCATTTTTAGCCCCGCCCATTATTAAAAGCCCCTCCTACATATAATAGGCCACTCCCAACACACACTGTACAGCTGACATTCTATTGTTGCGGCCTGTCTACACATCATACGGAGAGGGGAGGCCTGTCCTGGCTGCACTGCCTGCTTATACAACAAGCTACAGCCAGGAAGCTCCTCCGCTCTCCTCCCTCCCCTGATCCTGCTCAAGCCCTGTGGTTCCCCCTACCATCTGCCACCCGCCCGTGGCCTGCTGCCCCCTTTCGTCGTCCTCACCCAGTTCTGAATCCTCCTTCTGCAAATGGCAGGGGGAGGAGCCGGAGCATCTCCTCTCCTACATAGCGCCCCATACCTCTTACATCCTGTGATGTCACCTTGGTTGTAGACGTTCTCTTTCCTCATCTTCTCCATTCAGACCAGACCGCCATGATGATTTTTCTGCCATCTCCCATCTCTGCAGAGATTGAGAAACAGACATTAGTTTCCTGCCACCCCCAATACTATACTACAGAAACAGTCCCCCTGGAGATACTACTACCACACAGATAGTGCCCCCAATACTATACTGCAGAAACAGTACCCCTGGGAATACTACTACCACACAGATAGTGCCCCCTTAAACAATTATTGGCACACAGTATAAAGGTAATGTCCCCCAAAAATAATTGTGCTAAGCTGATACTATGCCAGGGTGCCCCCAAAGTAACAGTGCTCCCCAAAATCCCACCAATAGAAATAATTCTCTGCCAGAGCTCACTTAGTAGTAATAATGCCCCTATAGTGCCCTAGTAATCATGTTCCTCATAGCCCCCAGTAGTAGTAAAGCTCCCAATAATACCCCCTAGTAGTACTCATTTTCCCTATAATATGACAGTACATGAAATACCCTCGCTTAGTGCCCGCAGTTGAGCTAATGTCCCCATAATGTATGCCAGTATAAAATACCCCTATATAGTGCCCCAGTAAATGCCCTCATACTGCTCCTCTCCCCCTTCCCCATAGTGTCCCCCATAATATGCCAGTAAAAAAGTGCCCCTTAGTGCCCCCAGAAGATGCCCCTATAGTGCTCCTCTCCCCCACAATGTGCCAGTAAAAAAATGCCCCTTCTTAGTGCCACCATATGCCCCAATAGTGCTCCACTCCCCCATAGTGCCCCCAAATAATGCCCCATAGTGCCGCTCTCCCCTATAGTGCCTCCCATAATGTGCCAGTAAAAAATGCCCCCTTAGTGCTACCAAATGCCATAGTGCCCCCATAATGTTCCAATACAAAAGGCCCCTTTAGAGCCCCCACTTCCCCATAGTGCCCCCAAATAATGCCCCTATAGTAACACCAGATGCCCCATAGTGCTGATCTCCCCTATAGTGCCCCCCAGAATGTGACAATAATTAAAAAAAAGCCCCTTTAGAGCCCCTAGATAACCCCATAGTGCTCCTCTCTCCCATGGTGCCCCCCCCATAATGTGCCAGTAAGAAATGCCCTCATAGTGCCAGCTCCCCTCATAGTGCCAGCTCCCCCCCATAGTGCCAGCTCCCCCTATAGTGCCAGCCCCCCATAGTGCTAGCTCCCCCATAGTGCTAGCTCCCCCATAGTGCTAGCTCCCCCATAGTGCCAGCCCCCCCTATAGTGCTAGCTCCCCCATAGTGCCAGCTCCCCCTATAGTGCCAGATCCCCCCCATAGTGCCAGATCCCCCCCCCATAGTGTTAGCTCCCCCTATAGTGCCATCTCCCCCCCATAGTGCCAGATCCCCCCCAGTGCCAGCCCCCCCCTATAGTGCCAGATCCCCCCTACAGTGCCAGATCCCCCCCATAGTGCCAGATCCCCCCCTATAGTGCCAGATCCCCCCCATAGTGCCAGATCCCCCCCTATAGTGCCAGATCCCCCCATAGTGCCAGCCCCCCCTATAGTGCCCCCCCATAGTGCTGCTAGCTCCCCCAAAGTGCCAGATCCCCCCCCATAGTGCCAGATCCCCCTCATAGTGCCAGCCCCCCGCAAAGAAGAAAAAAAAAAACACTAATACTTACCTCCATCAGCAGCGATGCAAGCCTCTTCCGGCCTGTGTCCCTGCTGTGTGCTGCCCGGCTCAGGCGTCGCGATGATGACGTCACCGCGCCGCCTGAGCCGGCCTCTGATAGGCTGCAGGCATTAGTGCCTGCGGCCTATCAGAAGAACAGGGGAGGGACACGCCTCTCCCTCCCCTGCCCCACAGCACAAATCACAGCACGGCCGCAATTAGATCCAGGGCCGCGCCGCCTGTGGTGATCGGCGGTGCGGCCCTGAAGAATAAAAAAAAATAATTTATTTAGGGCGGCCTGGGGGGCAATTGCCTCCCTGCCCCCCGACCCAGCCCGCCCCTGATGCAGGGGCACTTTCCCCCCACTTTTTTGGGGGGGAAAAAGTGTGACTTATGGGGCAAAAAATACGGTAAACCCATGCTGTTTTTCTTCTTTCAATCCATGGGATTTTAGATGTTCCACAATCCTTAAGTATGAACCTGTCATGGAAGCTACTCTTCTGGTTTTCCACTAATAAATGTAGAGGTTGGGACTGGTTACCATTTCAACTTTGTTTGTGTCCTATCCTTCAGCACAGACTCAAATTCTGGCAACTGGGAGCCCACAACCTTGCCCGCTTTCTTTATCAATGTCTTGATTTTATTCCCATCTGCTAACCTAATACAGCTTACCCAACACACACTACAAAAAATATAACGCTCTCCATGACAGAGTGATAAAACATTCCCAGTATCTTATTGGAGACATTGAATTACCTCAACCTTCTCATGAAGTACTCGACTTGTTCCCTTTTTGTGGATCTTGTCAACATTCATCTGCCAGTCTAGTTCATCATATCATTACAGCAACACATATGTTCCAAGCAGGATGATCCTTGCCAGTTATAAAATGTCTAATTTATACACAATGATGTCGGCATCTCCTAAATAACCCAGCTTTATCCTTTTACCGCATAGTAAATAAAAAGAGTGACGTTTCGGCGTGTAATCAGCTTGAAAAAGACGAATTACTGTACATGCTTATACTCTGCACTTTGGGTACTATGTGGTAAAGAAATAAAGCTGGACCATAAAGAAGATGCTGAAGTCACTGTGTATAAATAATTTATGGTGGTATTATTCAGTCACTGTATTGTGGTATTTTTCACTCACTGTGTTGTGGTATTATTTAGTCACTGTAGTTTGGTATTATTCAGTCACTGTGTTGTGGTATTATTCAGTCACTATATTGTGGTATTATTCAGTCACTGTATTGTGGTATTATTCAGTCACTGTATTGTGGTATTATTCAGTCACTGTATTGTGGTATTATTCAGTCACTGTATTGTGGTATTATTCAGTCACTGTATTGTGGTATTATTCAGTCACCGTATTGTGGTATTATTCAGTCACCGTATTGTGGTATTATTCAGTCACCGTATTGTGGTATTATTCAGTCACTGTATTGTGGTATTATTCAGTCACTGTGTTGTGGTATTATTCAGTCACTGTGTTGTGGTATTATTCAGTCACTGTGTTGTGGTATTATTCAGTCACTGTAGTTTGGTATTATTTAATCACTTATTTTTCACTATATGGTGACATTATTAAGTTTTTGTATGGTAGTAGTATTATTTCAATGTGGAAAATGGCACTTCCCTTGCCGGCAGCAGAACAGGCAGATCAGCACTTCCCTAGATTATTTATTAGGAAATATGAAATACAATAAAATATGAAATACAATAAAAATAATAATTAGTATAATAAGGAAATGCTGGTTTACCTTCAGTAAAAAAGGAAGTTACTTATCATACTAATTGTATAACTGCAACTGAGCCAAAGTTATGGCAATAAATGCTGTGCTTCCACAATTTAATTCTTTGTTGCTGTGCGAATCTTCAACTGCATTTTTTTATCATTTTTATAACAAGTGCATCTTTTTAACATGCCAGTCATATCTAGCACTTCTGCTGTTCCTGCTTTAGGGCCAGGATCTGTCACTAAACTGCAGTACTTGTTATATTACAATCAATTTTTTTCTTTACCCCCCCCCCCCCCCTCCCAATTTAGCTCTACACAGACCCTTAGAGCAAAACAACCTATGATACTTGATATACCAACATATGTCCCTCTCCATTATGTGCAGTGATATCAATGAGTACGCAAACAGACAAAAGAATCCATGCACATGTCACAAAGTCTAAAGGTTACATGCACACAGGTGCAGGTTTACTAACAGAAAATCAGCACAGATTTCCGTGCGGTTTTCTGTGCATTTGATGTGTTTTTTTACGCAGATCCTACCCTTCCATTGAAAAGGCTGCAATCCGCACCAAAAATCGCAAACATAATTGACATGCTGCGAATTTCTAAATTCTCACAGCAGGTCAATCTCCACGTGGAATGAAGAAGCAAAGTGTACAAGAGATTTGACTATTCTCAGAATTTTTCAGGTACTGTATTATTCTGCCTTTTTCCCGTATGAGAATCCAGATTAGCAAATTTTTTATGGGATTTGAAAAATCTCACGTTCACTTTGCTTTTTTCTTCCGTGCAAAGATTTAACTGCCATGCGGATTTTAAAAACCACAGCATGTCAGTTTTTTGTGTGATTCCACACCTTCTGTAGAATTGTTTTCTCCATAGACTTCAATGGGGTTGTTAATATCAATAGAAAATCCACACGCAAAAAAAAAAATACATTGAAATATGCACAAAAAATGCCCCAAAACCACATAGTAGGGATTTATATGCAGTTTTGGTTTGGATTTTATGGGGATTTTCTGCATACAAATCTGCACCAGATTGTATGCCACCTGAACACGGGTGCGGGTAAACGCACATAAGATCCACACTAATTTCACTGCTGATTTATGTCCATTTCTGCAGCATATCTGCACCAAAATCTGCAATTTCTCATAGCAGCTTTTGGTGCGGATTTGATGCGGTTTTGCCGCAGATCTCACCCTTCCATTGAAAAGTGTGAAATCTGCAGCGAAAACCGCAAAAATAATTGACATGCTGACGATTTTGAAATCTTCAATGCAGGTCAATTTCCACATGAGATTTGTGTAATCTCATAGACTTTGCTGGTACAGTAATACTCTGTGGTCTTTCTGCATGGAATTGCGCCGTTTTTCATGATTTTCTGCGGACCCATTGATTTTCAATGGGTCCGTTGAAAACTCGGCTAATGCACCATTTGCCATCCGCGTCCGTGATCCGTGGTTCCAGTCCGTCAAAAAAATATAACCTGTCCTATTATTTTTGCGGAAAACGGTTTGCGGACCCATTCAAGTCAATGCGACCACTAAAAAACGCGGAGGCACACAAGATTGTCATCCACGTCCGTTTTTTTCCTATCATTTGCATGGCAAACCTGTCTTAGACTTTTTTTTACATTCCTTTATGTCTGGTGGTCCTCCAAAAATAAAGGAAGACACACAGAAACAAAAATGGAAACGGATCACGGAACAACGGAACCCCATTTTGCGGAACGGAACACAACAACGGTCGTGTGCATGAGGCCTTAGAGTGCCTGCACACAGTGCAGATTTATATGCAGAAAATCCGCATGAAATACGTACAAAAAAATGCACAAAAATTTGCACTACTTATCACATTTGTGGTGCAGTTTTGATGCATGGCAGGTCAAATTCTACACCAAAGAAAAAAGCAAAGTGTACATGAGATTTGTCTAATTTTGTACAATTTGCTGGTTCCATATTACGCTGCTTTTCTCCACAAAAAAAAACCAAGCGTAATCTACATCATGTGCAGGTAGCCTTAGAATAAAGCAATGACAAAAAGTTATACAAATGTACTGTATTATTGCACCTTTTAAGTGCTATAGTGTGTCTGCATCATTCCGAGTCCTTGTACATTTTGTGACACCTCCTCTGCGTGCGCTATTATTTCAGATGAGCGGTTACAACACTGGACACCGTGACAATATTTATAATACACTGCCGCATGCCGCTATGAGCAGCAAGTGACTTATTCCAACTGCTAAAAAATGTGCTCTAGCTGCACGGATAAACAATTAGAAATAGACAGATTAGAACATGTTCAAAGATTAAATAATATTTCCGTCAAACAACCACACCTTCCCTGCTGTGAACTGGTTTCCAGCCACAAGATCTTTCAACAAGGGGTCTTAAACCTCACATAATCCAAACTCATTATTAGTTTTGCAAAACTTGGCTTACATGGTGAAATTATTGAGTAATTAGCCAGCCCAGTATTAAAGACTTAGGCCAACTTGCAATTGAAGCCCATGTGTTAGCTGTTCCCTCAGCAACACAGAGATTACTGGCTTTAAAACGGGTTGCTAAGGAGAAAAATGCCCCGACTTTCATAGAGTTGGTAACAAAGTTTCATAGAAAAAGTACATTAAAAAAAATCTATCCTTGGTCTAAACAAAATTTCTGCGCAGTATTTCACATTATTTGGTCATGAATAAATGGGGATGTCTAGGATTACAAAAATAGATATCCCCCACTCCACAAAGCATTAAAGGGGTTTTCCAAGATTTTAATACTTACTACCTTAGTTAAAGGGGTTCTCCAGGAATTAAGAAAATGAAAATACTTAAATATTACTTTACTATAAATATATTCTCAGATACCGTACCTTTCATTATTTATAATGGCTCGTTTTCTCTGGGGAGCAATCATCAGGGGAAATAAAATGGCCACTGTCCCATTAGTTCACACAAAACCTGTTCTGATCACACATGAGGACAAGTTACTTTATAACACTGAGGTAAAGAGCTGCCTCATCCTCTTCTCTACTTGTCAGGGATTATGATCCTGAATACAGATGATAAGAATTTTAGCTGAATCTCTGTAGGAATGTAGTTCATGAGGAGACATGAGGAGATATGAGGAGACATGAGGAGACATGAGGAGACATGAGGTACAGAGAGGACAGATAGGACAGACTGTGATAATGTGGGGCTGTGGTAATGTAGACTAAACAAGTGCTGCTGCTCATTAGCCACACCTCACCCTCCTCTCATGTCTCCTCATCATCTCCATTCCCACAGAGATTCACCTGTATTCAGGATCATGATTCCTGACAAGCAGAGCAGAGAGGAGGATGAGGCAGCTCTATGGCTCATTGTGATGAAGTACAGATGTAGCAGGGTTAACACACAAACTCAACTCAAATTTCTTAACTTATCATGTTATCTTGAAACAAAAGCCTTTGAAAAGCAATTGAAGGTGTTTGCTTAACGCATTTGGTTTAGATAACATGTCTCAGAAAGCATGTGTGTTAGCTCTACTACATCCGTAACTACGTCCGTAACTCTACTACATCCGTAACTACGTCCTGCTGTGTGATTAGGGCAGGTTTTGTGTGTAAGACAGCGGCCATTTTATTTCTCCTAATGATTGCTCCTCAGATAAAACAAGCCATTCTAAGTAATGAAAGGTATTTGTGAATATATTTATTATAAAATAATATTTAAGTATTTACATTTTTTTAATCCCTGGAGAACCCTTTAAGTGGAGCTAAGGCTACTTTCACACTTGCGTTCGGAGCGGATCCATCTGGTGTTTGCACAGAAGGATCCGCTCCTATAATGCAAACAATGGTATCCATTCAGAACGGATCCGTCTGCATAACAGTTTTTTTCAGATCTGATTTTTCACTTCGTGAAAACTCAGATCCGACAGTATATTCTAACACAGAGGCGTTCCCATGGTGATGGGGACGCTTCAAGTTAGAATATACTAAAAGAACTGTGTACATGACTGCCCCCTGCTGCCTGGCAGCACCCGATCTCTTACAGGGGGCTGTGATCCGCACAATTAACCCCTCAGGTGCCGCACTCCCTAGTTTTAAATTCATTGGTGGCCAGTGCGGCCCCCCTCCCTCCCTCCCTCCCCAGTATTACATTCATTGGTGGCCAGTGCTGCCCCCCTCCCTCCCTCCCCAGTATTATATTCATTGGTGGCCAGTGCGGCCTCCCCTCTCCCCCCCTTCCTAATTAAAATCACCCCCCCATCATTGGTGGCAGTGGAGAGTTTAATCGCTGGGGCTCCAATCGGTTACCATGACAACCAGGACGCTACTGCAGTCCTGGCTGCCATGGTTACTTAGCAATTTTAGAAGCATTATATTTACCTGCGATGTCTGTGACCGGCCGGGCGCTCCTCCTACTGGTAAGTGAAAGGTCTGTGCTATAAGCAATGCGCCGCACAGACCTTTCACTTACCAGTAGGAGGAGCGCCCGGCCGGTCACAGACATCGCAGGTAAGTATAATGCTTCTAAAATTGCTAAGTAACCATGGCAGCCAGGACTGCAGTAGCGTCTTGGCTGCCATGGTAACCGATCGGAGCCCCAGCGATTAAACTGGGACTCCGATCGGAACTCTCCACTGCCACCAATGATGGGGGGGGGTGATTTTAATTAGGAGGGGAGAGGGGAGGCCGCACTGGCCACCAATGAATATAATACTGGGGAGGGAGGGAGGGGGGCCGCACTGGCCACCAATTAATATAATACTGGGGAAGGAGGGAGGGGGGCTGCACTGGCCACCAATGAATATAATACTGGGGAGATAGGGAGGGGGGCCGCACTGGCCACCAATGAATATAATACTGGGGAGGGAGGGATGGGGGCCGCACTGGCCACCAATGAATATAATACTGGGGAGGGAGGGAGGGAGGGAGGGGGGCCGCACTGGCCACCAATGAATTTAAAACTGGGGAGAGAGGGGGTCTGGCCCCTGCTGCCTGGCAGCACCTGATCTCTTACAGGGGGCTATGATACGCACAATTAACCCCTCAGGTGCGGCACCTGAGGGGTTAATTGTGTGGATCACAGCCCCCTGTAAGATATCAGGTGCTGCCAGGCAGCAGGGGGCAGTTATTACACAGTTCTCAGTATATTCTAACTTGAAGCGTCCCCATCACTATGGGAACGCCTCTGTGTTAGAATATACTGTCGGATCAGAGTTTCACAATGTAACTCAAATCTGATGGTATATTCTAACATAGAGGCGTTCCCATGGTGATGGGGACGCTTCAAGTTAAAATATACCATCGGATTGGAGAAAACTCTGATCCGATGGTATATTAATAGGGACTCCTGACTTTACATTGAAAGTCAATGGGGGACGGATCCGTTTGCATTTGCACCATATTGTGTCAACGTCAAACGGATCCGTCCCCATTGACTTGCATTGTAAGTCTGGACTGATCCGTTTGGCTCCGCACGGCCAGGCGGACACCCGAACGCTGCAAGCTGCGTTCGGGTGTCCGCCTGCTGAGCGGAACGCAGGCCAAACGGTGCCAGACTGAGGCATTCTGAGTGGATCCGCATCCACTCAGAATGCATTGGGGCTGTACGGATACGTTCGGGGCCACTTGTGAGAGCCTTCAAACGGAACTCACAAGCGGAACCTCAAACACAAGTATGAAAGTAGCCTAAGGTGCAATATCAAGAAAAGATTAAAAGGGTTTACTGAGATTTTACTACTGATTACCTCTAAATAGGTAATCAGTATCTGATCGTGGGGGTCCGACACCTGGGTCCCCCGCAGATCAGCTGTTTGAGAAGGCACCGGTGATCCCATGAGCCCAACTTTTCCTAGGCCAGTGATGACACGTTCATCGGTTGCGTGGCCTAGGTGCAGCTCAGCCCCACAGAAGTGAATGGGGCTGAGCGCAATACCAAGCATAACCGCTATACAATGTATGATGCTGTGCTTGGTAAGCTGCGAGAAGGCTTTCTCAAACAGCTGATCGGCGGTGGTCTCTGGTGTCGGACCCCCACCGATCAGATACAGATGATCTATCCAGAGGATAGGTAATCAGTAGTAAAATCTCAGAAAACCCTTTCAATCTTTTCTATGGGCTATGCTTGATACTGCACCTTAGCTTCACTTATCTGAATAAGGATGACGTGCAGTACCCAGCGCAGCCAATCAACAAGAGTGGAGCTGTTTCTGTTGAAAAATACACTATATTTTCTAATCTCAAACCTCTTCCTTAAAACAGATTAATAATTAATAAAAAATGAAAAACATTGAAAATTATTTTTTTGTTTTCTTGTATTAGTTTTCTTGTATTCATACATATTCAGAAACTATTGATAGGCTAAAGACTATGTATAAACATAGGCAAGGTTAATAACAGGTGCAAACATGAGAACTATACCACTGCAGCTGCAAAAAAAGCTAATAATAGGCCAGATTTACTAATGTGCCTGCGTCTAGGATCTTTCTCTGTCTAAAAACTGGCACAAATTAGCGCAGCTATGATTTAAAAAACAAAAATTCCTTCTGACTTGCTTGAAAGGGGCGTGGCTTAGCGGGAAAGGATGACGCTTTGCAGGAAAATCGGGCGGGCCTAAGATCTGATGTTTGGTGGCAAAAATACACCACAATTCTGCCTAAGCTAACCAATAGTAGATATAACGTTACACAAGAGCCACTGTGCTAAGTTTTACACCATTTATAGGATTAGTAAATCTGGGCCAACGTGTCACATGTCGTTTTTGCAAAAGAGTGTATTTATGTGTGAGGGAAATGTCCTTGATGTCTTTAATGTGTGTATATATATATATATATATATATATATATATATACACACAAAATGTTATGGATATATGGATGGTGATATATATATATATTAGACACTTTCTTTTACTGTATTTAATAATTAAGTGCTTTTTGTCTAGTAACCCTTAACCTACCAGGACGCACCCACATGTCATGAGCATCAAGTGGTTGTATTGACTCACTTGTACTCACACTCTGAGCCCGCTCCATACACGGCTGGCGCCAGCTGTGTAATAGAGCAGACACCCGTGGGCAGTGACCAGCATTGAAGATGACTCTGATCTTGGTCATTTAAATCCTCAGATGCTACTGTCAATACTGACCACGGCATTTGTGGGGATAGGCTGAAGGAGGAGACTCCCTCTGCCCTTCAATTGGAGCCCCCGTGGCATAATTGAGGTGTTCTAATTGGTTGATATGACAGCCTGGGATGTTGTGAAGACTCCCAGTGATGTCATAGTGATCTGCCTGTGAAGCCGAGCACGAAGCATGGCTTCACAGGCAGCAGAATCCCATGGACTGCACTTGTATTCCATTGCAGTCTATGGGACAAGAGAACAGAAGGCCACATATTCAAGTCCCCTAAAGGGACTAAAAAGTCCAGTGAAAAATAAAAGGTAAAAAAAAAATACAAAAAAAAATAAAAGTTAATCAATCTCGTTCGCAAATTTAAAATATTCAAATAAAAAACATAAACATAATAGATATTCCCGCGTCTGAAAATGTCCAAGCTATTAAAATATAACAATATTTGTATTATGTTGATGGTCCAGACCCGCGGCCCTCCCACCATCCCCTGTGGGCACAGACACCACATCTGCCAATGTCCTCTGCAGGTGGCGCCTGAATGCTTCTTCCTGTGCCCTTCTGTCTCTTAGGGTGCGCGCTTGCTCTCAGGCTAGCCAGTGTGCGCGTTCAAATACTTTCCCAGCCATTGACACAGCTGAGAACTTGAAAGGAGAGGATAATTCACAACTACAGTCACTGGTATGAAGATTACCTTCATTACAATTTACATACAATTATAATAGAGGGCACATCGGAGTGCCTTTCACTGTGGTGGACATGCATTATATCACATGGACAGCTCAAAGATTTGAATGGGAACTGTGTTAGGCAGCATATCTCCTATGGTGGTGCTGAAGGGGAATACCTGCTAATGGTTTTCTCCACAGATTACAGCTGACAGCAATGAAACATCCGTGATAAGTAACAGATTGTAGAAAGATAATGTAACAGATTGTAACCATATGGGTGACAACACATCTGTCATGCGGGAAGAGATTGCTACATTTAAGTGGCTGCTAAGGCCGGTTTCACATCTGTGTTGTGAACTCCACCACTGTAATCTGGTCACTGTATCCGTCGTATATATGGACTTTTAGACGGACAAAAAATACTACACTCAGCATTTTTTGTCCAGCCTAAAGCTGGCATAAACCCTGGAAACAGGCCGGATTACAGCCGAATTCCATTACAGTGAATAGGGATCCTGTAGTGCACGGTAGTATCTGGCTATGCCGGATACGGTGAACTCCAGCAGTCTGCTCCTCCACTGGAACAGACTGCCAGAGTTCACAGCACAGATATGAAAGCGGCCTTAATAATACAGAATTACAGTAGGTCAATATGGTTGAGATGAGTATTGGAGCACTGTGACTGGCGTATTTGTGTGGACAATGCATAAGCATGCCTACTTTTTGGACTTGAGCTATTTTATGGACAGTACTGTGTGGCTGTTTTAATATTGGGCAGTTATTTGTGACAGAGTACGGAACAGAGTGGCAACTCCTGCGATCTTTGGAACTCCCGCGAAATTTAAACCAGCTTGCTATATGGAGCGACTGAATAAGCCGGCAAATATTTAAAGCTCCATTGAAGCAATAGGGAGACAGCAGACGCTAGACGGTAAGCCAAACATCGATTTAAAGTTTTCTTCAATTCAAAGCTCATATCGACCTTAAAAGGATATGCTATAAGAGACTTTTCACATTATCAGGATTCCTGTGGACACTTTATGAACATATTGCGCTCCCAGTGAATACACCTACAACATTTTCAGTGACATTCAGTTTCCCAAATTGGGATAGAGTGCTAGAAGATAATATCCCCTCTTTCCCAAATAATAGCATATACTTGAAGTTTTTTGGTGTGATATATATTATTGAATTTATCGACACTATTGAGTGGTATCGAATATTCTATCGAATATTTCAACATTGAATTTTCTACCATTCAATTTATCGAATATTTCTATCGAATATATTTTTATTGAATATAGTATCGATCATATCTACCACAATATATGTGACTGTAATGTTGTATATTATTGCTACATTGTTCTTATAAATTTTATTACTTGTATTTTATGGGAATTTAATAAATATTTTCTGCATATGTCAATCTGGTTGCCAAGTGTATGAGTGCTCGCTCATTTTTCTATTACTACATTTGCCTTCTAAGGCCTCTTTCACACGGGCGTTGCGTAAAAATGTCCGGGTGCGTTGCGGGAACACCCGCGATTTTTCCGCGCGAGTGCAAAACCTTGTAATGCGTTTTGCACTCGCGTGAAAAAAATCGCGCGTGTTTGGTACCCAAACCCGAACTTCTTCACAGAAGTTCGGGCTTGGGATCGGTGTTCTGTAAATAGTATTATTTTCCCTTATAACATGCTATAACATGCTAAGTAAAACAGGGCTGGAGGGGGTTAAAAAAAAATAAAAAATCATTTAACTCACCTTAATCCACTTGCTCGCGATGCCGGGCATCTCCGTCTGACTCTTTTACTGTCTAGGACCTGTGGATAGCATTAACTATAGTTTAAGGACCTGGGATGACGTCACTCTGGTCATCACATGGTACGTCACATGATCTTTTACCATGGTGAATCACCATGGTAAAAACGCACAAAGAGGAGCATGCTGCGATTTTTACGCAACGCAAAAGTGATGCGTGAAAATCACCGCTCGTGTGCACAGCCCCATAGAAATGAATGGGTCAGTATTCAGTGCGGGTGCAATGCGTTCACCTCCCGCATCGCATCCGCGCGGAATACTCGCTCGTGTGAAAGGGGCCTAAGAGAGGGTGGGGTGATTCCCTCTATATGAGCTTGCAGCACCATACCTTAACTACTTGCTAGTGAGCCACCACAACCTACCACTAGTTATTTGTGACAGTCACAAGTCGCTGTGGTATAGGCAATTCTCTACTGAATTTATTAGGCTTCTTTCACATCAGCGTGGGATCTCAAAACCACAGCAAAATTCTTCAGTTGTAATAATACAACCGGCTGCGTGCGTTCAGAACGGATCCGGTTGTATTATATTGAAAATGAGGAAACTGGGTTCGGCACTAAAACCATTGTAAAGCCTCATTCACATGAGCCAAAACCAGGAGTGGAGCCTCCACAGAGATAAGGTCTAAGGGAAAGTAACATTCACCATATGTCTACCCCCAACAAGTGACCCCATTTTAGAAACCACATCCCTCAAACAATTTACCAAATGATGTACTGGACATTTTGACAACATGGGTGTTTTGCAAAAATGAATGCATATGAGATGGTGCTGAGTGAAAATTGCAATTTTTCCACAGATACGCCATTTCAGTGCCCAATATGTTGTGCCCAGTGTTTATTAGTGTGAAAGGTAAGCCCCCTTATTATTATGCCGTGCTTCCTAGTGGCACTATTCGTTTGTCTGGACATACACAACGACACAGGAATAAAAGAGAACCATGCACATTTGTGGCCCAGTGTGTTGATTTAGGGCTGTTTCATACGAGCGGATGCCGTGCGTGACATCCGCTCCATGAATGATAGCCAAGACCCGATGCGGACAGCAGAAGCACGGAGCATTAACATGATTGATAATGCTCCGTGCCTCTCTGTGATCTCTTTACTACGAAATCACAGTGACAACTTTATCTCCCTGTGATTTCGTAGTATAGAGATCACAGACAGGCACGGAGCATTATCAGTCATGTTAATGCTCCGTGCTTCTGTGCTGACAACTGTGAAGGCTCTGGGGTGAAATAATAAAAGGAACCTCCAAAAACTGACCCCCATTTTGAAAATTACACCCTCAAGGTATTAAGGGATGGAGTAAGCATTTTTACACCACAGGTACTTTGCAGAAATGAATATACAGTGGACCATGCAAAATGAAAATTGCAATTTTTTCACATATAGTGGAAAATATAGTATTTCACTGACCAATATGCTGTTCTCAGCTTGTGCCATCTGAGATTCCAAACCTTAATTCTAAAATTGATAGGCAGGTCCTACTGGGTACGGAAATGCCATAAATGTGAACATAAGCTACTGTATGCGCCTGTGGCAGGGCTCAGAAGGGAGGGAGAACCATTTGGCTTTTGGAGCATGGATTTTGCTGGAATGGTTCTCAGATGCAACATCACATTTTCAGAGGTACCAATATAGTGGAAACCCTCAATAAATGAATCCCGTTTTGAAAAATACACTTTCAAGGTATTTATGGGATGGAATAAGCATTTTGACATCACAGGTAATTTGCAGAAATGAATGCTCAGTGGACCATGCAAAGTGAAAATTACATGATTTTGCCATTTCATGATGAAAAGTCATGATTTTATGAAAGACACGGAGGCGAGTATTGCTTAACCCTTTCTTTACTGTCCACCAATAGCAGCAAAGAATACAAACAGTAGGAAAATGGTAACCATAGTGATAGACCACTCCCATACCAAGTCCCAGTATAATAGTCAGCACCTCCCCATACAATTCCTCTTTCTTTGGAGATGCGACACCGAACCAGTAAACGGGAACCAAAGAACAGTCCAGAACACTGTAGAACCAACCATCCCGAAATCCCGCCGGATAGTTGTCAGGAACCAACTGTGAACTGGGACTAAACCATCAACGGGTGACGAAGCGTCCACAACAGGGAATCCATCATAGCCACATCCATAGATCTCCAGTCAATGTGGTGAAGTCTTGGGAAGGAGCTAGGGTCTCTATATAGCACGAACAGCGCAGAATCAACCTGTGAAGATATAAAAACTGAACTTAACCAATTGCGCCTACCAGACATAATGTATTTAAAAAATCGAAACAACACTGTGCCCATAATGTCAGACAAAGAACCACCAGGCAAACATAGCTTTAACGTTAACAGTTCCAATGCACATACTAGGCCATATCATGCAGAGCTCAATGTAATACTTACCAACCTGAGATATTAAAACAACAGGGGGGGATAATATGATAGAAAATTAATAGGGTGGGACAATACTCGCCTCCGTCTTTCATAAAATCATGACTTTTCATCATGAAATAGCAAAATCATGTAATTGTATGTCAAGACACAGAGGCTCATATTGCAAGTTTAAAGCTGATCAATAACAGTAGAGAAAACATGTGGCAGAGGTTAAAATTAAAATTCTCATCAGGTCTTCCCGAAGTAACCATGGACGTGGCTGATGCCCCTCGTGCGGATTGAGCGCTAATTATGGATGTATCCACGCCGGCCAGTGACATCACCCATTTCACCCAATGAGCCAAGGTAGTGCTGGACACCGGGGCGAAGGGTTGACGAATCAAGAGAAAGAGCTGAGGGGACGAGGCTGAACGATGGGCCTTTGTCCGAAGTTCATCTTCCCTAAAACAGGTCACTGGGCACAACGCCGGGAAAGTTGGAAAACTCGGATACGAGACCAAACGTATAGCCGTCTGAGTGCGTCTAGAGATGTTAAAGGTCACTCCATCCAGAGTGAAAGACCTCGCATCGTAGTCCAGGGCCTGTACATCCGAGACCCGTTTGTAGGAAATGAGGCAGAACAGGGAAACCAATTTGGCCGACGGCTGTCGCAGGGTGAGGTCCGAATTAGGAGGCCAGGAAGTAAACAGCAACAAGACACAGGAAACGTCCCATGTAGCTAAGTATCGAGATCTAGCCAAGTATCGAACCCTGAAGTAAGCGGCACACCAAGGGATGTTGGCCTGCTGGACAGCCGTCAAAACCCTTGTGAGCCGAAGAGATGGCTGATCTAAACAGGTTAATCGTGCAGTACGCTTGACCAGTCTCGAATAACAAAGTGAGGAACTGGAGTATTGCTGTCA
The DNA here is from genome assembly GCF_905171765.1 of Bufo bufo. Lineage (NCBI taxonomy): Eukaryota > Metazoa > Chordata > Amphibia > Anura > Bufonidae > Bufo > Bufo bufo. Next base: position 189,988,277 of record NC_053390.1, read on the forward strand.
CAGGTGCCGAAATGGGATCCAAGTCCCGAGCCAGGCACCAGCCAGACCAAGCTCTCCAGGCTGCCCCCTATGATCGTCTAGTGCCGGGAGCCAATGCGTCAGCCAGGAGGCGTCAAGTTGTGTCCGAAACTCCTTGGATTTCCCAGGGGTCCCCGAAATCGTCCATGCGAGTAGCATCAACGACCCGTCCAGTAGGAGGGGGTGTCGTTGGCCTAATGGGCCCAGCAGAAGATCCTGGTAGGCTGGCAGAAGTCTGAGTACATCTATCGCCAGTTCCAGATGCTGTGGGAACCAAGATTGGGTCCCCCAGAATGGGGTCAACAGGACCAAGTCGGCCATCTGGCATCGTACTTGGAGTAGAACCCGAGGGATCATGGCAAAAGGAGGGAAGGCTTAAAGGACCGAGCCGGTCCAGTCTTGCAGGAAGGCATCCACTGCTTCCGCGGGTGGGACTGGGCGCCAGCTGTAGAACCGAGGTAGCTGGGCATTGAGCCGGGAAGCGAATAGGTCGATGGCAAAAGGTCCCCAGAGACACGAGATAGCGGAGAACGTCTTTACATCCAATTTCCAATCGCTGCTGTCCGATAGATAGCGTGAGCTCCAATCCGCATGGGTGTTGTGGAAACTGGGAAGGTATTCCGCCTGGACGATCAGATTCCTGGTTAGACAATAGGCCCAGAAGTACTTTGCCAAGCGGGCCAGCATCGCCGAACGCGTGCCGCCCATGTGATTGACATAGCGAACTGCTGAGATGTTGTCCATGCGCAGTCCGATGCACGCACTGGCGGTCTTGTTCGTGAAGGAGCCGGCTAGGAGTTCCAGGCCATTGATGTGGAGACGGTATTCGTCTTCCGACCAGCGTCCCCCGTAGTTACCCCGTTGCAGTGGGCCCCCCAACCGTGGAGACTTGCGTCTGAATCCACTGTAAACTCTGGTTGGGAACCGAAGATGGCCTTGCCATTCCAAGAGGATAGGTTGTGGATCCACCAGTTCAGTTCGTCTTGGGTTTCCGAATCCAGGGAGACCATGTCTGCATATGATGCCCCGTTGCAAAGATGTGCGATCTTCAGACATTGGAGGGCACGGTAATGGAGAGGGGCTGGAAACACCGCCTGGATCGAGGAGGACAGTAGGCCGATGAGTATGCGTCACTGGGACCGTCAAGTATGCGTCCTTGAGGTCCAATTTTGCCATCCAGTCTCCCTGAAGGAGTAAATCCCGCAGGAGATGAATGCCCTCCATCTTAAAGTGGCAGTAGTGCACCAAAGAGTTCAGGGCCCGGAGGTTGATAACTGGGCGCATCTGCCTGCCTTTCTTTTCTACAAGGAAGATGTTGCTCAGAACCCCAGCGGGGGACGCTGGGGCCCATTCTACCACCCCTTTTGTGTGCAGGGCCGATAGCTCCTCGTCTATTAAGGCGCGGTCTGTCCTTGAAAGTACAATAGGGTGAGGGGGAGGAATATGACACAGGGTGTCGACCAACTCTATGTGAAACCCCCTCACTGTGGACAGAACCCAGGCATCTGAGGTGATGTCCAACCAGGCTTGGAAAAAATGACAGAGCCTGCCCCCTACACAGGTATTGGAAAAAACATAGGGTAGATGTAATCTTACCATAAGGGTGTCTGGAACCGGGGTTCCCTCTGAAGCCTCTGGATCGCCATGGTCTTCCATGAGAGGGGAAGAAAGGGGACTGTTGTCTCGTCTCCTGGTAAGGTGGTCTTTGGTTGTAGGAGCCTCGTCCCGATCCTCGGGCGTGGTAATTAGACCGGCCGGACAGACGGCCCCTGACACTGCCGGCCCTGGTAGAGCCCCGTCCCTGAAATACCCTCTTCATAGAGGATTGAGCCTTGTCCAAGGCTGTAAAAGCACCTACAAAGCTCCCCAGCTCCTTTATAAAGCACCTACAAAGCTCCCCAGCTCCTTTATAAAGGATTCCCCAAACAACAGGCCCTGGCGTCTTTGCCCGCCTCAGTGAGGGAAGGTTAGCCAGTTTGGGCTCGATTTTAAAGAGAATGGCTTTTCGCTGCTCTATAGACAGGGATGTGTTCACACTGCCTGCTATGCAGATCGCCCTCTGTACCCAGCCACGGAGTTCTTCTGGGTCGACCTGCCTGTTTTCGGCTCTGGCTAGTTCGGCCAGGTCAAACAATTTGGCCAAAGGACCAAAGATGTCCAGGAGTTTGTCCTGGCATGACTTTAGTGTGGAATCCAGACCCTTGCGGGGATTCCATCCCATCTTGAAAAGAAACTGTGTCATTTTGGGATCCACAATGGGGGTCTCACAGACTTTAATGGGAACCAGGGGTCTAGGACATTCTTCCCCGAGTTTATTGCGCACCGCCTTGCTAAGGGGGCGCCGTACCCAGTTCTCAAGGTACTTAGCCACATGGTCCGCTGGGAACCATTCTGCCAACCTCGGGTGATGGAGAGCATCCGGGTCAAACATAGGTTCCCCAGATAGATCCATGAGGGCAGAACCCGCAGTAGCGGGGAAGTCGCTTTGAGAGTCGTTCATTACCAAACCCGACAGGGCAGGGGCAAAGGGGTCAGTGTCCTGTCCGCCATTCTCATCATCGGTGTCACGTACTGTCTCAGCATCAGCTTCCTCACCAGACCCAATTTCTGAGTCGGAGTCACTCTCTTGTTGTGCTCTAGCACATTTCCATTGCCGTGCCCATTCTACCTGGCACGGAAAGGCTCTCTTGCGTGACATAGGCACGTTGTCATGGGTGGAAATAGTCACGCCAGTCGTATTGTTTCTGGAGGCAGTAGGGCTTAAGTGCCCGGATTGGGCCATAGTTTCACTTGGGATATACCCTGTAGGGTTTAACGCAGAACGCGGTAAGCATGTCGGCGTGGCCGAGCCCTTTGCGGCCTAAGGGTGTGCCAGTAAGGCCCCTTTCACACGAGCGAATGCGATGCGGGAGGTGAACGCATTGCACCTGCACTGAATACCGACCCATTCATTTCTATGGGGCTGTGCACACGAGCGGTGATTTTCACGCATCACTTTTGCGTTGCATGAAAATCGCAGCATGCTCCTCTTTGTGCGTTTTTCACGTAACGCAGGCCCCATAGAAATGAATGGGGTTGCGTGAAAATCGCAAGCATCCGCAAGCAAGTGCGGATGCGGTGCGATTTTCACGCACGGTTGCTAGGAGACGATCGGGATGGAGACCCGATCATTATTATTTTCCCTTATAACATGGTTATAAGGGAAAATAATAGCATTCTGAATACAGAATGCAAAGTAAAATAGCACTGGAGGGGTTAAAAAAATAAATAAAAATCATTTAACTCACCTTAATCCACTTGATCGCATAGCCCGGCATCTCCTTGTGTCTCCTTTGTTGAAGGACCTGTGGTGAGCATTAAATACAGTTACAGGACCTGTGATGACGTCACTCCGGTCATCACATGGTACGTCACATGATCTTTTACCATGGTGATTCACCATGGTAAAAGATCATGTGACGTACCATGTGATGACCGGAGTGACGTCATCAAAGGTCCTTTACCCAGGTCCTAAAGAAAGGAGACAGAAGCAGATGCCGGCTGCGCTATCAAGTGGACTAAGGTGAGTTAAACATTTTTTTATTTTTTTTTAACCCCTCCAGCGCTATTTTACTTTGCATTCTGTAATCAGAATGCTATTATTTTCCCTTATAACCATGTTATAAGGGAAAATAATACAATCCACAGAACACCGATCCCAAGCCCGAACTTCTGTGAAGAAGTTCGGGTTTGGGTACCAAACACGCACGATTTTTCTCACGCGAGTGCAAAACGCATTACAATGTTTTGCACTCGTGCAGAAAAATCGCGGGTGTTCCCGCAACGCACCCGCACATTTTTCCGCAACGCCCGTGTGAAAGAGGCCTAAGGCATGAGAAATAGACTAGGAAAGGGCGGAGGACATGGATCCCAAGGCGACCATAATGGTGTCTGAGACGGAGCGGTGTAGTGCCAGGGATTGGGCATAATCAGGTACAGACATAGGGTCACCTGCAGGGGAAGGGGGACCCGAGATTGCCAGGGGGTTATCTAAAACATGGGGTAAATGCATTTCCCCAGGGGACCGGGGGGTGGCAGGCACTTTGGATTTGGGCATAATAAAATTGCTGCGAGATATATCCCTGCTGCAGGGATTTGGGCTAAAACTAAAAGAACAGGATAGCACAGGGTAGCAGGAGTTAATTACCCCAGACTAGCTACCTTTTTAAGGGTAAAGTTAGGGAGCTCACCAGGGCCCAGACCAGTAGATAGGAAGAGGACACGAGGAATAGCAAGAGACTGAAGACAGGATGCTAGAAAATGGCCACCGGAATCTCGCGAGGTTTGCAGCAAATTTCTAAAATTTGAAAATAACTAGATGAAGCAATAAAGGAACAGAAGAATATGCCGGCCGTACGAAAAAAAATTGTCGAACGCGATAAGGCGAACCAGGCTGTAAGTCAGTGAAACTGACGAAAGGAGAAGGTTATGTGAAGAGTAGCCGGATGGCAAGAGAAAAAACAGGCGCAAGGGCGCCAAAAGACAGGAGAAGGAGCAATGGAGTAACAGCTAGCCTGAAAAGAAAAGGCAAACAGAGAAAAGATAAGAGATAGAGATAATAATACCCAAGGGGGTCTGGGACCTTGGAGTCAAGGATAACATACCCAAGATAAAATCCACAATCGGAAAAGTATAGGAACATAAATATATGGAAAATTAGTCATGTACTTATCTGTTTGGTAGCAGCAAAAAAAGAGGAATTGTATGGGGAGGTGCTGACTATTATACTGGGACTTGGTAGAGAGTGGTCTATCACTATGGTTACCATTTTCCTACTGTTTGTATTCTTTGCTGCTATTGGTGGACAGTAAAGAAAGTGTTAAGCAATATGAGCCTCCGTGTCTTGACATAAAATCGTTAATTTCTAACGATAATTTGTTTTCCCTTAGTCCTAACAGCCGCACAGATGGGGTTAACAGCCCCCCGTGGACTGGTAGGACCGGCGGAATTTTTAATGAGCCCAAAGAATAACCAATAGAAGAACTCCAACTCCCTTAAAGGGAGGGGTTCGCCCCCCAGCCCACCGTGTCTATAACAAGAAAATACTTAGGGCGGGAAAATTTGTGTGCTGCTGTTAGGACTAAGGGAAAACAAATTATCGTTAGAAATTAACGATTCCCTTACGTCCTACCAGCAGCACAGATGGGGAGATAGCAAGAAGAAACCCCTAGGGAGGGTCCTCATGCCCGGCAGAAGTAAGAACTGTCTGCCCGAAGGCCGAAAACTCTGCTACCTTAGCATCTATTCTATAATGAGAGATGAAGGTTGATTCAGAGCTCCAGGAAGCCGCCTTACAGATCAACTCTAGGGGGAGACTTCTCTCCGCGACAGAGGTAGCTACGGCCCTAGTAGAATGGGCCCTCACAAACTCCGGAGGATCTAAGGATTGGGAGGTGAAAGCTTCCCTAATGGCTTCCTTGACCCAGCGACTAATAGTAGTTTTAGACGCCTTACGGCCTTTAGACTTACCGGCAAACAGGATGAAGACGTTCTCATCTATCCTGAATTCTCTGGATCTATCCACATAGATCTGGAGGCACCTCGATATGTCCAGTGGATGTCGGACTGGAACATCAGAGGAGGAGGCGGAAAATAATACAGGTAGAGAAATTACCTGATTGATATTTTGAAAAATAAGGTAGGAATAAGGTAGGAATTTTAGAAGGACTCTGTCCTGTAAAAAAATGATATATGGGTGTAAAGCGGAGAAAGCTTGCAGCTCCGAAACTCTTTTGGCTGAGGTTATAGCCAGAAGAAAGACCACCTCGAGTGTTAGAAACTTAAAGCTTGCCTCCTCCAAAGGTTCAAAGGGGGGAGATGTCAACCCCTTGAGAACTACTGACAAGTCACATTGGGGAACGGGTTCTAGTATTGTAGGCTTCAATCTTTCTGCTCCCTTAAGGAAGCGTTTGATGAGCGGGTCCCGAGAATATGGTCTGTTGAGACAGGCCGAGATGGCAAAAACTTGGACCTTCAGGGTAGATGGGGCGAGACCTCTGTCTAACCCATCCTGAAAGAATTGTAAGATCGCAGAGAGGGGCGGATCTGCAGACGCCAACTGGTTGGAACTACACCATGAGGTGAAGATCCTCATGATCCGGGAGTAGGCCTTCTTGGTAGACTCTGCTCTGGAATGCGACAAGGTTCTCAGGACCGACTCAGAGAGCCCATCCACTCTGGGAAGGGACTGATCAACCTCCAGGCCGTCAGGTTGAATCTGTGCAGATCTGGGCAGAGATGAGTGTCCCACGACACCAGGGTCTGCTCCGGGGAGTTTCCAATATTGTCCCCGACTCATCTGAATGAGCTGGGTAAACCAGGATCTCCTGGGCCAAAATGGTATGATGGCTATTACCGAGGCCTGATGGAAAAGGGAGGGAAGATGTAAGCCAGCCTGAACCTCCACGGTATTGTCAGAGCATCTATCGCCAGGGGGTTGTCCTCCCTGTATAGGGAACAGAACCTCTGCACCTTGGCGTTGAACCTGGTTGCCATGAGATCCACCTCTGGCATACCCCATTTGAGGACTAACTGCTTGAAGATCTCTGGATGCAATGACCACTCCATGGTCGGTAAGCCGCGACTTAGGCAATCCGCAATGATGTTGAGGGAGCCTCGGATATGAGTGGCAGATAGATGGGATAGGTTCAGCTCCGCCCGCCACAGAATTACCCCAATTTCTGAAAGAAGGGTGAAGGATCTTGTGCCTCCCTGCTTGTTTATGTAAAGCACGGCAGTCATGTTGTCTGACTGGACTTTCACTGCTTTGCCCCGAATCTGAGGAACGAAGTGAAGGAGAGAGATTTGAAGAAAGATGCCGCTCCTGAGGAGACCAAGATCCCCGAACTGGAGATCCGTCTAAATGGGCGTCCCAGCCTACAAGGGACGCGTCTGTAGTCAATATGAGCCAAACTGGTTGGGTCATAGACTTCCCTGCTGGTAGATGGAACCACCATCTGAGGGAATTCCGGGTTTGGTTGGATAGGGAGCACAGGGAATCTGCCGGGCTGCCGTTCAATTTGTTTAAGACCATCCGCAGCTGCTGACATGAGCCCCAACATCTTCATGAGAGTCCGGATGGAGACTCGTCGTGGTACGTAAAGGAACCTTGCCAGGTCCTGAATCCGCGCTCCTCTTTCTAGCGTCAACTGGAGAGACATCTCCAGAGAGTCGACTACGAATCCTAGATAATGGATAGAAGTTGAAGGGCTCACATTCGACTTCTGCCAGTTGATAATCCAGCCTAAGCGGAGCAGAAAGGAAATTGGGACATGAAGATGATGAGAAAGTAATGGGACCAAAGAGGCTAGAAGAAGCCAATCGTCCAGGTAAGGAACGATGGTCAGTCCCTGGAGTCTCAGAGCTGCTACCACCGATACTACCACCTTGGTGAAGATAAGGGGGGCAGATAAGATTCCGAAGGAGAGGGCGGCAAATTGAAAATGCCTGCGCACTCCTGAAATCTGGACTGCGATCCTGAGAAATTTCCGGGAGGAAGGATGGATCGGGATGTGGAGGTAAGCATCTTTGAGGTCCAGAGTAGCCATCACATCCCCAGGGCTGAGGAGGTGGCTGACTGACCTTATGGTTTCCATCCGGAACCTGGTTCTTCTTACGAAACGATTGAGAAATCTCAAATCTATGATCATCCGGAGATCTCCTGTCTTCTTGGGTACCAGGAATACTGGAGAATAAATCCCTAGACCCCTCTCCCCTGCCGTTACCTCCTCCAGGGCTCCCTTGGAAATGTAGTCCTGAATATAGGACTCTAGGATCCTTTGTCTGGCCGGCAAAAAACTGTTCGTGGCGATGAATCTTTCTGAGGGGAGAGAGACGAGGTCTATTACATAGCCCGTCGCTACTATGCTTTGGACCCAGGGATCTGAGATTTCCTGGGCCCATACGTGCTTAAAAAAGAAAGACGACCCCCTACAGGGAGGTGAGGGAGGGGTACGGGAAAGTCCAGAGGCGTAACGACAGGGGTAGCAGGGTTTATCCAAGAGCCTCTGAGAGGCCCATAGTCAGGAGGGTTTTGCCTCCCTGGTGGGTTTACGGGAGCGTCTAGAAAATTTTCTAGACTGCCCCCCCCCCCCCCCCAGTCTCTAAGTCTGGCCTGCTGTTCAGATCTGCCCCCACAATCTTGTCTACCCCTGCCACGAAAGGGCTGTTGGGGGAGACTTTTTCCTTTATTATCCGAGAGACCCTCCATAATGGTGTCTAATTCTGAACTGAATAAACGGTCCGGTTCGAAGGGAAGCCCACATAGGTTATATTTGGATGCGTTATCCGCATTCCAGGGCTTTAGCCACAGAGGTCTCCTAGCAGCTGACACCAGAGACATTGTCTTGGCTGAAAATTTCAGCAGTAGCTGGGACGTGTCACACAGGAAATCCATGGCCATTGACGGATTTGAAAGCGGCTAGGATATCGTCTCGGGAGACACTCTGGTCGACATCAGTTTGGATTTGGTTCAGCCTAGATCTTAGGAAGGAAGAGACCTCTGTGGCCGCAATGGAGGTTGAGGCCGAAGCTGCGGCCGCCGAGTAGCCCCTTCTTAGGGTGCACTCTGCCCTCCTATCAAGAGGGTCCTGCAGGCTAGACCCATCGTCTGCAGGAACCAGAGTGCGCCTGGACAATTTGGCTATCGCCATGTCCACCTTAGGAATGGAACCCCATGATTCCACTAAGGGTTTAGCCATCGGAAACATCAACTTAAATTTCCGGGTGAGGACTGGACCTTTTTCTGGCTTTTTCCATTCTGTGCGCATCACAGAAAGAAGGGTCTCATCCGCCTTAAAGACCCGTTGAGTCCGGCAGGCGGGATCGGAAGACTTCCCTATGTCAACATCATGGTCCCCCGACCTGATGGACTTCAATAACTTCTGTGTCTTTTTCGGGAGGAAAAGTACACAAAGTTGATTCCTCATCATCCGAGGAAGATGACCCCACAGAGAGGGGCATAGGTCTATCAGTAGGGGCGGCAACCTCCATCGGAGTCTGGGAGGGACCTGGTAACCTCTCATTTAGAAGCCTTACGACCCCCTTGATGGAGTCGGCCACGTATGTCTTAGCCCACTGGTACATGTCCTGCATCGTAGGTTCTGTAGCGGTGCAGGAACGGCAGCTGTCGCACCTGGAATAGGGGCAACTATCGTCAAGGGGCGTGTTGCAATTATAACAGGCCAGGTGTTTCCTCTTGGCCGCAGACTTCCGCTACTGGTCTGACTCTCTAGGAAAAGCCATAGCTGAAACGAAAGAAGAAAATTAAAACATCCCTAAAAAACTAAGGGAGTATAAACATTAATTAGCGGCACGAACCAGAGGAGAAAAAGTCAAGCACTTTGAAAAGATAGAAGCTGAATAGAATTCAGAAGATAGCAGAAACTCTCAACTGAACACAGGAGACTCTGGAGCTAGCTTGTTAAAGCAGCGCAGCCAGAGACAGACTGAAGCTATCAGGGAGCTTAAGAAGGGAACAGCTCCACCCAGGGGAGGGGCCCAGCTACCAGCCCTCCCCCAGAAGTCACTGTCACAGCTATTATGTTTTTAAAACGTTACTGTGGTAAAGAAAGAAAACTTCATTCCCTTTACTTGGCCCACCCCTCCTGTGGGAACAAATTCCCGGCTGGCAAGATCTAGTTTGCCTTATCTAAAGAAGAAATCAACATCAGCCGAAAGACCGGAAGTGACGCCGCCGCCGGCTGCGCGTCACTTCCGGTCATAGCGGCGCCCATGCCACGCCGGAATCGGAACGAGCCGACACGTCCAGGAGGGGAAACTCAGTGACTAGAGAAACACATCACCCCCAGGTATCGCTAACACAGGCAGCTGAATGGGGGAAATGGCAAAAAATAAGCGCATAGAATAAGCGCTTGATCTAAAGAAAAAAAGACAAAGAGACCAAAGAAACATTTAGAGTAATGGTCTCCAACTCCCAGAGAGGGAGAGATTCGCCAGTCCACCTGTCCAAAGGACAGAAAAAAACACGGTGGGCTGGGGGGCGAACCCCTCCGTTCTTCTATTGGTTATTCTTTGGGCTCATTAAAAATTCCGTTTGAGTGTGCTGCAGGGTTCAGATGGGAAAGACCACCTTTTGTCTTTTGCGCTGCAGATTGTGATGGATTGATTTACTGGCGCAATGTTGTTTTCGAACAGGCTTTGGGGTACCAGAACAACTGAGCTATGTGACAGCTTGTCTATTGCGGGATGATTGACCATAATCATTGGCTCTATTTTGAGGAACATATGATTTTTTGATTACTTTTTATTTCATGCTTTGGAAAGCAGGGTAAAATAGGCAGCAATTCTGCCATTGTGTTTTGTTATTGCGGCATACACTCGTTTTTCTAATTTTATTAATTTTATACAATAAAAGCTTATTTGAAAAAAAATGTTTTTGTGTCGACATTTTCTGAGAGACAGATTTTTATTTTTTTTCTGGTAATTGTCTTGAATAAGGGCAGTTTATTTGGGGCGGAGGCTAACATTTTGGAGTACATATGACTTTTTGATCACTTAATATTATGCGTTTTTGGAGGCAAGGTGACCAAAATGGCTGTTCTGGTATTGTTTTTTTTTTTTTTATAGAGCAAGACGTTATGGATGTGAAAAAATACCAAATATGTCAATTTTTTATTGTATTCCGTTTTTTACAACAGCAAAGGCTTGAGAAGGGGAAATGGTTCTTCTGTAACTTTTTATTTTAGTTCCACCAAGAGAATTCAACTTCTGCCGCCCTGATCGCTGGTACAATGCATTAAAATACATACAGTATTGTATTGCATTGAACCTTTCAGTTTTACGCTGACACGCCACCTATCAGACCCTGCCTGTCGCACGGCCTGATTGGCTTCTGTAGCTGGCAGACCCAAAGGCCTTTGTAAGGGGAACTATTGGGGTGAGAGAGAGACGCTCCCTCTGTAAACCCCTCAGTATTGACCGCCACTTCTAAGGGGTTAAACCGCCAGCAATGTAGCCAGCAGAAGCCTGAGGGAGCACAACTCCTGTGTCTGTCCGAAGACCGTGCTGTACATGTATAGTGCTTTGAGGGAACTCCTTGCCTATGCGCTGCACATGTAATGCATATGTTGGGAAAGGGTTAAAGTCATCACAATATTCTGAGGAATAGAGCTTCATAACCAAACAGATGGCAGTACAAAACATCCTGTGCTGATGATGAAACCTATCTTCCTCTAGACATGGTGGATGCCCATTAATTATGGTTATAGACCTGAGTATTATGCATTCATGAGACTGATCTCTGAACTGACCCTGAACATATATGTACATAGTGACTAGGTCATCCCTATTTAATTTTTTCTCCAAACTGAATAATCCCAATTCCATCTGATATAAAGAGAACATATTGAAACAGTTTAATTGCACACGACAAATTGTTAACAGGGAGCAAATAAAGTAGATCAGAAAGCCTCTGTTCCTTGTCCAGGTTTGTTGGGTCACAGTGACTTCCAATTCTTATGTTCCTAGTGGCAAAGCTCAGAGGTTTTACAATGACGATTCTCTGGTTCTGAATTTATATAGCCTGGGTTCACACAGAGTTCATACAGAAATGCTAAAACTAATTGAATTAAACAACTTTGCTCCTTAACCGCTTCTGTAACGACCATAGACGTTCAGATGTCCTGGCAGAGATGGCACCTGGAAGTGACAGTATAGCAAGTGCAGTACAGTGCAGGTCTACAAAGAAAGTGAGGAACATGGAGCTTTGTTCCGTAATTAAATTCCTTACAAAGGAAGAACTGAAGACTTAAGAAATCCATGTATGGATAATTGCTGTATATGGTGATGATGCACCTTCCTACTACCAAGTAAAGTTTTGCGCCAAGCAGTTTAAGTGGGGTAGTGAATCAATTGAAGATAACCCCCATTCAGGAAAACCTGTCGAAGCCATGATTTTGGAAGATTGTCGGGTCAAAGTCAGTGTTATGGCTCATGAATTAGGCAGTTGGCACAGTTTCCAGTATCATTCATATTGTTTTGATAATGTCAAAGGTCAGTTCTCGGTGGGTGCCACGAATATTGACAACTGAGCAAATACTTTGTCGCCAGCAATTTAGCCAAGAATTTAGACATGCTTAGAAAAAATCCTTCTATTCTCCAATTATTATAGGTGATGAAACATGATTCCACCACCATAATCCTGAGACCAAACAAGACTCCATGCAATAGAAGCACAAGGGGTCACCAACTCCAAAGAAATGTGGTGTACAGCCATCATGACAACAGTTTTTTGGGGATACAGAAAGCGTTTTATTACTAGAAGCCATGCCATACAAGACAACAAATACCCAGCAGTGGGTCTAGTGGGTGCTGCTGCCAGCTACAAGCAGGAACTCACAGTAGCAGGCATTAGTGTTGACTCTTCTGCGGTGAAGTGGACTACAAATCCCATGAGCACTTGCTCCTCTCTGCAGCCAATAGCAGGGGAACCAGGGGGAAAGGCTAAGGAAGTAGGAGAAAGAGCAGCCAAAGAGACAGCAGCATGGGCAGGAGATGGAGAGACGAGAGATCTCCACAGACAGAAGTGTGGCAGGACAATCGTAAGTGCACCAACATTAGTGCACCAACGTTTTCTGCAACTTGGCCCCAACGTTCGGACTGGGTTAATTGCTAGACAGTACGGTATAGCAAGCTGAGTGCTAGAAGTAGATAGCTGAGAAGTGCATACTGTCTATATCTTCCAAAGGAGATCACAGTTTACCATTATAGATAGCTACCCCCCTTAATCAAGGGTTTTCCTTAGATAGAATTGCAATCTGTGTTTTGTTCCTTTTATTGCATTATCTTTATGTTCTTCACCATTGTTCATCCTTTCCCAAATAAATATGTTGATCAGTTAACTCCTTCCTAAAAAGACCCTCCTGCTATCCTATAGAGCTCCAAGCAAGATTTAGGTGGAGACACTGAGTCATAGTGAGGTGAGAACCACCATACATCATGCCTACTGAGGGGTTCCCAAAGGGGTGTACAATTGGATTTATGAAAAGATGATACTGTCCATGATCATTTTTAATCTTGTAGCTACTTGTTTTTTATTTTTAAAACCTTCCCTGTAGTCATCCATATGAGAGACACACTATAACTCCTGTACTGCCATTACAGGAAAGAGTGTGCACTTTATGGAAGCTGAAATTAATTTGAATCAATTGACATAAAAAAAATCTCATTGATTTTACAGTGTACCAGAAGTGATGGCGGACATCCCCTTCCTCTTGAGACCACTGAGTCACATGTAGACTCTTAACTCTGTATATAGTTTATAGTGTTGCTGACTTACATTATCTAGGCTTCCAGCAGTATAACAGAGCTGGCCATACAGTTTAGATAGCTGTCAGCCGAATGCTGTTCACCTGACTTCTCTACACACAGGCACTCTTGGCTTAATCAGGCATGCATGTGTTCTCTATAGGAAAAGGGGAATTAAGGTCCTTTACACAGGACGATGTACAAGCAGATTGTCGGGTAGGAAGCGTTCCTTCCCAACAATCTGCTGATCGCTAGCGGAGGAAACGGATGCGTTTACATGCAATGATCTCCTCCAGCTCCTCCACAGCATGGGGTGGAGTGATCGCTAATGCCATTGCTCATCCCCATACAGACTTGTTGTTTTCCGGCAGCAGATCGTGTTTACACAGCGCGATCTGCCACTGGGAAATGAGGATTTTTGTGCTGCACTAATTATCCAATTACCCGATGAATGAGCGTTTACACCGCCAGATCATCGCTAACGAGTGCTGTGATGATCTGCGATGATCTTTTGAACTCTGGGCCCCTAAGTCAGGGGGCAGGTTATTTCCATTGAGAACAAAACATCAGATATGTCTCCATGGCGGGAAAGTCAGAAACCTACCATACACATTAGATGGTTGGCCATCACAGTTATTGCAACTGCTCTGAACGCCAGTGTAATATTTCAAGATTGTTTAATGTGGATATTCACACAAATGTCTTATTTGTATAATACCTTGGAGAAAAATACAGCAAACTTACAGTTTTGAGTGAGCTGTAATCATGGGTTTAAAGGCTACGTACACCTTTGGAGGCAATTTATTTTTTATAATTGCATTTAACTTATTTTTGGCTAAAAATCATATTTTCAATTGGCCTTTATTAAAAATATTGAGCCATTCTGTCACAAACTGTCTTCCTAGCTGTGTGACTGGTACTTTTACTTTGTGCCGGTTATCTAATAACCCTCATCTCTAAATTACTAAGATAAACACTTATTTAAGCCACATTCTTATCAGTAAGATAAGGATTGAGCTTTAATGAGTGTTTATAAATGTCAGAGATCAGATATAAGAAGTCTGTCTGCTCCTCAGATGACGGAAAAGACAACAAAATCCACAGTCAGCTAGTAGAGCATGTCAGCTCTCTACAGAAAAAAAGGACTCCATATTGTTAATAAAAAATCTATTGAAAAAATTATTTTACTCAAAATAAGTACAATGCAATAATAAAAAAAATGCCCCAAAAGAAGTACATAGCCTTTAAATGTTTAATAATGTTTTTTTTTTTTTTTTTATTCCAATTTGTGAATTGCACCATTACTTTAATGGGTCTGTGTGCTGTCCGGGTGCAATCACACAGATAGCAAAATCTGCCATGTGAATTAGGCTTTAGAATATTAAAATAGGGCACAACCCGTGAATAGAGCAGACAGTGAGTAATTAAGTCAATTTACCTTTAATAAAACACAGTGCTATTTGGTTTTAAATGTGAATTTGGAGAAGATGAAGTACAGTTATATAATATTATAGATAGATGTGCACAGAAAGTAATATGTGTTTCACAGATGAATATGGATGATATCATATTAATTTAATTTTAGTTGATTTAAAGGTCAAAAAATGCTTAATACTAAAGATAAAATATAAATCATGGCAGAGTACAGAGATTTACTTGCAGACCCTAGCAAAGCCATACGCATAAATCTCAAACTGTGAGACTTTAAAAGGAAAACTTTTTCACATGACTTTTAGTGTCACAGTGTTAATTTGCAGTCTGGCTTATAAACAGCTGACAGAATTGTGTCGTGACAAATCTCATCAAAAGGAAAGTTGGTAATCAGGTACACTAATCCTAGAAGTGAATGACAAAAGCAAATGAGAGACAATCTTGCCCCCACTGTCTCTTTTTCTGAAGCATTTTCTGCAGATTCCTGTAGCACAGTTTTGAAGAAATCTTGTAGAGAACAGAGGTTAAAAGAGTTGTCTTACTTCAGCAAGTAGGGTTTATCATATAGAGAAAGTTAATACAAGGCACTTACTAATGTATTGTGATTGTCCTTATTGCTTCCTTTGCTGGCTGGATTCATTTTTCCATCACATTATACACTGACCGTTTCCATGGTTACAGAGCACCCTGCAATCCACTAGTGGTGGTCGTGCTTGCAGAATATAGAAAAAAGTATCAGCCTCTCTGGTGGCCGGGACCGTGGGAGCTCACATAGGCTAGTGCTTTTTCTTATATTGTGCAAGCACGACCACCACTGATGGATTGCAGGGTGATCTGTAACCATGGAAATGAGCAGTGTATAATGTGATGGAAAAATAAATCCAGCAGGCAAAGGAAGCAATATGGATAATGTTAATACATTAGTAAGTGCCTTGTATTAACTTTCTCTACATGATAACTACCACTTACTGAAGTGAGACAATCCCATTGATGTCCTAGGGATATCTTCCATTTTCAGCTAAAGGGGTGAGGCGTAGCCAGAGGTAGTGCTTAGTTATCTTTGTGTCTATTGTAGACAAGGCATAGGAGGGAGGCTACTGCTCCAGCCAGTTATCTTGCAGCCAGACACAGGACAGAGAGGAGGACAATGGGGGACAAGGCTGAACTGTTGAGGTCCATAGAGAAGATTTTTTTTTTGTATCTCAGTTTAAATTGTAACATGAAACAAAATGAAGAGATGATACATTTCTGGGATTTTTTTTTCCATTTTTTAGGTTGAGTTGTTCCTCAGAAAGAATAATAGACTATTAAGAGACTGTGCACGGCATGTATTTTCTATGTTTAATGATTTAATGTGTATAGTGGGAAAGTTCCTTCTATACACATACCGTTCCATTACTAAAATGGGGACCAAAAAGTGTCATATTGACCTTCATCTGGCTGTTATACCACAAACAAGTATGGAATGACATAGTAGAGTACACTATTCCATACAAACCGGATTCCAAAAAAGTTGGGACACTATACAAATCGTGAATAAAAACTGAATGCAATGATGCGGAGGTCCCAACCATACAATATTGTATTCAGAATAGAACATAAATCATGGAACAAAAGTTTAAACTGAGAAAATGTACCATTTTAAGGGAAAAATATGTTGAATCAGAATTTCATGGTGTCAACAAATCCCCAAAAAGTTGAGACAAGGCCATTTTCACCACTGTGTGACATCTCCCCTTCTTCTTAGGCCTCATGCACAAGACCGTATTTTTTTGCGGTCCGCAAAAAGGGGTTCCGTTTTTCCGTGATCCGTTTTTTCGTCCGTGGGTCTTCCTTGATTTTTGGAGGATCCACGGACATGAAAAAAATGTCATTTTGGTGTCCGCCTGGCCGTGCGGAGCCAAACGGATCCGTCCTGAATTACAATGCAAGTCAATGGGGACGGATCCGTTTGACGTTGACACAATATGGTGCAATTTCAAACGGATCCGTCCCCCATTGACTTTCAATGTAAAGTCAGGAGTTAATATACCATAGGATCGGAGTTTTCTCCAATCCGATGGTATATTTTAACTTGAAGCGTCCCCATCACCATGGGAACGCCTCTATGTTAGAATATACCGTCAGATTTTAGTTACATCGTGAAACTCAAATCCGACAGTATATTCTAACACAGAGGCGTTCCCATGGTGATGGGGACGCTTCAGGTTAGAATATACTAAAAGAACTGTGTACATGACTGCCCCCTGCTGCCTGGCAGGTGCTGCCAGGCAGCAGGGGGCTGCCCCCCCCTGTAGTTAACACATTGGTGGCCAGTGCGGCTGGCCCCCCTCCCCAGTAGTTAACTCATTGGTGGCCAGTGGGCCCCCCTCCCTCCCCTGTAGTTAACTCGTTGGTGGCCAGTGGGCCCCCCCTCCCTCCCCTGTAGTTAACTCATTGGTGGCCAGTGGGCCCCCCTCCCTCCCCTGTAGTTAACTCATTGGTGGCCAGTGGGCCCCCCCCCTCCCCTGTAGTTAACTCGTTGGTGGCCAGTGGGCCCTCTCCCCTCCCTCCCCCTCCTAATTAAAATCTCCCCCCCTATCATTGGTGGCAGCGGAGAGTACCGATCGGAGTCCCAGTTTAATCGCTGGGGCTCCGATCGGTAACCATGGCAACCAGGACGCTACTGCTGTCCTGGTTGCCATGGTTACTTAGCAATTTGTAGCAGCATTATACTTACCTGCGAGCTGCGATGTCTGCGTCCGGCCGGGAGCTCCTCCTACTGGTAAGTGACAGGTCTGTGCGGCGCATTGCTTAATGACCTGTCACTTACCAGTAGGAGGAGCTCCCGGCCGGACGCAGACCTCGCAGCTCACAGGTAAGTATAATGCTGCTACAAATTGCTAAGTAACCATGGCAACCGGGACAGCAGTAGCGTCCTGGTTGCCATGGTTACCTATCGGAGCCCCAGCGATTAAACTGGGACTCCGATCGGTACTCTCCGCTGCCACCAATGATAGGGGGGGAGATTTTAATTACGAAGGGGAGGGAGGGGAGAGGGCCCACTGGACACCAACGAGTTAACTACAGGGGAGGGAGGGGGGGCCCACTGGCCACCAACGAGTTAACTACAGGGGAGGGAGGGGGGGCCCACTGGCCACCAACGAGTTAACTACAGGGGAGGGAGGGGGGGCCCACTGGCCACCAACGAGTTAACTACAGGGGAGGGAGGGGGGGGCCCACTGGCCACCAATGAGTTAACTACAGGGGAGGGAGGGGGGCCGGCCGCACTGGCCACCAATGAGTTAACTACAGGGGAGGGAGGGGGGGCGGCCGCACTGGCCACCAATGTGTTAACTACAGGGGGGGGCTGCCCCCTGCTGCCTGGCAGCACCTGGCAGGCAGCAGGGGGCAGTCATGTACACAGTTCTTTTAGTATATTCTAACCTGAAGCGTCCCCATCACCATGGGAACGCCTCTGTGTTAGAATATACTGTCGGATCTGAGTTTTCACAAAGTGAAAACTCAGCTCTGAAAAAGCTTTTATGCAGACGGATCTTCGGATCCGTCTGTATTAAAGTAACCTACGGCCACGGATCATGGACACGGATGCCAATCTTGTGTGCATCCGTGTTCTTTCACGGACCCATTGACTTGAATGGGTCCGTGAACCGTTGTCCGTCAAAAAAATAGGACAGGTCATATTTTTTTGACGGACAGGATACACGGATCACGGTCTCAGCTGCAAAACGGTGCATTTTCCGATTTTTCCACGGACCCATTGAAAGTCAATGGGTCCGCGAAAAAAAAAACGGAAAACGGCACAACGGCCACGGATGCACACAACGGTCGTGTGCATGAGGCCTTACAACACTCAACAGACATCTGGGGACCGAGGAGACTAGTTTCTCAAGTTTAGAAATAGGAATGCCCTCCCATTCTTATCTAATACAGGCCTCTAATAATCTGTTCAATCGTCTTGGGCCTTCTTTGTTGCACCTTCCTCTTTATGATGCGCCAAATGTTCTCTATAGGTGAAAGATCTGGACTGCAGACTGGCCATTTCAGTACCCGGATCCTTCTCCTACGCAGCCATGATGTTGTGATTGATGCAGAATGTGGTCTGGCATTATCTTGTTGAAAAATGCAGGGTCTTCCCTGAAAGAGATGACGTCTGGATGAGAGCATATGTTGTTCTAGAACCTGAATATATTTTTCTGCATTGATGGTGCCTTTCCAGACATGCAAGCTGCCCATGCCACACGCACTCATGCAACCCCATACCATCAGAGATGCAGGCTTCTGAACTGAGCGTTGATAACAACTTGGGTTGTCCTTGTCCTCTTTGGTCCGGATGACATGGCGTCCCAGATTTCCAAAAAGAACTTCGAATCGTGACTCGTCTGACCACAGAACAGTCTTCCATTTTGCCACACTCCATTTTAAATGATCCCTGGCCCAGTGAAAACGCCTGAGCTTGTGGATTTGCTTAGAAATGGCTTCTTCTTTGCACTGTAGAGTTTCAGCTGGCAGCGGCAGAAGGCAGTGGATTGTGTTCACTGACAATGGTTTCTGGAAGTATTCCTGAGCCCATTCTGTGATTTTCTTTACAGTAGCATTCCTGTTTGTGGTGCAGTGTCGTTTAGGGCCCGGAGATCACGGGCATCCAGTAGGGTTTTACGGCCTTGACCCTTACGCACAGAGATTGTTCCAGATTCTCTGAATCTTCGGATGATGTTATGCACAGATGATGATGATAGATGCAAAGTCTTTGCAATTTTTCGCTGGGTAACACCTTTCTGATATTGCTTCACTATCTTTCTGCGCAACATTGTGGGAATTGGTGATCCTCTACCCATCTTGGCTTCTGAGAGACACTGCCACTCGGAGAAGCTCTTTTTATACCCAATCATGTTGCCAATTGACCTAATTAGTGTTAATTGGTCTTCCAGCTCTTCGTTATGCTCAAATTTACTTTTTCCAGCCCCTTATTGCTACTTGTCCCAACTTTTTGGGAATTTGTTGACACCGTGAAAATTGGAATCAACGTATTTTTCCTTTAAAATGATACATTTACTCGGATTAAACGTTTGATCTGTCATCTACGTTCTATTACAAATAAAATATTGACATTTGCCATCTCCACATCATTGCATTCAGTTTTTATTCACAATTTGTTTAGTGTCCCAACTTTTTGGGAATCCGGTTTGTACATGCTCTCGCTGGAAGCCACTTCAGCTCTGTTGCCGGAAACTCCTACCACGCTGGCACACGTGGAGGGGAGACGCCGACTAGTGCAGCCTTATATCGCCCTCTTTCAGCCCTAAGTAAGTGAATGATAAGTACAATATTGGTGATTGGTTTATAAATATTATATGTTGGTGTTGACATTTCTGCGGGACATATGGGTTAACACAAAATGGGAGAGAGGGAGGCACCTTAGCGATAGACCGCCCACCCAATTAACTTTAGGGGATGTGTATATATTTTGTTCATGTATTGTAACACACCATGCTTGATAAAGACTCAGTGGAGTCGAAACGTTGCACGCTGGGTGAATAATAAACACGGATCTGATTTGAAAAGCTGGAGTGCCGCATTTTTTTTCCTGTATTTCTGCATCCTGGGATCCCCAGAGGCTAGGATTCGACACCACAGGCACCGCCACCGAATTGACTTACTGAGACTACTCGAAAGGTAGTGCTGTCCTATTACAATTTTTCTATACTTGATTGATTTTTTTCTTATTTCTTTGACCTGCTCCCTGAGAAGGCCGCACATGCTCAGTTTCATCCTTCCACTGCCTCCTGAGCTGTGATAGGTAGAACATGGACACGTCCAATTAGCTGCAGCAGTAAAATCACTCCTCTTGAGCTTGTCAGCTTGATATAAATCAAGCAGAGCAAGGAATGAGGAGATCTCTGGGTCCATGTGAGGTACAGGGTTGGTTTTAGCTGTGTTAGAAAGAGATTGTCATGTACTATATGAGGTATAATTTTCATTTTTTACATTAGTCACGGGATAACCCCTTTAACGCATAATTCCATACTTGTACATCATTAGCGTGCAGGGGATGTATAGAGTGAGCTTACATGCTGCACATTTTCCATACACGGTGGGTGCCAGCTGTATAACACAACAGGACCTGACCGTTAGTGACCAATCCTGTGCATTTAAGCCCTCAGATGCTGCTGTAAATAGTGACTACAGCATCTGTGGGGTTAGACAGAGGCAGGGGGCTCCCTATGTCTGGTCGGTTCCACTAAGTAATAGATGGTTGAACTCCACTCATTTCTTTAAGGCCCGGTGCTCTGTGAGGGAGTAGTGACACAGTGAAACAGTATAGAAGCCCGTCTGCTGGCGTCAAGGTGATCTCTATAAGACAGGAACCTAACACTTAATACTACCTGTTATGTGCAATACTGGATACCATAATATTCAGGGAATGCAGGTTCCACATACATGTTGGGTCCACTTTGCCTTTTGCCACTTTTAGGGCAGGTAGTATTTAGTGTTAGGTTCCCGTCTTATAGAGATCGCCTTGGCGCCGGCAGACAGGCCCACATAATTTTGTACAAAATGTATTTGCCAAGAATGTCAAATTTATAAAATTAACGTAGCATTAGCACCAGAATATTTTCTATAACTATGGCATTATTGTACATTATTTGTGTTTGCAGAGTGCTGTTGCATTGTGTTTTTTTCTATCAAAGGATACGTCATCAGTATAAAAGTCTTGGAAAAATTTATGAAAAATACGTAAAAGAGGAAAAAGAGTGTTGATTGTACTTTGTGCATTTGACACCTTCTCACAGTGTATTGTAATCCTGAGTAACTACATTTAATAACCACATGACAAATACAAGTTGATCAGTGAATTACAGGAAAATCTTAAGGCTATCTTTCTACTTTTTGTACTCTGCTTTAATAAACCTTCTTACTATATTCTTTCTTTACAATTCTAATAACTGCACATCCAGTAAAATCATGAAATGGGAGAAATATTTTGTAAAGCCAATCAACTATAATTTGTTTCTGTTATTTTTGCTACATTTCTTTTCCTGAAACTATGAAAAGCACCAAGGCATTGATAAAAATCACAAGCGGATGCTAAAATACTGTGCAATATTAACAGTACCATTAATTAGACTAGTGTGCATGTAGAATTGTCATCTGGGTGAACAGGTCTGTTACTACATTCAACCATCATTTGTAAAATGTAACATGATCAGTGTGAAAATTGTTCAGTGATTGGATTGACACTGACCTATTAAATATCAGTGCTGAACTAGTAAAGGAATGTAGCACTGATATATTATGTAATTATCATCCCTATTATGAAGGAGACAGCTTTGTGTCAAGCCAAATCATAGAAGAATCTTCCATATGGCACCTTGTCGGGTTAACAAGTGGAACAGTCACATTACATTAAGGCCTTATTTGCACAGTGCAGATTTACAGATTTTTTTAGTTTAGTATAAATGACAGCATAAAATTCTTTTTAATCTAATATATAAAGCTGAGTGTATCTGTGTATGTATGTCCGCTAAAAGAATCCGCACCGTCGCATTTACAATCACGAAATTTAGCACACAGGTACATCAGGTGTCCGGGAAGGTATTAAACCTGGTCTCTAACACATACTGTTCCTGAGATATTCTCAAAAAATGCATTAGCCAATAGAAGCATAACACTTATCAGCCAATAGAAGCTCGCAGGCCCTTAGTCTCCACATACACACAGTTTTACACCAGGTTTCCATAACAACCCAGCCATTTTTCTTCACTGCTGTAGGTCAGCTTTAAAGGGGCAGGGCACTGTGGATGACACTGTTAACGGAGAAGAGTGCTGTGGAGGTCACAGTTCAGGGGGCAGGTAGGGTGGCCATTCAGGCCACCCTCAAAAGACGGACTTAAAAACCCTCCCCCAGGCCCTGCTAAGCCATGCCCACAACCCGGTCAGACCATGCCCCCTCCCACTTCGCAGCTGACGGGGATTGAAAAAATTAAGGTAAAAATCTATTTCTGTCAGCTGCAGGGGAGGGAGGGTGACTTTCTCCCTGCAGCTCACGCTCAGACAGCACAGTGCTGCTGTCTGAGAGTGAGCTGTTCAAAAGGACATCCCTGTGTCGGTCCAGGCCCTGCACCGGACGGAGGACAGGGAGTCTGAAAGCCGGACTGTCCGGCCTTAAACTGGACCTCTGCCTACCCTAGGGGCAGGCTGCTGTGGAGGTCACAGTTAAGGGGATGGTCCGCTATGGAGGTCAGTGTTAAGGGGCAGATTGCTGTAGAGGCCACTGTTAAAGGGACAAGGGTGTTGTGGAAATCACTGTTAAGGAGATGGGGTACTGTTTAGGTCACTAATAAAGGGGCGGCTGCTGTGGAGGTCACTGTTAAGGGGGTGGGATGCTGTGGAGGTCACTGTTAAAGGGGCGGGCTGCTGTGGAGGTCACTGTTAAGGGGGCGGAATGCTGTGGAGGTCACTGTTAAAGGGGGGGTGCTGTGGAGGTTTCTGTTAAGGGGGCAGGGAACTGTGGAGGTGACAGTTAAGGGGCAGTCTGCTATGAAGGTCAGTGTTAAGGGGCAGGGTGCTGTAGAGGTCACTGTTAAGGGGTGGGGTGTTGTGGAGGTCACATATTAAGGGAATGGAGCTCTGTGGAGGTCACTGTTAAAGGGGCGGGTTATTGTTGAAATCACTGTTAACGAGACAGGGTACTGTGGAGGTAACTAATAAAGGGGCGGCCGCTGTGGAGGTCACTGTTAAAGGGAAGGGCACTGTGGATGTTACTGTTAATGGGGCAGGTCGCTGTGAAGGTGACTGTTAAAGGGGTGGGGTACTGTAGATGTCACTGTTATAGTGGATACTGTCGATATCTTTTAACGACACACAAACATTAAATGAAATACAGTACAGACCAAAAGTTTGGACACACCTTCTCATTCAAAGAGTTTTCTTTATTTTCATGACTATGAAGGCATCAAAACTATGAATTAACACATGTGGAATTATATACATAACAAACAAGTGTGAAACAACTGAAAATATGTCATATTATAGGTTCTTCAAAGTAGCCACCTTTTGCTTTGATTACTGCTTTGCACACTCATGGCATTCTCTTGATGGTAGTCTTGAGGTAGTCCCCTGAAATGGTCTTCTAACAGTCTTGAAAGAGTTCCCAGAGAGGCTTAGCACTTGTTGGCCCTTTTGCCTTCACTCTGCGGTCCAACTCACCCCAAACCATCTTGATTGGGTTCAGGTCCGGGGACTGTGGAGGCCAAGTCATCTGGCGCAGCACCCCATCACTCCATGGTCAAATAGCCCTTACTTTCAAAGTTTTCCCAATTTTTCGGCTGACTGACTGACCTTCGTTTCTTAAAGTAATGATGGCCACTCGTTTTTCTTTACTTAGCTGCTTTTTTCTTGCCATAATACAAATTCTAACAGTCTATTCAGTAGGACTATCAGCTGTGTATCCACCTGACTTCTCCTCAACGCCACTGATGGTCCCAACCCCATTTATAAGGCAAGAAATCCCACTTATTAAACCTGACAGGGCACACCTGTGAAGTGAAAACCATTTCAGGGGACTACCTCTTGAACCTCATCAAGAGAATGCCAAGAGTGTGCAAAGCAGTAATCAAAGCAAAAGGTGGCTACTTTGAAGAACCTAGAATATGACATATTTTCAGTTGTTTCACACTTGTTTGTCATGAATATAATTCCACATGTGTTGATTCATAGTTTTGATGCCTTCAGTGTGAATCTACAATTTTCATAGTCATGAAAATAAAGAAAACTCTTTGAATGAGAAGGTGTGTCCAAACTTTTGGTCTGTACTGTAGATGAAATGTACCCGTGTGAAGCCGGGTCCTTCTGCTAGTCAATACTAATTCTGACTGCATAAAAAACTAAAAAAAAAAACAAAGTGATGACTAACGCTGTGTCTCCTTATAATATCATGCTTGTTAGGGTCAGCCAAGATATCATGCTACTTCTTTAGCGAGAGCAGAAGAATCAGATGTATTATACCTCTCATGCATCTTTTCTTGGGGAAAAGCAACAGGAAGGAAATGGTTAAAATGCAACATACCCGATTCCATTATAACCCAGTGGCAGACACTGGGTCACCATAGACATAAGACTTTCATCGATCCCACCAAACTTAGCATGAAGAAAACATTCTCCTGTCTATGACCAGATTAATAGGGTTGGCCCTTCCAGACAACCACCTTCCATGTGCCCTATTAGACTTCTCCTTCCTTCTATGATACATAGCTAAAAGCTGTTGGAAATGTTGGTTCTGGCTCCAGAGGACTTGGCACAACCACACATTAGATTGTCCCCCTTTCATTTGAATATTGCGTGGTATACATTATTATAAAGAGAATGTACAAACCCCAGCACATTATTTCAGGGTAAATGTAAGATGGATACAACATACTGATATGTATTATATTCATGTAGGGGCAATTTATATACAGTAGGGGCAATTTATATACAGTATTTATATATAGATTCCCTTTTCTCAAGACCTTTTCTCAAGATCCTCCTCCCTCTGTTTGTATACAAGGCTGCAGTGGTAAAGTACAGGTATATAGCATGTGGCCACTACAGCCAATAACTGTCCTCAGTTGTATACAGCACAAGACTACTGAGGACAGTGATTGGCTGCAGCTGTCATGTGCCATACACCTACACATCACTTCTGCAGTACTGTATACAAGCAGCAGCAGGAGGATCAGACTGGAGATGCAGAGAATTGCACCAGAGAAGGGGGGGTATATAACTTTTCATATTAAAGCTTTAGGTGTCTAGGGCCAAATTATTAAACATGCAAAACCCCTTTAAAGGGATTCTGTCACCTCTTTTTACCCTATAGAGATGCGGACATGCACGGCTAGATCGCCGCTAGCATGTCCACAATATACCTGTCCCATATCTCTGAGTAGTTTTATTTAGGGGAAAAAATGATTTTATATATATATGTAAATCAGCCTGGTAAGGAGCCCAAGGGACTGTACTAACCGTTCTGGAGCTCAGCCACGCCCCCCTGCGAAGGAGCCCAGCACTGCCTGTATCCACGAATCTCCTCCTTGCTCACGAAGTCAGATCGCCGTAATCTCGTGATGTGCAAGCTCGCGCATGCGCAGTGCTGGCATGGTGTTCCTTCCCTGTGCTGGTATTAGCCTCAGGGAAGGAACTGCACATGCGCGAGCTCACACACCGCGAGATTACGGCGATCTGCCATGTGAATAACCCCATAGACTACCATTGGTCTTAAAATGGACATGTGATGGCCATTAAAAAAATGTACATCACATGTCCGTTTATCACTGTCGTGTGCATGTAGCCTTAGTCATTTTCTATGCCAAAACCAGGTGTAGAAAATGATAAACGTGATGGCCCGGCCATACTGCCCCCTTCCCCACCCATGCCACGCCCCCTTCATCTACCACCTTGGAAAAGTGTCGTGAGCATGAAAAAGTTGCAGATTCGACTGCAAATCCCCTTTGCGACCAAATCTGCGACAAAAGTATGACAAAAAAGTGGCATGCTTCTCATCATAAATGACCCCCTATATGTTTAGTTTTCATTGTACTCTTGCCTTTGATGATAAAGAGAAGTAATCTCTACAGAAGAAGAAGCTACAGCTCATTGTGAAACCTGCAAGACTTTAGGATATTTTTCAGGATATACAGTGCCTTGCAAAAGTATTCAGCCCCCTTGACTTTTTTCATATTTTGTTACATTACAGCCTTATATTCAATGTTTTGTTAGGCCTCTTTCACACGGGCGTCACGTTTTGGCTCAGGATGCGGCCCGGGGGCATTGCGGCAAACCCCCGCGAGTAGGTACGCAATTTCAGTCAGTTTTCACTGCGATTGCGTTCTGTTGTTTTATCGCGCGGCTGCAATGCGTTTTGCAGGCGCGTGATAAAAAACTGAATGTGGTACCCAGACCCGAACTTCTTCACTGAAGCTCAGGTTTGGGTTCAAGGTTGTGTAGATGTTATTATTTTCCCTTATAACATGGTTCTAAGGGAAATTAATAGCATTCTTAATACAGAATGCTTAGTAAAATAGGGCTGGAGGGGTTAAAAAAAAGTAAAATAATAATTTAACTCTCCTTATTGAACTTGTTCGCGCAGCCGACTTCTCTTCTGTCTTCTTCTTTGCTGTGCAGGAGAAAAGACCTGTAGTGATGTCACTGCGCTCATCACATTGTCCGTCACATGATCCATGTGATGGATCATGTGATGAGCGCCGTGATGACATCAAAGGTCCTTTACCCAGGTCCTGAAGAAAGAAGAGAAGCCGGGCTGCGTGAACAAGTGGATTAAGGTGAGTTAAATTATTTTAATTTTTTTTAACCCCTCCAACCCTATTTTACTAAGCATTCTGTATTAAGAATGCTATTATTTTCCCTTATAACCATGTTATAAGGGAAAATAATAATGATCGGGTCCCCATGCCGCTCGTCTCCTAGCAACCGTGCGTGAAAATCGCACCGCATCCGCACTTACTTGCGGATGCTTGCGATTTTCACGCAGCCCCATTCACTTCTATGGGGCCTGCGTTGCGTGAAAAACGCACAAAATAGAGCATTCTGCGATTTTCACGCAACGCACAAGTCATGCGTGAAAATCACCGCTCATGTGCACAGCCCCATAGAAATGAATGGGTCCAGATTTAGTGCGGGTGCAATGCGTTCACCTCACGCATTGCACCCGCGTGGAAATCTCACCCGTGTGAAAGAGGCCTTAATCTGAATTTTATGTGATGGATCAGAACACAATAGTTTAAGTTGGTGAATTGAAATGAGATAAATATATAAATAAAACTATTGTTTAGAAATAGAAAACAGAAAATTGGCATGTGCGTATGTATTCACATCTTTTGTTAGGAAGCCCATAAAAAGCGCTGGTGCAACCAAATACCTTCAGAAGTCACATAATTTGTGAAATGATGTCCATCTGTGTGCAATCTAAGTGTCACATGATCTGTCATTACATATACACACCTTTTTTGAAAGGCCACAGAGGCTGCAACACCTAAGCAAGAGGCATCACTAACCAAACACTGGCATGAAGACCAAGGAACTCTCCAAACAAGTAAGGGACAATGTTGTTGAGAAGTACAAGTCAGGGTTAGGTTGTAAAAAATATCCAAATCTTTGATGATCTCCAGGAGCACCATGAAATCTATCATAACCAAATGGAAAGAAGATGGCACAACAGCAAACCTGCCAAGAGATGGCCGCCCACCAAAACTCACGGACCGGGCAAGGAGGGCATTAATCAGAGAGGCAGCACAGAGACCTAAGGTAACCCTGGAGGAGCTGCAGAGTTCCACATCAGAGACTGGAGTATCTGTACATAGGACGACAATAAGCCGTACACTCCATAGAGTTGGGTTTTATGGCAGAGTGGCCAGAAGAAAGCCATTACTTTCAGCTAAAAAAAGGCACATTGTGCGTTTGCGAAAAGGCATGTGGGTGACTATGGAGGAAGGTGCTCTGGTCTGATGAGACTAAAATTGAACTTTTCGGGCATAAAATAAAATGCTATGTCTGGCGCAAACCCAACACATTACATCACCCAAAGAACACCATCCCCACAGTGAAACATGGTGGTGGCGGCATCCGGGACTGGGAAACTGGTCAGAGTTGAGGAAAAGATGGATGGCGCTAAATACAGGGATATTCTTGAGCAAAACCTGTACCACTCTGTGCGTGATTTGAGGCTAGGAAGGAGGTTCACCTTCCAGCAGGACAATGACCCCAAACACACTGCTAAACATGTAAATGTGTTGGAATGGCCTAGTCAAAGCCCAGATCTCAATCCAATAGAAAATCTGTGGTCGGACTTAAAGATTGCTGTTCACAAGCGCAAACCATCCAACCTGAAGGAGCTGGAGCAGTTTTGCAAGAAGGAATGGGTGCAATTCCCAGTGGTTAGACGTGGCAAGCTCATAGAGACTTATCCAAAGTGACTTGGAGCTGTGATTGCCACAAAAGGTGGTCTACAAAGTATTGACTTTAGGGGGGGTGAATTGTTATGCACATTGACTTTTTCTGTTATTTTGTCCTATTTGTTGTTTGCTTCACAATAAATAAATAAATAATATTCAAAGTTGTGGGCATGTTCTATAAATTAAATGATGCAAATCCTCAAACAATCCTTGTTAATTCCAGGTTGTGAGGCACCAAAGAATGAAAAAAGTCAAGTGGGGAGAATACTTTTGCAAGGCACTGTATGGACAAATTACCATTCTTTCTTGTATTTATTTATTTTTAGAATGTCTAACATAAAAACATGATTTAAACAAACAATAGGTCATCATCTGACAATACATTCCCTTGGATTTAAACTGAGCACAGTGGCTGGAGTCCTTTTGGAAACTACAGACCAGATGTTTCTTGCTAAATACAAACTTCCTCTTTTTCTCAGAGCAAGGCATGTGGCAGAACGAGCATTGTACTAATATTTAGAGGCCTAATCTATACGGATAGTGGGAGTAACCTAATAAACTCTGAACACAAAATCTCATTCTTGACCAAGCAGGAGAAGGAGAACGTCATCTTACGTTTCCTCCTAAACTCCACATAATGACATTGTGCATGTCCCGAGTCTGGTTTTTCCATCTCCTAATAACATTAGGATTATAAACCGTTTGACAAAATATTACTTTATTGTGCAAACATTTTATCCAATAGCAAATCCTGTGGGACCTAAAATGTGTCGTTCCTGCTGATATTTTAAATGATGAAAAATGAAACAGACTGTGCTATTTGCTTCCAACGGAAGTTGCGACTGAAGACATTGCATGGGAACTGAACTTAAAAGTGGAAATGATCCCAGAGGAAAGCTACAT
This sequence comes from Bufo bufo, assembly GCF_905171765.1. Classification (NCBI taxonomy): domain Eukaryota; kingdom Metazoa; phylum Chordata; class Amphibia; order Anura; family Bufonidae; genus Bufo; species Bufo bufo. The sequence goes on from NC_053390.1 coordinate 190,017,883, forward strand.
ACTGCGTGTAGGTTTATCAGTCTGTTTACATGATTTGTGTTCCCAAGAAGCCTCTTGTAAAATTAAGGATGAAGTGAACATTGATTACACTGGCTTTATTGTGTAGTCACACAGATAGTCATTTACTACCAAGGCTCAGGCTCATGCTGCACGTTCTGTGGTTTGCTGATATCCTTGTAACTTTATGGCATATGAAGTTGATGTTTTATAAAGGATGGGCTTGTAAAATAAATGAGCACTTAATCTGTAAAGCAAAAGGTGTGTACAATGTTTATTGCCATTCACCTAGGTCACAATGTAGAAATAATAAAAAGAAGCACGCTCCATCTTCAGTAATGGGAACAAACATTTATTTAACTAGATCGCTAGATCCATGATGTACTTCAAGTGGAAGGAGGCATTCGTATTTCCAACTGGTTAATGCATTTGTAGAAGAAGCTTGGCATACTACATGGAGTTCCTATGTCTATAGCACAGCTCCACCCAAAGGAATATCTGAGAAATCAACCCAAGGGCTCATGCACACGAACGTGTGATGCCCGTTGCCGTATTGTGGACCGCATTTGCGGATACGCAATACACGGGCACCTTTCCGTGTGCATTCCGCATCAGGGATGCGGACCTATTCACTTCAATGGGTCCGCAAATCCAGAGATGCAGAACGGAATCACAGAACGGATCACTACGGAAGCACTACGGAATGCTTCCGTGGGGTTCTGTTCCGTACTTCCGTTCCGCAAAAAGATAGAACTTGCTCTATCTTTTTGCGGAACGGACGAATGCAGACCCATACAAGTTGATAGGGTCTGGATTCATCACGGCAGTCGTACGGAGGTTGCCCGTGCATTGGGGACCACAATGCACGGAAGGGCCCACCTACGGCCGTGTGAATGAGCCCTAAGACACATCAATGGGCTTGGAAGATAGAAGAAGGGGTACTAATCAGTGGGCTTCATTAGCTGTCCCCGGGCTTCCAGATCTGATGACTCGGTCATTGGGGACCACAATGCACGGAAGGGCCCACCTACGGCCGTGTGAATGAGCCCTAAGACACATCAATGGTCTTGGAAGATAGAAGAAGGGGTACTAATCAGTGGGCTTCATTAGCTGTCCCCGGGCTTCTGATGACTCGGTCATTGGTGAAACTCATACTCCAACAAAACTGCCTGTGTAGAGCTGGAGTAAGGTCCACCTTTATGATGAAAAATGAAGTAAATTTGAGAACAGTTTTATGTCTACAGACAATATGGAGACCTAGATGTTTCATGATGGCAGGCTACAAAATTTGTGCAGTCCCCTAATTTATACTTACTTAGACCTCGGTCACATTTCCGTGTCTGTTTGACACTGTGGAAAATCTGTCTGTGTTTCATCTGTGAAGAATGTGTGTTTGATCCCTGTGTCCGTTATTTTGCCCTCCGTGTGTCATCTAAATTCCATGGACACTGCGCCGAAAATTTATTTCCAGAGCATCTCCTGCCAGTGCTCCATGAAACACTGACAGAACACTGTGTCAGTGTTTTTTCACAAACCCATAGACTTCAATGGGCATGTTTTCTCCACTTCACAGACCAAAGTAGTGCATGTCACCACAATTTTTCCACTGACCCACAATCAGTGGAAAACCACCGATGTGTGAACAAACACATTAAAATCAATGGGTACGTGAGCTCTCCATGGAAAATGCAGATAGCGCACGTCTGTGAAAAATGGAAATGTGAATGAGGCCTTATGGAATTATTCCAACCATTTAGGCTAGATGTGTTTTTTGAGTAATTTATTGAAAATTACCTACATATGTATAGATAGATAGATAGTTTAAGGTCAAGGACCACTTCAGTTAGAAAGAGCAGGTAGGATGCTGGGAAACCAAGTTCCTAAGGCTTATTGCACACGAACGTGTGCTCTCCGTGGCCGTATTGCGGACCGCATTTTCGGATCCGCAATAAACAGGCACCGTTCCGTGTGCATTCTGCATCACGGATGCGGACCCATTCACTTCAATGGGTCCGCAAATCCGGAGATGCGGAATGGTGCGGAAGCACAAACGGAAGCACAAACAGAACTACGTAGTGCTTCCGTAGGGTTTCGTCCCGTACTTCCGTTCCGCAAAAAGATAGAACATGTCCTATCTTTTTGCGGAACGGCCGGACGTCAGCGCAGGTCCTGCTGAATGAAGATAGAAGATCTATCTTCATTCAGCAGAACCTGCGCTGACGTCACCACGCTCACCACGGGTTGAGCCCGATTACGTCATCAAAGGTCCTTTTGCAGGTCCTGAAAGAAGAAGAAAGAAGACGATGCCGGCTGCACGAACAAGTTGATAAGATGAGTTAATTTTTATTTTTTTTAACCCCTCAATCGACATTTTAGTAAGCATTCTGTATTAAGAATGCTATTATTTTCCCTTATAACCATGTTTTATAAGGGAAAATAATAAAATCTACAGAACACCTAACCCAAGCCCGAACTTCAGTAAAGAAGTCTGGGTTCGGGTCTGGGCACCACATTCAGTTTTTTATCACACGACGCATCCAGAGCAAACCCGGGACGCCCGTGTGAAAGAGGCCTAAGAGTCTTTCTGAAACTCATCAATGGGCTACAGTATTTAGCTAATACCCTATAGACCAGGAATGCCCAGCCTGCGGCAATCAAGCTGTTGCAAAACTATAGCTCCCAGCATGCCCAGACAGCCTACAGCTATCAGCCTACAGCAGGGCATGGAGGGAGTTATAGTTTTACAACAGCTGGAGACCGCAGGTTGAGCATGCCTGTTATAGACCAACCACAGACTGCCATAAACAGGTGCAATCTCAGAACATTTCCCTACAGTTTTATTTAATCATCTCTGATCACAAATGAAGTTGGCCATAGACATTAGATGCTGGTTTAGGGTTGCACCAACAATGAGGCGAGGTGAGGCGATTTCCTCAGACAGTACCAGGTAGGGACAAGTAGGGGGGCAGCAGAAAGGCTAGATGCATCCCTGGCGGAACCCACCTATTTCTATCTAATGTGTAGGGAACCTTCCCATTCTTCCCCAGAGGCTGATGTTCGGGGAGATTAGGATTGGGCATGCTGGATTTCAACTACCCAATTCTTTTATTAGTGGGGAAATGAGCAGCTATCAGAGGCGTCTGGTAGCAGTTTTCCCGTTCCTCTAGTCACTACATATACACGCTCAGCTGTGCCGAACATGTGTATGTATGGTAGGATCGGGAGAGGTGGCAGAACGAGTGTATGGCCAGCTTTATTCCCTAATATATTAGCTTGTGTAACTTCAAACCAGACATAATCTTCTTGTACTAAAACAGTGTGGCAGACATGCCTTTGCCTCTTACGCGTGCTGTGACAGTCTCCCGACTATGTAAACTGCACAAGTTTTTGTAATACTTGATTTAAACATATGGAAGTACAGCGTGCATTCATTTCCTCAGTGTCAAAACATTCCCAATATATGCTGCCAGAAACCTTTTCTGTGGAGAGACTGCAGACCACCATATTGCTGCATGGATTATACACGGAACAGTTCAAATGATTTTTGTGGGCAGGAGAAGGTAAGAGCGGCCTTGTCTAGTACTTGTCATCACGCTTCCTAGACCTAGCATTCATATACAAATAAATACCTGCTCGCTGGACACTTTGTGTGCGCAGTATTAATTCCTCAGTTCCTTAGCAAATTTAACCACAAACTATGAATCCGAGTCATTAATCTACTGATATTTTACATTGACATGTTATGTTCTGCATACACTGGAATGTAACAGATATTCACCACTTAAAGGTTTAAAGCCAGTCGAGCCATAGACATGATCGTTGTTGGCAGATCCTATTGGACTCAAAGAGATCTGCCGACAATCGGATGTCTATGGGCCTTGAATTTACCTTTGGATATCCTTTCCCAGCTGTCTGGAATCTAGTCAGGCTCCTGTCCCAAGAAAACATAAATATGCACTATTGGTCTAAACCAGAGATGGCTAACATCCGGCGGAAACTACTACTCCCAGCATGCTCTAGTCATTTCTATGGAGTTCTGAGAACACCCAAGCAAGCGTGCATTTTGGGAATTGTAGTTTTACCACATCTGGAGTGCCGGAGGTTACCCACCACAGGTCTATACTGTATTCTCCTTCCGTGTGATATCCACACATGGGTGACCCTCTTTTTCCCCCATATGCTATTTTTGCAGATAGCACAGTGACCCATTCATGTCTATGGAGCCATGCCCACATCTGTATTTTTTTGCGGCTCCATGCAGCTGTTTTGCAAATTATACAACATGTGTTATTCTTGTCCATATTGCAGACAAAAATAGCCCTTTCTATTGATGGGAGTGAGAAAAATACAGAATGCACAGTGAAGGTATTTTGTGGATCTGTTGTTTGCGGACTGAAGTAGGGACAGAGCCATACGCATGAAGCCTTAGGGCTCTTTCACACCTGCGTTATTGTCTTCCGGCATAGAGTTCCGTCGTCGGGGCTCTATGCCGGAAGAATCCTGATCAGGATTATCCTAATGCATTCTGAATGGAGAGTAATCCGTTCAGGATGCATCAGGATGTCTTCAGTTCCGGTACGGAACGTTTGTTGGCCGGAGAAAATACCGCAGCATGCTGCGCTTTTTGCTCCGGCCAAAAATCCGGAACACTTGCCGCAAGGCCGGATCCGGAATTAATGCCCATTGGAAGGCATTGATCCGGATCCGGCCTTAAGCTAAACGTCGTTTCGGCGCATTGCCGGAGCCGACATTTAGCTTTTTCAGAGTGGTTACCATGGCTGCCGGGACGCTAAAGTCCTGACAGCCATGGTAAGTGTAGCGGGGAGCGGGGGAGCAGTGTACTTACCGTCCGTGCGGCTCCCCGGGCGCTCCAGAGTGACGTCAGGGCGCCCCAAGCGCATGGATCACGTGATCGCATGGATCACGTCATCCATGCGCATGGGGCGCTCTGACGTCATTCTGGAGCGCCCGGGGAGCCGCACGGACTGTAAGTATACCGCTCCCCCGCTCCCCGCTCCTACTATGGCAACCAGGACTTTAATAGCGTCCTGGGTGCCATAGTAACACTGAACGCATTTGGAAGACGGTTCCGTCTTCAAATGCTTTCAGTACACTTGCGTTATTCCGGATCCGGAGTGTAATTCCGGCAAGTGGAGTACACGCCGGATCCGGACAATGCAAGTGTGAAAGAGGCCTTACTTATTATGCACATTAAAAAGGACCTTTCACCGCTCCTGACATATCTGTTTTAATTGCTTCATGCATCCCCCATGTAATAACAATTCTGGAACATCTGTTCTTATGTCTGTATGTTGTGCCATTTCTTTATTATTTCTACTAGAAGTTATGAAATAATTACTAGCAGTCTGCAGTAAGGGTACAGGGGGGAGGTAACCAGTTGGTAATGGCACAACATAGAGCCATAAGAATAGATGTTCCAGCATGGTTATTACATGGGGAATGCATGAAGCTATTAAAACAGGCATGTCAGGAGCGGTGACAGGTCCTCTTTAAAGGGGTAGTAAAGGATTTTGATATTTATGTGGTATTAAAGTGGTATTCTCATTACAAACATTTATGGCATATCCACAGGGAATGTCTGATAGATGCACTTCTGGAACCGATGCATCAGTCAGCATCTGCCTAGAATGGATTGACTGGATGGACTGCTGTGTGGATATTCCCTAAATATCTGTGATGTGAATACCCTAATCGCTGCAGAATGCTGTGGCGTACCTTTAATATAGGTAGACCAGGCAACTGCTATGGGGCCTAGGGAGGGGGCCCAGCATTGAACAGCTTCTTCTCCTCCCCATGTGAAAACACTGTATTTCATTCAACACGGGGAGATCAATGCAAAGAGATTATTATATCTTGTATACATTCCTAGGCACTAAGCTCCCTCTAGTGGTAGCGGCAGGCAGACAGCTTTATAATAGAAGAGAAGAAGGAGATTAATCAATGTATTTTTGACAGTTGTCTGGTATAAACACATTGAGAAATATGTTGTTCAGGTTGAGTGCGATGTTTATGAAGGACCCGTTCCACTTTACGGACATCTGACGTCGGATAAAGTGGGTGAGGCCGAGGCTGACGGTTTTATTTTGTTTATTGTTTGTAATAAAAATTTATTCTGCTAAATAAATTCTGATTTAAAAATCATCAGGCATCAGGGGGTTTGCACTTTGTGTTCCGCATTGTCTGGGAGTGATTGATGCACGCCTACGCGTGGGGGCCCATACTAAGTTTTGGTATGGGACCTTGTGAAATCTTTGTACTCCCCTGGCTGAAAGAACCAAATACAAGGCAGAAGCAAACTAGTCTGCTGGCTACAAATTGTGGGTGTCATAGTATCTGTTGTCACTGAAAGGAAAACCTACTGTTTAACTTTTAATACTTATTGTTCAAATAAATATAAATCATAGTATCTGAGCAAACATGTAGAAATTGCCCCTTTCAACCGGACAGTGGCTCTTAATTTTTTCTATGTTATTCAGAAAACGAAAGCAGTGAAATGTGCATGTTCCTATTTACAGTGAGGAACAGAAGTATTTGAACACCCTGCGATTTTGCAAGTTCTCCCACTTAGAAATCATGGGGGGGTCTAAAATTCACATTGTAGGTGCATTCCCACTCTGAGAGACCGAATAAAAAAAAAAACTTAGGAAATCACATGTATAGTAGTTGGCGTCTGATTGACTGTGGGATGGACAGGGGTCTTTAAAGAGCTCAGACATGTGCTACTAAGTTAGATTAATGAGTGGAGTGGAGGTGGACTTTTTAAAGGCACAGTAACAAGTCTTTGAGAGCCAGAACTCTTGCTGTTTCTCAGGTGTTCAAATACTTATGTTCAGCAGTCAGTGCAAGACAAATACATTCTTTAAAAATCATACAATGTGATTTCCAGATTTTTTTTTAATTCTGTCTCTCAGAGTGGGAATGCACCTACAATGTGAATTTCAGACCCCTTCATGAAGTGGGAAAACTTCCAAAATTGCAGGGTGTTCAAATACTTCTGTTCCTCACTGTATATATACTGTCAAGGTCAGACTGGAGCACCAAAGTACCAGAGGATCCTCCAGTGGGCCCAGGCTCAGACACACTAAGGCTCCATTCACACGTCCGTGGTGTGTTGCGGATCCGCAACACACCCGCCCAGTACCCCTATAGAAATGCCTATTCTTGTCCGCAAGCTGCGGACAAGAATAGGACATGTTCTATCTTTTGCGGAGCTGCGGACCTGAAGATCGGGACCGTGCTCCGCAAATGCGGATGCTGACAGCACACTGTGTGCTGTCCGCATCCATTCCGTCCCCATAGAGAATGAATGGGTCCGCACCCGTTCCGCAAAATTGTGGAACGGATGCGGACCCATTTGCGGACGTGTGAATGGAGCCTAAAGGGCTGAAAAGTTCCAGCAGAAGGCAAGCCCATTTTTAGCTGACTACCCACTGGGGTCTAGTCAATAGTCAAAAGTTAGTTTGATTTTGGTAATAATACTGTATGTTCTACATGTACAATGATAACAACAAAGTTCACAATAAAAATAAAAGTGGTCCTTCACATGTTCTCTAAATGTGCCCTCATAATTATTTCCTTTAGGGCCCAGTGACACTTACTATATAACAGTACACGAGGTTGTTTGAACCTGAAAGAAATTCCCTACTGCAGTCATCTGTTTCTTTTTCAATTTCTGATAATTCATCTTTGATTTGCTGCCTTTTCTAAAGTTGACTCAGGGGCGGACATATCGCCTGGGGGGAGGGGGGCCCTTCCCAGTGCCATCTGAGGTTTTTATTTTTTATTATTATTATTTTTCCCCTCCCTTCCTCGGCCAGGGTAACCTGGTCACCTTGGGGTGGAGGGTTTGGGGCGTTTTTTTTTTTTTTTTTTTTTTTGGGGGGGGGGGGGGCTGATTAGCACTTACTGTGAATCTGCTGCCAGTTCTGCCTACACTCCATAGCTGAAGGACCTGTGATGACATCATAGTCATGTGACCTTTTCAGCAGTGGAAGTGGAAGTAGGACTTGTGATGAGGTCACCATCATGTGACCAGTGCAGAAAAAGGCAGCGCTGAGCAGGGGAGACCTGTGATGCCATGGAATGAATGTAAGTGCCAGAGAAATGCTGGGAGATGTGGTTCTCCCCATTATAACTCCTCCCTGCTTAGTGGGAGGGAAATATGTTATTTAACTGGGACTGTATGTCAGAGGGGCTGAAGGGAGGGGAGGGCTGTTAGTTACATGGGCTGTATGTTACAGAAGATTGGGGGGAGATGACTGGTGTTATTTACATGGGACTGGATACTATAGAGGACTGGAGGGTAAGGAGTAATGTAATGTTATTTACATGGGACTGTGTGTTGGAGGGGCTGAAGGAGTGGATTAAAGTTATTTACATGGGACTGAATGTTATAGAAGACTGTAAGGAAGAGAGGTTATTTACATGGGACTGGAGGGAGAGGACTGGTGTTATTTACATGGGACTGCATGGTATAGTAGACTGGAGGGAGAGGAGTAATGTTATTTACATGGGACTGTATGTTATAGAAGACTGGAGGGAGAGGGGTGATGTTATTTACATGGGACTGTATGTTATAGAAGGCTGTAGGAGAGGGCAGGCATTATAATTTCTGGGGACACTACAGAGAAGATTATAACTAATGGGGGTACAGCAGGAGGTATTTTAATTACAGGGGGCACCGCACGGAACATTATAAATACTGTGGGCAGTGGTGGCGGGCATTTCTACTACTGTTGAAGATGCCCTTAATTGGGGCTGATTACGTTTGCTCTACTGCTGGCTTTTACGTGCACAGAAGAAAATAACTGTGGCACACACACTGGGATCAAAGCAAATTCTCGTTTATTACAGGAAGTACAGCAGTTTATAAAGACATCAGAGAGGCATTCCCCCTGAGGTTCATGGCATTGTTACATTGGCTGAAATATGAAAATATGAAAAGAGATAACACTTAGCATCTGTGCATTGTTTTACTAACTCTGGTATGTGAATTATGTAAATATCTAACTATAGGGGCCATCTTGTAATGGAGTCTTCACTAACAACAGAAAAGCATATATGACGTAGCAAGGAGGCGTCTTCTCTTGGGTAGGATGGAACCTTCGTGCTTTGGAGAAGATAAGGTGTTGTCTGAGAGTATATGGGAGATTTCTTAGCTCATTCAAGGAATGATGGCCACATCTCTATCACTACTGAGGGTTCCATAGGAGTGTCTTATAGATTGGCCTTATTTCTATTAGGGGTGCCTTATTAGTACTGAGGGCACTGTAGGGGTACTATGGGGGGGGGGGAATTTCCATCCAAGAAATGAGCCCCGATGACGTCACTGGCACTAATGGATGGGCTTTAGCGCTGCCTTAGCCTGTAAAGCGCCCATCTGTGCCGGTGAACACTGCTAGGCCTGTAAACAAAACAGCCCTTGCCCTACGCTTTACAGCACGGAGTATGAAATGTCAGAGGGGCTGAATGGTGGGAGAAGGGGATATGTCCGGGTTCTGCTCTGAACCCGGACAACTGTCTTAAAGGGCATCTGTCAGCAGTTTTGAACCTATGACACTGGCTGACCTGTTACATGTGCACTTGGCAGCTGAAGGCATCTGTGTTGGTCCCATGTTCATATGTGTCCGCATTGCTGAGAAAAATGATGTTTTAATATATGCAAATGAGCCTGTAGGAGCAACGGGGGCGATAACATTACACCCAGAGGCTCCGGTTTCTTTGCAACTGCCACTCCCCGTCTACTTCGACAGGACCTGGCAGTGAAAATGTCATCACAACTGGCCATGTCAAAGTGCAGAGGGTGTGGCAGTTACAGAGAGAGTGGAGCCTCTGGGAGTAATCGTAATGCCCTCATTTGCATATAATAAAAAAAAATTCTCAGCAATGCGGGCACATATCTAGACATAACTACTGTGCAGGGGGCACATATATGGGCATAGCTACTGTGAAGGGGACACAAATCTGGGCATAACTACAGTGAAGGGGCACATATCTGGGCATAGCTACTGTGAAATGGACACAGATCTGGCCATAAGTGCTGTGAAGGAGGCACAGTGTGGGCATTACTACTATGTGCAGGTACAAAGGGGGAATAATTACTATGTGGGGGCATTAAGGGGACTGGTTGTGTATAGTTATGCTTTGGGCAGGGTTAGAGGCGTGGCCTCTAATATGAAAAAAAATATATACATATTGTAAACATATTGACCCATATTCACAAGATGTTTTTTTATTTGCACGTATATATTTATATTTGTATGTGTGGTTTGGGGGGGGGGGGGGCAGTTACACAGACAGCCATCTGCTGTCTGTGTCCGCCCCTGAGTTGACTATTCAGTTTAGATGATCGTCGGCTTAACCTGTTGTCTTTGGTGGGACCAGTGGAACATCTACTGTGTGTGCTGGTGTTCCGACTCCCAAGCCTCCACTTTCTCACCTTTCCCCATTCTGCTTTAGATGTTGGCCTGAGACATTTGAAATGCCATCCTCATACAGGGCAGTAAGGCTAGAGCCTATATGTCACGGTGCTCCTACCTGGATACAGCGGGACCCCAGGCTTTGGCTCTGTAGCATTAAAAAGGGGAATAATTGAGGGATGAAGGAAAAATAACTTGAGTCCAGAGCTTGTTGTGAAGTTCAATGGCAGCTTTACTTGAATAAACTTTCATCCAAACGATTGGCAGGCTTTGTCTTGCTCCAAGCAGGAGTTAGCATAAACTGGCACACTTCTTCAATAACTCTTTCTTTCTTTCTCTCTCTGCTGTACTGACAGGCTGGCTTAAATACTTAGTTTTTTTTCTCTGTGCTACACTAAACTCTGCTTAAGTCTGGTTTCTGTACTTTAGGTCTGTAATGGTATCCTTAGATGGGTGCCGTCCACTGTTAACCCCCTCCTGACACTCAGTAAAACTTCTCTTCAGTTGAAGAACTCTTCCTCTTGCTAACTTCTCTTATGGTGGCCGAAGATCTATTCCTCTGGCTCCTATTGCTTCCAGACATCTTTCTTCATGGCCAGCAGAGCTTAGGGTGCTCTGGCTGGCACAGGCACGCATGTGTGTTCCCCTGCTCACACTCCTCCTGTCTAGCTTAGAACTAGAACTAACTGGAAACTTCTGCCCAACCCTTCCGGCTGGAAGCAGGACTGGACCACTTCTGCCCAAAAGGGGGAGAATGGAAGGGTGAGTTCCATTCTCTCTATCTATACCTCTGCCATTTTCACTGCCACCTGCTGGTGAACCACGCACATTACATGTAATAAAACAGTTGCATAACAAGATTAGGAATGCACAGTGTAGAGGACCTAGACAAAAATACATAAGATGGCATTTAGATTAGACCATTAAAGATAGTAGCAGGGTGTAGGAGAGGTAACACCACTCTGGGGTGTTGCACATCGACATTTTTTGTAATGATAGTCAATGGTGTCGCACTGCAACATGCGACTTGGATGGATTGTTTGCGACTGTCGTGTCGCAGTCATAGCATGTTGCAAGTCACAATGAGACACCTTTGACTATCATTATAAAAAATGTTGCATGACTTTTCTGCAGCAAGAAGTCACATGACACATGTCGCCATGTAGCTCTAGCCTAAAAATCTACTCTTCAACAGCCCCATGGGATAATTAAGAGGTAGACGTGTCTAGTCATTAGATGACAACAACTGCACTGTTATAAAGTTGGCCTCCCAGAGGATCATTGATTGATATAAATTACTTCAGGAAATGGCATTTATACAGTTAATACAAGGCACTTACTAATGTATTGTGATTGTCCATATTGCTTCCTTTGCTCATTTTTCAGTCACATTATACACTGCTCATTCCCAGGGGTTGTGACCACCCTTCTATCCAGCAGCGGTTATTGTGCTTGCACAGTATGGGCCTCTCTGGTGGCCAGGACCTTTAATGCATGGGCAGCAGCTCCTGTCCCGGCCACCTTGTATCTGCGCTGCAGTGTTGGCCGTAACCATTGGATAAGAGCAGTGTATAATGTAATGGAAAAATGAATTCAGCCAGCAAAGGAGGCAATATTGATAATAACAATACATTAGTAAGTGCTTTGTATTAAAGGGTTTGTCTGGGTTCAGAGCCCAGACATACCTTCATTTTCACCCAGGCAGCCTCCCTGACTTGAGCATCGGAGCAGTTCATGCTCTCCTTTGCCCTGCGCTAAATTGCGCAGGGCAAAGGCATTTTCTGGAGTTCCGGTGACTAACCGGGCTCTCCATGGGGCTGCCGCCCAGCAGTGACCCCAGTGACGGCACTGATGGGCGGGCTTTAGCGCTGCCCTAGCCTGTAAAACAGCTAGGGCAGCGCTAAAGCCCGCCCATCAGAGCCGGTGACGTCACCGAGCACACTGCCGGGCGGAGGCCTCTGCCCGGCAATGTGTTATTGTAAATAAAAGGGCCCGTGCCCTGCGCGATCCTGCACAGGGCAAGGGAAAGCATTGGAGCATGAACTGCTCCGATGCTCAAGTCAGGGGGGCTGAAATTATGGGTATGTCTGGGTTCAGCTCTAAACCCGGACAACCCCTTTAACTTTCTCTATGTAATAAATGTTATTTGCTGAAGTGAGACAACCCCTTTAATTATATTTGAAAAGTGCTGAGTATGGGAATCAGAAATGTAAAAAAAGAAACAAGCAAGTTCATCCAGTGTCTTGGATTCTCAATGTTTCACTCGCAGAACATCTTAATCCTTCACTGTTTCTCTCTCGATAAAACCGCTACCATGAATGGAGATGTTTGTTTCTTTTATCTCCTACAGAATAGTTTTAATCATGAGGCGGCATTTTATTCCTTCATTATTCCCGTTAGTTATCGGACTTATAGGAGGCTGCACCTGCTGACTGGAGGTCACAAGCAAGTTTTGGAATACATAGTGTTTCTGAGAATTGTGTACACATCAGGGATAAAAAGATGTCAGCCATTTTGAAAGATCTGGCACAGAGGGAAACCGAAACTAAAAGCAATTTAATTGCTATGCAGTTGAATGTAATGCGGTGAAACCGCATTTAGCATTGATACGTCATCTTCAAGATGCATAATATGTGGTGGAGCATAAAGGGGTTGTCTCATCTGAGACATTGGTGGCATATCGCTAGGAACAGAGGGCAGCTACGCATGCGCAGCCATTCTCTGCTCACTTCAGGGGTCCCGTTCTGGAAATAGGTGAGGGTCCCAGAGGTATACCGGCCGATATGCTGCCAATCTCCCAAATGAGACAACAACTTTACCAGCTGTGACATGAAATTTGGTCTGGATAAGGGGGTGACTGTAGGTGTCATGTATATAAGTTAATGCTACATTAACAGTGCTTCTATTTTCTTACACTTTAATTGACATCAGACGCTGTCCACAACAAGATGGTTTTTAATAGCATGGTATCCATTCAACCCCTTTTCACACTAATTCTTCAGGGCCTGATCCATCATCCAACCAGTGGCAGATCCAGAGCCTGGTCTTGGGAGGCGCACTTCCCCGGGCAATAGGAGATTATGGGGCCCCTGTGTCCCCTCCCCCTCAAGCCACACCCACATACAGCCCCACCCACATATCGCGCTCATACCTTTTACATTCAGTGACCTCTCCTTGGATGTAGATGTTCTCTTTCTTCATCTGCTCCATTCAGACCAGACCACCATGATGATTTATTTCAGCCATCTCTTATCTCTACAGAGTTTGACAGACAGACATATTAGTTTCCTACTTTTCCTCCCACCTTCTCAACATCCCATCATGCACCCCCAATACTGAGACACTGTGCCCCCCAAAACTATACTGTAGAAACAGATAAAACCCCTGAAAATACTAGTTACACACAGATAGCGCCCCCGTCAATAATTATTGAAACACAATGATCTAAAAAAATAACTGCACCCAGCAAATAGTGTCCCTGACACTTATAGTGTAACCATAATGTCCCACAAAAATAACTATGCTAAGCTGATATTGTGCCAGGGCGCCCCCACAGTAATAGTGCTCCCCAAAATCCCATCAATAGTAATAATTCTGTGCCAGAGTGCATTTAGTAGTAATAGTGCTCCTACAGTGCCCCCAACAGCAATTGTGTCCCAGAAGTAATAATGCTCCCATAGTCCCCCAGTTGTAATAAAGCCCCCTTATAATGTGCGCAAGTACAAAAAATGCTCTGTTGTGTGGCAGTTAAAATAAATAAATAAATACCTCCTCTTAGTGCCCCCAGAAGAGTCAATGTCCCCAGAGTGCCCTCATGTGATCCAATGACCCGTTCTGTTGGACACTACAAAAAACACTTAGTGCCCCCAGTTGAGCTAAGGTGCCCATAGTGCCCCTATAATTGGGGCCAGTATAAAATACTCCTATATAGTGCCCCCAGAAGTTGCACCCATAGTGGTTCTTCCCATCCTATATAGTGCCCCTAGAAGATGCCCCCATAGTGCTCTTTTCCCCCTTTCTCCATAGTGCTCCCCCCATAATGTGCCTGTATATAGGGCCCCCATTAGATGCCCCCATAGTGCTCCTCCCCGTCCTATATAGTGCCCCCAGAAGATGCCCCGATAGTGCTCCTCCCCTGTCCCCATAGTGCCGTTCATAATGTGGCAGTATAAAATGCCCCTATAGACTGCCCCACATAGATCCCCCATAATGCTTCTCTCCACCTTCCCCATAGTGGCACCAAAATGGGTGCCAGTATTAAATGCCCCTATATAATGCCCCCATAGTGCTCTTTCCCCTCTTCTCCATAGTGCCCCCCATAATGTGCCAGTATATAGGGCCCCCATTAGATGCCCCCATAGTGCTCCCCCCATAATGTGCCTGTATATACAGACATCCCAACCTGCAAAAACTCATTTCAGGGAGGTGCACTTCTCATTTCAGGGAGGTTTTCTTATTATTTTTTTTTCCACTAACATTTTATTACATTTTCCATACATGTGCAGTATCTGCACACTTTGCTCTATGGTGTGGAGGACTGGGCTCATTACCCTGCCCCATATTATCATATTTATATATATGATTAAAGCATCCAGGGGGGTGAATTTAAAGGGCTTCTGTCACCCCACTAAAGTAATTATTTTTTTTTGGGCTAGTTAAATTACTTATATTGCGATATATGAAAATATAATGGTCTTACTTACTATGATTCAGCAGTTTCTTCTAAAAACGAAGTTTTATAATATGTAAATTAGGTCTCTACCAGCAAGTAGGGCGGCTACTTGCTGGTAGCAGCTGCAGAAAACCGCCCCCTCGTCGTGTTGATTGACAGGGCCAGCCGTGATCTCCTCCTCCGGCCAGCCCTGTCGGCATTTCAAAAATCGCACGCCTGCGTTCATTCGGCGCAGGCACTCTGAGATGAGGAGGCTCGCCTCCTCAGCACTCCCTCAGTGCGCCTGCGCCGATGACGTCTTCTATTTCGGTGATGTCATCGGCGCAGGCGCACTGAGGGAGTTCTGAGGAGGCGAGCCTCCTCATCTCAGAGCGCCTGCGCCGAATGAACACAGGCGTGCGATTTTTGAAATGCCGACAGGGCTGGCCGGAGGAGGAGATCACGGCTGGCCCTGTCAATCAACACGACGAGGGGGCGGTTTTCTGCAGCTGCTACCAGCAAGTAGCCGCCCTACTTGCTGGTAGAGACCTAATTTACATATTATAAAACTTCGTTTTTAGAAGAAACTGCTGAATCATAGTAAGTAACACCATTATATTTTCATATATCGCAATATAAGTAATTTAACTAGCCCAAAAAAAAAAAAAAGACTTTAGTGGGGTGACAGAAGCCCTTTAACACTGGGGTAAATAATATAATTAAAATGGAGGGATAAATGTGTAAATGTATTTAAAAAAAAATACATCTCTCTCAATAGTTATATAGCTACTGAATGAGACGAAGAAGATGCCTTTAACATATATATCTCCTTGAGAAGCCAATTTGACCCTAAAGGGTTAATTCAACCTGTAATGTAAACTCTGTCCTGTCACTTCTCTTATCTCTCTGCTCTGCTATCTGACTGAGATAAACCTTTCCGGGATATATTGTTTCACATGCGGGTGTCAGGGAGCCGCTATCTAATAGAGGGAGACTCCCTGAACCTCAGAGAGACTTGAGATCCCTGTATATAGGCCCCCATTAGATGCCCCCATAGTGCTCCTTCCCCCCTTCTCCATAGTGCTCCTGCAGAGTCCCACTACGTGTGTGTGGGCACTGCTTAAAAGCACTTTTTATATTATTGAGAATACTAGGTTGTCATGTATAACTTTGCATTTATGTATCTGCAAAATCTCTGTTAACAGACCTATGAGGTGCCATTTATACATCCCGCCACTAGATGGGGATAAAGTTCAGGTCCTATATATACTCAGGTAAGGCCTAGTGAGACCGAGGAGTTGAGACCAAGAGAGAGTTGAGGTTAGGCAGTTGAAAATGTAGTCAGAAAAGAGCAGATCTGAGGAGGTCAGATCAGATTAGTGGGAGGAAAGATAGAGGGAAGACTTCATGACACAGATTAGTGAGTGGAGCCAACTTCGCTAGTAGGTGATAATCAGATGTGAGGCGCAGAAGAGCGTTTTCCTTCTGTGGCCGGACTATACACTTGCATCCCTGGCCAGTAGGAGAAGAGTTTGCCTCCCTGGAAAAGAAACAAGCATTCCTAGGAATTCATCGGTGATAAGAGCCATATTTGAGGGCCACAGACACCTTTGCATGGTGGAGGTTTTAGAAGCTTCAGGCATCCACACCAACCTTCTAAGAGACAGTTGAGTTTTCCTGTCCAAGATATTCAGCTTGTAGGGAAAGACAAGGAATAGGATCCAAAGCATCTAAGGGAACCAGGTACACCTAACCCACTGCTCCAAAAAAAAAAAAGAAACCTGACAAGCCTAAAACAGTGGATTTGCAGAATTAACTCTGTACCATCTAGAGACTGCATATTTGTACTGCTGCAACTAAAAGACATCCAAAGTAAAAGTTGTGAGTTGCATCTTACCACTGTCTACCTCATTATTACTACCTATGGTTGTACCACCATTAACGGAACTGGCGTCACGACAAAAACCATCAAGGGACTCAGCCGCAACAAGCACCCTAAGCACCCCTAACATCAAGGGCACCTCAACCACCACCTTAGCTGATGCTTCCTACCACAGAGTGTGCCCTGGAGGATTTCGTGCAGTCCACCTCAACACTGTGCTGCCAGCCCAGGGAGGCTCTCTGCTAACCGTGAGTAAACTGATGAACTGTGTGTTATATGATTTGGCCCCTCATCGGTCCACCGTGCACCTCACGTGTTGCCCCTGTGACTGGCTGGCTGCACTCCCCCCCATAATGTGCCAGTATATAGGGCCCCATCCCCCTTCTTGCCATATTGTACTAAAAATAATTAAAACAATAAACACTTATACTTACCTCCGTGACACTGCGATGTGATGCAGGCCTCTTCCGGCCTGTGTCCCGCTCTGTACGGCTCAGTTGGCGTGATGACATCATCGCGCCGCCTGCACCGGCCTCTGATAGACTGCAGGCCTAGTGCCTGTAGCCTATCAGAGGAACGAGCAAGGGGACGCCTCTCCCCTGCCCTGCACCGTTCATAATATGAATATAGAGATGAGCGCTTTCACAAAGGAAGCGCTCATCACTCCCTGGCGCTGCCAACACCGCCGGAATGGTCAGTCCGCCCCTGACTCTCACTATATTCTCGGGAGGGGTGGCAATTGCCCCGTTGCCCCCCGGATCCGCCAATACCCACCACACCCCATGCACTCAGAAGCACTACAAATATCGGCTGATGGCCGGCTCATACAGCTTTATATCTACGTCCCTACATTGTTAAGATAGCTGAACCATTGTACAGAACAAGATGTCAAGCAGTCAAGCAGTAATGTCAAGCAGTAATTTACTAATTGCAGGCTATAATGGCGTTTTGTGGTTAGTGATAAAAGGAAAGAAAATTATTTCTAACAGTTTTACAATAACTTTAAACAAACTGTACAAATTGAACACTAAAGCCTCATGCAGACGTCTGTGGTACACGGTCCGTGAGATACCGGACTGGCATTGCAGGAGGTCACGGCGTCATTGGTTGTTATGACGACGCGCGCTCCTGCAACGCCAGTCCGGTATCTCACGGACCGTGTACCACAGACGTCTGCATGAGGCTTTAGGCTGGGTTCACACGGGCGTTGCGGGAACAGATGCGGGTGCTTTGCGGGAAAATGCGTGATTTTTCCCCGCGAGTGCAAAGCGTTTTAATGCGTTTTGCACGCGCGTGAGAAAGATTGCCATGTTTGGTACCCAGACCCGAACCCGGACTTCTTCACAGTTCTGGTTTGGGTTAGGTGTTGTGCAGATTTTATTATTTTCCCTTATAACATGGTTATAAGGGAAAATAATAGCATTCTTAATACAGAATGCTTAGTAAAATAGTGATGGAGAGGTTAAAAAAAAATAATTAAACTCACCTCATCCACTTGTTCGCGCAGCCCGGCTTCTCTTCTTTCTTCTTTTTTGAGGAAAAGGACCTTTGGTGACGTCACTGCTCTCATCACATGGTCCATTGCACAGTGACGTCACCACAGGTCCTTTTCCTCACAGATCATCAAAGAAGAAGACAGAAGAGAAGCCGGGCTGCGCGAACAAGTGGATGAGGTGAGTTAAATTATTTTATTACATTTTTTTTTAACCCCTCCATCCCTATTTTACTAAGCATTCTGTATTAAGAATGCTATTATTTTCCCTTATAACAATGTTATAAGGGAAAATAATGATGATCGGGTCTCCATCCTGATTATCTCCTAGCAACCGTGCGTGAAAATTGCACCGCATCAGCACTTGCTTGCGATTTTAACTCAGCCCCATTCACTTCTATGGGGCCTGCGTTGCATGAAAAACGCACAAAATAGAACATGCTGCAGTTTTCACGCAACGCACAAGTGATGCGTGAAAATCACCGCTCATGTGCACAGCCCCATAGAAATAATTGGGTCCGGATTCAGTGCGGGTGCAATGCGTTCACCTCACGCATTGCACCCGCGCGTCAAAGGGGACGAAGCTTAGCAGGAGGGGTCAGAGCTTTGTGTTGACCACCAGATTTACTATCATTTTTGTCAAAAACTTGCGTAAGTTATAGCTGGAGCCTATGTCAGCCCCTGGTTGGTGTGGACCAGTTTATGGCACACGGCAGGGCAGAGATGCGACAAGTTTATTAGGAGACATATGCCTCTTAATAATTTAGGCGCATCTCATGCCAGCTCAGAGATATCAAGACACTTGATAAATGTCCCTCATTGTGTGACATCAGCATAAAAGGTTGATCATACAATTTATACTGTACCAGACGCTGCTAACAATTGCACATATGGTTCTAGTTTTAGCATCTACAGTTCATATAGTAAATGACATAGTGGGCGCATGTGGCCATATTGTACAAAAAGTAATGAATCCTTCTAAAGAGCCGTACAAGGTGGCAGATTGTGAAGCTCCGCACAGCAGATGGTGAGTGACATCAAAACGGCAAGTTTCACTCTGTATTGTTCCATAAGTACATTAGAGAGGGGCCAGAAAGGTAAATACATATAAAGTGGACGTATATTATATACAGCAGAACGGGCAGCCTGTTTATAAGCCTTTTCTGGTGTTGTATTATATAGACATTTTGGACTTCTTCAGAACAGTGACTAAGGTATCTAAGATATTGTATCAACCTCCCCCTCCTCCTTCCCAATCTTTCTTATGACTGTGGCGGACTGGGGCTTTACTATAAAATTTTAAAAAAAAGCCCATTCCAAAAACAAACAAAAAAACACTTTTTTTTCCATTATTTTATTTTCAACATATCAATGTTCTCCAAGAATAGATAATGGGCCCTAGAGAAAAAATGCTCACAAAAACAGAAACTCATTTTTAAGAGCCATAGATTTTTATTTTTCCAGTGATACACCATATGTATGAGGGCTTGTATTTGTAATGGTACAGCTTGGGGGGTACATATCATTGATTGATTAGCTTTATACATTTCTTTGCAAAATTGCAACTCTACAGTTTGGTACGAACACAGCAATAGCAGATACGTTTTGTACTTTTGAATAATATAGACCTTTTTGTCACTGTATTCAGCCATAACCTTTCAGTGAAGTGGTATAAGCTGCGCACCAGAGGGAGTAAATATGCCCAGAAACATAGAAAAGTATTTCTGCTTTATTACATAAATACAATGACATAGTAAAATATACACAACAGGGAAAGAATAAAGCATGCCAGATGGTATATATGCCATAATACAGAAAACGATATGCCCGGTCCATACGGAGGGTTAAAATAAGTCTCCAGATACGACTGTGTCTCTTCAATGATAAACAGAATCCGTCTGAAGTTGATATATGTTACTTGGTAAGGTTGGTATCACGTATAGCGCTCATGCACACGACCGTATGTATTTTGTGGTCCGCAAAAAATGGATACGCATAAATTACTGATGACGTCCGTGTGCATTCCGTATTTTGCGGAATGGAACAACTGGACCCTAACAGAACAGTCCTATCCTTGTCCGTAATGCGGACAATAATAGGACTTGTTCTATTTATGTACGGAAATACGGAAACTGAATGCACACGGAGTACCTTCCGTTTTTTTTGCGGACCAATTAAAATGAATGGTTCTGCATACGGTCTGCAAAAAAAATGGAACAGACACGGAAAGAAAATACGTTCGTGTGCGTGAGGCCATAGCATTTTTAGGAAACATTCCTTTTTGTGATGTCATTTTCAGCATTTTATTCCATCAAAAAACATCACGGCCAAATGTTTGCTGAAAGCCAAAAAATATAAAACCACAAAACAGTATCAGTAAAATATGCTCAAATCTTTATTAAATCGCTCTAAAATATCACTAAAATACAGACACATCCCTACATGAAAACAAGGTGACATGCTGGCAAAGACATCAATGATGAAAGATGTATTGTCCGTCTATCATAATGGACTTTTGGGCACAAGAGGCATCCTGGCTCTCACAAGCAGATGAATTTATTGGTGCAGATACCAAACGCATGGATGATGTTGACCACAAGACCATTCGTGAAACAAAAATTAGTTTAAAGGGAACCTGTCACCGGGATTTTGTTCATAGAGCGGAGGACACGGGTTGCTAGATGGCCGCTAGCACATCCGCAATACCAAGTCCCCATAGCTCTGTGTGCTTTTATTGTGTGAAAAAAACTAATTTGTTCCATATGCAAATTAACCTGAGATGAGTCCTGTACGTGAGATGAGTCAGGGACAGGACTCATCTCAGGTTAATTAGCATATGGATCAAATCAAAATAAAAGCACACAGAGCTATGGGGACTGGGTATTGCGGATGTGCTAGCGGCCATCTAGCAACCCATGTCCTCAGCTCTGAACCCAAAATCCAGGTGACAGGTTCCCTTTAAGTACAATTCCCACCGCCAGTTGATGACATAGTAGCACAAAGTAGCCTTGGAGATGTGTTTTTTGGATTCTATGGTAGGTGGAGGTTGTTTAGTTAGTACTGTGTAATTGGTCTTGTGGCCTTGGGATATTGTGCTTCCTCATGTTAGGTTCCACAATTGAATTTTTTTATTATGTTTTTAATTTGTATATACTTTGTTTATTTCAGTGCACTACAGTCTAATGACATGGGTATAGAAATCTTCTGCCAGCTATTACCAAGGAGATCATCTTGGGACTAAGATGCAGCTGTTTTTAATACGGGACCATCTTATGAAATCCTTATGTAGCGTGTTTTAATCTTGCGACACGACCTGTGGAGGTGTGAGTTGATCTGGAGGTTCTGCCATACCTGCTGGGGGAGAATTATCAAACTGCTGTAAAGTAGAACTGGCTTAGTTGCCCATAGCAGCCAATCAGATTCCGCCTTTCATTTTCCAAAGGAGCTGTCAAAAATGAAAGGTGGAATCTGATTGGCTGCTATGGGCAACTAAGCCAGTTCTACTTTACACCAGTTTGATAAATCTCCCCCACTGAGTCTTAATTTTGTACTATTGTATACATATTTTACTCTCTTTTATTATCAACTGTATTTTCTTTTTGTATTTATATTCCTATGTATGAGGTAATATTGTGATTATGAATTATAATGTGATTGTGAATTTTCTATATTTCTTTTAAAATTATGTATTTTTAATCATAAATTCTTATATATACATTTTTCATTCATTATCCTGGGAATGTTTCGCATATTTATTTATTTTAGTTATTTGTCTTCTACAGTGTATGTGCTTGTTCACACTGCATGTTTTTTTGTTTCACCTGGTAACTGACATTGAGCACTTTTCTTTTTGGCACTTTGCACTTTGTTTTCCACATGCTTCATTGATAATTTTAAGGCTATACAGTATCTCACAAAAGTGAATACACCCCTCACATATTTTATTATATCTTTTCATGGGACAACACTGAAGAGATGACACTTTGATACAATGTAAGGTAGTCAAATAGATAACCTAAAAAGTCTCACACATACAGTACAGACCAAAAGTTTGGACACACCTTCTCATTCAAAGAGTTTTCTTTATTTTCATGACTATGAAGGCATCAAAACTATGAATTAACACATGTGGAATTATATACATAACAAACAAGTGTGAAACAACAGAAAATATGTCATATTCTAGGTTCTTCAAAGTAGCCACCTTTTGCTTTGATTACTGCTTTGCACACTCTTGCCATTCTCTTGATGAGGTAGTCCCCTGAAATGCTCTTCCAACAGTCTTGAAGGAGTTCCCAGAGATGCTTAGCACTTGTTGGCCCTTTTGCCTTCACTCTGCGGTCCAGCTTACCCCAAACCATCTCGATTGGGTTCAGGTCCGGTGACTGTGGAGGCCAGGTCATCTGGCGCAGCACCCCATCACTCTCCTTCATGGTCAAATAGCCCTTACTTTCAAAGTTTTCCCAATTTTTCGGCTGACTGACTGACCTTCATTTCTTAAAGTAATGATGGCCACTCGTTTTTCTTTACTTAGCTGCTTTTTTCTTGCCATAATACAAATTCTAACAGTCTATTCAGTAGGACTATCAGCTGTGTATCCACCTGACTTCTCCTCAACGCAACTGATGGTCCCAACCCCATTTATAAGGCAAGAAATCCCACTTATTAAACCTGACAGGGCACACCTGTGAAGTGAAAACCATTTCAGGGGACTACCTCTTGAAGCTCATCAAGAGAATGCTTGAAGCTCATCAAGAAAACTCTTTGAATGAGAAGATGTGTCCAAACTTTTGGTCTGTACTGTATATAGTTAATTAATCCTCATTAATAGAAAGACAACAATAGACAAGTAATACAATTACAGCGGTTTACAGTAAGTGATAAAAAATGCAGGAGGATAAGGTGACAAGTGCACGGAGCCACCAATGGTCCTCAGCTGGTAAGTCAGATGGTATATAAGGCCAAATGAGACAGAATATTGCCTATACTGATGTGATAGATGGTAATAAATACCTATAAAGGAGCCATCACCTCATCCTCTCCTGGTCAGTATAGGCTGCTCCACTGTCAGTTGTTTTTTGTATGGCTTGTTGCAGGCGGGGCAGCAATTGGTCACAGCTTTGTGATCACTTATCCCTGCTGACCTCCTTGCAATATCATTGCGACTTTTGTATATTTTTCTGTGACATGTGGTGGCGTTTAGAGACTGTGTGTCCTCTGTGTGGTTATTTATAGGTATTTGTTACCATCTATCACATCAGTATAGGCAATATTCTGTCTCATTTGGCCTTATATACTATCTGACTTACCAGCTGAGGACCATTGGTGGCTCCGTGCACTTGTCACCTTATCCTCATGTGACAAGTGCACGGAGGACGGAGTATGTCACTTACTGTAAACCGCTATAATTGCATTACTTGCCTATTGTTGTCTTTCTATTAATAAAGATTAATTAACTATATATGTGTGAGACGTTTTAGGTTATCTATTATCTACACACATATTCATTTATATGCTAGCCTAACATTTTTGGTTGTGTAATGTAAAGTAGTCAGTGTACAGCTTGTACAGTGTAAATTTGGTGTGCCCTCGCAATAACTTAACACACAGCCATTAATGTCTAAACCGCTGGCAACAAAAGTAAGCACACCCCTAAGTGAAAATGGCTAAAGTGTGCCCAAAGTGTCAATATTTTGTGTGGCCACCATTATTTTCCAGCATTGCCTTAACTCTCTTGGACATGGAGTTCACTAGAGCGTCACAGGTTGCCACTGGAATCCTCTTCCACTCCTCCATGACAACATCACAGAGCTGGTGGAGGTCAGAGACCTTGTGCTTCTCCACCTTCCATTTGAGGATGCCTCACAGAAGCTCAAGAGGGTTTAGGTCTGGAGACACGCTTGGCCAGTCCAGCACCTTTACCCTCAGTTTCTTTAGCAAGGCAGTGGTCGTCTTGGAGGTGTGTTTGGGGTCGTTATCATGTTGGAATACTGCCTTACGGCCCAGTTTCCGAGGGGAGGGGATCATGCTCTGCTTAAATATGTCACAATACATGTTGGCATACATGGTTCCCTCAATGAACTGTAGCTCCCCACAGCCGGCAGCACTCATGCAGCCCCAAACCATGATGCTCCCACCACCATGTCTCATCATCACACCACAGGATATGGTTCCAGTAATCCATGTCCTTAGTCTGCTTGTCTTCAGCAAACTGTTTTCTTGTGCATGATCTTTAGAAGAGGCTTCCTTTCTGGGACGACAGCCATGCAGACCAATTTGATGCAGTGTGAGGCGTATGGTCTGAGAACTGACAGGCTGACTCCCCACCCCTTTAACCTCTGCAGCAATGCTGGCAGCATTCATATATCTATTTTGAAAAGACAACCTCTCGATATGACGCTGAGCACGTGCATTCAACTTCTTTGGTCGACCATGGTGAGGCCTGTTCTGAGTCTTGTTAAACCGCTGTATGGTCTTGGCCACCATGCTGCAGCTCAGTTTCAGGGTGTTGGCAATCTTCTTATAGCCTAGGCCACCTTCATATAGAAGAACAATTCATTTTTTCAGATCCTCATGAGGTGCCATGTTGAGCTTCCAGTGACCTGTAGGAGAGAGTGTGAGAGCGTACCTGCTCTCCAGACCTAAGACCTTGTAACACTAACGAGTCAAATGACAATGGGGAGGGAAAATGGCTAATTGGGCACAATTTGACATTAATGGCTGCGTGTTGAATTATTTGAGGGCACATAAAATTTACACAGTTATACAAGCTGTACACTGACTACTTTACATTGTATCAAAGTGTCAGATCTTCAGTGTTATCCCATGAAAAGATATCATAAAATATTTACAAAAATGTGAGGGGTGTACTTTCGTGAGATACTGTATATGATTCTGTCTGTTACGGTCATGCATACAACCATTCTTTATTTAGGCTATGCTGGCTCTTGGCTCTCTCTGTTCTTCATGTATTTGCATATCCTTGTATGCAAGGGATTGGGATGAAGCCTGCACTCAGTGACTTGTTTCTGGTCATTGTTGCGCAGTGGTCCACCGGCATGCCACGCTTGTGTACAGCATTGTAGGTTTTTCTATTCTGCATAATGTTTGTGGTTGAAAAATCATCCTTAAAATATTATTTACTATACGGCACTGTTTGAGGGCTACTACATCCAGGGGAGGGGTTTACAGGCCAGGATTTGCTCTGGGTTCTGTGATTCCCCCTCCCCTTGATGATGCTTTAGAATTCAGGGCTGGCCAACCTGCGGCTCTCCAGCTGTTGCAAAACTACAACTCCCAGCATTCCCAGACAGCCTACAACTATCAGCCTACAGCCAGGCATGGTGGGAATTGTAGTTTTACAACAGCTGGAGAGCCGCAGGTTGGCCAGCCCTGCTTTAGATGATTCTCTTGAGGCAGTTAGAATTTAATACATTATGCTAGGGTTGTTTCGATACCAAAATTTTGATTTGGTTTCAATACCATAAAAAAGTATTGCGATACTCGATACCATTCAATACCACGCAAAAAAAAAAAAAAGGTGCATTCCGCATTTTATGAAATGTCCGGCCCATACTTGAACAGTCCTATCCTATTTTTTGGAGGGGCAAGGTTTTTATTTATTTTTCTTTCTGTACTGGCGTTCACCGCATAGGAGTTTTTTAAAATATTTTTTTATATTTTAATAGTTTGGACTTTTTAGACGTGGCGATATGTAATATGTTTATTTATTGTTTATATATTTTATATGTAAAATTGGGAAAGGGGGTGATTTATACTTAATATTTTGGTGTTTTTTTGTGTTAACTTATTTTTTTCTATTTAATAACTATTACCCTTAGGGGCTAGAACCTGGGATCTTTTCATTACCACATCGCTAATGTCAGCTAGCTTAATAGGGTGAAATCTGGTGACAGAATCCCTTTATGCTGGCTGCAGTGCCAGTGCGCAGCTCAGGAGCTACTCCTGCTTGGTGATGAGTGTGGGGAGATAACAGGAGGCTGTGCACTGTTACCGCAGGACAAAACTGGAGCCTTGAAAGGTAAGTAACCACTAGACCCCAGGTAGGATTAACCCACCAAAATGAACCTCTTTACTTCCCTAGGCCACCTGACTAACCTCTTCACTGCCTTAGGCCGCCAAGGATATTAACAATTAACCACTTCATTGCCCTAGACCACCAGGGATCCTGAAATAAACCCTTTTATGCCCTAAACCACGAGAGATGCTGGCACTAACATTAAATGCTGGCACTTCATTAAAATAGACCATCAGGGATATTGGTATTAACCCCTTGACTACCTTAGACAACTCTCAAAATTAACTCTTTTACTGTCCTAGAACAAAAGGGATGCTGACAATAACAGTTACATTGCCATAGACCTTTAATGATCTGGGTATTAATCACCTTCTTTGCCTTAGAGCAGGGATGCTCAACCTGTGGCCCTCCAGCTGTTGTAAAACTACAACTCCCATCATGCCCTGCTGTAAACTGATAGCTGTAGACTGTCTGGGCATGCTGGAAGTTGTAGTTTTACATCAGCTGGAGGGCCGCAGGTTGGGCATCCCTGCCTAAGACCATCAAGGATACCATGATCAACTTCGTCATTGCCAAAGATTGATCCTTTACTGCCCTAGAGTATCACCAAAAAATGGACTATTAAAGAGGCTGTCCGTTTTTTTTTGTTTTTTTTATATTGATGACCTATCCTCAGGAAGGCGCCCCACTGATCAGCTGTAATTTTAGTTGTGATTTTGAGACCCATTGATTGTGAGATTGTGAGCCCAATTGGGGACAGCTTGATGCTAATGTCTGTAAAGCGCTATATAAGTGCGTAAAATAAATAAATAATTAGACCTGCTCCCCTCTGCGGTTACGATGGTGAGCAGGTGTAATTGCAACTACAATTGCAGGTGATCGGTGGGGGTGTCGGGAGTCTTGTCTCCCTGCCTCTGATCTGATACTGATGACCTATGCTGAGGATAGGTCATCAATATAAAAAAACGGACAACCCCTTTAAAAAAAAAATCTCTTTAGTTGAATAGAAGGGTTCAACACAATTAAGGGCTCAATTAAAACCATTCCCAGATCAAGCAATTCCACAATCATGAACACCAAATAACCGATAGCCAGGGGCGTAGCTATAGGGGGTGCAGAGGTAGAAGTCGCTACCAGGCCCAGGAGCCTGAGGGGGCCCAAAGACCCTTGTGCGACATAAGAAGACACCGGTGTTATAGAAAGTGCATGCTGGTCAAGTTACACTTCTGGCTGGAGGGAAGGGGTTATAGGTCAAGAATTTGGCATGGGGGGGAGGGGTGCCATTTCAATTTTTGCCTCAGGCAACATAAAGGTGATTTATTGGCCACAAAGCACTGAGGGAAGGGCCCATGAACTCTTGAGCCTCTGACGATAGCTATACACCATGCAAGATAAAACACAGAATTCCAACATGAGGATAGCACAACAATGCACAGTGTACGGTTGTTTATATGCAAAAAGGGAAGAAAGAGGATGGACCTTAGTGCCATACCACCCTAGAGTCTCCTGAACCAAACTAAAGGTGTGTCTGGTCGCTATGGTACAAATCCACACCAGCAATAGTCTAATCAAGGTACCCATCCAAGGTGTGGCGAATAGCTATCCGTTATTTGGTGTTCATGATTGTGGAATTGGTTGATCTGGGGAAGGTTTGATCTCTAGAATAAAAGCTATGTTTTAGATATAGAGACCTTGTCACTGCTCTGGACCTACCTGCTCTATACGGGTACTATTTACCTAGTTGCTATGTGACCTTGTGTGTATGTACACATTTGTTTGATGCTTCTCCGTATAGCCAGGCATTGAGAAGACAGTATCGACGGTCTTAACTGCTACAAAGCTTAGAGGGAACACTTACAAATCTGTTTTCACTCATGTATTGAAGAGATAAAGCCTCTGGGCATGTATAAGACTTGTGTCCTATGAATCTGGGATCTACTGTATAGAAGCCAATGTCATACTCTCGTCTTCGCTTTGACAGAGGAGACATCTCACTACTTGAAATTCAGCATGACATCATCCTTCCTGACCCTACTGCCCCAAGGGACTACATGTGCTTACAATAAGGCCAAGAGTCACTGAGACTTCACTTTGACATATGAGTCCTTTAACAGCAACACACAATACCCTGTGACCACCGATTGTAATAAAATGTTGTTCCCCAGGTCCTGACATTGTGCGCTCATGCTTTCTAGCAAGCAAGACAAAAGGATCTAGCAGTCAGTTGATGAAACTTGCTGTGATTTTTATTTGCAATCCAAAATCATATCAGCGACATTTTGGTGCTGCGTTGACAACTCGGATTGCTGTATAACTGTGGGCAGTGCTGGGAAATGTGTCATCTGTATTTTGGAACGCAAATAAAAATGACAGCAAATTTCATCCATCCTTTGGTCTTATCTACTGTAACACTTATGATCGATCATCAGGAAGGAACGTTTGTACGAATGCTTCTTCACCTAATCGGCCGTCTAAAGGTGCCACAGATCGCCTGACGGACGAGCAAAACGCTAGTTCATCGGTGAAATGATCTTTCATGTGGACACCTCAATCATCATTTTTGGGCAGCAGATCTTCCTGTGTAAACAGCATTCTGCTGGCCAGAACAATGGATCTGTATGAGGACAGGCAATGACAGTAGCCATTGCTCATCCCCATATAGTAAAGGTGATCGCTGCATGTAAATACAGCTCTTCATCTACACTGACGAGGGGGCAATTATTGGGAAGGAAAGCTTCCTTCCTGATAATTGTCTGCTCGTTAGCGCAGTATAAATGCGCCTTTAGTGGGATCTTATTTGGGAGTGCAGTGTTATCCATTGTTTTATTGGAAACCACCATAGTTTTAACAGTTAACCCATACCTCCCAAGTGTCCCTCTTTTGAAGGGACAGTACCTCTTTTTGACCTGAGGTATAAATTTGCATTATTACATTTACAATATTGACCCAAAAAGTGTTTGTCTAGTTCCTCCATGTATATTAGAGCCCGTCTTGTATATTATTTCATTATTTGATGCAGTTGGGATTTTAGAAGTTTCTATAGTCAGATTATTTTTGCACTATTTCATAAGAGAAAACTATTGAAGTGTATAGATATGAAGGAAAAATAGATCCTTCACACAATGAACAATAAGTGTCCCTCTTTGACCGTCCAAAAAGTTGGGAGGAGGTAAGGTTCACCACTACAGGTGGTTTCTCCATTGAACAGCACCTGGTAACTTTACAGCTTTGCACAGATATCCGTGGTGTCACCAGAGGCTCCGTGTTTATTTAGCTGTTATGTGTCTGATCTGGTTTGCACAATGTGGACGCATTTAACCTTTATTTGATGGTGTGGATCTGTATCTTTATTATGATTCTACAAACCTTTGCCTTTTTCTGCACAGTCCTCAGTTTGATGCTGGGATTTGGGCAGCTGCAATATCCCCTGTAGAGACAAAACACTGTTTTGATCCTACTAGTTTAAATAATTCAGTGTTCTCTATAGCAGACTTTTATCTTTGGACGTACATTTTATTGTCCTGAGATAGGACTTTGTGTTTTGATAAGTGTCAGATATAATGGATATTGATTCCCTTTGCAAAACAAGAAATGCTAAATTGTGCTACAGTGCTGACCATCACAATCAAAAGGCAAAGTCTTATACTGGAATACTTAAAGGGGTTGTCTGAAATAATAAAAAATCTCAGGCACGCTACCAAGCTGTAACATAAAAAATTATGCTATAAGTACCTGTTTTTCCAGTGTGTTTTTCTGTGCCCCTTGATAGTCCTCCTTATTTACAAACTGAGGGCAGTGATTGGCTGCAGTAGTCACATGCCTTACACCTGCACGTCACTGTGACATGTGCCATGATGTGCATGTATACTTGCCAATTGCAGCGCCAAACTCCAGTCCTGCTGCACTCATGTCCTCTTCCTGACTGCAGTGGCCGATGTCCTGTGCACACCAGGTCACCATTCACTGGCCTCACGTGACTGCTTAGGCTAGTGATTGGCTGCAGCGATGATATGATGTGTATAGGATGTCACTCCTGCAGCCTGGAAAGCAAACACCGGCAGGAAGGACAGGAGCACCTATGCTGGGAGCAGTAGAGGAGAAGAGTGGTAAGTATCACTTCTTTTCTTATTTTATCACACTGTTGCTTCATGGGTTTTTATTTAACTCGGAAAACCCTTTTAGTTTAGTTAAATTGACTCCAATTTTTTTTATTTGCTTATATAGTGCAGGATAGGCCATCATTAAAGAATACGATAGAGGCTGTTGTGTATGCCTAGCAGCCATCTTGATTGCTTCTTCCCTTCAGATATGGTTTTCCTATTGAATCCTACATTTCCCATTATGCCTGGCTTTGCAGGCTGGGGAGTGGAATCTCACCACACTGCACTACTCTGTGTCCTCTAAGGTAAGTCATGACAAATTAGTGACACATTGCATACTCTCAATGTATTCCGATGTGATGCAGGTTGAGCCTGTCTGCCCTGACATCTCTCTTTCTCCTGTCAGCTTTTACATACAAGAGGCAGGGAGACCAGTGTGATGCTACATTCCATAGAACTACACTGGAGAGTCAGTACTCACAGATAATACAGTCAGGCATTGTGAGTCAGAAGATTTATATGACTGGAGCTAATCACTGTATACTCTCACCTACTGTATATCTGCACTCCTGGTCTTTTAAATAGTGAATACATTATATCTTCAACAGAATACAGAGAAACATGAAGGCATAGAAGGGGCCTGAGAGCTGCCAAAAGGGATTTGATTGGTGATGATGTGTCACGGTCCCTCAGGTGACTGATGTCAGGAAATCAAGTAGATTGGCTGAGCGTAGAGGAAAGTAACAGCCTCCTTGATTTCTTTTGATTCAGTGTTGATAGGGTTAATGACCACTTCCCTTTTCTCAGCTGTTGCTCAGTGGTCATCACTTCTACCCTTTATAGTCTCACCCCACCCTTCTGACTATGCGGTTGATAGCTTCATTTGGGTTTGGCTGAGCTGGTGTGAGATCCTCTCTGGTGTTCCTGTTCCATCTCTACAGAAGTTAAGTGTCGCGTTTGTTTGTATTTCTTATATTCCCTGTTGTTGTATCTGGGCCTGATACAGAGACTTTCATTCGTCCATCTGGGGAGGAATGGGTTGTCTCTGGTCCCATACTTATTCCGGGGCCTTATAGGGAAATCAGGGCCTAGGTATTCTGCTTATGAATATTCCTACCTTCAAGGCCTATTCATATTGATAGGTAGTCAGGGCCCGTTAGGGTTGTCTAGGAGGTGACCTGTTTTCTCCCTAGTTTCCAGGCCCAGTTACTGTTCCCCTTCCCTCCTGTGTTCAGTGTGGAGTCTCCCCCCCCCACACACACACTGATCGTGACATGATGTCATTCTGTAGTTTACAGGAAATCAGCCACAAGGGAGAGACCGAGTTCCTGTTTACACATTAGAGCAAGATGTCAGACTTGAGATCACATGACCAGGTTCAAAAGATGAAAAGGTTTAAAATGTATGGATGCAACTGATTTATGGAGTAACAAATTAAACTACTGTACTAGAATACTGGTGGTGAGTTATAAATATATGTAAAAAACAAACAAACGGAGTGCTTCTCGAACCCTTTCCCGACCAGCGCCGGGTGTTTAAAGATGGCGCCAATCCTGAGCGGAGCAGGCGCCATAGCCGCGGTGGCCGCCTGCTTCTTCTAGCAGACACCTGCGGCTCATGTCCGCAACTGCCAATAATGCAGATCGCGGACATTTAACCCCTCAGATGCCGTGGTCAATCCTGACTACGGCATCTGAGCGCGTGAAACACCGGAAGCGCGCGCTTTTGGTGATGCTCCGGCTCCCCCGTGTGGTGATCGGAGGAGCTGGAGCGTGTATGCAGCAGCCCCTGTCTTTGTGAATGACAGGAGGCTACTGCATAGTATTTCCTATGGAGCCGTTGCCTGTAATAGGGCTCCATAGGAAACAAGCAATTTTCTCATAGACTCCAGTGCTAATGATTGCATGGTATAGCTCCCTATGGGAACTATAAAAAAGTGTTTAAAAAAAACATAAAATAAATAAAAACATAAAAATTAAAATCCCCCTCCTTTTCCCAAAATAAAAATAAAAGAACTAAAGAAATTTAAAAAATACACATCATGGGTGTCGCGATGTGCGAAAATGGCCATAGTATAAAAATATATTCCCCATACGGCAAACAGCAAAACGGAAAAAAGCGTCCAAATGGCCGATTCGCCGTTTTTCGTCGCTTCATTTTCTACAATTTTTTTTTATAAAAAGTGATTAAAATGTCATACACACCCCAGAATGGTATCAATGAAAAGTCAAAACGCAAGAAAAACTATACATATAAGGTATCGCTTGATACGTACTGACCTGTAGAATAAAAATAACTGGTCAGTTTTATCGCACATCGAACGTCGTAAATAAAAAACCCGTTAAACTGTGGTGGAATTGCTTTTTTTTTTTTTGCAATTTCACGCCATTTGGAATTTTTTTCCCGCTTCCCATCATCATATGCAATATTAAATGGTGGCGTTGGAAAGTGCAACTTGTCCCGCAAAAAAACAAGCCTTCATATGGCAATGTGAACAGACAAATAAAAAAGTTATGGCTCTGGGAGGGCAGGGAGCGCAAAACAAAAACGCAAAAAAAAAAAGAAAAAACACAAAAAGCCTCCGGGGGTGAAAGGGTTAAATAATTACTGTTGATAATGTCTATTATTATCTGTGCTGAGGTACAATGCTTCAAATAATAGTGACCTGTACAATTCCACAGGCCTGCCAACTGCTTTTAACGGGTCAATGATCTCTTTTATAATGTCTAATTTCCTTTTTCGATGGCTTGCACTCGGATGTGAACACCTATTGTTTTAGACTATTCCTTATGTTGTCTGTGTGCTATTCAGTTTATGCAGCTTGGTCTAGAACTAACTTGTAGAAAGCTGCTAGAAGTTTAAAGTACAGCAGGAAGATGTCTGAACATTCGCTTTGTACTCTGTTGATGCAATTTAGAGTATTAAGTCTTTGGATTATAGTCTTAAAATATCAAACACATACGATATATAAAGTGCAAACATGCCTTCTGAATTGCATGCACTTTGATCGGAAGAGTCACCTATTTACCGGTAAACACTGAGAGTGTATGACTAGAACAGTTTATCAAGTACCATCAATAGACGTAAATACACCTACAAAATGAAATGTATTACTTTTAATACTGGATTTAATACATGCAATTAAGCCTTAGCCCACGAATGTCATTCCTGGGGAATTAATCCAGATAGAGGGCATTTGTTTGAGTCATTGGACAATACACAAGTGAACCAAAACTTTATGTATATTCAAATTCAAATGGTTCATGCTTTGTACCAATCCAGGAATGCACAAGGAACTAACATAATGGGGCAGGAGGGAAAGGAGAAGAAAGTTTAGGCTTTTATTGCTTCTGATCACTAGTTACTGCAGGAATATCGTCTCTTTAGCACAAACTCCTATGCCAATAAAAGAACTAGTGGGCAGCCACAGACAGAGTACAGAACATTCATGAGCACTTGGAAATGTTATTGTTTGGCCAGGGACGCGTTATAATCTGGAAAACTGTGTTTGGACTGTAGGAGAAAAATTGCCTTGAGGTAGCTGCACAAACCCAGACTCCAGCGCAGTACAGTTGATAAAAATTACGTTTGTCTTTTTGTATCACATTGTTACTCTCCGTATTTCTTGGATTTTCCAGCATTCCTAGATGTTAAAGTTGTGTCGGTCATAAAGAGGATTTAAAGTTTTGTAAATTATTAAATACTAATAATTGTTTAATAAAAGGTTTTCCAAGTAATTTATTTTTTTGTTCCATCTGAACTTTGCTGTCAGTAAATACTTCTCAGAACTCAGTACTTGCTACAGCTGCATCCACTGTGAGAAGACAAACAGGACCCCTGGCTGATTCACTTCCTTCACTGATACATTGTTGCAAACTATCATGACAGGAAAGATACACCTATTTGTCTATAGCTCACAAAGGATTGTCCAGACTGGATACAATTGAGGCAAACTCAGCATTAGATCTATGTGTGGATGGTCCCATTTACTCATGGGAAACTTAAATATGGTGAGTTGAAATAGCGGTAACTAGGTATTCTAGTAAGCTGCAGAATTTTTCGTTATAAAATTATTAACTTTATTTGCATTAAGTTTGGCAAAGTTTTTGGTTCAAACTTTCTACAATTTGCTATAGTTAAAGGGGTTCTGCACGTTGTTTAAACTAATAATCTATCCTCTGGATAGATCATCAGCATCTGATCGGTGGGGGTTCGACACCCGGGACCCCCGCCAATCAGCTGTTTGAGAAGGCAGCGGCGCTATAGCAGCGCCGCAGCCTTCTCACTGTTTACCACTGGCCCAGTGATGTCACAACTAGTATCAACTAGCCTGGGCCCGGCTAAGCTCCGTTCACTTGAATGGAGCTTAGCCGCGCCCAGCCCAGTTAATACTATTAGTGACATCACTGGGCCAGGAGTAAACAGTGAGAAGGCCGCGGCGCTGCTGGAGCGCCGCTGCCTTCTCAAACAGCTGATCGGCGGGGGTCCCGGGTGTCGGACCCCCGCCGATCAGATGCTGATGATCTATTTAGAGGATAGATCATCAGTTTAAACAAACTGCAGAACCCCTTTAAAGGGGCTGTCTCACTTCAGCAAATTATTATTATTTATTATTAAAGTGCCATTCATTCCACGGCGCTGTACATATGATAAGGGGTATATATACATAATACAGACAGTTGCACTAAGCATGAACAAGACAAGTAACAAACTGGTACAGAAGGAGGGCCCTGTCCGTGAGGACTTACAATCTACATGGTATGGAGGAAGGACACAGTAGGAGAAGGTAAAGTTGGTCATGATGGTATAGAGGCAGCAGGGTCACTGGTTGAAGGCTTGTATGAAGAGGTGGGTTTTCAGGTTTCTTTTGAAGGATTCCACTGTAGGCAATAGTCTGATATGTTGGGGTAGCGAGTTCCAGAGTGTGGGGAATGCACGGGATAAATCTTGGGGGCGATTGTGGGAAGAGGTGATAAGAGGAGAGGAGAAAAGGAAGTCTTGTGAGGATCGGAGATTGCGTGTGGGGATATATCAGGAAAGTAGCTCAGAGATGTAGGGAGGAGACAGGTTGTGGACAGCCTTGTATGTATTTGTTAGTATTTTGAACTAAATTCACTGGGCAATGGGGAGCCAGTGAAGGGATTGGCAGAAGGGAGAGGCAGAGGAGTAACAGGGTAAGAGTGTCACGGCTGTATGTGAGCAACAAGAGCATACACAGTGAATTTGCTACTGACCGGACCCAAACTAGGGAGGATAGAGGGTGACCCCTGTCAGACCCTAAAAGCTCTCCCTATGCTGCTAAGCACATGTCCAGATCCAGATGGTGGATCGAGACATGCCCACGTACCTAAGGCTGATGACCACTGTAACCCCTACAATAGTGGAAGGGGCACGGCCACCGGTGCCCTGCTCAGAATATGGACGGAACCGGGGTCGCCTCGGATCCAGTCAGTAAACAAACAGAAACACGCAATGTCTGCACACTTAACTGAAGGAGCTGCAGCAGCAGTGAAAACAGATCCAAAGTCAGCAGACAATATCCGAAGTACTTGCTTCAGCAGAACTCAGGTCCATTGAAAGATATCACACAAGTGAAGATACTCAAGCGAGAGATACAGCTCAAATGAAAAGTATAATCCGCACCCTACAAAGGAGGAGGGGCAATTTAAAGGCAGAGAAATCAAACACAGGAGGGACAGCTGGGAGGAAGGAAACAGAAAGTAAAGACCACAACACAGGGGCGGAGAAACAGAGCAGAGAGAACTCCTCCAAGCTCTAGTAGTGACATCATCACAGGGGTGGAGAAACAGAGCTGTGAGAACGTCTCAAAGCTCTGGTAGTGACAGTATTCCCCCCCCTCTACGGGTGGACTCCGGACACCCAGGACCCACCTTCTCAGGATGAGCCCTATGAAATGCCCTGATGAGGCGAGTGGCTTTAATGTCCGACACCGGGACTCATATCCTCTCCTCAGGACCATAACCCTTCCAATGAACGAGGTACTGAAGAGAACCGTGGACAATGCGAGAGTCCACAATTCTGGAAACCTCAAACTCCAGATTGCCATCAACCAAAATCGGAGGAGGAGGAAAAGAGGAGGGTACTGTGGGCTGGACATATGGTTTTAGGAGAGTTCTGTGAAATACATTATGTATCTTCCAAACCCGTGGAAGATCAAGACGGAAGGCAACAGGATTGACGACTGACAAGATTTTATAAGGCCCAATAAACTTGGGACCCAATTTCCAGGAGGGAACCTTCAGTTTAATATTTCTTGTAGACAACCACACCAGATCACCCACATTCAGGTCCGGACCAGGCACACGTCTCTTATCAGCCACACGCTTATATTTCTCACTCATCTTTCTAAGATTACTCTGAATCTTTTGCCAAATGGTAGACAAAGACGAGGAAAATCTCTCCTCCTCAGGCAAACCAGAAGGAGCCCCTCCCGAGAATGTTCCAAACTGCGGATGGAACCCATATGCACCAAAGAATGGTGACTTATCAGAAGATTCCTGACGACAGTTGTTCAGAGCAAGCTCAGCCAGAGGGAGAAACGAACACCAATCCTCCTGGTTCTCTGCCACAAAACAGTGCAAATATGTCTCCAGATTCTGATTGACACGTTCAGTCTGACCATTCGACTGCGGGTGAAAAGCAGAAGAGAAGGACAGCCGAACCCCCAGGCGAGAACAGAAAGCCTTCCAGAATCTGGACACAAACTGCGTGCCTCTATCGGAAACAATATCAGAGGGAATGCCATGCAATTTGACAATATGGTCGACAAAAGCTTGCGCCAACGTTTTAGCATTGGGTAAACCAGGGAAGGGTACGAAATGAGCCATCTTGCTAAAACGGTCCACCACCACCAGGATCACCGACTTCCCTGAGGAACGAGGAAGGTCCGTGATAAAGTCCATGGACAGGTGTGTCCAAGGACGGGAAGGTATGGGTAACGGGAGAAGGGGACCTGAAGGCCGTGAACAAGGGACCTTAGCGCGAGCGCACGTCTCACAAGCAGCCACAAAACCCTCCACCGACTTACGAAGAGCCGGCCACCAAAATCTCTGAGCAATGAGATCTACCGTGGCTCTACTCCCGGGGTGACCATCAAGAACAGTATCATGATGCTCCTTGAAGAGTTTGTGACGTAACTCAGGAGGCACAAACAACTTCCCAGAAGGACAACGGGCAGGTGCCTCAGTCTGGGCAGCCTGGACCTCGGCCTCCAAATCAGAATACAGAGCTGAAACAACTACCCCCTCCGCCAAAATGGGACCCGGGTCCTCAGAGTTTCCTCCTCCCGGAAAACAGCGAGAGAGAGCATCAGCCTTTACATTTTTGATCCCAGGGTGGAATGTAACGACAAAATTGAATCTGGAGAAGAACAGAGACCATCTGGCCTGTCACGGATTCATACGCTTGGCCGACTCCAAGTACGCCAGATTCTTATGGTCGGTAAAAACGGTGATAGGGTGCCTGCCCCCCTCCAACCAACGGCGCCATTCCTCGAAAGCCAACTTGATGGCCAACAACTCCCTATCTCCCACATCATAGTTTTTCTCTGCCGGGGAGAGTTTTTTTAGAGAAAAAGGCACAGGGTCGCCATTTGGCAGGAGAAGGGCCCTG
Organism: Bufo bufo; assembly: GCF_905171765.1. Lineage (NCBI taxonomy): Eukaryota > Metazoa > Chordata > Amphibia > Anura > Bufonidae > Bufo > Bufo bufo. Next base: position 190,056,114 of record NC_053390.1, read on the forward strand.
GGACAAAACCGCACCCACACCCACCTCGGAAGCATCCACCTCAACAATAAAAGGTAAGGAAACATCGGGATGCACCAAGATGGGAGCAGACGCAAAACTCTCTTTAATCTTAGAAAAAGCTGCAAGCGCCTCCTCCGACCAAGAGGAAAAATCCGCCCCCTTTTTTGTCATGTCAGTGAGGGGTTTGACAACAGAGGAATAATTCAAAATGAACTTTCTGTAATAGTTTGCAAAACCCAGAAAGCGCATCAAAGCCTTCTGATTCTCAGGAAGCTCCCACTTAAGCACAGCACGGACCTTCTCCGGATCCATGCGAAAACCAGAAGCAGAGAGGAGAAAACCCAGAAATTGAATCTCCGATACCATAAAAACACATTTATCCAGCTTGGCGTACAATTTATTTTCCCGCAGAATCCGCAGAACCTGAAAAAGATGATCCTAATGGGTCTAAACATCAGGGGAAAAAATCAAAATATCATCTAGATACACCAATACAAATTTCCCCATTAAATGGTAGAAAATACTGTTAACAAAATGCTGAAAGACGGCCGGAGCATTCATCAGGCCGAAAGGCATAACGAGATTCTCGAAATGCCCGTTAGGGGTATTAAAGGCCGTTTTCCATTCATCCCCCTCTCTGACCCTGACCAGGTTGTACGCGCCTCTCAAATCCAATTTGGAAAAAACCTTGGCCCCAACAATTTGGTTGAAGAGGTCCGGGATCAGAGGAAGGGGATAAGGATCGCGAATCGTGATACGGTTCAGCTCCCCAAAATCTAGGCAAGGTCTCAGAGAGCCATCTTTTTTTTTAACAAAAAAAAACCAGCGGCAACAGGTGATTTTGAGGGACGAATATGCCCCTTATCGAGACTCTCAGAGATATAGGTTCGCATTGCGATTCTTTCCGGTTGTGAGAGATTGTAGAGGCGTGGTTTTGGCAGCTTGGCACCGGGAATGAGGTTAATGGGACAGTCAAACTCCCGGTGAGGAGGTAGCTCCTGAACACCGCTCTCGGAAAACACGTCCGAGAAATCAGAGAGAAATGATGGCACAGTTTTAGTAGACACCTCTGCAAAAGTCGCTGTGAGACAATTCTCTCTACAAAACTCACTCCACTCATTTATTTGCCTTCCTTGCCAATCAATAGTGGGGTTATGTCTAGTGAGCCAGGGTAACCCCAAAACTAGAGGAGAAGGCAATCCGTTAAGGACAAAACAAGATATATCCTCCACATGAGTGTCACCTACAGCTAACCGGATATTGTGAACAATGCCCTTCAGGGATCTCTGTGAGAGTGGAGCAGAGTCAATAGCAAAAACAGGTATATCCTTTTCTAATGTGCAAACCTGAAAACCATGCATGGCTACAAATTGAGTGTCAATAAGATTGACGGCCGCTCCACTATCGACAAAAATTTCACAATAAATGACTTTGCTCTCTAGCGCCACCTTGGCAGAAAGGAGAAAACGGGAACTGCAGGTCAGAGGAAAAGCATCAATTCCTACATCAACTTTGCCCAAAGTAGCAGATGAAGCAGAGTTTGATGATTTACCTTTTGAGGTTTTTCTCTTATTATCACTCTTAGTACAGTTCATGAATTTCCTAGACGGGCAAACACTTGCCAAATGACCTATGCCCCCACAACAAAAACACACCATTCTCTGAGGATTAAATCCTCCTTTATCAGGGGCAAGTCGACCTAGCTGCATGAGCTCCTCCTCAGAGGGGACCGAGACAAGATGAGGCCCCTGCACACTGAATGAGTCCGCACCACTGCCCCTAGACTGACAATGGCTGGAGAGAGAGGTCTCGTTTCTTTCTCTTAGACGCCTGTCAAGGCGTACCGCCAATGACATGGCAGACTCTAAGGACGTTGGTCTCTCATGGAAAGCAAACGCATCTTTCAATCTCTCTGAGAGACCATGACAGAACTGACTCCGGAGTGCAGCATCATTCCAACCTGAATCAGCTGCCCATCTCCGAAATTCAGAACAATAAAGCTCCGCAGACAGTTTGTTCTGGCATAAAAAACGTAAGTTAGATTCAGCCAGAGCAACACGATCCGGGTCATCATATATCTGCCCCAGGGCCACAAAAAAATCTTTCCACGGATCGAAGGGAGGGATCCCCCGATGGCAGCAAAAAAGCCCAAGTCTGAGCATTACCCCTGAGCAGGGAGATGACAATCCTCACCCTCTGCTCCTCATTACCAGAGGAATGGGGACACAAGCAAAAATGGAGTTTGCATGCCTCTCTGAAGCGAACAAAATTCTCACTGCCCCCGGAGAACGTTTCCGGAAGTGAGACCTTTGGCTCGCAACAGACTCCATGGGCCGGAGCAGAGCCCAATGCATTAAGCTGAGTCATAGATTGACGGAGATCCGCTACCTCCAAAGAAGGATCCTGCATGCGGTCAACCAGGTTAGAAAGCAGATCCATGTCAAAAAGGACGGTTTAGGCGGATTATAATGTCACGGCTGTATGTGAGCAACAAGAGCATACACAGTGAATTTGCGACTGACCCGACCCAAACTAGGGAGGATAAAGGGTGACCCCTGTCAGACCCTAAAAGCTCTCCCTATGCTGCTAAGCACATGTCCAGATAGTGGATCGAGACATGCCCGCGTACCTAAGGCTGATGACCACTGTAACCCCTACAATAGTGGAAGGGGCACGGCCACCGGTGCCCTGCTTAGAATATGGACGGAACCGGGGTCGCCTCGGATCCAGTCAGTAAACAAACAGAAACACACAATGTCTGCACACTTAACTGAAGGATCCGTCATGAACACCATTGAAAGTCTATGGGGGACGGATCCGTTTTCTATTGTGTCAGAGAAAACTGACCCGTTCCCGTTGACTTACATTGTGTGCCAGGAAGGATCCATTTGGCTCTGCTTCGTCGGGTGGACCGCAAAACGCTGCAGGCAGCGTTTCGGTGTCCGCCTCCAGAGCGGAATGGTGACTGAACTGATGAATTCTGAGCGGATCCTTTTCCATTGAGAGTGCATTAGGGCAAAACGCTAGTGTGAAAGTAGCCTAAAAGTGATGAATGTTAGATGATAAAATACCGGGCTGCAGCTGTTAGAAGAATTGAAAATGTTATCACCTTGTTCTTAGCTGCCAGTGTTTAAATGTGTTCAGCTAATTGCCAGTACCACCACTTAGAGGAAACAATTTAGTGCCTCCTCGCTGACAGCTACTTGGGAGGTAGAGGGGATTATACTAAGGAATGCTGAGTATTCTGGCAGCACCTGCATATGAGGGGCAAGGAACTTAGTGACAACCTCAGCATGGAAGCGTCTTTTTACTGTAACCAATACGTAGTATTTCCAACTTCCACTAAGTATTGATGAAAACCATATCACCAGCCAAACTAATCTAAGTCCAAATGGTGGCTGTCCTAGTCCGATATGAAATACCTTATAATGCAGCATGCGATAAATCAGGCCACTGGGAATTCCCGTGGATTCTCAAAGATTTGGTGTGAAAAAAACGGTGTGCTTCCTTGTAAAATGTGAAGCACATGGAGACAGTGTACAGTACAGTATGGGCAATGTATTAGGGATCTGTAGCATGTACCAGTAGTATGGGCAAGTGCAGGAAGCCTACTGTACAGTATTGTACTGTAAATGTGGATGAAGCCTACTGTACATGAACATTATAGTGTGATTTTTTTTCTTTTGTGTTTAATCATAGTGATGGCCAGTTCGCATTGTTCGCCCGCCATCTTTTTTCACAAGTTCGGCGAGGCACAGGCAAGCCCTTACCTGTGCCTGTGCACGAGCCGGTCTGAAAACAAGTGCGGTCAGTGGGAGCAGGCAGTTCCGAGAACAGCCACCGAGGGCCTTCATCGGGCTGTTCTCGGAACTGCCTGCTCCCGGTGACCGCATTTGTTTTCAGACTGGCTGGCGGCACAGGTAAGGACTTACATGTGCCTCGCCGGACTTGTGAAAAAAGATGCGAACTGGCCATCACTGTTTAATCATAAGTGTGGTAATCTGTGAGTAATGATTGATTGATGATGGAGTTTGTATGTAGGTATTCCGGTTTCCTCCCACACTCTAAAGACGTACAGATAGGGAACATAGATTGTGAGCCCCATTGAGGACAGTATGTGATGCCAATGTCTGTAAAGTGCTGCAGAATATAGCAGCGCTATATAAGTGAGTAAAATAAATAAATAAATTATGGAAAGCAGCAGCAACAAAAGCCACCACGGAAAAGTGTTGCAAAAAAAAAGCACTGTGGTCGCATCACTCTTCAACCAGGCCTGAGACTGTGAGAACTGTCTAATGAGAGAGCTGTAAATTCCTAAATGGCCCGGGTGCCAAGTAACTAGTAACTTTGAAGTTATTCTAACGGCACACAAAACTATGATCAACTTTAGCATGAAAATGGTGTTTTTTTTCCTTTCATTAAGGGGTCATGTCAGGACCAAATTAAGTTTGGATGACTGCTGTCACGGCTTGTTAAAATCAAAAAAACTACAAATAGCTTAGTGGAAAAAGTCTAGGGGCTGACGTCAAACAGATCTTGAAGATTCTTCTTCTTATTACATGTAGTAACCAAAAGCAGAACCATCCAAGCAGCGCTCAGGTATCATCTTAGAAATAGGACTGGACACAACAACCCACAGTAAGGGCCCATGTATCTTTACGTTTCTTTGTTTTGTAGACACATAAACTGTTAGGGGCCCATACCTCACTTCTCCGTGCCTCTTATTTTATTACGGCATGTAATACAGAGGTATACAATGCTTCATTGATGCACCATATGGCAACACGTGGGGGGACATTTACTAAGCATGTTGTGGCAGAATTATGGCGTAAATTGGGCCAAAAAGAATGACGTTTCGATTTGCACCAAATATATCAACTGTTTTCTTCAGAATTTTTACCATAAAGAATGCATCACGCCAGAAATGAGTTGTAAATATCAAAGTGGGCGGGGCTATCAAAATGGCACATATTACGCCTCTGTTATCATCCTCTTATCGGCTCAGATTGTTGTGGACAATTAAGCCGGCTCATGTGCTGGTGTTTTGAGTAAAAAGTCGCATTTATGGCAGAAAGATGTGACTGACTAATTGGAATGGCACAATGTAAGTTCGAAGAAAAGAGGCTCAAGAATTAATATTTCAAGGAGAATACAAGTATTGACTGTAAACATGTCAGAGGAGCTCCTTACTGCGCCATTAAGTACATGCCGCAAATATACCCTAGCATAAATGTGTGCATTCCAGAGAAGCTTCAAAATGTTACCCGTTGGTTTTCTTCTATTTGGTTTCTAAGCATACGATGCTCTTCCAACAACATAAGACTTTGTAGTAATGTCCTTGGTCTGGCATGCCTAGTTTTCGATTATGCTTATCTTTTTGCAAAAAATAAAATAACATGAAAGAAAAAGTAGTTAAACCTTTGAAACATAACCTATGTCCACCAATTTTAAAGGGGTTAACCGGGATCTGCATATTAATGGCCTATTCTCAGGATAGGCAGAAATATTAAATCATTGGGGTCTACTCCCTGCACCCCCGTTAGTCTGCCATCATGTTCACCTTGTTCCGTCCACCTGCATGATGTCTACTTAGTAACGGCTTTGCAGGTTATTGCAGCTTCGTCCTATTCAAGAGAATGGGATAAAGCTGCCATACCCTGCACTACCGCTACTATATGTACAGCGTACGGGTACAGCGACAGCGTAAATAGTGAAGAGCCTGTAGCACTAGCTCAAGTAACGGAACTCCTTCAAACAGCTGACTGACAGGGGTACTCAGAGTCAGACTTGCACCGATTTGCCAAAAATGAGTTAGCACTGCTGCACTCCCAGAAGTTAAAGGGGATTTCCAGGATTAGCATCTTGATGGCCTTTCCATTGGATCCAATGGAAAGGCCATCAAGATGCTAATCATGGAAATCCCCTTTAACTTCCGGGAGTGCAGCAGTGCTACCTCATTTTTTGTATTTATTGCTTTTCAGCCCCCAAATATTTCCTCTTTTTAATGCAAATTATCCTAAGGCTACTTTCAGACTTGCGTTTACATCTTCCAGTATTAAGATCCGGTATAATTCATTTTTCTCTGAACCTTTTTTTTCTTTTAACCATAAGCGGAGCCTCTATAGGAAAGACTTTTATAACTGACAGCATTATCAACCTCCTCCATTTTAGGTTCATTCCTAGTTTTAGTTACCAAAAAAATGCTCAATTTCTACATAGTGCATGGGCCGCCGCCTCACAAGAGTGTTTGACAGACTCTGTCTAATCATATGACATTTAAGTAACTCTACTTAAGGAAAGGGGGTAAGTAAGGTCTCATTCGCACTTTTGTATTTGGTCGTATTTGCAACCATCTTAATCGAATCAAAACCAAGAATGGATCCCAAATGGATGAAAAAAATCATAATATTTATACTCTTACTCTTATTTGCATTCACTCCCAATTTAGGTTTGAAGAAATGGTTATAAACGTTGATTTAAATAATGCAATAAAAAGCTTCAAATGTAAAATTCTCAAAAATGTAAAAAAAAAACTAAAAAAATTTAATGTGTTAAAGGACATAACCAAAAGCAGGATCTAGCAGGTCTTAGGATGACAACATACTGATAAAATACAGAAGTGTGAATGAGACCTAATTTCAGCATTGTTTAGTGGACCTGTACACTCTCCTTTTCATAGAGGAGAAGTTGATAAGGCTGCTATAAAGGTTTCCGTCATATAAACTGCCCTTAGCAAGATTGTCTTAATTTCTGGAGAACTGACAACATTAGAAAGACTCAAATGCTGTACAAGCTACAAAAACGCATCGAAATATAGCAAAAAAGAAATAAAAATTCGAAAGTATGGCAAAAGTTGAAATCCTTATTGACCTAAGTATAGTAAAACAGCTGTTTTGGCAGGACAATAAGACATGTATCAAGCCTGATGAAAGCTCTGTAGCTCAGCGGAATACACTACACAGGTATAATAAAAATGTTCTATACAGGATTCTGCAACCTTACTTTTATTCTGCATTGTGGACGAAGATTAAGGCTAGGGCTACACTGCGACACAGGTCGCACAACAGCTTTTGTATCCAGGATCGCAGGGTAGCAGGGATATTTGCGACTCGCTCTGTGATCCCATTCATTTCTATGGGATCACCTCTATTCTGCGATCATAGCCGCGACAGCTGTCGTGGGACCAGTGTCTCCGTGTAGCCCTAGCCTTAGGAACCCTGGATAAGTGGCTTTGAATCCTTCCTAATTCAAATATGTACCAGTCTCAATGTCAACTTGGAACCACCTTCGCTAAAAACAAAATGGTCCTGCTTGAAGACCAAAGAGAAATACCGTCTCCACCTAGGAGTAGATATCACAAAGACCATTTTGCTGCACTACCACCTTAATAACAAACTCCAATGCTCCACAAACTGTGCAGCTCTTCAATCCCAAACATCCAAGGGTAAAAGGCTGGTGTCTCCAAAGTTGAAAATAATAAATGGGATCCAACATTGTGTAAAACCGCAATGCAGCTTAATAGGAAGAAGGATCTAATTCTACTCACAATCATGAGGATAAAAAGGCTCATCAATAAAAGAAGAAAAAGCCAGGAGGACGAAACCCTCGGGTTTGGCAAGTGCATGGTAAACCGTTTTTTAAACCGATGTTTGATTGATGAGCCTTTTTATCTTTATGCTTGTGAGCAGAATAAAATCCTTCAGCCCGTTAATCTGAGTTGTGGTTATATTTTGAACTTTTTGGTGGACGTATGCCTTTTTATGCCTCAGTGATTTTAAAACTGTCCTGTTTGGTAATTTCTGATTCACGTGACAGATGTGGGACAGATCTCAACCATTAGGAACATAAATGTGCTAATACACTATGCTGAGTACTACGGATGTATACCTCAAGCCTTTCAGCTAGAACCATATAAAAGAGTACAAAAATGTGTGGGTGTCTTCATGCCAAGAAGCCATTAAAATTACATAGGGTGTGGTGTGTCTGAGAGCTCCAACAAGACAAGAATCTTGGCTTTGGAAGACACTCAATGTACAATGTATTTGCCAGAAAGGATAGGATTACCTTGGTTGTGGACTTCCATTCAACTTCAAAATAATGAATTGTACTAAAATATGATATGGCTACAAAAAGCCCTCTATTATATCTACAAACAGTAAAAATCCTAGACATAACAGATTAACCACCTCCGGACCGCCTAACGCAGGATTGCGTTCCGGAGGTGGCAGCGCTGCGCAGAGTCACGCATATACGCGTCATCTCGCGAGACGCGAGATTTCGCTCCAAGCCGGCCCGCGCATGCGCATCGCGGGCCGGCAAAATTCAAAGAACAAGTTCGTCACCAGCCTGCCAGCAACGATCATTGGCTGGCAGGCTGGCGATTTTCAAAAAATCCAATCCAAAGTCATATAACAGATCATATTAGTAAATATGATCTGTTATATGGCTTGTCTGCTCCTGTGCTGGTCCTTTTCGTCGGTTGGATCCAGCACAGGAGCAGACTGAACTGTGAGTACACCAAACACTACACCTTAGCCCCAGATCACCCACCTGCACCCCAATTAACCCTTTGATCACCCCTTTGATCGCCCCTGTCAATCACTAGTGAAAGGAAAAAAAGTGATCAGTGTAAACTGTCACTTTTTTTTTTTCACTGGTATTGGCTGTTAGGTTTTAGGGATAGTTTAGGCCCCTTGGTTAGGTAGTTAGCGTCAGTTAGCGCCCACCCCACCGCACCGCAGTCACTTTTATTCGCTGTTTAGCGTATCGCTAATCAGCATTTGTACTTTTATAGTATCTGTAAGTGATCAAAACTGATCACGGTCAGATCTATAATAGTATTAGTGTCACCTTAGCTCGCCCTCCACCCAAAACGCAGTGTTTGCCCGATCAGGCCTGATCGGTCGCCCACACGTGCGTTCACCCACGCCCGCCCCACCGCAGTGACAAAAAATTATTATTTTTTGATCACTGCACATTCATTTTACACGCACTGCGGCGATAAAAAAATCAGTTTTGATATTTTTTATCAACCGCAGCAGCCTCCGGTACTTCGCTAGCCTCCCCTTTGTAAGACAGGTTTGCTTTTTTTCTTGGGTAGTCTCAGGGAATACCCCTAAATTTAGTAGTCCAAAATGTCAAACAGGGGGTATTCTTCTGAAGAGGCCTACAGGATTCTGACCCAGTCGGATGAGGAGTGGGAACCCTCATCTGACGAATCTAGCGGGTCAGAATATGAACCTGTGGAAAGCAGTGGCTCTCTGACCCAAAGTTCGGACGAGGAGGTGGAGGTCCCTGGCAGCACCAGGCGTACCCGGCCCCATGTCGCTAGACCACAGGTTACGCAGGATCCGCTTCAAGAGCAGCAGAGTGGGGCTGTCGCTGCCGGATCACGTGGTGAGGCATACACCAGCAGCGCAGCCCTTCCTGGACCTAGTACCAGCACTGCCGTACAACCTGGTGAAGTAGCGAGCACCAGAAGGGCAGTTGAAGCTGGTACGGTGGCACGTGCAATAGTTACCCCGTCGCAGCCACCGCAAAGACGGGCCCGTAGAGCCCCTAGAGTCCCTGAGGTGCTGGCAAATCCTGATTGGCAGTCACCAACTTCAGCCGCACCAGTAGTTCCCCCTTTCACCGCCCAGTCTGGAGTTCGGGTTGAGACGGCTCAAATCGGTTCGGCCCTGGGATTTTTTGAGCTGTTCTTGACTGCGGAGCTCTTGGACTTAGTCGTGGCAGAGACCAACCAGTATGCCACACAATTTATAACCGCTAACCCGGGAAGCTATTATGCCCAGCCTTTCCGGTGGAAACCAGTCCAAGTTTCCGAGCTTAAAATTTTTTTGGGCCTTCTCCTCAACATGGGCCTGACAAAAAAGCATGAATTGCGGTCATATTGGTCAACGCACCCAATTCATCACATGCCCATGTTCTCTGCTGCTATGTCCAGGACACGATTTGAGACCATCCTACGTTTTCTGCATTTTAGCGACAATACCACCTCCCGTCCCAGAGGCCACCCTGCTTTTGACCGGCTCCACAAAATTCGGCCCCTCATAGACCATTTCAACCTGAAATTTGCAGATTTGTATACCCCTGAGCAAAACATCTGCGTAGACGAGTCCCTAATACATTTTACCGGGCGCCTTGGCTTCAAACAATACATCCCAAGCAAGCGTGCCCGGTATGGGGTCAAATTGTATAAGCTCTGTGAAAGGGCCACAGGCTATACCCACAAATTTCGGATCTATGAGGGAAAAGATCAGACCCTGGAGCCGGTCGGTTGCCCTGACTACCTGGGGAGCAGTGGGAAGACAGTCTGGGACTTGGTGTCACCCTTATTCGGCAAGGGGTACCATCTTTATGTGGACAATTTCTACACAAGTGTGGCCCTCTTTAGGCATTTGTTTCTAGAACGGATTTGCGCCTGTGGCACCATGCGAACTAGTCGCGTGGGCTTCCCCCAACGGCTTGTAACCACCCGTCTTGCAAGGGGGCAGAGGGCTGCCTTGTGTAACGAAGAACTGCTCGCGGTGAAATGGAGAGACAAGCGTGACGTTTACATGCTCTCCTCCATTCACGCAGACACGACAATCCAAATTGAGCGAGCAACCCGTGTCATTGAAAAGCCCCTCTGTGTCCACGACTATAATGCGCTCATGGGAGGGGTGGACTTCAATGACCAGATGTTGTCTCCGTATTTAGTTTCCCGCAGAACCAGACGCTGGTATAAGAAGGTGTCTGTATATTTAATTCAATTGGCGCTCTACAATAGTTTTGTTCTCTACAGTAAGGCTGGGAGAACAGGATCCTTCCTCAAATTCCAGGAAGAGATCATCGAGAACCTCCTTTACCCAGGAGGTTCCGTGGCCCCATCCACCAGTGTAGTTAGCCGTCTACACGAGCGACATTTCCCCAGTGTCGTTCCTGGTACCTCAACCCAACCGTCACCCCGAAAAAGATGTCGTGTCTGTAGCAGGAGTGGAATAAGGCGTGACACCCGCTATTTCTGTCCTGACTGTGCTGACCACCCTGCCCTATGCTATGGAGAGTGTTTCCGGAAGTACCACACACAGGTACACTTAGCATAGGGATCACATCTCACCAGGACAGGTACACAGGGCTATTAGGGCCCATTCACTCACAGCTGCTGCAAACCTCTCCTTTCACCTGGGATAAAGTGCATAATGTACTTCGCCACATCTTTGGGCGATTTGCGCTTTGCACATTGTCCCATGGGGAAGGAGAGGTTTGTTCTATAAAAGGTAAAAAAAACTAAACAAAAAAAAAAATACCGGTAAGTAAAAAAGTTAAATGTTCAGTTAAAAAAGTTTAAAAAAAGTTTCTATGTTCTGTTCAACAGTTAATAAAGTTATTGCTTTGCGGCCTGGTTTTTTCTTTTTTGTTTTGTTTTTTTTACCTTTCAGGTGGACCAACCGATCGACTAGCTGCAGCACTGATGTGCATTCGGACAGAAGCATTGCGCTGCTGTCAGATTACACGCAAGTCGGTGTATGCGGCGCTGCAAGACGAGATTTCTCCTCTGCAGTAAAAGATACGTTTGCCGAGGCATATGAGCTGAGGAGGTGGCGGTGTTCATATACTTTGGCAAACACTTTGTATATATAAAAAAAAAAATCCCGGCAATGATTTATTCATCCACATCGATTGATGTGAATGGAGAAATCTGGTTTGCCAGGGCATACGAGCTGAAGTGGGTATGGATGTTGGGCGGAGCTCCTATGTCCTGGCAGACGCCTTTCCCCTCCTTTTTCTTTTTTTGGCAGAGATTTTTTCATCCACATTGATCGATGCGAATGAAGAAATCTGTGCCGTTCATTTTTTTCTTTCAGCCCAGAGGCTGAACGGAAAAAAAAAATCTCATTACCCGTATGCTCAATATAAGGAGAATAGCAGAAACTCCTAATGCTGGGCATACATGTAATGATTGCGGAGACCCTCAAATGCCAGGGCAGTACAAACACCCCACAAATAACACCATTTTGGAAAGAAGACACCCCAAGGTATTCGCTGAGGGGCATATTGAGTCCATGAAAGATTGAAATTTTTGTCCCAAGTTAGCGGAAAGGGAGACTTTGTGAGAACAAAATCAAAAAAATCAATTTCCGCTAACTTGTGCCAAATTTTTTTTTTTTCAATGAACTCGCCATGCCCCTCATTGAATACCTTGGGGTGTCTTCTTTCCAAAATGGGGTCACATGTGGGGTATTTATACTGCCCTGGCATTTTAGGGGCCCCAAAGCGTGAGAAGAAGTCTGGTATCCAAATGTCTAAAAATGCCCTCCTAAAAGGAATTTGGGCACCTTTGCCCACCTAGGCTGCAAAAAAGTGTCACACATGTGGTATCTCCGTATTCAGCAGAAGTTGGGGAATATGTTTTGGGGTGTCATTTTACATATACCCATGCTGGGTGAGATAAATATCTTGGTCAAATGCCAACTTTGTATAAAAAAAATGGGAAAAGTTGTCTTTTGCCAAGATATTTCTCTCACCCAGCATGGGTATATGTAAAAAGACACCCCAAAACACATTCCCCACCTTCTCCTGAGTACGGAGATACCAGATGTGTGACACTTTTTTGCAGCCTAGGTGGGCAAAGGGGCCCACATTCCAAAGAGCACCTTTCGGATTTCACAGGTCATTTACCTACTTACCAGACATTAGGGCCCCTGGAAAATGCCAGGGCAGTATAACTACCCCACAAGTGACCCCATTTTGGAAAGAAGACACCCCAAGGTATTCCGTGAGGGGCATGGCAAGTTCCTAGAATTTTTTATTTTTTGTCACAAGTTAGTGGAAAATGATGATTTTTTTTTTTTTTTTTTTTTTTTCATACAAAGTCTCATATTCCACTAACTTGTGACAAAAAATAAAAATTTCCATGAACTCACTATGCCTATCAGCGAATACCTTGGGGTCTCTTCTTTCCAAAATGGGGTCACTTGTGGGGTAGTTATACTGCCCTGGCATTCTAGGGGCCCAAATGTGTGGTAAGGAGTTTGAAATCAAATTCAGTAAAAAATGACCTATGAAATCCAAAAGGTGCTCTTTGGAATGTGGGCCCCTTTGCCCACCTAGGCTGCAAAAAAGTGTCACACATCTGGTATCCCCGTACTCAGGAGAAGTTGAGGAATGTGTTTTGGGGTGTCTTTTTACATATACCCATGCTGGGTGAGATAAATATCTTGGTCAAATGCCAACTTTGTATAAAAAAATGGGAAAAGTTGTCTTTTGCCAAGATATTTCTCTCACCCAGCATGGGTATATGTAAAATGACACCCCAAAACACATTCCCCACCTTCTCCTGAGTACGGAGATACCAGATGTGTGACACTTTTTTGCAGCCTAGGTGGGCAAAGGGGCCCATATTCCAAAGAGCACCTTTCGGATTTGACAGGTCATTTTTTTCAGAATTTGATTTCAAACTCCTTACCACACATTTGGGCCCCTAGAATGCCAGGGCAGTATAACTACCCCACAAGTGACCCCATTTTAGAAAGAAGACACCCCAAGGTATTCCGTGAGGGGCATGGCAAGTTCCTAGAATTTTTTATTTTTTGTCACAAGTTAGTGGAAAATGATGATTTTTTTTTTTGATTTTTTTTTCATACAAAGTCTCATATTCCACTAACTTGTGACAAAAAATAAAAATTTCCATGAACTCACTATGCCCATCAGCGAATACCTTGGGGTGTCTTCTTTCCAAAATGGGGTCACTTGTGGGGTAGTTATACTGCCCTGGCATTCTAGGGGCCCAAATGTGTGGTAAGGAGTTTGAAATCAAATTCTGAAAAAAATGACCTGTCAAATCCGAAAGGTGCTCTTTGGAATATGGGCCCCTTTGCCCACCTAGGCTGCAAAAAAGTGTCACACATCTGGTATCTCCGTACTCAGGAGAAGGTGGGGAATGTGTTTTGGGGTGTCATTTTACATATACCCATGCTGGGTGAGAGAAATATCTTGGCAAAAGACAACTTTTCCCATTTTTTTATACAAAGTTGGCATTTGACCAAGATATTTATCTCACCCAGCATGGGTATATGTAAAAAGACACCCCAAAACACATTCCTCAACTTCTCCTGAGTACGGGGATACCAGATGTGTGACACTTTTTTGCAGCCTAGGTGGGCAAAGGGGCCCACATTCCAAAGAGCACCTTTTGGATTTCATAGGTCATTTTTTACTGAATTTGATTTCAAACTCCTTACCACACATTTGGGCCCCTAGAATGCCAGGGCAGTATAACTACCCCACAAGTGACCCCATTTTGGAAAGAAGAGACCCCAAGGTATTCGCTGATGGGCATAGTGAGTTCATGGAAGTTTTTATTTTTTGTCACAAGTTAGTGGAATATGAGACTTTGTATGAAAAAAAAAAAAAAAAAAAAAATCATAATTTTTCACTAACTTGTGACAAAAAATAAAAAATTCTAGGAACTCGCCATGCCCCTCACGGAATACCTTGGGGTGTCTTCTTTCCAAAATGGGGTCACTTGTGGGGTAGTTATACTGCCCTGTCATTCTAGGGGCCCAAATGTGTGGTAAGGAGTTTGAAATCAAATTCTGAAAAAAATGACCTGTCAAATCCGAAAGGTGCTCTTTGGAATATGGGCCCCTTTGCCCACCTAGGCTGCAAAAAAGTGTCACACATCTGGTATCTCCGTACTCAGGAGAAGGTGGGGAATGTGTTTTGGGGTGTCATTTTATATATACCCATGCTGGGTGAGATAAATATCTTGGTGAAATGCCAACTTTGTATAAAAAAATGGGAAAAGTTGTCTTTTGCCAAGATATTTCTCTCACCCAGCATGGGTATATATAAAATGACACCCCAAAACACATTCCCCACCTTCTCCTGAGTACGGAGATACCAGATGTGTGACACTTTTTTGCAGCCTAGGTGGGCAAAGGGGCCCATATTCCAAAGAGCACCTTTCGGATTTGACAGGTCATTTTTTTCAGAATTTGATTTCAAACTCCTTACCACACATTTGGGCCCCTAGAATGCCAGGGCAGTATAACTACCCCACAAGTGACCCCATTTTGGAAAGAAGAGACCCCAAGGTATTTCGTTATGGGCATAGTGAGTTCATAGAAGTTTTTATTTTTTGTCACAAGTTAGTGGAATATGAGACTTTGTAAGAAAAAAAAAAAAAAAAAAAAAAATCATCATTTTCCGCTAACTTGTGACAAAAAATAAAAAGTTCTATGAACTCACTATGCCCATCAGCGAATACCTTAGGGTGTGTACTTTCCGAAATGGGGTCATTTGTGGGGTGTTTGTACTGTCTGGGCATTGCAGAACCTCAGGAAACATGACAGGAGCTCAGAAAGTCAGAGCTGCTTCAAAAAGCGGAAATTCACATTTTTGTACCATAGTTTGTAAACGCTATAACTTTTACCCAAACCATTTTTTTTTTACCCAAACATTTTTTTTTTATCAAAGACATGTAGAACTATAAATTTAGAGCAAAATTTCTATATGGATCTCGTTTTTTTTGCAAAATTTTACAACTGAAAGTGAAAAATGTCATTTTTTTGCAAAAAAATCGTTAAATTTCGATTAATAACAAAAAAAGTAAAAATGTCAGCAGCAATGAAATACCACCAAATGAAAGCTCTATTAGTGAGAAGAAAAGGAGGTAAAATTCATTTGGGTGGTAAGTTGCATGACCGAGCAATAAACGGTGAAAGTAGTGTAGGTCAGAAGTGTAAAAAGTGGCCTGGTCTTTCAGGGTGTTTAAGCACTGGGGGCTGAGGTGGTTAACAGCGGGAAAATGAATCCTGATCCAAATCCTGTTCTGCTCAGAGAACAACTTCCCCAACGGTAAAATTATATCAGAAAAATTCTTCAGAAATTATATCAAGGACAAGTTGTGCGCCTACCGAAAATCTCTCTGTGGGTGTAGGCTTCTGTGTATATAATATACTTAAAAATATAATTACCACATGTTGAATATCTAGTAAAAAAAATGTATTTATCCTGAACACCTTTCATCTTTACACTATACTTCAGTAATTTATGACCCGTTTCATAGTACTTTGGAGAGATGGCTCATGCACATAGTTGTATTATGGACTCATGTACTATGGCAGCCAGTGCAGCTCTCATAGTACCTACTCACCGTTTCATATGGTGGCATACTGCGGTTTCTTCTCACAGATCCATGAGTACACTGTGCAGTATATGGAAGCGTGCATATTACCTACAGGCTGCACGTGCAGGAGGCTTATAACGGTTTTACATGCAGACCTCCCATTCTGTTGGTGCAAACTTAGATCACCATAGAACCCTATAGTGTTCCAGCTGCTGTGGAACTACAACTCCCAGCATTGCACATCTATTTGGCTGGTCTTGAAAAACCCATAGAAGTGGAAAGAGGATTCTGAGCAGGGGCATAACTACCATAGCGGCAGACCATGCGACTGCTATGGGGTCCAGGGCAAGAGGGGGCCCAGTCTTAGGCTACATGCACGCGACTGTTGTTTTGGTCCGCATCCGAGCCGCAGTTCACTTGAATGGGTCCGCAAAAAATGCGGACAACAATCCGTGTGCTGTCCGCATCCATTGCTCCAGTCCGTGGTCCTCAAAAAAATATATAACCTGTCCTATTCTTGTCCGTTTTGCGGACAAGAATAGGCAGTTATATTAATGGCTGTCCGTGTTGTGCCGCAAATTGCGGAACTCACACGGACGCCATCCGTGTTTTGCAGATCCGCAATTTGCGGTCGTATGCATGTAGCCTTAGTTGGGATTATCTCCTCTTCTACTAGGGGAGAAAACCTGGCCAGGACTCTACCCTCTAAAGCAGGGGTCTCCAAACTTTTCAACAGGAGGGCCACATTGAAGATTTTACAAGTATTCGGGGGCCGGAAAAAAAAATCAGTTATGTATTAAATTAAATGTATATATTTTACATGGATCGTTTTTGTAATCAGCATGATATGACTGAGAACAAAAGAGAAAAAACTTTAGCAAAACAACGCAAAGACACCCGTGTCCCTATCAGCGGTGTCCCCATCAGCACAGCAATGTCCCCATCAGCACAGCAATGTCCCCATCAGCACAGCAATGTCCCCATCAGCACAGCAATGTCCCCATCAGCACAGCAATGTCCCCATCAGCACAGCAATGTCCCCATCAGCACAGCAATGTCCCCATCAGCACAGCAATGTCCCCATCAGCACAGCAATGTCCCCATCAGCACAGCAATGTCAGCATCAGCACAGCAATGTCCCCATCAGCACAGCAATGTCCCCATCAGCACAGCAATGTCAGCATCAGCACAGCAATGTCAGCATCAGCACAGCAATGTCAGCATCAGCACAGCAATGTCCCCATCAGCACAGCAATGTCCCCATCAGCACAGCAATGTCCCCATCAGCACAGCAATGTCCCCATCAGCACAGCAATGTCCCCATCAGCACAGCAATGTCCCCATCAGCACAGCAATGTCAGCATCAGCACAGCAATGTCAGCATCAGCACAACAATGTCCCCATCAGCACAGCAATGTCCCCATCAGCACAGCAATGTCAGCATCAGCACAGCAATGTCCCCATCAGCACAGCAATGTCCCCATCAGCACAGCAATGTCAGCATCAGCACAGCAATGTCAGCATCAGCACAACAATGTCCCCATCAGCACAGCAATGTCCCCATCAGCACAGCAATGTCCCCATCAGCACAGCAATGTCAGCATCAGCACAGCAATGTCAGCATCAGCACAGCAATGTCCCCATCAGCCGTGTCACCCTTAAGCACAGCAATGTCCCCATCAACGATGTCCCCATCAGAACAGCAATGTCCCCATCAGCGGAGTCCCCATTAGCAGCTGATAGGGGCCACCACTGATGGGGACACTGCTGTTGGGGACGCGGCTGATGGGGACACCATTGATGGGGACACCCGTGTCCCTATCAGCGGTGTCCCCATCAGAACAGCAATGGCCAAATCAGAACAGCAATGTCCCCATCAGAAAAGCAATATATTACCATAAAAAAAAAAATATTCCCATCAAAAAAACAATATTCCCATCAGAAAAACAATATTCCCATCATGGGGACACCCACTGATGGGGACGCTGCTGTTGGGGACATTGCTGTGCTGATGGGGACACCACTGATGGGGACGCTGCTGTTGGGGACATTGCTGTGCTGATGGGGACACCATTGATGGGGACACCCGTGTCCCTATCAGCGTTGTCCCCATCAGCACAGCAATGTCCCCATCAGCGGTGTCCCCATCAGCACAGCAATGTCCCCATCAGCGGTGTCCCCATCAGCACAGCAATGTCCCCATCAGAACAGCAATGTCAGCAAACTCAGAATACATTTTATTTTGCCCCCTCTCACTCAGAATACATTTTATTTTGCCCCCTCTCACTCAGAATACATTTTATTTTGCCCCCTCTCACTCACAATACATTTTATTTTGCCCCCTCTCACTCAGAATATATTTTTATTTTGCCCCCTCTCACTCAGAATATATACAATGTGAGAGGGGGCAAAATAAGATATATACAATTTTGCTCCACAGGTGGGGAAAGTGGAATATCGATAAAGAGGGGAAAATGGAATACATACAGAGGGGGCAAAATGGATATAAATAGAGGGGCCCTGTATATATCCATTTTGCCCCCTCTGTATATATTCCATAATCATTTATCCCCTGTGTGTATATATTGCATTTTTGCCCCCTCTGTTATCTGTTTAATTTTTTTTCCATTTTTTTTGCCTTTTTTTCTTATTGAAATATATTTTTGTTCCCCATTGGTCCCCTGTGGAGGATTTCTTGCCTGACATTTAGTTCCATGCCAGGTGCCCCCCTGTGAGTTATAGCCAGGCAGTGGTGGTGTGCACATTTAAAAAAAAAATACTTACCTCGTCAGACTGCTCCGCTCCCGCCTTCTTGCTCTTGCTTGCAGCCCACAATCCTGTCTTCCAGCGTGCGTTGTGTGATCCCGCGAGACCTGGCTGGCGCGATATCACAGCGCCACCAGGCCTGAATGGGTGGAGGCGGAGCCCGAATGGATGGAGGCAGGGCTGGGGTTGGTGGGGCGGCGCAACTACTCACAGAGGCCGGGGGCCCAAGCGACCAGCCATTTACATAAAAATGTTAAAATTACTTGCGATGGGGCGACGGAGCTGCGGGCCCCCCCCACCGCCGGGCCCGGTCGCGGTCGCATCCTCTGCGACCGCGATCGTTACGCCCCTGGGCGGTTGTGCGGATTTGGTTCCTGCAACCTGCCAGCTGCGGGCGGGCCGGATCGAACGCACAATCGGGCCGGATGTGGCCCGCGGGCCGGGGTTTGGAGACCCCTGCTCTAAAGGAACAACTTTTAGCAAATGAAGCAGTGGAAAAAGGGCCCAAAGGTCATTGAAAAGGGTTTAGGCGGAAACCCTTCTGTCCTGTGTGGCGGGCCTGGTTTGATCCTTGCTATGGGTCCCTTACTTCTCTATGTACGCCACTGATTCTGGGAGTTGTAGTTTCAGGACAGCTGGAGTGGCAGAGGTCCCTGCTATAGTGATTTTGATAGAACTATGAGCAGTCCAGATGTTATGTCCATGGTGACTTGAAGTCATGTCACATAAGATCGCAATGTCATTTTACTACATTGCACCTAATGATAGTGAAGGTGGTGGCTTTCCACCAGGATTTTTTGTAACTGCATCTAATTAAAAAAATGTAGTATAGCCCCTGAGCTATGCAGTAAAATGTATCCATATAGTGCCACCTGCTGTTTGTTCTTTTCCTGATTTCTCCGTCCATGCGCTACTTTTTTGCGGTGTACACAGACAGGCACAGACAGAAAAACCATGGAAGCACTCCATGCCTCCGTTCTGCACCGCACCTTCTTGATGGAATGGATCCGCATCTGTGATGTGATGCACAAACGGCCAGTGCCTGTATATTGTGGAGCCGCTGTGCTTGAGACCTTTAGTATGGGTTTATATATAGCATTTGTTTCATTTAAAAAAAACAAAAAACATGCATTTCAACTGCAACTGCGTTTTTTTTTTTTTACAGATGAAACAAGTTAAATCAATGTGTTTCAACTGTAAAAAGCATGTGGGCAGTTTTTTTACGATGCGTTTTTGTCTTTTTTTTTACTGTGACAAAAAGCAGTGTGTAAACCTGTCTTAACCCCAGAACACAAAGCAGACTGCAGAAGATTTACTGAATGCCGCTGAATACGCAGCCCACCATAATAAAAGATTCCACCCCCTATCTATATATACTCCTCAACAATGAAATTGTAACACCAAGAAGGAAAAGTCGTGGCATCATAAAAATCACAGGATCCATAGACATGTAAGGCTGGGTTCACATTACGTTTCATGCCTCTACTTGGCGCATATGTTAGGAAAAAAAAAGGATACAAAAAAGCAGCACACAATCCAGAGTCCAGTAAAAAAAAATATACGTTTTTTTTTTTTACAATGGAATTCTATGGTGAACGGATGCCACTGTATGGCATTAGTCTGAGGCATCCATTTTATATACATTAAAAGCATGGCAAAAACGTGATGTGAACCCAGCCGTTAATGATATGTAAATGTTAAAAACTGGAAACAAAATATTCAAACCATCTTGATTTATTCAGTATGAATGCCACGCCCAGAAATACACTCACTTACACTCCCTGCCATGCTCTCAGTAAGGTTATTAATGGTTGTCTGTCATGCTGAATGCACCTGGGCACGCAAATCAGCAAGATCCGCTGCTGGCTGCTCCCTTTGCAATTGACTATCAATGACATCACAAGCAACATGAGACCTGGGGTTGTTCTGTTGAAAACCGGCTCCTAGGACACTTTGGAGAAATGGCTGTACCACCGGTTCCACAACCAACTAAATGCCAGGATGTTAAAGGGGTAGTCCCATCTCAGACATTGGTGGCATATCAAAAGGAGAGATAGGTACGGGTCCCACTCCTTTCTCCAGAACAAACCCCCTGAAATGAAGGAGAGCGCACAGCGCAAGCGTGGACACCCTCCAATCACTTATGTGGGAGTTCCAATATTTCCAGCAGTCCGATAGAGGTAAATGGAGACGTGACCATGCATGAGCAGTGTGGTCTTCATTCCCTTTCAGAGCTCCCATAAAACTGAATGGAGATAGGTGCGGGTCCCACCACCACAAAACATTGGACTAACAATCTGAGTACTCATAGTCATGCACGAAAATGGCAATGTCCAGCAGCCAACTACAATACGGCACACTCTTCTCTTTCTCCCCCTCCCTAACTCTATAATTTTTTGCACCAATTTCCTCAGGCTTCTTATAATCGTATCTTGGATATTTACAAAAACACATTTCCAAACTTTTTTTTTTTTTTTTTGCATCAGCCATGGATCCTGTGTTCGACACTTCCAACCCAAACCATTTATACTGCTTTTTGCTGGAACGGGAAGGTCCACAAATTGACCAGCACCACAGACCTATGTCTCTGTGCATGAGCATGGGCGTATATTGGCTTCCACTATCACAATTCTTTCTTGAATTGCATAAGGCATGTTGGACACACTGAAACACAACACCAAAAAGAGCACCACGACTGGCAGGGAAGGATATTACATATTTAAGGACTGTTCAGGAATTTACAGAAAATTGGAAAGTGATGGCAAAAGAAATCCTCTGTTGGGCCCAGTATCTCTCTGTCCTCCATGTCAGTGTGCAATGACACATGGATGTACCTGACTTCATCTGGATGTTTTTGAAGAAAGTGATACCATTCACACTTCGAGACTCTCAGGAGCATGAACTATTCTTGTCAGTTGTAGACAATAGTCTCTAATGGTTCCAGGTCTGTGTCCTAAGTGGACATACAGACTTAGTGCCATATTGAAAAGTATGTTGCAGTCGCAATTTTTTATACATTTGGCTGGGCCAATTTACACGGAGGAATTATTATTATTTTTCCTCTTTTTGGTGTTGACACTGCTCCAAAATTCTGGTGGCAGCCGCGTGGTGTCTACTTAGCATTTTATTCTATGAGAAGCAGCACTGCAGTTCGCGGGCCCGCAGTTTAAAGCTGCGATTATGACAAGAAAGGACATGTCCCTTCTTGGCGTTGTGTCTGGATGAAAGCTACTTGAAGCCGCGCTGGTTGTCCGTGCATGGCTTATCTCCATTCAGTCGAGATTAGCCACGGTATGCTAAGTGAGAAACCAAAGCAGAAACGACAGAAGTTTCTGGTGCGAAGTACAGTAAGTGTGAATGTACCCAAATTAATACTGAATCTGTGAGGGAAAAGTCCAGAGTATGACCATCCTAGGAGAAGCTGATTGATCCTCACATTATCCCAGGAGAAGCTGATTGCCCCGCACATTACTTATCCCGGGAGAAGCTGATTGTCCCTTTATCTTACTTATCCATAGACAAGCTGATTGCCCCCCAACATTACTCCAGGAGAAGCTGATTGTCCCTCATGTTATCCCAGGAGAAGCTAATTGCCCCTCACATTACTTATCCTGGGAGAAGCTGATTGCCCCTCACATTACTTATCCCATGAGAAGCTGATTGCCCCTCACATTACTTATCCCGGGAGAAGCTGATTGTCCCTTTACCTTACTTATCCATAGAGAAGCTGATTGCCCCCCAACATTACTCCAGGAGAAGCTGATTGTCCCTCATGTTAACCCAGGAGAAGCTAATTGCCCCTCACATTACTTATCCTGGGAGAAGCTGATTGCCCCTCACATTACTTACCCCATGAGAAGCTGATTGCCCCTCATATTACTTATCCCCGGAGAAGCTGATTGTCCCTCACATTACTTATCACAGAAGAAGCTGATTGAACGTCACATTACTTATCCCAGGAGAAGCTGGTTGTCCCTCATGATACTTATCCCAGGAGAAGCTGATTGCCTCTCACATTACTTATCCCGGGAGAAGCTGATTGTCCCTCACATTACTTATTACAGAAGAAGCTGATTGAACGTCACATTACTTATCCCAGGAGAAGCTGATTGCCCCTCACATTACTTATCCTGGGAGAAGCTGATTGCCCCTCACATTACTTATCCCGGGAGAAGCTGATTGTCACTCACATTACTTATCCCAGGAAAAGCTGATTTCCCCTCACATAATTTATCCTAGGAGAAGCTGATTGCTCCTCACATTATTTATCCCAGGGGAAGCTGATTGCCCCTCACATTACTTATCCTGGGAGAAGCTGTTTGTCCCTCACATTACTTATCCCAGGAGAAGGTGACTGTTCCTCACATTATTCCAGGAGAAGCTGAATGTCCTTCACATTATCCCAGGAGAAGCTAATTGCCCCTCACATTACTTATCCCGGGAAAAGCTGATTGCCCCTCACATTACTTATCCCTGGAGAAGTTGAATGTCCCTCACATTACTTATCCCAGGAGAAGATGACTGTTCCTCACATTAGCCTGGAAGAAGCTGATTACCTCTCCCATTTCTTATACAGGGAGAAGCTGATTGTCCCCCACATTATTCCAGGAGAAGCTGAATGTCCTTCACGTTATCCCAGGAGAAGCAAATTGCCCCTCACATTACTTATCCCGGAAAAAGCTGATTGCCCCTCACATTACTTATCCCGGGAGAAGCCGATTGTCACTCACATTACTTATCACAGAAGAAGCTGATTGAACGTCACATTACTTATCCCAGGAGAAGCTGGTTGTCCCTCATGATACTTATCCCAGGAGAAGCTGATTGCCTCTCACATTACTTATCCCAGGAGAAGGTTATTGCCCCTCACATTACTTATCCCGGGAGAAGCTGATTGTCCCTCACATTACTTATCACAGAAGAAGCTGATTGAACGTCACATTACTTATCCCAGGAGAAGCTGATTGCCCCTCACATTACTTATCCTGGGAGAAGCTGATTGCCCCTCACATTACTTATCCCGGGAGAAGCTGATTGTCACTCACATTACTTATCCCAGGAATAGCTGATTTCCCCTCACATAATTTATCCTAGGAGAAGCTGATTGCTCCTCACATTATTTATCCCAGGGGAAGCTGATTGCCCCTCACATTACTTATCCTGGGAGAAGCTGATTGTCCCTCACATTACTTATCCCAGGAGAAGGTGACTGTTCCTCACATTAGCCAGGAAGAAGCTGATTGCCCCCCACATTATTCCAGGAGAAGCTGAATGTCCTTCACATTATCCCAGGAGAAGCTAATTGCCCCTCACATTACTTATCCCGGGAAAAGCTGATTGCTCCTCACATTACTTTTCCCAGGAGAAGGTGACTGTTCCTCACATTAGCCTGGAAGAAGCTGATTACCTCTCCCATTACTTATACAGGGAGAAGCTGATTGCCCCCACATTATTCCAGGAGAAGCTGAATGTCCTTCACGTTATCCAAGGAGAAGCAAATTGCCCCTCACATTACTTATCTCGGAAAAAGCTGATTGCCAGTCACATTACTTATCCCGGGAGAAGCAGATTACAACTCACATTACTTATCCCGGGAGAAGCTGATTGTCCCTCACATTACTTATCCCCGGAAAAGCTGAGTGTCCCTCACATTACTTATCCCAGGAGAAGCTGATTGACCCTTCCATTACTTATCCCTGGGAGAAGCTGATTGTCTCTCACATTACTTATCCCGGAAAAAGCTGATTGCCCCTCACATTAATTATCTCAGGAGAAGGAGATTGACCCTCACATTACTTATCCCGGTAGAAGTTGAATGTCCCTCACATTACTTATCCAGGAAAAAGATGATTGTCTCACATTACTTATCCCAGGAGAAGCTGATTGCCCCTCACATTACTTATCCCGGGAGAAGCTGATTGTCCCTCACATTACTTATCCCCGGAAAAACTGAGTGTCCCTCACATTACTTATCCCAGGAGCAGGAGATTGATCCTCACATTACTTATCCAGGGAGAAGCTGATTGTCCCTCACATTACTTATCCCCAAAGAAGCTGATTGTCCCTCACATTACTTATCGCCGGAAAAACTGAGTGTCCCTCACATTACTTATCCCAGGAGCAGGAGATTGATCCTCATAGTACTTATCCCGGGAGAAGCTGATTGTCCCTCACATTACTTATCCCAGGAGAAGCTGATTGTCCCTCACATTACTTATCCCGGAAAAAGCTGATTGCCCCTCACATTACTTATCCCAGGAGAAGGAGATTGATCATCACATTACTTATCCCAGGAGAAGGAGATTGACCCTCACATTACTTATCCCGGGAGAAGTTGAATGTCCCTCACATTACTTATCTCCGGAGAAGCTGATTGTCCCTCACATTACTTATCCTGGAAGAAGATGATTGTCTCACATTACTTATCCCAGGAGAAGCTGATTGCCCCTCACATTACTTATCCCGGGAGAGGTTGAATGCCCCTCACATTACTTATCCTGGGAGAAGCTGATTGCCCCTCACATTACTTATGTCAGGAGAAGCTGATTGCCACTCACATTACTTATCCTGGAAGAAGATAATTGCGTCTCACATTACTTATCCCAGGAGTAGCTGATTGCCCCTCACATTACTTATCCTGGGAGAAGCTGATTGTTCCTCACATTAGCCTGGAAGAAGCTGATTACCTCTCACATTACTTATACAGGGAGAAGCTGATTGCCCCCCACATTATTCCAGGAAAAGCTGAATGTCCTTCACATTATCCCAGGAGAAGCTAATTGCCCCTCACATTACTTATCCCGGGAGAAGGAAATTGGTCCTCACATTACTTATCCCAGGAGAAGCTGATTGATCCTTACATTACTTATCCCGGGAGAAGCTGATTGTCCCTCACATTACTTATCCCGGAAAAAGCTGATTGCCCCTCACATTACTTATCCCAGGAGAAGCTGATTGCCCCTCACATTACTTATCCCGGGAGAAGCTGATTGTCCCTCACATTACTTATCCCCAAAGAAGGAGATTGATCCTCAAATTACTTATCCCAGGAGAAGGAGATTGATCCTCACATTACTTATCCCCGGACAAGCTTAGTGTCCCTCACATTACTTATCCCAGGAGAAGGAGATTGATCATGACATTACTTATCCTGGGAGAAGCTGATTGTCTCTCACATTACTTATCCCGGAAAAAGCTGATTGCCCCTCACATTACTTTTCCCAGGAGAAGGAGATTGACCCTCACATTACTTATCCCGGGAGAAGCTGATTGCCCCTCACATTACTTATCCCAAAAGAAGCTGATTGCCCCTCATATTACTTATTCTGGAAGAAATTGATTGCTCCTCACATTATTTATCCCAGGGGAAGCTGATTGCCCCTCACATTACTTATCCTGAAAGAAGCTGATTGTCCCTCACATTACTTATCCCAGGAGAAGGTGACTGTTCCTCACATTAGCCAGGAAGAAGCTGATTGCCCCCCACATTATTCCAGGAGAAGCTGAATGTCCTTCA
This sequence comes from Bufo bufo, assembly GCF_905171765.1. Lineage (NCBI taxonomy): Eukaryota > Metazoa > Chordata > Amphibia > Anura > Bufonidae > Bufo > Bufo bufo. The sequence goes on from NC_053390.1 coordinate 190,082,510, forward strand.
CATTATCCCAGGAGAAGCTAATTGCCCCTCACATTACTTATCCCGGGAGAAGCTGATTGTTCCTCACATTAGCCTGGAAGAAGCTGATTACCTCCCCCATTACTTATACAGGGAGAAGCTGATTGCCCCCCTACATTATTCCAGGAGAAGCTGAATGTCCTTCACATTATCCCAAGAGAAGCTAATTGCCGCTCACATTACTTATCCCGGGAAAAGCTGATTGCCCCTCACATTACTTATCCCGGGAGAAGCAGATTACCACTCACATTACTTATCCCCGGAAAAGCTGCGTGTCCCTCACATTACTTATCCCAGGAGAAGCTGATTGACCCTTCCATTACTTATCCCAGGAGAAGCTGATTGTCCCTCACATTACTTATCCCAGGAGAAGGAGATTGATCCTCACATTACTTATCCCAGGAGAAGCTGATTGTCCCTCACATTACTTATCCCCAAAGAAGCTGAATGTCCCTCACATTACTTATCCCCGGAAAAGCTGAGTGTGCCGCACATTACTTATCCCAGGAGAAGGAGATTGATCCTCACATTACTTATCCCGGGAGAAGCTGATTGATCCTCACATTACTTATCCCCGGAAAAGCTGAGTGTCCCTCACAATACTTATCCCCGAAAAAGCTGAGTGTCCCTCACAATACTTATCCCAGGAGAAGGAGATTGATCCTCACATTACTTATCCTGGGAGAAGCTGATTGTCCCTCACATTACTTATCCCGGAAAAAGCTGATTGCCGCTCACATTACTTATACCAGGAGAAGCTGATTGCCCCCCACATTACTTAACCCAGGAGAAGGAGATTGTCCCTCACATTACTTATCCCGGGAGAAGCTGATTGTCCCTCACATTACTTATCCCCGGAAAAGCTGAGTGTCCCTCACATTACTTATCCCAGGAAGAGATTGATCCTGACATTACTTATCCCGGGAGAAGCTGATTGTCCCTCACATTACTTATCCCGGGAGAAGCTGATTGTCCCTCACATTACTTACCCCCGGAAAAGCTGAGTGTCCCTCACATTACTTATCCCAGGAGAAGGAGATTGATCCTCACATTACTTATCCCAGGAAAAGGAGATTGACCCTCACATTACTTATCCTGGGAGAAGTTGAATGTCCCTCACATTACTTATCCCGGGAGAAGTTGAATGTCCCTCACATTACTTATCCTGGAAGAAGATGATTGTCTTACATTACTTATTCCAGGAGAAGCTGATTGTCTGTCACATTACTTATCCTGGAAGAAGACGATTGTCCCTCACATTTGGGAGAAGCTGATTGTCCCTCACATTACTTATCCCGGGAGAAGCTGATTGTCCCTCACATTACTTATCCTGGAAGAAGATGATTGTTCCTCACATTACTTATCCTGGAAGAAGACGATTGTCCCTCACATTTGGGAGAAGCTGATTGTCCCTCACATTACTTATCCCGGGAGAAGCTGATAGTCCCTCACATTACTTATCCCGGAAAAAGCTGATTGCCCCTCACATTACTTATCCCAGGAGAAGCTGATTGCCCCCCACATTACTTATCCCGGGAGAAGCTTATTGTCCCTCACATTACTTATCCCGGGAGAAGCTGATTGTCCCTCACATTACTTATCCTGGAGGAAGACGATTGTCCCTCACATTTGGGAGAAGCTGATTGTCCCTCACATTACTTATCCCCGGAGAAGCTGATTGCCCCTCACATTACTTATCCCGGGAGAAGCTAATTGCCCCTCACATTACTTATCCCAGGAGAAGCTGATTGCCCCCCACATTACTTATCCCAGGAGAAGGAGATTGTCCCTCACATTACTTATCCCGGGAGAAGCTGATTGTCCCTCACATTACTTATCCCAGGAGGAGATTGATCCTGACATTACTTATCCCAGGAGAAGCTGATTGTCCCTCACATTACTTATCCCGAGAGAAGCTGATTGTCCCTCACATTACTTATCCCTGGAAAAGCTGAGTGTCCCTCACATTACTTATCCCAGGAGAAGGAGATTGATCCTTACATTACTTATCCCAGGAGAAGGAGATTGACCCTCACATTACTTATCCCTGGAGAAGTTGAATGTCCCTCACATTACTTATCCTGGGAGAAGTTGAATGTCCCTCACATTACTTATCCTGGAAGAAGATGATTGTCTTACATTACTTATCCCAGGAGAAGCTGATTGTCCCTCACATTACTTATCCTGGAAGAAGACGATTGTCCCTCACATTTGGGAGAAGCTTATTGTCCCTCACATTACTTATCCCGGGAGAAGCTTATGGTCCCTCACATTACTTATCCTGGAGGAAGACGATTGTCCCTCACATTTGGGAGAAGTTGATTGTCCCTCACATTACTTATCCCCGGAGAAGCTGATTGCCCCTCACATTACTTATCCCGGGAGAAGCTGATTGTCCCTTACATTACTTATCCCAGGAGAAGCTGATTGCCCCCCACATTACTTATCCCAGGAGAACGAGATTGTCCCTCACATTACTTATCCCGGGAGAAGCTGATTGTCCCTCACATTACTTATCCCAGGAGGAGATTGATCCTGACATTACTTATCCCAGGAGAAGCTGATTGTCCCTCACATTACTTATCCCGGGGGAAGCTGATTGTCCCTCACATTACTTATCCCTGGAAAAGCTGAGTGTCCCTCACATTACTTATCCCTGGAAAAGCTGAGTGTCCCTCACATTACTTATCCCAGGAGAAGGAGATTGACCCTCACATTACTTATCCCGGGAGAAGTTGAATGTCCCTCACATTACTTATCCCGGGAGAAGTTGAATGTCCCTCACATTACTTATCCTGGAAGAAGATGATTGTCTTACATTACTTATCCCAGGAGAAGCTGATTGTCCCTCACATTACTTATCCCCGGAAAAGCTGAGTGTCCCTCACATTACTTATCCCAGGAGGAGATTGATCCTGACATTACTTATCCCAGGAGAAGCTGATTGTCCCTCACATTACTTATCCCGGGAGAAGCTGATTGTCCCTCACATTACTTATCCCTGGAAAAGCTGAGTGTCCCTCACATTACTTATCCCAGGAGAAGGAGATTGATCCTCACATTACTTATCCCAGGAGAAGGAGATTGACCCTCACATTACTTATCCCGGGAGAAGTTGAATGTCCCTCACATTACTTATCCTGGAAGAAGATGATTGTCTTACATTACTTATCCCAGGAGAAGGAGATTGACCCTCACATTACTTATCCCGGGAGAAGCTTATTGTCCCTCACATTACTTATCCCGGGAGAAGCTGATTGTCCCTCACATTACTTATCCTGGAAGAAGATAATTGCGTCTTACATTACTTATCCCAGGAGTAGCTGATTGTCCCTCACATTACTAATACATGAGGATGATGATGATGATGATTCAGTTGTCTCAGAGAACAGCCCAGCGGCTCCTCCCTGCGGCATCACACGGCGTCCCGTAGCACAGCTCAGGAAGGGGTTAATAGCCCGAGGTGCCGGTAGTCCGGGGCGGCGTGCAGCGGCAGCTGGGTGTTACTGGTTGGAACGCATGCGCCTCCCCATCCAAAGCAACCGGGAGTGAGGAGGCTGCTGTGTCAGGGACCGGAGGCTTCTTTTCGGCTCCTCCTCTGTGAACAGCATCACACCGGAACCACCGCCAGACCAGCCAGCTCCGAACTGCGGGAACCGGCCGAGCAGGTAAGCACGGCGGAGGGAGGATGGGCGGAGAGGCCGCGGGCTACGACTGCCCAGATGTCTAGGGGGTGAGGCGGGAGAGGCTCGGCACCGCGGCTGTCATCAGGGACGCAAGCCGGGAGCACACATGGCATGTGCCGGGCTGGGGGCGGCGGTCACTGGCGGGAGGATGCTGCGGCTGCTTGTATATGATGGGGGTGGTATTCCTGCGTTATCTCTCAACTTACATGAGGAGGTGCGGGGAGCAGGAAGTTACACTGTGGCCGGGCTACGGCAAAGGGGTCCTGGGCGCGGTGCCAGCTGCTGCCAGTGCGGGTACACAGCGGGAACGTCACTGGCGCTGCTGTGCGGGCAGCGCTATACTACATACCCAGTGCTGCTGTGCGGGCAGCGCTATACTACATACCCAGTGCTGCTGCCCTATACTACATACCCAGTGCTGCTGCCCTATACTACATACCCAGTGCTGGTGAGTTATATACTACATACCCAGTGCTGCTGTGCGGGCAGCGCTATACTACATACCCAGTGCTGCTGTGCGGGCAGCGCTATACTACATACCCAGTGCTGCTGTGCGGGCAGCGCTATACTACATACCCAGTGCTGCTGTGCGGGCAGCGCTATACTACATACCCAGTGCTGCTGTGCGGGCAGCGCTATACTACATACCCAGTGCTGCTGTGCGGGCAGCGCTATACTACATACCCAGTGCTGCTGCCCTCTACTACATACCCAGTGCTGCTGCCCTATACTACATACCCAGTGCTGGTGAGTTATATACTACATACCCAGTGCTGCTGTGCGGGCAGCGCTATACTACATACCCAGTGCTGCTGTGCGGGCAGCGCTATACTACATACCCAGTGCTGCTGTGCGGGCAGCGCTATACTACATACCCAGTGCTGCTGTGCGGGCAGCGCTATACTACATACCCAGTGCTGCTGTGCGGGCAGCGCTATACTACATACCCAGTGCTGCTGTGCGGGCTCAGGCGGCTATACTGCATGCCCAGTGCTGCTGTGCGGGCAGCGCTATACTACATTCCCAGTGCTGCTGTGCGGGCAGCGCTATACTACATACCCAGTGCTGCTGTGCGGGCAGCGCTATACTACATACCCAGTGCTGCTGTGCGGGCAGCGCTATACTACATACCCAGTGCTGCTGTGCGGGCAGCGCTATACTACATACCCAGTGCTGCTGTGCGGGCAGCGCTATACTACATGCCCAGTGCTGCTGTGCGGGCAGCGCTATACTACATGCCCAGTGCTGCTGTGCGGGCAGCGCTATACTACATGCCCAGTGCTGCTGTGCGGGCAGCGCTATACTACATACCCAGTGCTGCTGTGCGGGCAGCGCTATACTACATACCCAGTGCTGCTGTGCGGGCAGCGCTATACTACATACCCAGTGCTGCTGTGCGGGCAGCGCTATACTACATACCCAGTGCTGCTGTGCGGGCAGCGCTATACTACATACCCAGTGCTGCTGTGCGGGCAGCGCTATACTACATACCCAGTGCTGGTGAGTTATATACTACATACCCAGTGCTGCTGTGCGGGCAGCGCTATACTACATACCCAGTGCTGCTGTGCGGGCAGCGCTATACTACATACCCAGTGCTGCTGTGCGGGCAGCGCTATACTACATACCCAGTGCTGCTGTGCGGGCAGCGCTATACTACATACCCAGTGCTGCTGTGCGGGCAGCGCTATACTACATACCCAGTGCTGCTGTGCGGGCAGCGCTATACTACATACCCAGTGCTGCTGCCCTATACTACATACCCAGTGCTGGTGAGTTATATACTACATACCCAGTGCTGGTGAGTTATATACTACATACCCAGTGCTGCTGTGCGGGCAGCGCTATACTACATACCCAGTGCTGGTGCGTTATATACTACATACCCAGCGCCGCTGCCCTATACTACATACCCAGAGCTGGTGCGTTATATACTACATACCCAGTGCTGCTGCCCTATACTACATACCCAGTGCTGCTGTGCGGGCAGCGCTATACTACATACCCAGTGCTGCTGTGCGGGCAGCGCTATACTACATACCCAGTGCTGGTGCGTTATATACTACATACCCAGCGCCGCTGCCCTATACTACATACCCAGAGCTGGTGTGCGGGCAGCGCTATACTACATACCCAGTGCTGCTGTGCGGGCAGCGCTATACTACATACCCAGTGCTGGTGCGTTATATACTACATACCCAGTGCTGCTGCCCTATACTACATACCCGGCGCTGCTGTGCGGGCAGCGCTATACTACATACCCGGCGCTGCTGTGCGGGCAGCGCTATACTACATACCCGGCGCTGCTGTGCGGGCAGCGCTATACTACATACCCGGCGCTGCTGTGCGGGCAGCGCTATACTACAAGCCCGGCGCTGCTGTGCGGGCAGCGCTATACTACATACCCGGCGCTGCTGTGCGGGCAGCGCTATACTACATACCCGGCGCTGCTGTGCGGGCAGCGCTATACTACATACCCGGCGCTGCTGTGCGGGCAGCGCTATACTACATACCCGGCGCTGCTGCGCTATATACCACATACCCGACGCTGCTGCGCTATATACCACATACCCGGCGCTGCTGCGCTGTATAGCACATACCCGGCGCTGCTGCGCTGTATAGCACATACCCGGCGCTGCTGCGCTGTATAGCACATACCCGGCGCTGCTGCGCTGTATAGCACATACCCGGCGCTGCTGCGCTGTATAGCACATACCCGGCGCTGCTGCGCTGTATAGCACATACCCGGCGCTGCTGCGCTGTATAGCACATACCCGGCGCTGCTGCGCTGTATAGCACATACCCGGCGCTGCTGCGCTGTATAGCACATACCCGGCGCTGCTGCGCTGTATAGCACATACCCGGCGCTGCTGCGCTGTATAGCACATACCCGGCGCTGCTGCGCTGTATAGCACATACCCGGCGCTGCTGCGCTGTATAGCACATACCCGGCGCTGCTGCGCTGTATAGCACATACCCGGCGCTGCTGCGCTGTATAGCACATACCCGGCGCTGCTGCGCTGTATAGCACATACCCGGCGCTGCTGCGCTGTATAGCACATACCCGGCGCTGCTGCGCTGTATAGCACATACCCGGCGCTGCTGCGCTGTATAGCACATACCCGGCGCTGCTGTTTGGGGCATGGACAATTCTGCAGGACTACATTATCTACACAGTGATATACAGCATGGACAGTGATAAGATACAATGCAGTATACGCAGCGCTGTACACTATACAGTGCTATACAATATACAGCTTGTACAGAGCAGTATATATAGTGATCTACTAAATACAGTATGTGCAGTTACACTATACACTGCAGTATACACAATGACGTACAATATGTGATGGGCACACAGTGATGGTATATATAGTGATATACAATATACGGTATGTGCAGTTACACTATACAGAGCAGTATATATAATGATATACAATATGCGGTACGTGCAGTATACACAATGACGTACAATATGTGATGGGCACACAGTGATGATATTCAACCGCGGTATATTTAGTGATATACAATATACGGTATGTGCAGTATACCCAATGACGTACAATATGTGATGGGCACACAGTGATGGTATATATAGTGATATACAATATACGGTATGTGCCGTTACACTATACAGAGCAGTATATATAATGATATACAATATACGGTACGTGCAGTACACACAATGACGTACAATATGTGATGGGCACACAGTGATGCTATACACGTCAGTAGAGAATTATATACCATGTAATGTACAGGGCTGCTCCGTACATCACGCACACTGTGACCCAGATCTTCTCCCCCCAAGGTCACGCTGAGATGAGCGCTGGGAGCCTCTGGGTGTTAAAGGGCTGCTGCTGGGTCCCACACAGCGATCTGCCCTCCATGTGGTGCCTGCTCCTGGAGGATGCAGAGTGGGGGCAGCTCGCTGACACACACAGCTTGTACTTGTCCCTTCATGGAAATGAGAGGCGTCTTTCCACGCCCGCTCTCCTCCCCTGTCCTCACACAATCCTCACATTGATCAGTGGTCGGGGAGGGCTGGGTGTGCACTCACACTTTGTTATGTGTATTTTGGATTAGGAGGAGGTGGAACATCACTGACAAAACCTAACAGCAGGGCTGAGCAGTGTCCTCACAGTTTTGTATTGCTGGGGAGAGGGGACACAGTCTATTATACTGACCATTCCGCTTCTATATATGTGATCACTTTGGCAGATATTACTCTGGTACCACCACCATCTTCAGTGTAACCGAGCAGCAGAGACACAGCAGCCCATGGAAAAGAAGACCAAGTTCTCCTCAGCCATGGCTGAGCCAGCGAAGTCCTCGGCATCTCCTCCTCCGTCTCTTCAGGGTGAAGAAGGACTACAGATTGATGATGCCCAGGTGGGCAGGCCCCTGGGTCACACTCCCAGTCAGAGCCGCTTCCAAGTGGACCCGGTCAGTGAAGTCTCCCGGGAAGCAGCTGCTGGGGATCAGGAGCCATCTCATCCACCTTCTGACACCATAACCCATAGAGGAAGGGGGAGTTCAGGTGGAGAGGAAGCGAAAGGTCGGTTTAGAGTAAACTTTGTGGACCCGGCTGATCCAGATGGAAGCTCTCCTGAGATGCCAAGTGGTGAGGGTGGAGGTGGGGTGAGCTTTCAGAATGGAGATACAGTGTTAAGCGAAGGTAGCCTGCATTCTGGTGGAACTGGTCATCACTATCATTATGACACTCACACTAACACTTATTACCTGCGGACCTTTGGGCACAACACCATGGATGCTGTGCCCAGGATTGATTACTATCGGCACACAGCGGCAGAACTTGGCGAGAAGTTGCTGAGACCCAGCTTGGCCGAGCTGCATGATGAGTTGGACAAGGTAAGATGGCCTTGTCCTCTAATTCACATTGAGATCCATGTATTACAAGCTGGTGAAATGGGGCTTCAAAAACGGCGGCCAAAACCAATTTTAGTTGTACGTGCTAAAATAGTAGTTTTCTGTTGGTGCCGCCTGTGCCATTACGTCTGACCTAGGAGCCATGGCTACCTTGCACCTGAGATTTGCTGAGCTGTTGATGAATTCCCACTTGGCCAGGCTGTTCTTAGGAAAACACGTAATGAGCCTTTTTTTGTACCATTATTTTTGCACCTAACAAGCACAGTGTGAACGGGAGAAGTCTGTCCGTGTGGTCTGTGCTGGGCGCAGAGGTCACAGTCACATCTGGACTTCGTCCCTAAAGGGACCCACATAATAACCATGCTATGAATTGTGCTACAGATGTTGGATTAGGCCTGCGAGCTAACAGGTAGACCTCTGACAATCTCTCATTATCTTAGGGCTCCTTCACACGACCGCAGAACACGTGTACCAGCCTTCTGCATTTTGCAGATCAGAACGTCCTTCTCCATGATAGAAATGCCTATTCTTGTCTGCAAAATGGACAAGAATAGGACGTGTTCTACTGTTCTATCTTTTTTGCGGACAGAACACTGTGTGCTGTCCGGAAAATAGTGGAATGGATGCGGACGAAAAAAATCCGGTTGTGTGAATGGACCTTTATTTGTATTAGTGGACAGCTGCAGTAAATAGAGTATTTCTACGCTAACATCTGGTGGTGGAGATATTAAGCCAGCTTTGTAGTGCAGATTGCCCGCTGCGGCTGGATTACGGACACACATAGGTGGCATTCTGTCAGTGGCTCCAGACGGCCCCGCTTCATCCTCTAATCAAGTCAGGAATTTGGAGCATCAGGCCCATTACCACTGACGAGATAAGAGTGTAAGGTCACGGACAACCGCCGGCCTGCCGCTACTAAAGAATGCTACCGCTATTATAATGTGTGTCATTTCATATAAGCCTCATGCATGCCGGAGGGTGTGCCAGAAGGATGGGTTCTTAGGGTATGTGCACATGGGGGGGGCACCGCTCTTCCATCTGTCCTCTGCTTGCTTTAGATCCGTGCAGGTCCATGCTGCAAAAGTGGAGATCCAGACCAGCAAGGGAACTGGTGTAGATTTCCACTCTTACTGTAATCTATGTCAGGAAACAGGATTAATCTGATGGGCCGCCTGCTACGGCCGCTCGCCACTTTAAGGCTACTTTCGCACTCGTGTTTTGTGCGGATCCGTTCAGATAATGCAACCGTCTGCATCCGTTCAGAACGGATCCGTTTGTATAATCTTTAACATAGCCAAGACGGATCCGTCTTGAACACCACTGAAAGTCAATGGCGGTCGGATTATTATTATTATTATTAAAGCGCCATTCATACCATAGCGCTGTACATATGATAAGGGGTGCACATACATAATACAGACAGTTGCACTAAGCATGAACAAGACAAGTTACAAACTGGTACAGAAGGAGGGCCCTGCCCCTGAGGGCTTACAATCTACATGGTATGGGAGAAGGACCCAGTAGGTGCGGGTGAAGTTGGTCATGGCGGTATAGAGGCAGCAGGGTCACTGGTTGTAGGCTTGTCTGAAGAGGTGGGTTTTCAGGTTTCTTTTGAAGGATTCCACTGTAGGTGAGAGTCTGATATGTTGGGGTAGCGAGTTCGTTTTCTAAGCGGATCCGTTTTCTATTGTGCTAGATTGTGTGTTGCTGATCCGCCCCCATTGACTTACATTGTGTGCCAGGTTGGATCCGTTTGGTTCAGTTTCGTCAGACGGACAATAAAACGCTGCAAGCAGCGTTTTGGTGTCAGTCTCCTAAGCGGAATTGAGACGGAACGGAGGCAAACGGATGCATTCTGAGCGGATCCTTTTCCATTCAGAATGCATTAGGGCAAAACTGATCCATTTTGGACCGGTTGTGAGAGCCCTGAACGGATCTCAGAAACGGAAAGCCAAAACGCCAGTGTGAAAGTAGCCTAAGAAGTGGCGAGCGGTGAGTAAACTCCCCAAAAAGTTGCAAATGTTTGCGCAACAGCAGCATACTCCACAATTTGCTTCTTTTTGGCGCCACTTATCTGGCACAGAGGGAATGATGTCCCCCATGTGCAAATGTTCATGTGGGAATCCACAGCCTATGGCCTCATGCACACGAGGTCCGCATCCGAGCCACAGTTTTTGCGGCTTGGATGCGGACCCGTCCACTTCAATGGGGCCGTAAAAGATGAGGACAGCACTCCGTGTGCTGTCTGCATCCGTTGCTCTGTTCCGTGGTCCGCCAAAAAAATATAACCTGTCCTATTCTTGTCCGTTTTGCGGACAAGAATAGGCAGTTATATCAATGGCTGTCCGTGCTGTTCTGCAAATTGCGGAACGCACACAGACGCCATCCGTGTTTTGCGGATCCGCACTTTGCGGACCGCAAGACACACAACGGTCGTGTGCATGAGGCCTAAAGGTGCATTCACACAATCTTATTTTTGCTCCTCATCCAATCCGCATTCTTTGCAGATAGGATACAGACCCATTCATTTCAATGGGTCCGCAGAAAATGCAGACCGCACACCGTGTGCTGTCCGCATCCGTATGTCCTTTCTGTAGCCCCACAAAAGATAGAACATGTCCTATTCTTGTCCGTTTTGCGGACAAGGACAGGCGTCGTTACAGTGGATCCGCAAAAAAGCAGATCTATCATGGATGTCATTCGTATTTGTTGAGGATCTGCGTTTTGCGAACCGCAAACTACATCTGGACATGTGAATGCAGCCTAACGCAATTAACTAGATGAGATTTTCAAAATCTCATGTAAATGTGTAGAAATTGACCTGCAGTGCGGATTTAGAAATCCACAGCATGTCAGTTGTGTGTGCGGATGTCACCTAGTCCTAGTGTAAAGGGGGAGACCTGGGAGAAAGTCACCACGAAATCTGAAAGCAGCAGATGTGGATTAAGCTAATTTGGCTCCAGCATATTCAGTCTGGGAAACGCACTGTGGAGGACCGCTGTATTTCCCAGACTGAACGCTGAAGCAAACTCACAGCAGAATTATGATCTACTAGACATTAAAGAGGACCTTTCACCGATTCTTACCCTATGAACTAACTATACAGACATGGAGAGCGGCGCCCGGGGATCTCACTGCACTTACTATTATCCCCGGGCGCCGCTCCGTTCTCCCGCTATGCCCTCCGGTATCTCCGCTCACTAAGTTATAGTAGGCGGAGATACCAGTCCCTAAGTTATGGTAGGCGGAGTCTGCCCTAGTGCTGGCCAATCGCAGCGCAGAGCTCACAGCCTGGGAGGTTATTTTCTCCCAGGCTGTGAGCTCTGCAATGCGATTGGCCAGCGCTAGGGCAGACTCCGCCTACCATAACTTAGGGAACGGAGATACCGGAGGGCATAGCAGGAGAACGGAGCGGCGCCCGGGGATAATAGTAAGTGCAGAGAGATCCTCGGGCGCCGCTCCACATGTCTGTATACTTAGTTCATAGGGTAAGAATCGGTGAAAGGTCCTCTTTAAACCCGTTACAATAACCGGCGCTAGAACAGTAGTATAAACATTAGTAGGAACAGTCTATATTAAATAGCAAGGTAATTTGACCACATTGTATTGTTTTTGTTTTTATTTTTTGTCAAATAATAAAATGAAAATGGAAATGTTAATATCACAATACAGTAAGTATAATTATTAGAGCCTTAGTGTAAAACTCTGTAACAATCTGCAATATACAATATCTGAAGCAGATATTCAGGAAAAAATGTTTTTTTTTACCTCTTGAAATTTTTGTATAAAATTTCTTTATAGACAAAAATTTTTGTAAATATTCTGTCTGAATCTGATAACAGTTGCTGGCACTGACTGGTGGCCGAGACTGGTGGCTGTGGCTAGTGGCCGAGACTGGTGGCTGTGGCTAGTGGCCGAGACTGGTGGCTGTGGCTAGTGGCCAAGACTGGTGGCTGTGGCTAGTGGCCGTGGCTGAGAGTGCTGGCTGCGACTGCTTGCACTGACTGACGGCTGTGGCTGACTGGTGGTGCTGAGACTGCTGGTAGCGACTGGTAGGTCAGACTGCTGACAGGGGCTCGTCTCTATATGGCTGATAGTGCTGTGACTGACTGAGATGGCGGCGCTCTGACGTGCTTGCCGGCGTGCTGTGGCTGATACTGCTGTGAATTACTGAAATGGCGGCGCTCTGATTTGCTTACCGGCGCCCTGGTGTGTGTGTGTGTGTGGGCGGTGCGGGGCGGCTTGTGTAGCACCGTTTGCTCATTGGTTGGAGCGCTGTGTGCTGATAGGTCGCTGCGCATGCCCAGTGTAAAAATCGGCACGGACACAGTGCATGCACACAGGGCTTTTATTAGGTAGGATGATGCGGTGTGTTCCCTCATGGTACTCGCATTATTCCGTCAGTCCAGCAGATTGGCTTGGATGCTGAACGAAAGCATAATTTACTTGACTATTGATTTTGTGTCATTAATATATGTGAGCACACTACTCCCTATGGCCATATAGAAAGTCAGCAAATGAGACTTAAGGAAATCTTGGTGCCCCCCCCCCCCCCCCCACACGTCTCTTGATTGTACCCTCTAACTGGCTGTGCCCCTGAGACGGCAGTTGTCTGAAGATCTCTTCCCTGACCTTGCATTTAGCATGCACCCTCTGTTTGATGTTCTAGCCGTGTCTTTAAAGGGTTTTCTGGGGTTCTTCTACATCCTTTAAAATAACCATTTATGAAGATAGCTGTAGTTTTGTAATGTATTTCGTGTATCTTTATTTCTCCTATCTTCCGTTCTGGGCTGTGGTCACATGACCATGTCCACGAGGCTCTTTCTTACTTTCTGTGATGTCCATACTGGGGCACTGATAGGGGAGTGTCTATGTAACTAGCGGGGTGGGAGGAGCTATAAACTAGCTGGGTGTTGGGGGCGGTGCTGGATCTGTGACAGAAGTGCATCATGGGTTTGGTTGGATACAGGAACAGGAAGTGCTACATACAGGATGGAAAGAAACCAGAGGGACTTGTTTACATGGTGACAACCGGTCAGTAGAATCCAAACTGAAAAAAAAAAGAGAGTTTTGGGAAGGCGAGGTGAGCAACTACCTGTTAAAGACCTTAGCAGTCCTGGAAAACTCCTTTAATTAGGAAAGCTCCCCTAAGTGTCCTCAAAGGGCCTTTCACAAGGCCTGATGCAAAGTGAAAATGGGAGAAACGATCGACTCGCTTTGCAGGTCGTTGTGCAGGCGACAGACGAGGAGTTGGGTGAAGGGCAGTGTAGCAGATGGGAAAATAATACCTGTATTTAAGGTTTAGTGGCTTTTTAATGTAATTGGATGACTCTTCGATGGACCTGGAGCCTCGGCAGCATACAGTGATGAAGGTGTCCCGGGTTCTGCTTGTGTGTAGATGACATCTTAGGTATCTCTTTGCCTTCTTTCCTTTTATTGTTTATAGTCATTTCTTACCCATTCTTAGGAAGTTTGCATTTTTTTGTTTCCTGAAGAATTTGTACATTTCCGGTGCTGTAACAGGATTGATGACTTGCTTGCTTCAGGCCTCCAAGCCATGTGTAGGACACAATGCGGCCTCGTTGTGTTGCTGGCCATGTGGCTGGAGGATGAGATCATATCTTTTGTTTGCAATGCATGAAAACTGTCAGGACCTCAGGGCGCTCCCTCCTGGTGCCGAGACGCTTTCCATTAGCTAGGTTGCGTATATCTTGCAAAGCATGACCGTACGGAATCTGTTGAAAGGATGATCTGACGGAGCAGATGGTAGATAGTGATATTGCTGGAAAAGCTGTGACTTCTCAGTGCTTTGGGTTGTTTAGGATACATTGATGGAAGCAATCCTCATACATTATTAGGCCTCATGCCCACCACCGTTGTTTTTGCAGAATGGAGGCGGACCCATTCACTTCAATTGGGCCGGAAAAGATGCGGACAGCACTCGGTGTGCTGTCCACATCCGTTGCTCCGTTCCGTGGTCCGCAAAAAAAATATAACCTGTCCTATTCTTGTCCGTTTTGCAGACAAGAATAGGCAGTTATATGAATGTCCGTGCCGTTCCGCAAAACACACAATGGTCGTGTGCATGGGTCCTTAACCTCAGTTAGAAATATTCTTTATTCTACATGTGGGAGGAGGGCGCACCTTTTTGAGCTAAAACTATCATCTGGAGGAACTTTGGATGAAAATAGAAGAAAGGTGTTGGGTACCTACCAAGCCTATGACTTCTACTGTGGCCTGCTTGTACCATAAGCCATGCAAGCTGCAGTCACATACAGGCCATGATGCATTCCTATGTACGGGGTTCCTTACAACTTCTTCTCTTTGATGTCTATGTGCCTAGGGGGCAGCGGGAACTCTTGATAAATGCCATACTAAACGTATCGTAGGCTTCCATATACCAGGAGGATGCCCAGTTGCCAGAGTTGGTAGAAATACAGTCCATAATGGAGTCTGAGTGGATTCTAGTTTTTATGATCTATTATAATAGTGCTGCCATCCACATCAGTATCCTCCGTGTGCCGATGGTACAAGTTGTATGGGATTGACACTATATATTGGTATTTAATTTCCACTAATATTACAGTGTGATAGAGGACATAGGGTGCAACCGCTTCCATTTTGGAATTCTGCTGGGTCTCTCCTATAGTAAGCTGACAGTATTTTTGGAAAATGTTACATGCAATAGATGGGGAGCATGTCTGCGTCCCTTTAAGGCAGGGCTGGCCAACCTGCGGCTCTCCAGCTGTTGTAAAACTACAATTCCCACCATGCCCTGCTGTAGGCTGATAGCTGTAGACAGTCTGGGCATGCTGGGAGTTGTAGTTTTGCAACAGCTGGAGAGCCACAGGTTGGCCATCCCTGCTCTAAGGCTCTGTGCACACATGCTTGCGTGGGCTATTCTGGTTCTTTTCAGTGTAAGGACGGCATCGTCTGATGAATGACCCTATGTTACTGCTGCAAAGTGGTGTAAAGTAGAACTGGCTTAGTTGCCCATGGCAACCAATCAGATTCCTCCTTTCATTTTCCAAAGGAGCAGTCAAAAATGATAGGGGGAATCTGATTGGTTGCTATGGGCAACTAAGCCAGTTTTACTTTACACCAGTTTGATAAATAACCCCAATAGTATTAGTTAAAAAACGAATTTCTGAAGCGCACTACTTAGAGGAAGCAATGGCACACGTCTGTGACCGCAGGTTACATAGTACAGTTTGAAAAAGACATATGTCCGTCAAGTTCATTTCAATGGGTCCGCATAAAATGCCAACTGCACATCGTGTCGGACGTTCTGCAGTTCCGCCAAAAATATAGAGCATGCCCTTTTCTTGTCCGTTTTGCGGACAACAATAGGCATTGTTACAATGGATTCTCAAAAAAAAATAAAAACGGATGCAATACGGGCGTCACACCGACATCATCCATATTTTTTGCTAACAATCTGCTCAGCTCTTCCTGCTCTATAACATGCTGCCGGCAGACTGCACTGCATTTTGTGCAAACTATCAGCTGTACCAGTGTGAAGAATAGCCTTCAGTATGTAACCGCGCCAATCTGACTTGGTGAATGCAGGTACGTTAGATCTGGTTCTCCACTGCCACGCAGATATCCCAGGACTATTACAGGGTTTATTGGCTTTCTGTGGCCTATTGTGTGCCGTTCTCCGGTTGTGCAACGCTTTGAAAGATTTTGCACTTGCTACGCATATCAGGTTGACCTCACAATTAATTCTATCTCCAAATGCTTGTCATTAGTCTTTCAGGTTTCCTTGAGATTAGGAGAGGAATGTTTTTGAACCGTGTAAATGGACATCTGGTTTCAGTCAAACAGAGTCACCGTGTAAGGAGTATTTGCAGTTAACTCTTCTTACTCCGTAGAAGGAAAGTCGCGTTTGGTGGTTTTTGTGATTTAGACGGTGGCTCAGTGGTTAGCACTGGTGCCTGGCAGCGCTGGGGTCCTGCATGGTCTTCTTTGTGTGGGTTTAGGCCCGGCCTCTGACTCCGCTATGAGTCCTTGTGAGAAAAGCGGATTACAAAAGGTTGTCATTGTGTTATTTGGTGCACAAAGTAGATTTTTTGGGGATATTCTCTGTGAACGTTTCTTGCTAGAATACAGCAGATTGATGTGACCTTGGGTACACAGGGTATGGGCGTTCCCTCTCAGGGGAGGCTTTATTGACATGTCAGTGATATATGGCGGTCTGCCTCCTAATAGTGGCTTCCTCCATAGGGGTTACTACTCATCACATGGATTTGCTAAATGATGCGTTCCTAATTTTCTCTCGCCATTTAGTGCTGACATCTATTTCCTGACCTGCGGGCTCTTACACTTCTTCCTGTATGAGAGACGGAGGAAGTATTTAATCTTTTTGACACATAAGACAAACTCTGATCACTCAAAAAAATCAGCCTGTTAAAGGGTAAAGGAGTCGGGGCCCCCGCTGATCTGATATTGATGACTTACCTGGGGATAGGTCATCGGTATTACCAAAGCGGCCAACCCCTTTAAGCCCCCATACATATTAGACTGACAGTCCGACTCTTCCCCGACAGAGAGGGATTCGGCGCAGTGAGTCCACGAACTGACCGTGTATGGGGGAGTCGGGAGGGAGCTATTGAATGTGTTTGGAGCCTTTAGTAAAAAACCTGCCGGAGGGCGAGCCAGACACCTCATTAAATAAATTACTGCTGTCCATACTCCAGAGCAGAAATCGACTTCAGTCGGGAGCTGGAGCAGTTTTCTGGCCGTGGCGGTCCTGCCCATGGCCTGCTTCCTCTTGCTCACGCCCTGCCCACTTTTTTTGAAAAGTTGAAAGGGTGTCAGAAAAATGCAAAAATGTTAAAATTTTGATGTGGACTAGCACAGGAGTAGAATTATTCTAAATGACCTCCAGTGACTGCTCTGGGGAAATCCTGCAGACTTGGGGACTGTTGGTTTTTCTAAACTAAGCCCTGCGTTATGTAACCATGCAAATAGCACAAAGCCACAACTGATGCAAAGCACCCGACAGAAGATGCAAATCCCTTCATGCTCTGGATGGCTCCAACTGTCGGCCATTTTTGATGGTTTAGACAGTGGATGAGGCACACCTGGTGGCAGTTTTCTCCAGGTTAACCGCTTCATACCGGCATAACGACACCACTCGCATTGCACCAAGGGGCTCATTTACATATTGTAGGATTGCAGCCACCCAAAGCGATGGGACCAACAGCTTTACATCTCGTATGGATGGGTTGTTGCTATGTGTGGTGACAGATGCCCTTTAAATGTATCCTTGACCTCCATATTGTTTGTGAGACTTGCATTTATGTAATACTTTGAAGCGGACTATGGTGCAGTGGTGGCGAACCTATGGCACAGCACTCGGAGCCCTCTCTGTGGGCACCCGCACCCTGGAAAAAGTCTTTGGTGTACCAATATGCCTCAGACTTTTCCTGTTGTTCATCAGCACAGGGCGCACTATGAACAGCGCAGGTAGCGCAGTGAATGTAGGCAGGCTATTATAGATAAATGATAAAGGACATGGAAGACATACTATATAGGACTGTAGTATTCAGGGTAAATTACCGTGTTGGCACTTTGCGATTAAATAAGTGGGTTTTGCGTTACAGTTTGGGCACTCGGTCCGTAAAAGGTTCGCCATCACTGTTATTGTGACCGATCTCTTAGTCATTCAGATTTTCTAAATGAGAGCAGATATTGTTTTAAAGGGAATCTGTCAGCTCCAACCCCCCCCCCCTCGTTGTATCGTGTAAATGACGCAGAGTCCCGTCATATAACATCATTAGGCAGACAGACCTACCTCCATCCAGTTCACATACCAGCTTGCATCCTGACTCTGTGCCCCAACAAACCAGCAGTAAAATGCACTGGGAGGACTCCTCCATTATGAGCGTGAGCTGGGAGTCCTCCGAGCTTTTTACTGCTGGTTCATGGGAGCGCAGCGTCGGGATGCAAGTTGGTATGAAGATAAGTTACAGGCTGAACTGGATGGCCGTATGCGTTTTTTCAGCCTTCCAAACTGTTACATAATGGGACTCGGCACCACGTACATTGTACACCGCTTACTCTGGTTGGGTGGGGAACGACGACGCTGACAGATTCTCTTTCACGTATATGGCAAGTCTCAATGTGCAAAAATACACTTTATATATAGAGCTGTTCCCTATCATTCTGCTTTATGGAAGGTGAGCCTCCACGTCAGAGATGCAGGAGAAGCGGCTGTGCTAAGATCGGGTTAATATTGATTGTATTTCTACCTTCACAAACGGTTTGCTCCCGCTGACGTACCCTGTTATGTATACCCAGTGGATGCAGACATTTGCTGACTCATCTGATTTTTGCACTTGAATTATTGATGCCTTTTATTAGCTCTGCCGCTCCATAGAGCTGGAAAACGCATAGCTGTGTCTGCCTTGGGCCTCACGCACACGACCATATCCATTTTTGCGTTCCACATTTTGCCGATCCGCACGTCCTCGCCCTTGTTAGAAATGTCTATTCTTGTCTGCAGAAAGGACGAGTATAGGACATGTTCAGTATTTTTGCGAGGCCACAGAACAGACATGCATTGAAGTGAATGGGTCCGTATCTGATCCGCAAAAAATTGTGGACTGAAACTACGGTCGTGTGCACAAGGCCTTAGACTTATTTCACACGAGCGGACTGAGCCTTGGTTAGTCCCGTGAAAAATTGAAATCCGTTTTGCCTGCGATTTGTGTTTAGTAGTGCTTCAGTTTTTTGTGTGGATGCAATCGGTTTTTGAAAAAAACTGAAGGATAACCCTCCTCATCTCAGGGCAACCATTAGTGAAAAACGCATTGCATCCGGATCCCTTCTGCTTTTTACTCAAACCCCATTCACTTCTGTGGGGCTAGAGTTGCGCGAAGAACCGTTAACGACACGCATCAGATCTGGATGGAAAACCCACTTGTGAGAGGCCTTATGCCGCCCATTGGCATGAATCTGATAGAGGGTGCACTCCCGCCAGAAGGCAGCGTACAGTGGGTTTTCCATGAGTGAAATAAACTCTTACAGGCCACATTTCATGATGATAGCGGCTGTTCAGGAGACCCTTTATATGAACCAGAAAACCCCTCCCCCGGCCTGTAGCTAAAATGGATCTTTCAGCTAACCCCTGGAGAGGATACACTTTCAGCATTACTTACCCCTCTATCGCCGTTCCGATTCCGCAAACTCAGCTGGGGTCACGTGACTGCTCAACTGGCCGTTTGCTCTTCCTCTGATGCTACTGGATGTTGGTCATGCCGGGATCGTGGAATCGGCAGAGCGAGCAGGCGGATGTACTGCTGAAAGTGTGTTCTCTCCACAGGTTAAGTAATAGACCCAATCTGTCACCAGTATCTAGGACCATTATCTGCAGTAATACTGACGATGAGGAGTCCAGATTTGTAGTTTTTATTTTTCTACTGCCCCGTTCCCCTGCTGATGAAGCTGTGGTGAAATACATGGTCAGGACTGCTGTTCATGCGCACGAGTCCTCTCCTTTATGTCAGCACAGCACCGTGGTCCGGACTGTGTATACCGGCGAGTGCTGACAATGGGGATCTGGACTTCTTTTGTGCAGTACTACTCATGTACTACTGCAGATAATAGTCCAGAATTGTGGGGGCAGATTTCCTTTAAGTTACTGTGGGGCATTCCGGACATGCTAAGGTACGGTTCATTTACACAGGGTTTTGTTTAAGCAAACTATGGTTTTTGGATCATCAGTTTTTATTATTTGGGTCACAAAACCGTGGCACATACAGAGAACATGTCATTCGCACAACCTTCAAGGGTATTTCAAGGCCTGCCTCTTGATTGTACTGTTTACCTTCACTAACGCGGCTCGGCGTCAGCAGGCACCACAAGGCTCAGCCTCCTGAGGAGGCCAGCAGAGGACTTTGCCTTCACTCTAGTTTAATTTTCCATCCTACTGCAGTTTCAGCTCTTGCACATTCAGATAAGATTTATCATCTAACTTGCACCAGAAAAGTGACTTTGAAAATAGTAGTTTTGTGACCTTTTTAAATGCAACTTTAAAAAAAAAAGTTGCGATTGCCTCTTTTTCCGTCGCCCTTGCCACTTTTCCAAAAGGGTATGCGGAAAGGGGCATGGCCAACAAACGAGACAGAGCTGCCGTAGATTTCGGGCTTAATTTGCACCAGAAAACTTTATTTTCTCTACCCCCCCTTTCCCGACTTTGCCACTCTGCCTTTAGGGAAAGTGGCGAGTGCGGTGCAAAATCCGAAAGATGCAATTTTTATTTATTTTTTTAAATCGAAAAAACGTAGTTTGAGACTTTTTAACGCCAATTTTTAGGCGCAAATATGATGAATCTCCTCCATAACCTTTTGTTCTAAAACATAAAGGTGACGGTCACTAAAACCAACCCAAAAGCCCTATCTGAATGAAGGCAGAGAATGAGGGGGCACGGCCCTGTAAGGAGGGCCTTGCCACCTTCGCTCTAGCAATGGGTGGGTGTCACAGGGCACACATCTCCACTGATTGTATCTTCTGACATATCAACCATAAAACTTCCTTACTGAGCTGGCAATAGAGGTGTTCATAGATATCAGGAGAAAAATGCTCTAAAAAGTTAGGCTCTGTCTATGTGCCTTGGCTTGTGTCACACGGTGGACACTTATGGCCCCCAACTGATCCCATTATGGGTAAATGTGAAGGAACCTGTGACCGAGTCTAGCTTCTCTTCTGCCTGAAGGCTCTTGTAAATGGGCAGATTACTGGGAACTAATGTTTGTAGGAACGCTGGTTCCTGTTAATTAGCTTATGTAAATGTGTCACCGATCCCCCTGAGTGAGCAAATGCGCATTAAATAATTATCTGTCGTCAGTACATTGCCTTGTGTAAACAGGGATCTGCTACTGGCTGACAATAAGTCTGTAAGGGGATGAGCGATCACAGCCACATGTAAACTCTGCAATCATCTCCCCTCAGTCAGGCAATTATCAGGATCATTTGTTCTGTTCCCAATAATTACCTGTGTATCGGCCCATGTAAAAGCTCCATTAGGCACTACATAAGAATTGTGACATTGTTTGACTTGTTGCCTCCTAGGATTTACGGTAATCAGTCCCATCTAGTTTCCCTTTATACTATTTAGCATAAAACATCTAATAACGAAAAAGTGGTCCTGTGATCTGTGTGCAAAACGAAATCTCTATCTGCATTTTATACAGGCGAGTGTGGCTGCCTAGTGCATGTTTTCCTATATAAAGTGGTATGTGATTATGGGCATACGCCTATACATCCATACATGTGCAGGCTTTAACATGACCGCTCAGAAGCTGAGAATATGTGCTACAAAGTCAACTAAAAAATCTTTTTATGACTTTCAAAGTTTTCTTAGAGAAACAGCAGGGGTTTTACTTTAACAAACTCCAAAGATCAACAAGCACTTTGTACCTTTTTCATGGCAGAGAAGTTGGCCCTTCATTTATCTGTTTGTTTAATGACCTAAATGTCTTTACTGTGCACATAATAGATTTTACAACCAGGAGCTAGATGTGATAACGTCTTCAAAAAGTGCGGAGACCCAGAATCTGTCATTTACATACTACATCTATTATTTTCTCTGTAATCTAAAACCACTTACCGCACCCTGCGCCCCAGAATTATGGCTTCAGAAAGTTTTAGGACTTTGGGCTTACTTGTGGCAAATTTTTTAAAAACTTTTTACATTTTTAGACTACTCAGGCCAGTTCTGAGCGTTGAATGGGAAAGTGAATGTCGTTGGCCGTGGTACTTGGTTTCCCTCCAGATTTATCACTGCGACTTTTTAAAAAGGCGCAAGCTCCCCCCAGCAGGGGTTAGTGCAAAAAGAACTGGAGTAGTATTTTGAGACCAAAGTGTTTAACCTCCTCATGACACCATACATCTACGGCGGATATCGGCACTTTAAAGATGGTGCCTGCTCCAGCCACTGGGTTTCCCCTGTTTCACATAGCCATAGCTGCCAGGTTTCTGCCGTAGATGGCGCTAATCGCAGACATTTAGATCCTCAGATGCTAGGGTCAATTGTGACCACAGCATCTGAGGCGGCTTCCCGTGAGCGATGTGCTCCCGGTGCCCAAACGGCTTCCCGTTCGCTGGTGGTGATGGGCTAGAGCAGGGATCAGCAACCTTTGGCACTCCATCTGCTGTGATACTACAATTCCCAGCATGCAAACATGCTCTACTGTTCTTCTTAGGCCTCATGCACACGGCCGTGTTCCGCGGCAGAGAGCGGTCCGTGGTAACACGGCCTGGATTCCTGTTGCTATGACGCTGTGCGCTTCATGCCGCCGCTGCACTACAGTAATACACTCGTATAGTGTATTACTGTAGTGTAGCGGCGTCATAGCAACCAATGATGCCGTGCGCTCCTGCTCTCAACAGGAATCCAGGCCGTGTTACCATGGACTGCTCTCGGCCATAATAAGTCAAACAAAATACAGATCATTTGCACCGCTGCGTCCCAAACGTTTAAAATATAAACGTATTTATCCCGTACATTGAAAACTGTAATGGAAAAAAAAAAAATTAGCGGAGTCACTTTTTTTCCATCAATTCACCTCCCCCCAAAAATTGAATTAAAAGTGACCCAATAGTCATACACACACCAAAATAGTATCGCTGATCTCTACAGATCGCCCCGCAAAAATGAGACCTCTCACAGATCCATAGGTGGAACTATAAAAAAAAAAGTTATTAGGGCCAGAAAATGGCTCTGAAGAAAAAAAAAAAAAAGGGCACGTTTATTAAGACAGGCGTTTTTAGATGCCGGTCTTGATAAGCCCTGGGCTGGAGTTATGTAGAGGTGTCTGCATCCAGCACCAGCTTCCTCGCTGTCTTACATTTAGACCTTTTTCTACACCTAAAACAGGCATGGAAAATGAAAGCCTGTCAGAGCGCCCCCTTCACCGCCCACGCCACTTTTTTAGACCTGGCATGAGCAGGAAGAAGTCGCAGATTGTGGCACAAAGGACCATTGTGCCGCAATCTGCACCAGAAATGCGCCTAATTTAGGCATATTTCTATTTCATAAATGACCCCCATAAATACGTTTTTATTTTGTTCCGGAGAATGTAGGGCACAGGTCAGTTTTACCACATAGGGAACGCTGTAAAAACAAAACCCATAAAACTCAGCATTTTTTTATTTATTTTTTTTCCAATTCCATCCCATTTGGATTTTTTTTTTTTTCAGCTTCCCACTGCATTGTACGCAGTATTGAATGGTGCCATTCGAAAGTACAGCTTTCTAAGGGCTTGTTCACATCACCGTCATGTATTCCGTTATGGCTTTCCGTTATAACGGAAAATAGCGGAATAAATAAGACGGAAATCAAAACTGAAACCTTTTTAAGGCATTCCGTTTTGATCCGTCATAATAAAAGTCTATGGGCAATCAAAACGGATCCGTCTGGTTTCCGTTATGCTGGACGGAAAACAAAGTTCTGTCAGATTTAACGAACATGAGACCTTTGATAAATTTGGCACCCAAGTACACCTACACAGAGTCAAGCGAAGCAGACTTTGACTATTACCCTGATAATAAAGGTGCCCGTGTGTGTGTTATAATGAAGCGTCGTCGCAGTTCTCTTCCCGTAATAGTGTCATCTGCCGGTAAAGGCATGCGAGGTGCGGGTGCAGCACTGAGGGCAACTGCTTGCTGTTTAATTGAATTTAGCAGTTATGTTTGGATGCTTGCACAACACGAAGCTTTAATTGACATATATTTAATTAGTTTTGTACTTGGTATTACGTAATTGACTTGTCAGATGCAGTTCTGTTTGATCATATGGGTGGTGGTTTAGTAATCTAATAAAATGTGACATGATCACATGCAAATTGTTGTAAACTATGTGCCCCAAAAATTTAGGCTTACTTGAACGAGTTGTCCTATTTTACCAATTTTATGAATTTAGAAATATCCAGTGTAATACACAACTCAGGACTGACCAACTCTGATGTTGGGGGACCATTTAAATGTGGGAGCAATGATTTCATCTGTAGACGCACCTTTGTTATATCAATGACGCCGTGCTCTCAACAGGAATCCAGGCCGTGTTACCACGGACCGCTCTCGGCCATAATAAGAAGTCAAACAAAATACAGATCATTTGCACCGCTGCGTCCCAAACGTTTAAATTTAAACGTATTTATCCCGTAGCAACCATCAGTGAAAAACGCATTGCACCCGCACTTGTATCCGGATGCAATGCGTTTTTCACTGAAGCCCCATTCACTTCTACGGGGCCAGGGCTGCGTGAAAAACACAGCATATAGAACATGCTGCGTTTTTCACGCAACGCAGAACTGATGCCTGAAAAACAACGCAGACCCATTGAAATGAATGGGTAAGGGTTTATTGCGGGTGCTATGCGTTCACGTCACGCATTGCACCCGCGCGGAAAACTCGCTCACGTGAAAGGAGCCTTAGGCCCCTTACAGACGCGCGTTCCTCCCGCAGCGAGTCCTCAACGCAGCTCCCGGCCTGACCTCCCAGCACTGACGGGTCACATAGCTTTATGATTATTTATGATGCTATGTAACCCTTACAGTTCTGGAATGTATTGGATAACACTGGCATAATGCAGCCAGTGTTATCCAATACATTCCTGACCTCTAAGGGTTACATAGCATCATAAATTAATGCTGGCATTCCGGCAACTGATCTGGAATTTTGGACGGAAATAATAACGCAGCATGCTGCGGTATTTCCTCCGTCCAAAACGCAGTTCAGTGACTGAACTGAAGACATCCTGATGCGGATGTCTCTCCATTCAGAATGCATGGGGATAAAACTGATCAGTTCTTTTCCGGTATCGAGCCCCTGTGACGGAACTCAGTGCCGGAAAAGAAAAACGCTAGTGTGAAAGTACCCTTATGCTGGATGATAAATCTGGTGCATCTTTGGACACTGATGTTTAACTGCACACCACCTGGATTTGCGACGCAGATTTGGTGCCCGTTGGCACCATATTATTGTACGCAACTTCAGCGTGTCAATTTATTGTATAGTATCACAATCTCATCACAATTCAAGATCCAGTTTAAAGTAGTAATCCTTTTATGGAATAATAGTCCATCTATGCCTGCAATATTGGGCCGTACGTTTCGGTCCAGTGGGACCTTCATCAGCGGTCTTATCTGTGGCCAGTGGTGCTCTGTGTACTGGGGGCTTGATCCAGAGTGCCGCAAATTTCTCAAAACATTTAAGCGACTGCCAAGTCCTTTGCGGGCACCTACAAAACAGTGTCCAGAACCCCAATATATACTGCGTTGGCACATAATTATCCGGACTCCTTTCCTAAAAGAACACACCCATTTTATTTTGCCAGCACACAAAGTAAACGGGATAATACATGATTCTTAAAACACGTATGCTAGTTTTTATTTTGCCCCAAAATAAGCAATTTAGCTAACCAGATCTCCCCCAACATTTTAACCTTTCATGAAAGCCCTGTGGCCAATTAACCACTCTTCAAAAACCATGGTAAAAATGTGCACAAGTGGGGCACCACCTCATCCCGTAAACTCCTTGACTAGGGAAGTGTATTAAAGGGGTCTCCTGGGGTTACTATGAATTTCAACAGATATGCTCATGTAGATGCTTGCCCCATGCTTTTTTTCAGTTTGGACTCTCCTGACCCATTTTCCCTTTGGTTTCTTTCCATCCTGTATGTAGCACTTTCTGGTCCTGTATCCAACCAAACCCATGATGCACTTCTCCCCTCTCCAGCACCGCCCCTAACAACACCCAGCAAGTTTATAGCTCCTCCCACCCAGCTAGTTACATAGACACTCCTCCACTGTCATTGCTCCGCCCATGGACAGAACATCTCAGGAAATAAGGAGCGGCATGGACATGTGACCACAGCCCAGCACAGGGATAGGAGCAATACAAGAGGTAAAAGAAATACATTACAAGACCCCTTCAGAAATGATTATTTTACAGGACGTGGATGCAAACCACAAAACCCCTTTAAAAGTTTGCTCATCACCTAATTTTATTTTGTTGTAAAGGGTGTCATTTGATATAACAGTGACACATTCAGTCTAAGGGCTCTTTCACATACAGACTGCTGGAGCACTGCCGCGTACCGCTGGATCCCCATGGATTATAATGGGATCCGGTGGGTTTCAGGGATCAATGCTGTCTTTCAGCTGGACAAATACTGCATGCGGGATGGTGAATGACTATGCCAGGTACAGTGAACTCCAGCAGTCTGTTCCTCTGTCAGAGCTCATGACGCATACCCCTAGTGGCACTTCTGTGTATTGTAGGTCACCTCACCGGTGACATCCGATACCTGTGGCCGAACGTCTGTCATCAAAGTTACATTTTCATTCAGGTTTTTGCCAAGTTTCAGTGGAGGTTCCAGAAGGTCAAGTGGCTAATTTTGTGAGGAAGAACAAAGGGTGTTATGTGCAGAGAGAAATGACATGGGAGCCTAGAAGTCGCACTGCGGATCCTGACGGCGTAAGAAACATCCGTGTCTATCCTCCGTGCTTACAGGGCAGCTTTACCCATCCTTTTTACTGGCTTAGCATCTACTGTTCCAATGAGGTATGAGTGTGAATGGCATCTGTGCATTATGTAGGGCAGCTTCACAGGTATATGATAAAGGAGTTGTCTCCTTCAGCAAATGGCATTTATCATGTAGATAAGTTACTAATGTATTGTGATTGTCCATATTGCTTCCTTTGCTTACTTCATTTATTTTTCCATCACATGAGTTGAATTGATGCCATGCCCGCAATGGGCATCGCAGTGCGCATGGCCCGGCCCGACAAAGCAGTGCGCAGGCGCGGGATCTCGGCCGGACCTAGGGATAATACAAGGGAATGGGCGGGCGGGCTGGGGAGGAGTAACGCTCCTACTCGCTGAACGCCGCCCCTGGGCACTTGCGAGCGCTCATTTGCATATAAAATAAACAACGTTTTTCCTGCTTCTGGATGTCTAAAGAAAATAACAAAGGTACTATTGGAATCATGTATAGGTGTGCTACAGCGCCATGTAAGTGCTGTATATGGTCATATAGTGGTGACAGACTCCCTTTAACGTTCTCTACATGATAAAGGCCATTTGCTTAAGTGAGACTGGAAAATGCACCTTCCTGGACAGTCACCTTTCCTAGACTGGACTTGGCACCTGAATTCACAGCACCATAATGATTTCTGATACTATGAGTTCCTACCTGACCACAGGTCTACTGTACTCCAGATGAGCAGTATTCTTCTCCTTATCTGAGGTAAGGTTGTAGCCGACTGCTTTGTCGGTCAGTGTTAAGACATTGCGTTTATCTGCCCATCGCATTTTCCACAGATCATTGATCCAGACTTGGTATTTTTGGACTCGGAGGCGTCTCTTCCGTCTGTTCTTACCACAAGCGTATCTAATTTTTCAGGTCCCCATACAAGTCCTCCTTCTAGATGTGTAACACTCACCTGACATGCCTTTTACCATTCCGTGCTGAAACACTAGGAGCACAAAATAATAGCATTATGTCATTTGTCACTTCTCACCTGACTAATGCCTTTAACCTACAGTACGTGGGCTATATAGTAAAGATTGTCCCCTAAGTATCCGTGGGTTTTACTGGCCCTATTTATGCAGTCATTTATGTAGATATATTAAAGGGGTTGTTGGCTTTTTTTTTTTTACCTTAAGGGGTCTGAATGGGTTTTCTATCTTGAACAGTCACCTGCAGCCCTGGTTTCCAGGTCCCCTGCTGTTCGCTGTTCTCTGCCCTCTGGTCCCTTTGAACCAAGGAAATAATTGGCCGAGCGATCACATTTGCATTATGGAGAGGGTCCAGGAAGTAGGTACATGAGACCTGTTGGAACTCACTACTCCCTCAATTGACAGGGGATAGGTCATTTTGACCCATTTTTTAAACCTTTTTTTTTTTAACCCATCCACATGTATCAGAAAAATTTACACACCCAAATTGAAGGTTTAAAGAAGACCTTTCATCTGTCTAACCCTAGTCTAATTAGGGTCTTACCTTTAGAGGACGGCCCCTACTGATGTCATCGCCCGTTGATTTCGGCGCCTTATATTCTAATTAGCTGACTTTGTTATACAAGGCGGAGACTGGAGCGGTTCTCTTTTCCCTGGCTGTGAGCGCATCCAATAAGAGCCCACCGCTCATAGCCAGGGAGAAATTTGTGTTGTAGCAGGCAGAGATCATAGGAATTTTCAGCTTTACTGAGGTATTCGGTTATAGCTGCAGCCCACGCTTCTATGGAGAGGGGAAGGTGAGGAGTGAGGAGCTGCACTGAGACAGACACAATGGTTGTGCCATCCATTCAGTTTACTATGTGTGATGGTATATTGTTATTTTGGCTCCTTGAGTTGGAATTTTAGTAATACGACTAGGGCTGTGACAGTGGGAATACTAGTGGTACTATTAATTATATCCCATTTCACACATAATTGACATTACATTGTACTGTTTTAGGATGGTTGATGTGTCTGCCTGTTATTATTATTGTAATATGTGATTTTAGGGGTTTTTACACAGATTTTAATATACACATTCAAATCATAATATACATCATATAATTATCAAGTAATGATTGTTTTACTATAATACAGATGTATTATTTTCTGGCTATTACTGCGGTGTGACAGAGCCCTCCTCATGACTCGAATGTAATACTTTTTGGTGTAGATCTTTTAGTTGACCCCTCCATCCCCCCATACCACCATGTAGAAACATGCGCAGGAGTGGTCACAGGTGATGACTACAGCATTACAATGCAATGCCCTCACTTACATATCAAAGTGTAGGAAATCCTATAAGTACAGGAAGAATCATGTGCAGCAACATGGCATTGTGTAACGCGTGTGGGAGACATTGAGTAACACGACCATCTTGCACCACACTTCTTCTTTTGTTAGTGTTTCCCTATACAGGGTTAGATGTACCTGTGCATGACAATTGCTATTGACACCTGACGTAGGTTCTATGCAGCTGTGCGAGGTGCATTTACTTGCCTGTTTACTACTGCTGTTTTGGGGGGTTGGTAGCAGAATAGCTGCTGTTTATGGAGACCGGTTTTGTCACTATGTGAGTGAAGAACATAATCCGCCAGGTGTACAATGCCGAATGATCCCCCTTTCAGTGTGGTCAGCAGTTGTGACTGGTTACATTGTAAATCACAAGGGCCGTCCTCCCCGTTTTATTTGAGCTTTGCATTAATGCCATGGATATTAATAGAGCATTGTTAGCTGGCGGGGGATCAGATTCCTGTAAAACAATACGAAAGCTTAGTCTGCGATGGAGGGACCTGTAAAGAATACCGCCATCCCGCATGGCACAGATAGGAAGTGTGTGGAGCACTTGTTCACACGATGAATAGCTATCCCCAAATTTATACAATTTCTGCAGGATATTCGGATCAGTCTGCTAAGCTGCATAGGTTTGCAGTATGTGTGCTACTAGAATTCATGGGGTGAACAGACTTGATAGATTGGCAGTAAATAATACCAAATAGACTTTACCAGAGCTCTGTGCATTCAGGCGACCACAGGGCCAAATTCTTATGTTTGCTATATACAGTATCTGCTTAACTAGAACAAAACACCTTGGTTAATCATGTGTACCAAGGCACTTGCGTGGCGCCTCTTTCGGCATAAACCTGTTAATTAGCAGTGTAATAGTCTGCAGTCTGTCCCTATAAGATTGGAGTTGCTAATTTCCTTGCATACATATAGCATTGGAGTGCCAATGCCCCCATATATCTTTTTTTTTTTTTTATATACTTTTATTCTGGGAAAATAAAGTACATGCATACTGTACACACTGCCATTTGGCGACAATTGGCATAAGTAAATGTCAGTACAAGAACATCATAGTAAACTGTCAGTCTAAGCGTGACATGCAAGTACATTTCCCAATTTTCCCTTTTTTCCCGTTCTCCCTCCCACTGATAACCAAAATACTCAACTTTAATAAAGGCTAACATTTAGCACGTTCATATTGTGGATAACAATCCCCACAAAGTAAATATCTGCTATACAGCCGACTGAAAATGAATCATTACCTCCAAAACCAAAAACATACGATCTTATTTTAATATTGCCCTTTTCTTCCCCCCCTAACTCCCTACCCCATCCCCCTTTTGTCCTTCCTGAACGTCTCGGCTACTTTGAACATCCAACTATCTTTACTACTGATAATCTTCCCCCCATTTATCTTTTTATGTATTTCATTAATTTATATATTATTATTTTATACTATTATCACGTCCTTGTTCCCATTGGCATTCCCTATTTAAATTCTGAATGAATCTGTATGTTTTTGAAGTTTGGGGGGGGGGGGGGAAACTGAGTCTGTGGAGGAAACTAACACATACATGGAGAGAATATACAAACTTTATGCGGAACACTTGACCCTAGTGCTGGAGAAAAAAAAACCTGCGCTGGCCCCTGAAATATAACCATACCTATCCTCTAATTATGAGAAATACATATTTATATTTTGCCCACAGCATAAAACAAAAAGGTATGGCTATGTTTTGGGGCACCTATCCTTTATGGCAATATGCTTGCATAAAACAGGTTTTGGAGGGGATAACGCATAACTGAGTTATAAAAAATAAATAAATAAAAATAAAGTTTGCATAATGGCTGTGCCTTTTTGTACACTCATTGTGAAGGAACAGGTCTTCTTTGGGCTTCCGTAATGTGTCTTTCAGCCATATTGTTCCCTGTTTCAACTGCACAGCTAGATGCATTTCACTCAGAAGCAAGGGGTGTATCTATTCTGTGAAAACTGCCAGCACTGTTCTTCTGTGACATCCTTTCCCTTACTTCCCACTATGTTTATAGAGAGATAAATCACACTTACACACAAGAGGCTCCTATAGTCCTCAAAAGCTGTACATAAGCAGTTTGATCAGGCTCAGAATCTCTGCTTGCTCTGACATGCCCTCACTTCTTCTCTGCCGTCTTCTGCGTCTCTGATGCTAGGGACGAATCTTACCTGACAGCAGGCAGTGGACTTCAACTTAGGTGGAAGTGATACCCCTAGTGGCCATGACTTTTCAGCCTTTATTCAGGTGGATGCCGGCAGATTTAAAACAAAGTGATTTAGAAATTTGCTAGTTACACCATTCTCTATTAAATGAAATTGTGTGGCAGTACAGTGACTCGGATCCCATAGAAAGTTGTAAGCCCATACTGTACAGTGAGTGCAGAATTATTAGGCAAATGAGTATTTTGACCACATCATCCTCTTTATGCATGTTGTCTTACTCCAAGCTGTATAGGCTCGAAAGCCTACTACCAATTAAGAATATTAGGTGATGTGCATCTCTGTAATGAGAAGGGGTGTGGTCTAATGACATCAACACCCTATATTAGGTGTGCATAATTATTAGGCAACTTCCTTTCCTTTGGCAAAATGGGTCAAAAGAAGGACTTGACAGGCTCAGAAAAGTCAAAAATAGTGAGATATCTTGCAGAGGGATGCAGCACTCTTAAAATTGCAAAGCTTCTGAAGCGTGATCATCGAACAATCAAGCGTTTCATTCAAAATAGTCAACAGGGTCGCAAGAAGCGTGTGGAAAAACCAAGGCACAAAATAACTGCCCATGAACTGAGAAAAGTCAAGCGTGCAGCTGCCAAGATGCCACTTGCCACCAGTTTGGCCATATTTCAGAGCTGCAACATCACTGGAGTGCCCAAAAGCACAAGGTGTGCAATACTCAGAGACATGGCCAAGGTAAGAAAGGCTGAAAGACGACCACCACTGAACAAGACACACAAGCTGAAACGTCAAGACTGGGCCAAGAAATATCTCAAGACTGATTTTTCTAAGGTTTTATGGACTGATGAAATGAGAGTGAGTCTTGATGGGCCAGATGGATGGGCCCGTGGCTGGATTGGTAAAGGGCAGAGAGCTCCAGTCCGACTCAGAGCCAGCAAGGTGGAGGTGGAGTACTGGTTTGGGCTGGTATCATCAAAGATGAGCTTGTGGGGCCTTTTTCGGGTTGAGGATGGAGTCAAGCTCAACTCCCAGTCCTACTGCCAGTTTCTGGAAGACACCTTCTTCAAGCAGTGGTACAGGAAGAAGTCTGCATCCTTCAAGAAAAACATGATTTTCATGCAGGACAATGCTCCATCACACGCGTCCAAGTACTCCACAGCGTGGCTGGCAAGAAAGGGTAAAAAGAAGAAAATCTAATGACATGGCCTCCTTGTTCACCTGATCTGAACCCCATTGAGAACCTGTGGTCCATCATAAAATGTGAGATTTACAAGGAGGGAAAACAGTACACCTCTCTGAACAGTGTCTGGGAGGCTGTGGTTGCTGCTGCACGCAATGTTGATGGTGAACAGATCAAAACACTGACAGAATCCATGGATGGCAGGCTTTTGAGTGTCCTTGCAAAGAAAGGTGGCTATATTGGTCACTGATTTGTTTTTGTTTTGTTTTTGAATGTCAGAAATGTATATTTGTGAATGTTGAGATGTTATATTGGTTTCACTGGTAAAAATAAATAATTGAAATGGGTATATATTTGTTTTTTGTTAAGTTGCCTAATAATTATGCACAGTAATAGTCACCTGCACACACAGATATCCCCCTAAAATAGCTAAAACTAAAAACAAACTAAAAACTACTTCCAAAAATATTCAGCTTTGATATTAATGAGTTTTTTGGGTTCATTGAGAACATGGTTGTTGTTCAATAATAAAATTAATCCTCAAAAATACAACTTGCCTAATAATTCTGCACTCCCTGTACATCCATTTGCCTTTACTTCTACAAAGAGGTTAATTCTTTTGGAATCTCATGGAAAATAATGCATGTTTTATTGCAAGCCATTATATGAAGGTATTATATATATTTTTCCAGTGGGTGATTGCATTCCTCACTAGACATCAGTTCGCACACTGCCGTATGGATCCGTGCACTATGTGCCTGTATACCGAGCATAGGAGGCTCATCGCTGGTTTTCTTTCTGATGGGACGTCAAAAGTAAAAAATATAGGCAAGGATATTTCCTGAAATTTGCTGAGAATGGGACTGCATGTAGTGCTTTTGTATAGAACCATACTCCCACTACTTCTTTATTCCAGTATTGGTAGGAAGGGAATGATTTCTTGTAATCTCAGTTATGCTGTCCATAATTGTGTACCCGTCCACCAGAGAAAACAAAATGGCTGACATCCAATTTTCTCCAGACCAATAGGAAATGGCACATTATCAGAGCTTGACACTGGAGCTTCCTATTGGCTGACCCTTGCTGCCAGCATCCTTTCTGATGGGTAATGTGCTCCTGGCTAGTTCCTGTTCCATTTTCATTAAACCATTTTTACTTTTGGAAATGGCTAATGTCAGATTAAGAATAATACACAATCTGTACTATAATTTTTTTTTCACTGAACAGGCTGACCCTTCCTGTTCTGTACAGGTCACCTTTCAGAGGACATCTCATTATTATCACAGACAGGCATACAATGATAGATGACACCTATATGGCCAAAGCTCTCCTCTTCCCCCTCCCTGCACAATAACCTCTGCACAGGTCACAGAGAATGCACACATCACTCTGCCATAGTACATCAGTTTTCATTGGTACTATTATCTATCAAATATTTTAGTAGTGGCATGTTAAAGGAGTTATCCAAGAGTCACACAGGCCACCCAAAATGGGAGATCGTATTTACCTGGTCAACACCGCTGGGTTTGGTGTCTAACACTCCCGGGTCGGCTCTTCCTCTCCCTATCGCGCTGAGATCAACATCCATAGATGTCGATGATATGTGACCACTGCAGCCAATCACAGGCCGCAGCGGTGACCTACACCCCCATGCATCACATGACCTGAGGTTGGCGGCATTTGTCACAACTTGGACCCCAGCCCCCCATTAACGGATGTTGATCTCAGCATGGCATTGATGGAATTGGGAGCATTAGACACCAAACCCATTGATGGTGACCCAGGTAAGTATTATCTCCATTGGTCGGCCACTCTGGGAGGCCTGTCTGACTCTTGGATTTCCTCTTTAGTAAAAATTAATTAACTTTTACATTTTTATTAAATTCAGTGACTTTTAGCGTTCTGATTTGAGATGTACAAGCCCCTCTCCCCATTCATTATACAGAAGAGATCTCAGCGGGCATGTGTCCTCGTCACGTGGCCGCTTTATTGACAAGCTAGTTCAACAGTGGTTAAGGTTTTCAAGGTACCCGGTGAAAGTGAGATTTTTCAGACTGGATAATTTTTATCCTGGAGGCACAAATACTCTGCGTTGTTTAAAGCCAAGGACGATGAATGTGACACAACAGTTTGGAGGTTATAGGCACCAGTTCACCTAAACTAGTTAGTCTACTACTATTGGGGGGGGGAAATGCATGGATCTCTACAACTAATATTTATCTAGATTACTGTTTATAAAGATAGTGTATACTTAGTGGCACATGTGACTGTAATGGCTGAGAGCAGCCACGTAGGAAGGCATGGTCTTATATTTCTAAGGATGAAGGGTTTGTGGAAACATTTCTGCAGACACATGGGTGTTTTACCATAGTGATTTGTCTAGTGTGGTTACCCTTTGGGTTTACATAGATTAGCAATCATGACTTTTTTAGATTATGGACCCAAAAGCAGCTTTGAACGGTAAGGCTTTTCTCATTTCCATAGAAGATGGTGATTAAAGGGGTTGTCCGGGTTCAGAGCTGAACCCGGACATACCTCCATTTTTACCCAGGCAGCCCCCCTGACTTGAGCATTGGAGCAGTTCATGCTCTGATGCTCTCCTATGCCCTGCGCTACATCGCACAGGGCAAAGGCATTTTCAGGAGTTCCGGTGACTAACCGGGCTCTCCATGGGCCTGCCAGGAAGCCTGGTGACGTCACTGGCACTGATGGGCAGCGCTAAAGCACGCCCATCAGAGCCGGTGACGTCTCTGAACACACTGCCGGGCTAGGACCCTCAAGTTTTGTGACCACTTGATATATGTGAATAGCCTGCCGGATTTATATAAAGATATCGTCCGCTGCACGAATGGCAGTTTGAATTATCCAGCGCAAGACCGGCAACACAAGCGAGAGTCTAGCTGCACGTGTCAAACAACTGCCAGCGTGGGAGAGTGAGGACGAACAACGCTCGTGAACATTGGTCTCTACAGGTACAGGACCATTCAGTTGAGCGACTTTGGGACAAAGTGATACGGTAAGACCGTTCCAATCTTCTCCGGCAGGCTTTCATAACGATTACAGTGGAAGTTTACCAGTGGGACGCCGCTACCTCTGTCTGCATACCTTGTTTCTACTGTTG
This sequence comes from Bufo bufo, assembly GCF_905171765.1. Taxonomy (NCBI): domain Eukaryota; kingdom Metazoa; phylum Chordata; class Amphibia; order Anura; family Bufonidae; genus Bufo; species Bufo bufo. Next base: position 190,118,410 of record NC_053390.1, read on the forward strand.
CATACAGGACCTTCTATTGTGGTATCATACCAGGATAACTCATTGGCTTTATCCCAGGACATTTTTGCTGCTATTATTTATACTTGGGATCATTCACTATTGGAGCCCATACGTCATTTATTTCGTCGTCATTATATCTACTGGACTCTGATATTGCTTTTATATGCCTTTTTATATTTTTACATATTATCTATTCCTATACATCATCAATTTTTGCCGATTAGTTTTGTTTTATATTAGGTTGTCATTGTATAACATAGGTTGCGCATACTGATACTTTTTATTCATTTATTTTATGTGTTAATAAATTCCTTATGGTCCGGATACCTTGAGTGCCCAGTTCCACTTTGTTATACGCTTTCCATTTAAAAGGGGACAGGGTGAGTCCTTTTTACTGAGTGCATCTCTGTTGGTCCTAGTTATTCCTGTGCGCCACATTCACTATTTCACAAAATGATCTGTGATACCGGTATTGTTCACCACTGATCAGGCATCTATCAAAATTATTGTTGGTGCCATCAGCAAATCTAAATCCCGTGATCATCCATGTATTAGAAAATAATAGCATGTGCGCGATGATTATACCAAGGGCAATCACGCCATTGCTGATTAGTGGTTTGAAAGATTCCTCTCTCCCGTACATGTTTTTGACGCCGACTCTGGTTTCCTTTCAATGGTTATTTCAGGCAGGAGAGATTTTTATAAATTGTTTGTTCTATAGAATTACTGACGGGAAGTCCAGATGAATATCTGCCCCCATGATCACAGCTCTACCTCAAATTTCTCAGGAAACATGAGCAGCTAAGTATATAGGATGCGGAACTCGCCGTATTATCAAGCAAGTACCCGTGCAATCAAAATGCCAGATTCTTTAGTATATATACATATTGTGAGACAGTGACAGATCTCGCACAGGTTAGAGGCAAGGAAGGGGTGGATAGTGCGGTCCACACCCCTATTCCACCACGGGTGAGACCAGCTGGAGGTACTCGGGCTAGCATAAAGCACCTCCCAGGGTGTCGGTAAAACCCATGGACAAAGGCCTGGAGGCCTTGAGTGTGGTCTCAGCCGGGCAAGGCTGAAGGGCCACGAGGCTGGGTGCTAGCCTGGGGTTGGGGGTTGCAGCGATGCCTGGGAGGGTCGCAGGGCCATATTCAGGCAGACTATTGAGCCTTAATTTTCCACAAGAGACATTGGACTGGAGACAGTGGGTTACTGTACTCTGTACAGCCAGGAGGCTGTGGGACATTGGCTGAGAAAGCCGCATGTGATCACAGGGTGTGAACTGTACCTAATGGGTGAGTCAGGGACGTTATGTATTAGAGCCTGGACGGGCGAGTGTTTGTTTTGTTCTGCTTTTGCTGGTATGCCACAATAAATGTACGATTTGGACCTTAAACCTGGTGTCCTGAAGCCGTATCTGTGAGGATGATCCCCTGAAAGAAAGCTACCCCTCACAATATACACACACACTGTAGTGACTTTGTTTGCGGCCAGCAAACAATTTAGACTGGGAAAGAATACATTGCCAAACATGCGGTGAAGGCTGCAAGCTAATGAGCACATTGGCTATCTGGCTGGTGGCATTAGTGTAACCCTACTGTTGGTTCAGTTCCACACGTTTTCCTGCAGATAGTACACCGGTTTCTCTTTTTTGGAGCCCGCAAATTGACAAAAGGAAATGTAAATAATCTTGTGGCCATGTAGTGCCTTCTAATGGATGAAGCAATGGTTTAGGAAATGGGGCCAAGCCACAGTCTTTCCCTTAATGGAAAAAACACCCATTTGCAAACAGCTGTTTTGGCTGGGTGCAAGGAGAAAGCTAAGTCCCCCACTGGGCACTAGACAACCAGCGTCTGTGCTCCTGAATAAGAGCTTATTACATTACATACAGAGATCAGGACGTCTTTTAGGGCGCTTACACATGCTGTATTGAAGCCAGTATCACAAGTAGATCTTGAAGGTAATGTCAGCAGATTTGTACCTATGAAACTGGCTGACCTGTTACATGTGCGCTTGGCAGCTGAAGCCATCTGTGTTGATCCCATGTTCATATGTGTCCGCATTGCTGAGAAAAATGAAGTATTAATATATACAAATGAGCCTCTAGGAGCAATGGGGGCGTTACCATTACACCTAGAGGCTCTGCAACTGCTGCGCCCTCTGCACTGACAGGGCCAGACAGTGAAAACGTCATTGCACCTGGCTCTGTCAATTAAAGTGGAGAGGGAGCAGCAGTTAAAGGGGTTATCCAATTTCTCAAACAGCCCCCCCCCCCACCCCCCATGTGCTGGGCCCCTCACAGGTAATATACTTACCCCGCTGCTGGTGCCCGCAGCTGGTCCCCGCACTGCCGCTGCTGCTTCTCCCTGTGTCGGTTGTGGGGGGGCATCCAATGGCAGACGGGGACGAGCCTCCCTAGCGTCACCTGCGATGCTAGGAAGGCTCGTTCCCGCCTGCTCCCCCCCCCCCTCCGAATGTTTTCATCTGTGTACAGGGAGACGCAGCAGCAGCGGTGTGGGGACCAGGAGTGAAGCGGGGTTACCTGTGAGGAGCCTGGCACATGGGGAAGGGGGGGGGGGGGCTGTTTGAGAAATTGGATTGCCCCTTTAAGCCTCATTCATACATCAGTGTTTCACGGACGTGTGCTGTACGTGTTCTCCATGGACAGCACACGTCCCCATTAATGTTAATGTGTGTATTCAGACATCAGTGTTTTAGCACTATCCATGGGTCTATGGTTTTTCGCATGGATGCATGCTCTATTTTGTCCGTGTTCATGGATCCATCAAGCCCATTATAGTCTATGGGTCCGTGTTTCACGGATCATTAGGAAGAGATGTTTTGAAAATTATTTTTAGCTGTGCAGTGTTGGCGAAAAACTGATGTAACATAGTATATCAGGCTGAAAAAAGACATTTGTCCATCCAGTTCGGCCTGTTATCCTGCAAGTTTATCCAGAGGAAGGCAAAAAAAAAACTGTGAGGTAGAAGCCAATTTTTCCCACTTAAGGGGGAAAAAATTCCTTCCCGACTCCAATCAGGCAATCAGAATAACTCCTTGGATCAACATGGACAGTAAAAAAACGGACCCATGGACCCAACACGGATCTTTCACGGACAGCTTCACAGATGCATTACTGACCACCTTCTCACGGATCTGAGCACGGACACAGACGTGTGAATGAGGCTTTACAGAGAGCAGAGCCTCTAGGTGTAATGGTAACGCCCCCGTTGCCCCAGAGGCTCATTTGCAAATATTAAAACATCATTTTTGTCAGCAATGCGGTCACATATGAACATGGGAGCAACACAGATGCCTTCAGCTGCCAAGCGCACATGTAACTGGTCAGCCAGTGTCATAGGTACAAATGTGCCCTTTAAAGAAAGTTTCTACTCCTTTTGGCTTCAAAAGCTATATCAAAAAGTGAACATTTTCTTAGCAAGATTCCTGGGGAATCGCTGCACATCCCTGAAGTGATTCTGTGGACTAGACTTCTATGTTTTCCACTTATTCATAGAATTGCATACATCCATTGAGAAGAAATCCTGTGCAATCAGCCCTTTTAAGGTAACATTATTCCAGTACTGGAGAGCATACATAATGCATGTGAATGTACCAGTGATATAGGACATACTCACTGCTCCGATTGGCAATAGTATCAGAGTAAGAATTAGGTGATATTTAGCTGGAATTTAGGTCAGGTTCCTTTTTAATCGGGTTAGGTAGGGTCACACTTGCTGTAACAAATTAGACCACAAATTCTTAATTCTTCCAGCATCATTAATGCTATAAATACTTTGCTGTTTTCTAGCTGCCAGGAAACTATGTTAGTTGCAGGGAGTTAGAGGACCTGTCACCCACTCATGACATTAAAAAAAATGAAGCGGCAGCAACATCCACCATCAGTTAAAGTTTTGACTCCATATGATAGCTGGGTGTTTCTCAAGAGTGATTCCTGACCCAATTTTTTTTTTTGTAAATACTTATATTCCTTCTAAAAGTACAATTCAGCAGCTTCTTTTCTTAGACCAGTGCATCTAGTAGTCCTATATTAATATATGCTGACTGTTGAGAATGGTGTTCACTAGCAGTCTACTAATTTCCATCAGCACTACTGGGTTGAGGTCCGAAACTTCTGCTACTTGTTTGACAAGTTTTGTCAGTTCACTGTAGTGAAAAGATAATGGTCTTAAAGCGGACCTAACCTATTATCATACTTTGCATTAATCAATGGTGTAGTGTGTGTACATGAGTACAGTATCTCTGGCCACTATATGACTTGCATTTGGCATTTTTTTTTAGCAGTTTTGCCCTGTGCATAAAGAATATCTAGTTTGCAGTTCTACCAAAGGTGGAAAGGTGGAGACTAGCTAGTAGAGGAGAATCTGCTTCCTAACCTTCCATTACTCACTCAGAAGCAGTCCCATGGAGGAGTACTTTCCTCTGTATGGGTGTGAATAAAGCACTTGTGCTGAGATATAAGCTTCCTATATAGCTGTGCAGTCTCTTTGTGTTTGTCTCACTCAGCTCCTGCTCACTCCTCCCTTCTCTCTATAGACTTGTATTGACATGTGTAATATCTTTCTGTGGAGCCGATCTTTCCTGGACAGGTTTAAAGGGCTTCTGTCAGCCCACTAAACCGTTTTTTTTTTTTTTTGTTTAATAATAATCCCTACACTGCGATCTCTGCATACATAAGTAAAATAATAATTTTCGTTCAGTAGAATTTGATAAAACGCTATTTTTATAATATAATATGTAAATTACCTTGCTACCAGCAAGTAGGGCGGCTACTTGCTGGTAACAGCCGCATCCTCCGATCCTAATGACACCCCCTCCGCATTGTGATTGACAGGGCCAGGGAACGGAATCGTTCTCTGCTGGCCCTGCCTGTTTTCATTCAATATCTGGCGCCTGCGCCGCGGCCGTACCTATCTTCAATTTGCGCAGGCGCACTGAGAGGCGGCCACTCACTCGGCCTCTTGCTCCTCAATGTGCCTGCGCCGGGTTTAGATGTGACGTCATCGACGCAGGCGCATTGAGGATGGAGCGGCCGAGTGAGTGGCCGCCTCTCAGTGCGCCTGCGCAGATTGAAGATGGGTACGGCCGCGGCGCAGGCGCCAGATATTGAATGAAAACAGGCAGGGCCAGCAGAGAACGATTCCGTTCCCTGGCCCTGTCAATCACAATGCGGAGGGGGTGTCATTAGGATCGGAGGATGCGGCTGTTACCAGCAAGTAGCCGCCCTACTTGCTGGTAGCAAGGTAATTTACATATTATAAAAATAGCGTTTTATCAAATTCTACTGAACAAAAATTATTTTACTTATGTATGCAGAGATCGCAGTGTAGGGATTATTATTAAACAAAAAAAAACAAAAAACGGTTTAGTGGGCTGACAGAAGCCCTTTAAGACTTTCAAAGTTAAAAGCAATTAGCAAGGGGAGTTGCAGGGGAGAGGTAAACAGCTGATAACATGAGAACTAGAGATTTCTTACTGATAAGACCTATTACAAAGTTTCTTATGATCGCTTGTATCTATTTGGTTTATGCAAAGTTGTGTGAAAAGTTGGTGACGAAGCTGTTGTCAGAAGGCCTGGCCAGGCTGTCAGTATAAATAACAGGGGCATGCAAGTGATGTTTCCGGGAGTGTGATAGAGTAGACCAGGGATAGGCAACCTGAGGCTCTCCAGATGTTGCAAAACATCTGGAGAGACGCAGGTCGGCCGTCCCTGGATTAGACTGATGACCTGAGACACTCCATCCGTTACACATCCCTTTAACCTTTCTCTTGTGTGCTAATAATGTCGTTCCGGGCTGTTAGGATGGTCATTTAGGCTTCTGATATGGCTTTGTGTTTTTCAGTGTTTGCATGCATATACAGAAGCAAACACAAAGCTTCAAAGGTCATTTCACTGGAATACTCTACTGACTGACAGAGGCAATGTTTCCTTTTGGGTTAAGAAGTAGTAGTTTTCCATAGCCTTTCTCTTACCAAACATTAATACATAGTGTGAGAAAGCGTGCAGTTAGGTAGGGTGGCATTTGTCAGTGACAGGCGTGGTTATATAGGGCCAGCTGTCTGTACTTCAGCTATTTTTAGTCCATTCATTGTTGAGATACTCCTACCTCACTATCATTGCCCCAAGTGTTGCGAATACGCGGCATCACATCCCGCATTAAGAACACCAACACATGCCGCCACTTGTCTGCCCAACCTCTAGAAAAGACCTGCTTATTTCATGTCTGAGTGTTTGTGCTTTATGGACACATGCCAACACTGTATGCTTTGAAAGCTGTTTTTGTATTTGCAATCATTGGTTACGTATTACTAGGGTACCCTGTATATCCTGATCTGCTGGTCATCTGCTACACCTCTCTCTCAGCCTATAGACTGTTAAAAAGAAAGCTGGATAGAAAAGAGTGACCTATAGCTGCATTGTCACAATCGGGCACACCTGCAACACAACGGGTCAGGAGGGGCACTTTGGTATTCACTGCCCCTGGGACCTTGGATGTGACTGTAAGCGGGAACTCCTCTTCTACTCTCGCTTTCACACTCTCCTAGTGCCTAGGCTACCAAGGCGTGAATCAGCCCCCCCAGCACATCTGCACATCCACATACAACGCTGCCACCATCCATCTATATGGCTGATGGAACGCCGCGGTTACAGATGCCCAACACTCACAGGAACACACTGCGTTCTAGTATACGACAGGCAAACCTCTAGCACACTGGCCTTCAATGGTACCACTGCAATTCACTACTTGGAGGGTGGGGATATGTTTAGAGTTGCAAGGAACAACTTAAATTACAGGTACTGTTCTAAAAAGTTACAAAGAGATGAAAAAAAGACATACAGACAGGCAAACGGTACAGAAATAAAAGGGATGAAATAATGAGTCGTATACCAATTAGACTGGTGAGGGATCCATGATGGGAGAACAGCTGAAAGTTGACTATCTACAACTAGATGTATCTCCAGGTATCTAAAACTTGTTTGGTTTACATTATGCAATTTTTAAAGGGTCTTAGCCGGCCCTCCTTTCATCTTTCTGTTAGTCATATAACAGGAGGTTGGCTAAACAAGTGGAAAGTTGTATAGCATAATTCTAATTTGAGGCGCAACTTCTTGTAGGTATCTCTGAGAAGAAGAATATGACCGGCAGGTTTACAGGATATCTTTATTAACCTAGGCATGTAAACACTTATAAAAAATGTATCCTTTCAACCAATATGTCATTCGGTAGGTTTCCTAAGGCTGAAAATCTTAGTGCCCACACGCTATGATCATAAGAACATAAGTTGTTTATTGCAAAACTTGAATTATAACAAGGCTGCTTTTGATGTATATCTTCTGGTCTCTGGATTTATTCAGCAGCATTGGGTGGCCTGGAGATTTACGGTCTGTGGCATGCATTTATTGCAGTAGCATCACTACGTTACCTGGAAAGCAGTGCAGTTTAGCCTTTTGTCTGCAAATGACTTTAGCTGCCCCTTTCTCCCCAGTTTATGACCTCTTTTGTCTAATAAGTCTTCATCTGTCCCAGGAAGGTGGCCTTATAACATGGGGGTGTAGGGTTTGTTCTCAGTCGTTAAACATGGAGACACATTGGTCTTCATAGGAACTATATAAAAACAAAATTGTTTTCTTTAGACGGATTTGCGTTCATTTTTATTTTAAATGCATTAGAGCAATACAAAATGGTTGCAAAAGTACATATCCTTTTATGTGGAAGGATCGAAGCCTGCCTGAGGGTCATTTACAAAATGGAAAGTGATGTTCTACTCTTTGTGTAGAGGTTTAGGAATGAATGTGAAGTCTTTCACTAACCTTTCCATGTCATGTTGGGGTTTTCAGGAACCATTTGAAGATGGTTTTGCCAATGGAGAAGAAGGAACACCGACAGGAGATGCCGTGACCAATCACGTTGCTGATGGCAAAGGAGTGGTAAAATTTGGCTGGATTAAAGGAGTATTGGTGAGCGTGAAATATAAGTTGTATATTTGCTGGTGTGCAGCTAATAATATTTGTGCTCTATGAATGCTATGTTGGTATATTTCTACTATTTCCCAAAATCCTGACACACAATTTATGGAAATTTATCACAGCAGGCTCATGCTTCATGCTCCAGTCTGTAGTTTGCCATAGAATACGAAACGCCTCATTTAGTGAGCACGTACTAGAGAAGAAATGAAACCTGCCCAATGTTAATGTGTTAATAATGGCGGCACACATTGCATATTTACTAAAGGCACTAAAAAACCACTGTGACTCTTAAAAGAAAAGCGGTTAAGTATGATATTGACCATTGTAAGATACAAGTTAGTATGGGTTCTCATTTTAGCTCTCGCAGTTTATAACCTTTCTGTTGTGATGATGCGGCTGCCATGACAGGAAATATTTCCATAGCTTCACTGCCTAGGGAACAAAAGAGTAAGAGGCAGAGGCGTAGGTCGGGGCAGCCGTTCTCTGCAGCAAGAGGTGGTGGTTAAAGTAAAGGCAATGAATAAACTACACACCCTTTCCAAGGGAAAAAGCCTTTCATGTCATACTATTGTTATGTACAAAGATATTTTTTCATGCTAGCAGTAAATGGAAGGTATAAAATAAGAATCCTTAGTGGTTGATTCCTTTTTAATGGCTAACTGAAAAGATAGTAGACAAAACTGCTGTTGCACTGGCGGTGGGGCCCAGCGCAGTCACTGTACCCCATTACACCGGCCCTGGTCACATGGGTCGTCACATGTAAAGTCTATTCAATTCATCCCCTGGCAGTGGTGCTTCCTTGTTAAAGTAATCACCTGTAGCAGTACTCCCTATCAAAGCAGCAGGCAGGCCAGCAACGTCACTCACTCTGACGCGTCATTAATGAAGTGGGACCGAATGAGTGACGCGACGTTGCCTTGATAGTGAGTACTGCAACAGGTGATTAGTTTAATAAAGAAGCACCACTGCCAGGGGATGAACTGAAGAGACATTTTGCATGTGAAGACTGCTGTGACCAGGGCCCGTTGTAATGAGGTCACTATTGACTGTAACACACAGGGACATGAGGGGACACATTAATGACTGTAATACAGGAGGAAATGAGACACTGACTCATAGGGACACTAATACCACCAGCATAAGGTGCTATATGCTTGTCATCCCCCCCATAACAGTGTGTCATCTACAGACCCCCTTTAGTTCAATACCCACCAGAAGCACACCATTTGGTTAAAAAAAAGTTTTTTCTTATTTTCCTCCTCAAAAACCTAGGTGCCTCTTATCAGGCGAAAAATAGGGTAGATTAGATTCTTCGCCGAACCTGTCCATCGTGGGAAACCTTCTTTCACATTATGTTTAGAGATTGCTTCGAACAGGGCCTCTACCATTACATTTCAGTTTTATATTCTTCTAGAACTGCCCCAATTATTTCATAATCTAGCATTTTTGAGTGTTTATATAATTTTTTTTCTACACTGATCAATGGTAAACAATATTACAGCAAACTGGTGTATTATTCTCCTTTTTATGTGTTGTGTCACTATATTGGACACCGATATTTCCCCCAGGGCAAACTCTTGTTTGCTTTCTTGATTTTATGACTTTCAAGTGTTGCTATAGTATTAAGATTTATACTAATAAGTTGACTTTATTTCGCTATGGTGCTAGCTGTATTTATTTTTATCAGCGTGTCGTATCAATGATTGGTTACACATGCTTTACATTACGATAACAAATTGTAATTCTAGTCTGTTTTTAATTCCAAATTCTAATTTAGACCATAAACTGAATCTACAGAAAACTTATAGAAGATGATGGAATGGGTTTAATCTGTTTATATGTTCCTTGAAGGTCAATTTGCTCCTTGTTTTTTATGTTTATGTTGCTCTTTTTTTCCCCTGCTTGTCACCTAGGTACGATGCATGCTGAATATATGGGGTGTGATGCTATTCATCCGGTTGTCGTGGATTGTCGGCCACGCTGGAATCGGTGCGTTTTTTCTGATTGTTCATGGGTTTGCTGTGAAGGAGAGCCTCCTGCTTCAGATAGAACAATTTTTTTCCTAATAATAAGACATGAAAGCATGTTGCATCAGAGATTTGCTTTAGCGGAGCAGAAGATGCAGAGTCAGATATGAAGACTTACATAAATTCTCCCTGTGAAATTCCAGACAATCCAGAGATGCAACAGCAATTTTCACTTGAGTGTCAAAGAGGCAGTGTTTGATGTTTACTCTCGGCTCGGAGAGCATATCTTAAAAATTCCAGATACTTACCTCACATGCCGTGAACTACTTTTGATTGCGTTATGGTTGATGTAAACCAGTTTCATAACATGCCTAAAATGTGCAAAGAAATCAAAATTGGGCGTCAGTCAGCACATCCCAGTGCGCAGGTGCATGCTGCCATGGCTGAAAGCACAAAAGCAAAAAACAAACAGTGCAACAGCACTCTGCAAACACAAATATTCAAGTTAATAAATTCGTTCCACACTGACTATAGAAAATGTAAAATGCTAATGCTGCGTTATAAATGTGAGATTCTTGGCAAATACATTTTGTACAACATTATTTGTGCCCGTCTGCCGGCGTCAAGGCGATCTCATTAAGACGGGAACCTAACCCTAAATACGACATTCACTGGTGCCATACCGGCCTCCATTACATTCAGGGAATGCAGGTTCCACATGCATGCCAAGCCCATAATAAAATATATGTATTTAGTGTTAGGTTCTCGTGTTTATGAGATCGCCTTGACGCTGGCAGACGGGCACAAATAATAATTGCCAAGAATCTCACATTTATAATGCAGCATTAGCATTTGACATTTTCTATAGTGAGTGTGGCACGATTCTATTTACTTTATTATATGCCTAAAATGTGTCTTTGTTGCCTAGTGCAGCGACACAAGCCTGCTTTTTTTTCTACCTTTTGCGTGGTAATTTGGTAAGCACCTCCACATTTCCTGCCGCTTTAGAAAAAAAAGCCAATAATGGTACACATATGGCATGAGCCATAATTTTCGACTTACAAACAGTGGGTTCACAACACGTTTTATGCCTCCGTTTGACGTATACGTTAGGTTAGAAAAAAAATATACAAAAACGCAGCACACCCATGTTCTTGTATCATGCACAATCCTGTAAAAAAAAGCCGAGGCCAAGTTCACATTTCAGTTATTTGATCAGTTATTTCCATCCGTTATTGTGAGCCAAAACCAGGTGCTGGTCAAAAACACAGAACAAGAGTAAATCGTTCCATTATACCTTATCTCTGAGTAGGGTGTAAAAGCTTTGATAACGCCCCCATGTATATTTACTTTGTTGCATCCTACTTCAAAGCTGTGTGTGAAAGTTTCTGTTTTCCTCTTTCCCAGGTTTAACCATTGTTGTCATTGGCATGGCCACCGTGGTGACGACCATCACTGGATTGTCTACTTCGGCCATTGCTACAAATGGCTTTGTAAGAGGAGGTAACTAACTTTATTATGACCTTCGGTTCTCCTTCTGCTGCTGACACTTTGTCTCCAAAGGGCAAGATTATTTTAGTTTCAGCTCAACTGATTATCTAGAGTAATATAGTCATCTATGTCACCTTTTATCATGGTCGCCTGTTACCGACGTGCATCCTCTTATTATGCGTTCCATTTCACAGGGTGGTGTATAATACAGCATTTACAAAAATCAAAGCTTGTGTTCCGGCTCTTAATGCGATCATTGCTGGTCCTGCTGGGGTCAGGACAGCCTCATGCATTATATATTTGTGTCTTAAGAATAGCTATGCTCAGCAGCATCTAAGACTTCCTGCTTTTTGAAGAGCGCCTACTGGGACTACCTTAATAAAGGGTTCATTTTCTCCTAACATTATGACTGCCTTGAACTTACAAGCAATATATTTCCCGTTAAATGTTTTTTCTGATTGTAAAATAATGGTGCAGATTAATCGTTAATAATAGTGTAGGCTTTCTTGACACATTGCCTGGGGAGCATGCTCATGGAGATGCGATTACCTTCTAGTCTGGGAGTGTCTGCTTCTGCCTCTCAGTCCAAGAAGAAAGATTCAAAATGCCTCTTAGGGGAACAGGCCTAGTCACAGATATGTCTGGACTTGCACAGATCCTAAATATATTGGTTGTGCATGTTACAGTGGCTTCTGGATATAATATTTTCAATGTACTATGGACCCTGATAAAGAGTGATTTACAGCTTTTATATCTAGTTACTTGCTTCATTTGTATTTCAGATCTCCTTGTTCTTCTAAGGCTACTTTCACACTGGCGTTTTGGCTTTCCGTTTGTGAGATCCGTTCAGGGCTCTCACAAGCGGTCCGAAACGGATCCGTATTGCCCTAATGCATTCTGAATGGAAACGGATCCGCTCAGAATGCATCAGTTTACCTCCGTTTCGTCTCCATTCCGCTTACAGCGTTTTGGTGTCCGTCTGACGAAACTGAGCCAAACTGATCAGTCCTCACACACAATGTAAGTCAATGGGGACGGATCAGTTTTCTATGACACAATCTGGCACAAAAGAAAACGGATCTGTCCTCCATTGACTTTCAGTGGTGTTCAAGACTGATCCATCTTGGCTATGTTAAAGATAATACAAACGGATCCGTTCTGAACGGATGCAGAGGGTTGTATTATCTGAACGGATCCGTCTGTGCAGATCCATGACGGATCCGCATCAAACTCGAGTGTGAAAGTAGCCTTACTTTGGGTTGACATTTTGGGGTTCTTCCTAACTAGTTATCCATATAACTGTATCGGAATTAATATTATAGCTCAAGAAAAAACCCTGTTCTGCGGTTTCTTGCTATATTGTTTATTTGAAAGTGCCATTAATTCCATGGCGCTGTACATCTGAGACGGGTTTCACATAGATAATATAATTCTTTATCCCATACAAATTGTAACCATTCATTCTCCACGTTCCCAGTCATTGTGATTATTGTGGACCTCGAGAGCTGGACTTGACAATCCCCATTTCCAGCAATTGAAATTGGTGCCAGAAAAAGCCCTTGTGTGAAGCTGTTTATCTTCTAGTGAGTAGAAGGATGAATCACATGTAAATCTTGGCTCTATGTGTTCCTACGAGGAGCGTGGCTGACATGATAAAAATGTCACTTCTTGTTGTGTCACACTTTTTAATGCCGTTTGGTCGGGCTTCACGTTGTTACCTCACTGAACACCAATGACTGTGGTAGAGTTTTGCTTATAATTACTTTGCGGAAGTCACTGAGTTTCTTCCTTATTTGGCTCCTCTCCTTCTTTAAGTGTACTACTTGTGAAAATCGATTACTTCTGTGTAAGAACAGCAAACCGTGTCAGATTCCAGCTAAATGATAGAAAAATGGGATGAGAACCTTGTATCGTTATATATGAAACTACAACACCCAGCATGTCTTGACAGATTCATGTTGTTAAAGCTTTCTGGAAGTAGTAGTACCCCCACTGGCTGGAGAGCTACAAGCTACTGAACAATGTGCCGTAGTAAGAAACTTCTGCTTCCTTCAGCCATATATGTAATGCCAGAGAATACTAAGGTTTGTCACCCTGGGGCAAGCAGAAAGCGCTTCATTGGCTGTGTGCGTCCCTTATTAGAGATATCTCGTATAAAGGGGTTCTCTGGGGATAATCAGTTTTTAGCAAGTGTCCGCAGCGCGCCTCTCTAAACAGAAGGTTCATACTTACTTGCTCCGGTTCTCCATGTTGCTTCTGCTGTGTCCATGTTCCAGGCCCTGCGGTGTTTACATTCGGCTCTGCATGGTCACATGCTCTGCTGCAGCCAATAACTGGCTTCAGCAGTGAGATGGTAATTTTATATATATATATATATATATATATATATATATATATATATATATATATATATATATATATATATAATTTATTATAAAACGTATGTATGTTCTGCGATCACTCAAAAACGCAACCATCGATTTCAATGAAACTTGGCATACACATCCCTTGCTACCTGGAAAGAAATCTTGTGGTGGTCACAGCTCTTTAGGACGTACCGTTCCTGAGATATTCCCAAAAAATGACCTGCATTAGCCAATACAAGCCTGCAAGTCTTTCTCTTCATATTCCAACTGCCATACACGGTCACATGTCCCTTATCAGCCAATAGAAGCTCGCAGGCCCTTAGTCTCCACATACACACAGTTTTACTCCAGGTTTCCATAACCATCCAGCCATTTTTCTTCACTGCTGTAGGTCAGCTTTAGCCTAAGGCTAGACGACGATAATGTGTCGCGCTACAATAAGTCGCACGACACATAGGGCACAACGACACTGCTACATGTGTTGCACGACATTGATGTTGCACCAATGTCGTGCAACAATTTTTATAATGATAGACTATGGTGTCGCACTGCGACGCGATAGTGGCAGAAAAATCCATCAGTCGCAGCATGTCACATGTCACAGTGCGACACCATAGCCTATCATTATAAAAATTGTTGAGACACAATGTCGCACGACACATGTCATCGTGTAGCCCTAGCATTAAAAGGACAGGGCGCTGTGGAGGTCACTGTTAAGGGGGAAGGCCACTGTGGAGGTCACTATTAAAGGGGTGGACACTGGAGGTCACTGGGCAGCAAGGTACTGTGAGGTGACTGTTAAGGCAGCGGGGTACTGTGGGGGTCACTGTCAAGGTAGTGGAGTGCTGTGAAACTCTGTTAAAGGGGCGGGCTGCTGTGAAGGTCCCATTTTAAAGTGGCGTGGCACTGTGGGGGGTCAGTGTTAAGGGGTGGGGGGACTGTGGAGTTCACTGTTAAAGGGGCAGGGTGCTGTAGAGGTCACTGTTATGGGGGATACTGTCAATTTATCTTTTAACAATACACACAAACATTAAAAGAAACAAACGAAGGTGTAAAATAAATAAAGACAAAATAAAAAAGCTACCACATGTAGAAGTAGAGGCAGCTTCTAGCTCTGCTTCTGTTAACCATAACCATATATCCTATATATCAGACTGACTCTTAACCAATGAAGACAGAATGAAAGTATTAAAAAAAAAAAAAAAATATATATATATATATATATATATATATATATATATACGGTATATATATCTCTATTATTTTTTTCCTTTTTTATATTTACATCTTCCTGATTATAAAAAGGAAAAAATTAAAAGATTTCTGAAATTCAAATGACAAAAAAAAAAGCTCAAAAATGATTTACAAAACTAAATGGGGGGTAAATAGCCCAGTCTTTAAGTGGTTAATATTAGGTTTTCCCTAATATTGGGTTCACCCATCGTCTAATATGTATGAGGGTGTACCAACAAAGATGGCAGATATTGGGGGAAAGAAGGGGAAAGTATATGGAATTTCAACATGCCTGATCCTTTTGTTCTGACTGTTCTGTGTTCTTTAATGTAATATGTTTGCCCCATATAAAAGAATACAATGAATAAATGTGTGGCCAACCCAAGTTACAAGAAGGATTGTTGATCAGCAACAATTCTAGACAAACTGCTAAACCTTAATCTATTGATGTAACCCTCTACATGCAATTCTTTGATCTTTCCAGTGCATAATCGGTTACACTTCCCCTTTTAAATTTCTCTACAGTTACTCATATAGCTCAATATATGCCCAGATGGAAATCACAAGAAGCAGATGACCCAGTAGTAGTGCACACCTTCCTTAGGGCTGTCTCATAAAGACTTCACAGCACTGAGCTTGGGGAATTAAAGGAAATATATAGACATATCAGTGTGTGCGTTGGCTTTCACTTTTAGCGATACCATGAGAAGGGAAGTCATATGACCACTGCACTTCCAGTTTTGTGAGCTCTTTTTTATATACTGGAATCTCTGTGCCTTTGTAGATCTCCCTGTGTATTCCTGCTACTGCCGATTAACAGGTGTCCGGTCTTCTACTATAATGGCCGACACCACTAGTGCATAAGCTGTACTACTTATACCCTTTGCAATTCTGGGGCTTAGGTGGCTCCCCGCTGTAGCAGGACACCAAACTGATCAGTGCTAATGTTCAATGTTACAGATCTTGGCTGCCAGCATTGGGGGAGGGAGACAGGGCTGGGCTAGTATTGCTGGCTGTGACTTATTAGTGAGGTAATAGCAGTAATACAGCACATGAGAACAACTTTCAGTAGCTGGATGATATTGCAATCTACTTGTCTTCGCTGTGCTAACAAACAGTAGATCTCATTTCACGGCTTGGCTTCTACTGCTGGTAGTGCACTATAGTAGCAGCAAAGCATTCCTAATACAATGCATTTGGAACAATTTTTTCACATTTTAGTATGTTGTGGCCTTGTGCTAACATAAGAACAGTTTTTTGTTTTGTTTCCCCCCATCATTTTTAACTTAATACCCCATAATGAGAAAGTGAAAACAGAATGCTCGAAATCTTTCCAAATTTATTAAAAAGAAAAAACAAAAATCTTGCATTGATATAAGTATTCAGCCCCTTTACTCAGTAATTAGTTAAAGAACCTTTGGCAGTGATTACAGCCTCCAATCTTCTTGGGTATTATACCACAAGGTTTCCACTCCTGGATTTGAGCATTTTCTGCCATTCTCTGCAGATCCTCTCAAACTCTGTCAGATTGGATGGGGTCTGTTGGTGGACAGTCATGTTCATGTCTCTCCATAGATGGACTCAAATCAGGGCTGTGGCTGGGCCACTCAAG
Source organism: Bufo bufo (assembly GCF_905171765.1). Classification (NCBI taxonomy): domain Eukaryota; kingdom Metazoa; phylum Chordata; class Amphibia; order Anura; family Bufonidae; genus Bufo; species Bufo bufo. The sequence continues at coordinate 190,135,072 of NC_053390.1, forward strand.
GACCTTCACAGAGTTGTCCCTAAGCCACTCCTGTGTTGTGCTGGCTGTGTGCTTAGGGTCATTATCCTGTTAGAAGATAAACTTTCAGCCCAATCTGAGGTCCACATCACTCTGGATCTGGTTTTCATTAACAATATATCTGTACTTTGCTCCATTAAGCTTTCTCTTAACCCTGACCAGTCTCCCTGTCCCTGCTGCGGACCAACACTCCCATAGCGTAATGCTGCCACCACCATGCTTCACTGTAGGGATGGTATTGAGCAGGTGATGAGCAGTGCCTGGTTTCCTCAAGACAGGACTGTTAGAATTGATGCGTAAAGTTCAGTCTTGGTTTCATCAGACCATAGAATCTTATTTCTCAGTCTGAGAGTCCTTTAGGTGCTTTTTCCAAGCTCCAAGCTGGCTTCCATATGTCTTTTACTGAGGAGAGGCTTCGTACTGGTCACTCTGCCAGTGGCCAGAAAGAAGCCCAGATTGGAAGAATGCTGCAGTGACCATTGGGTTCTTGGTCACCTCAATTACTTTGGCCCTTCTCCCCTAATTACTTAGTTTGGTGGGGCAACCAGCTCTTAGAGTCCTGGTTTTTCCAAACTGCTTCTATTTAAGAATTATGGAGGTCACTGTGCTCTTTGGATCTTCTAGTGCGGCATAAATTTTATAGTATCCTTCTCCAGATCTGTGCCTCCACACATTCCTGTCTCTGGGCTCTACAGTCTGTTCTTTCCTCTCCATGTCCATTTCCAAAGCCTGTCCAATCAACTGAATTTACCACAAGTGGACTCCAGTCAAGTGTCATAGTAAAGGATCTGAATACTTATGTCCGTGCAAAATTTTAATTTTTCCTTTTTAATAAACTTGCAAAAATTATGGGGTATTGAGTGCAGATTGATGAGGGGAAAACTTGACTTAGTTTCATTTTAGTACATGGCTGCAACATAACAAAATTTAAAAAAGTTAAAGGGTCTGAGCACTATCTGAATGCACTGTATGTGGCAAGTGTCAAGTACTTGTTTGACGGAAATTTGTTCCACTGTTCAGAACAAGTATCAGACCAGTTCTTCCTAGGACAAATTTCTCCATATTTTGATATTTAACATGTACACCTCTTTCCCATTAAGCATCTTCTAGGTGAAAAATATTAGGCTTTGTTCACATCACCCCATTTAGAAGCAGGAGAACGGAAAGGACTGAGAAGGCACATGACTGAGCCAAACTGAGCCCTTAGGACCCCATAGACTATAATGGGGTCCGTTATGTTTCCGCTCAGAAGATGATTTTGAAGCGGAGACAAAAGTCCTGCATGCACAACTTTTGTCTCCGCTCCAAAATCATCTTCTGAGCGGAAACCTAACGGACCCCATTATAGTCTTTAGGCTCCGTTATGTGCCTTCTCCGTCCTAAACGGAGCAGGAGAACGGAAAGGTTGAACTGTGATGTGAACGAAGCCTTAGAGTCCCAGTTGGATTAGGGGGAAATTTTAACTATGGCCAGATATGTAAAAATTGTTGGACTTCAGCCAAAAGTCAAATGCCAGTGCCCATCTGTCAGCTATGGTCAATTAGATCTTAATTTTCATATAATTGTTCATCTGTGTTGGTGTTGTGCTTTACGTTCATATAATAATGTTTTTCTCTGTTTTAGGAGGTGCATATTACTTAATTTCCCGAAGTTTGGGACCAGAATTTGGAGGTGCAATCGGGCTCATTTTTGCATTTGCCAATGCAGTAGCAGTTGCCATGTATGTGGTGGGCTTTGCTGAAACTGTTGTGGAATTACTACAGGTATATGAAATATTGTACATGTACACAATATATGTGTGATATTTACTTGTATACTACTAGTAGTTCAGTGAAGATAACATTTCTCTCGACATCATTGTTCACGTTTGTAAAGGATAATTTTACAATTTATTAGAAATTAAAAGGCTATTCCGACACCTTAAAAACGCTGCCCCAGGACCTGCAAATAGTTAAATTAAATAAACCAGCTTAGGGTGGGTTCACATCAGTTTTTTGCAATCCGTTTAATGTATATGTTGGGTAAAAAAAAAAAAAAAAATACAAAAGCTTAGTACACTAGGCTTTTGTATCCTGCAGAGTACGGTAAAAAAAACGTATGTAAGTCTGGTAAAAGCCCTTTAAATGGGTTATCCGAGACTATAAAAAAATGTACCGCATATGCTCGGGCCCCTCACACTGAATATACTTACCTGGCTGCCCGCTCCCTGCGCTGCTCCTGGTCCTCGTACCGCCGCTGCTGCATCTCCCCGTGCGCGGATGAGAACATCCGGTGTCTGTGGGGAGCAGCCAATGGCAGGCGGTGACGGAGACGAGCCTCCCTAGTGTCACCTGTGATGTTAGGGAGACTCGTCCCCACCATGCCTGCCATTGGCTGCTCCCCCGACACCGGATGTTTTCATCCACGCACGGGGAGAAGCGGCAGCAGCGGTGCGGGGACGAGGAGCGACGTGAGAAGCCAGAAGTAGATTGTGTGAGGGGCCTGAGCATATGCGGTACATTTATTAATATTTTTTGTCTCGGATAACTCCTTTAAGGCTTAGAATGCTTTTAAGTGGTTTTAGAAGAAATGTCTTTCAAGTCCTTCTGTAATTGGTAGTCACATGCATCTGTTGTCATATGTAGTAGCATCTGAAGCACTTGTCCATACCAGATGGTAAAATAGTGTGCTCTACCCACGCTTATACTTTTTAGTATGTTAAACAATAAGTGGCTGCAAATATGACTTTATTTAGTTTGGCTTCACTGAGTGACTGAGGGTGTAGACGGTAACCATAAAGTCGTTTTTCCACTACTCTGCCTGCGAATTAGTCAAGTTTTCCTGTACCCCTTTCTAGAAACCCAGCAAGTGCCAGGCACAAGGAAAGTGTGCGGGAAGGGGGTCCTGAGCACAGTGCGGTGCGCTTGTCATCAGGAATGCTGTAGAAATATCTGCTCAGTGTACCTAGACCTTCAGCACATGTTCTTCTCTTAGGCACACTACATGGCTGTTTATGCACACAGAAACTTTCTGTATTCTGTCTCCTGTCACTAAGTGAACTCGGTCAGACAGCCAAAGAACAGTGAAGTACTATTTCTGTACATGTATGCATTATAAGTAATAATCTGTTACTCTTTTATGTAGGATAACTCTGTTAATATCTTATATAGGAAAGCAACGCTGTGATGGTGGATGAACTGAATGACATTCGAATCATAGGTGCAATCACGGTTGTTCTGCTGCTGGGTATCTCTGTAGCAGGAATGGAGTGGGAAGCGAAAGTAAGTCAATCAAGTCACCTCTTCAATCCTCTGCAGATGATTTGGCGGCCACCCTCTAGTCTTTGTTTTAGGCTACTTTCACACTAGCGTTTTGGCTTTCCGTTTGTGAGATCCGTTCAGGGCTCTCACAAGCGGTCTAAAACTGATCAGTTTTGCCCTAATGCATTCTGAATGGAAAAGGATCCGCTCAGAATGCATCAGTTTGCCTCCGATCAGTCACTATTCCGCTCTGGAGGCGGACACCAAAGCGCTGCCTGCAGCGTTTTTCTGTCTGCGATGTGGTTGCGGAGCAAGACCGATCCGTCCTGGCACACAATGTAAGTCAATGGGGACGGATCCGTTTTCTCTGACACAATAGAAAACTGCTCCGTCCCCCATTGACTTTTAATGGTGTTCAAGACGGATGGCCATAGAAGACATAATACAACCGAATCCGTTCAGGAGTTAAAAAAAAAAAATGCAGTAAAAAAAATTATATGCTAAATGCGTTCATGTAATGTGACGTGAATATAGCCTAAGGACTCATGCACACAAATGTATTTTCTTTCCGTGTCCGTTCCGCTGTTTTTTTTTTTTTGCGGACCGTATACGGAACTATTCATTTCAATGGGTCCGAAAAAAATGGAAGGTACTCCGTGTGCATTCAGTTTCCGTATTTCCGTTCCACAAAAAAAGAACATGTCCTGTTATTGTCGGCATTACGGACAAGGATAGGACTGTTCTATTAGGGGCCAGCTGTTCCATTCAAATATGGAATGCACACGGACGTCATCCAGTATTTTTTGCGGACCCCAAATAACATACGGTCGTGTGCATGAGGCCTAAGAGGGAATCGGAGTCTTTTAGGCTGGAGGAGGATTCATCCATTCTGGAAGTTTGTATGCAGAGGTAAATGTACTGAAGGCAAAAGTCATACATTATGGGGCAGATTTACTAATGCTGTCTAAAAGTGAGACTAGACAGTATTGGGGTCCATTCACACGTCTGTAGTGTGTTTTGCAGATCCGCAAAACACGGACACCGGCAATGTGCGTTCCGCATTTTGCGGACCGCACATTGCCGACACTAATAGAATATGCCTATTCTTGTCCGCAATTGCGGACAAGAATAGGGCATGTTCTATTTTTTTCAGGAACGGAAATGCGGACCCGGAAGTCCGCAAAATGCGGGCGGAATTGCGGATGTGTGAATGGAGCCTTAAACTGAGCCAGATTTATCGCGCTGGCTGGTGCTTGATAATGAATCTGGTGCACCCTAAGATACACTAATCTAACTTTACACCACCTATTTGTTGGTGTAGTTTACATTTTTTTGGGTGCAAAGTGTGGCATTTAAGCCATGCCCCCTTTTTGTGAAGCCATTGTCGGAGAAGACACAACAAGGGGGAGATTTATGATATCCCTTGTGCCAGAAAAGTGGCTTTAAAAAGTCGCAAGCTGTGTGTTTGTGACTTTTTAAAGGTGATATTTTATTTTTGTTTTTTAAACAAAAAATTCACAAGTGCCTCTTTTAACACCACCCTTGCACATTGCCAAAAAGCAGAGGGGCAAGGGCAGGCCCATAACAAGTCAAATTTGTCCTCCTTTACACCAGTTTTCTGGTGCAAATGAAGCCAGAAATCTATGGTATCTCAGAGCTGCTATAGATATCTGTTTAGGTGCACAGACTGTTGGAGGATGCACCTAAGTTATGACAAAGAAGGCCTCGTCGTAAATTAGGCACATCGTCCGGCAGTGCAGGAAAGCGCCAGTCTTGATAAATCTTCCTCCAAGTGTCCAAAACGCTTAATAAATGTGATGCAAAGCAATGTGCACCAGTTTTTTGGTGCAAATTGCACTAGAATTCTGGCACATTTTGATTAGGAAATCTCCCCAGATGTCTGTAAATGCACCTATACAAATCTTTCTAAACCGTGGCCGCTGTCTGATGCCAAGATCGCTGGTACAGTACCTTGTGTATAATTGGTATGTTTGTTCTGGAGTATGTCTCCATATTACTTGTTAATAATTCTGTTACATTATGTTTTCTCAGGCCCAAATTGTGCTGTTGGTGATTTTATTGTTGGCAATAGTTGACTTCTTTATAGGAACAGTTATTCCAATGGAGGACAAGAAGGCCAAAGGATTCTTTAGTTACAAAGGTACAAAAATAACATTTCAAGTAAAATGAACCTGTCTAGTGATTTCTGTGCAGGAGATGATAGAGGCCGGGATGATGAGCTCTGTTATATATAATTTGGAGCTCGATTTCTGAGTAAAAAGAAGAATAAATCCTGATAGGACTCCTAGCAGAGACTGAGAGTCCTGATTTACCCACCTCCACCCAGTGATTGACAGCCTTCTGTGTAGACACACTGACACAGGGAGAGCTGTCAACCATGTGTGAGCAGGATAATCAGGACTCTTACTGTGTCTCCTAGGAGTCCTGTAAGGATTTATTCTGCTTTTACTCAGAAATCCTACTCCAAATCATATAAACCTATAGATCTCAGAGCCCATAGGAGGACTTTCATCAGTGTCTTTACACCACAATAATGGCATGAAAAAGTTGCAAATGATGGCACATGCCATATTTGTGCCATAATTTGCGACTTTTAGAGGTCCTTGCCAGATTATTTTAAAAGTATTAAGGAAAGGAGTGTGGCTTGGGGGGGGGGGCCTTAGTGTAGCCCGCAGTATTAACCATAACTTGCACCAGAAACTGGCCTGTTATAGCTCAGCTTCAGACTTCAGTTTCTGGTATCTGCTTCTTAAACCATTAAATACTATCTATGCAGTTTTTATTGTCAGTTATTTATCATTATTTCATTGACAAGACGCAGAAATATCAATTATCTTAGAATGCATGTAGCTTGTGATCAGTAATGTCATTTGCACAGTGAAAGTAAAAAGATGCTTGTCAGGATTGCATTTGCTTTTGTTTAGAGGGAGTCTGTCACCTCCAAAAATCGGATTCTAAGTAATCGCACTGCCATGTAGGGTAGGTGCCCCACAACATTATTTTAAGTCTTAGGGACTGTCAATCAAACAAGAGGGGGGAGGGCTTGGCGACATTATCATCAGAGCGATGTTGCGCTGAAAACCTTATTTGCGTAACATTTTAAAAGAAGGATTTCTGTGGATTAGAGAGCCAGACTTTCACTAGAAAGGTATGGTTATGATTTCAGGGCTCCTACCCTGTGTGGCGGTATGCTTACTTTGATACCGGTATTTGGAGCGAACAGACTCCCATTAAAGCCAGTAGTTGAGCTTGCATTTACTTTTCTTTTAGCTGAAATTTTCAGTGAAAACTTTGGGCCAGCTTTCCGGAATGAAGAAACTTTCTTTACTATCTTTGCCATTTTCTTCCCTGCTGCGACTGGTATCTTGGCAGGAGCAAATATCTCAGGTGATCTTATGGTGAGTATTTTCTGGGGAAGTAGATAGCAAAGTATTTCTGGTACCTAGGTGTTATTTAACCCATGTATCTGTTCTGTATTGTCCAGGACCCCCAACAAGCCATACCAAAAGGCACACTGTTGGCTATTCTAGTAACAACTATAGTCTACATGGGCGTTGCAGTGTCTGTGGGTAAGAAACCAGGCATTTTAATGTTTTCCAATAAATGCTCCTTCCAGTTGTAATGTAATGACCTACAGAGTAATTCGGTCACCCAAAATTCCATGCTTTCTTTAGGTTGCATTAACACAGCTTTTTTTGTTTGTTTGTTCTGCGGTGTTCGTTAGCTTTAGGTCTATGGGTGTTTTTTTAAATCACAGTATTTTCTCACTATAGGGGTTTTTTATTAGTCATTTTCTCATACATTTTCTGTATCGAGGAAAAAAAAACGCATATCAAAGCCATTAAAAAAATGCATGTAACGTAAGTAAAAAAAAATATTTCTCGCCCAGTTTCCTTGGGGGACACAGAAGACCTTGGGTATAGCTCATCTCCATAGGAGGCGTGACACTATGTGAAAGCTGTTAAGCCCCTCCTCCACAGCTATACCCTCAGCCTGGAGAGAGAGACTGCCAGTTTTTTGCTTAGTGTCCAAGGAGGCAAGACACTCCCTGCTCTGCAGGGCTGTATTCTCCTTGTTTAAATTTTAGATTTTTACTTTTTTATTTTCTTTTTGTTCCAGATCATCAGGGATAACAGAGTCGCACTAGACCTCTCTGTTCTCCCGGGGTTGAGCTGCGCCAGTGCCGGTCACCCGCACTGCTGCCTCCCCCACAGAAGGCAAGGTGGACCAGGGCAGCCTAGCTCCCCTGCATCCCGCCAGCCCAAGGGTCGCCCGCACGCCAAGTCCCTCTTCCAGCGTCCTGCCACTACGGTGCCAGTAGCTGAAGGGGCGACCCTGCTGGAATGGACCGAGGGTGAAGACGGCTGTGGTAAGAGAGAGGCTTCTCCAGCCCTACGTCCCCGTCCCCCCCCCGGTCTCCTGCGTGCCTGACCCCCATACTGGGCCTCTAGTCCCCTGCTGGATCTATGCTGGCACCTGCAGATTTCTATTGGACTGCGCAGGACGCTGCAGCCTCATCAGTAGTGCTGCATGTCTGCATGCCCTCTTTCCACAGGCGGCATAGTGTTGCGCTCCCAACCTGCGTCGGTGCTAGGGCATTTCCCCTTTTAGGCAGTTTTCCTGCCCTCTTCCAGGATACGGCGCTGGCCAAGTGCATGCGGCCCTTCCGTTGGCAGCATTCATCATCTCTCCAGTTATGGTGCCTGCCATGTGCATCCCCCCCCTCCTAGGCGGGATACTGCACTCTCCCTGGCTGCCGGCTGGCCATGTGCATGACCCCCTTTTAGGCGGAATGCTGCACCTTCACCGGATACGGTGCTGGCCATGTGCATGACCCCCTTCCTAGGCGGAATGCTGCACTCTCTATGGATTTGCTGCCGGCCATGTGCGTGACCCCCTTCTCTAAGCGGAACGCTGCACTCTCACTGGATTCACTGCCGGCCATGTGCGTGACCCCCTTCCATGGGCGGAACGCAGCGCTCTCACTGGATTCGCTGTCGGCCATGTGCGTGACCCCCTTCTTAGGCGGAACGCTACACTCTCACTGGATCTGTTGCCGATCGTGTGCATGACCCCCCTTTTTAGGCGGAATACTGCACTCTCACCGGATTCGGTACTGGCTATGTGCACGACCCCCTTCCATAGGCGGAACGCTGCACTCTCTCTGATGGGCTATGATGAACTTATGTACTATGTTACTATGCTGCACTCTCACTGGTTCCGCTGCCGGCCATAGGCATGATTCAGGCAGCATAAATACATCCCTCTGTCTGTGGTTGTTTTCTCGCAGGTACGTTGCTGGCCATGTGTAAGTACCCCATACATGGCGGGGTGCTTGCACTCTCGCAGGATCCGCTGTCGGCCATATGCATGACCCCTATTCCGTGGGCGGTGTACGCACTCTCGCTGGATTCGCTGCCTGCCATGGGCATGCCTTCCTTCCTCAGGTGACATACACACATTCTCACTGACTGTGTTTGTCTCTCACCAGTACGTTGCTGGCCATGTGTATGACTCCCATACATGGCGGGTGCACGCACTCTCCCTGGATGAGATGCTGGCCATGTGCATTACCCCCCCTTTTTTCTGGGCGGCATGCTACACTCTCACCGGATACCTTGCTGGCCATGAGCATGGCCTTCTAACATGGGTGGAACGCTTGCACTCCCATTGGATACGGTGCTGGCCTTGTGCGTGACCACCCCTTGTTCCATGGGCAGAATTTGGCACGCTCATGAGATTCACGGCTGTCCTTGTATGGCTGTACTGGACTTGTACATGTCCCCCTTCATTGGCAGAGTAGTAGCACTCTCGCTAAATCAGTGTTGGGTGTATTGATGCACACTCACTTAATGCTAGGATAACCCTGTGCATGTTCCCCTTTCACTAGGTGGACCTCCTGCTGGATTATAGGGTATGTCCTGCTTCTCTGAAGTAGGTACGGCCTTAGGCATCACTCCCTTTTGGGACCGGCCTTTGCACTCTTGCAGACTGCAGTTTGCCAGATACAATTTCCCCCCTTTCGGGGCGGACTGCTTGCGTTCCATCGCATGCTATACTAGGCTTGTGCATAACTCCCTTTCAGGTTGCACTTTGCAATTCCGTACATGCTGTGGCACTCTGTGGCGAGCCCCCTTTTTCGCTGAATTAACCTTTTTGCAGTGAGCGAACGTTCTTGTGCGTTGTTTGGGCCGTTTATGCCTTCTCCTCCTGTAGGTGGGTTGGCCTTCTCACTGCTTATGGGCTGCTCGTACGTATGCCTCACCTGCTTCCTGCGGCATACTTTTGTTTTCTTGGGATACGATGCTGGCCGCAAGCCTTGCACTCGTCTCTAAGGAGTTCATTCTGTCCACCTGACCCGGACGGGCTCTACTTGCTCTCTGCTGCACGGAGCTGGGTGGTACTCATTCATTTAGTTGGCCCTTCATCCCAGGGAGTGTTCGTGGTTCCTAGATGCGTGCCCATTCGTCCTTCCGCGGTATTGCTTCCCTGCGTTAGTGGTCACATGGTCGGGAGTGCTGTTGTCTGGAGCGCCCCTCGAATTCTTCGTTGGCTCTGGCAGGACTGCGGTTCCCTTGCCTGCTGCAATTTCCTCCTCTTCGGATGTAGTGTGGTATGAGTCCTTCCTCTTGGCGCCTCTACGCTTCAGTCTGATCTGCTACCAGGTGCGGGCCGCTTTTCTCGGGAAGGTCACCCAAATTCTCTTGGGTGCTCGATTACCCAGGTCCGGAGGACCTCCACCTTGGGTTCTCAGGGTATTCGCCTTCTGCGAGGCGGTGAACCGGGCATCTCACAGTGTAGCAGGGTTCTGCTTTTGAGCTGTCCTATGGCTTCCCTGTTGCCCACTCCTCCTTTCGATTGGAGGGTGTTATGCCGGCCTCTGTCTCGACTACCTTATCTCGCCGGCTCTGTTTGGCTCCCGCTCGATACAGATCACTCCGATGTGGCTTCTGTCCCGCCAGACTTCAGAGGCTGTTCCTTCACTGTCCTCCCCTCTGGGGAGAGCATGGTTGTTCATGTGGATGGTTCCGGTGTTCCTTTTGGCCTCGTACTGTCTCCCTTGTCCACACTGGCTGTATTAGCTGTGCCTATTTACCGAGTCTACCGCGTTCTGTCCTCCCGCTGAGTGCAGATTGCGTGGTCCATTCTAAGTCAATGGTCCTGCTGTAGACTTACCTTCTCGGTAACTTGGGGGGACTACCTTTCGGTCCAGATTGTCCTTTGATCTCCCACACCGGGACTGTAGAACATGGCTACATCAGCATGGACTTTAGCCTGTCTTGTCCTGGCATCTGGCGGATGCTGGGCGGGCCCTTTGGTTCCTTTGGTTCCTTTCAGTCTGTCCTTCTACTCCCACGCTAGGGTGGATACGGGACAACGTTGCCCGGGGGCCGACGGGACCAGTTTTGTCGACTTCTGCCTATGTTACTGGTCTGCGCCTGATCACATTGGTTTTTTTCGCCCGCTTGCCAGGCGACTCCAGCGGGTTTGCTACTGTCCGCTCCTGGCTGTATTTCGTCCAGGATCTGTCGTAAGACTTATGGTTCTTTTGTCTGGGGTTCTGTGGGAAGCTGTGCATTCCCCACTCTGACCTTTTCTCTCCCCATGGTTCTGTCTTTTTTTCCAGTCCGGCCTGGACCTGGGACTGGGATTCCTTACTTGAGGTGTCAAGTGTCAGCGCTGTTCTTCCTCTTCCAGCGTTCCCCGGCCCTCTGGGCCTGTCAAGACCTTCTTACTCGAAATGGCTCTTTGGTTCCTCTGTACTGTCCTTCGGTATCGCCCTGGGAACTTCATACTGAGCTCTCGGTGCTCCAATCTTGTCCTTGGAGCCGTTACAGAAGTTCTCTCTACCCCGTCTGTCCTGTACGGTTGTGTTTCCGTATCAGTCGTGTCTCTGACTGGTGCCTGAATGGCCCCTTTTTGTTCTGAGCCTTATGTCTTTTCCCAGGACAGGGCTGTTCTACATCCCGTTCCTTCCTTCTGAAGGTGGTGTTTGCCTTTAGCTTCAACACTTCACCGATTTGGACGTTGTTTGGGCCTTGCCGGTTTTACTTGGAGATCTCCGACTCTTGTCGACGTTTGGTCTCTTGGGTTTCCTGGAGGTCCGCACTTAGAGTTGACGGACTCCAGGGTGGTTTTCCTCCGCCTTATCAGATTGGCTATTGCTGAGGTTACCGCACCGAGGGCAGGATTCTGCCTTTGCTGTCACCGTTCATTTCACCAGAGCGATCGGTGCCTCCTGGGCCGGAGACATTGGGCTTCGGCCATGCATTTGAGCAGGGCGGCCACAGGTCTTCCGTGCACGCTTTACAGAGTTCTACAGGGTGCATACTCTGGCTTCGGCGTATGCTGCCTTGGTCCGCCTGGGTCTGCAGGCGGAGGTTCCTTGATGCCTTCGGGTGCTTCGCCTTGGAGCTGTGGTCCCTCCCCTTTTGGACTGCTTTTGAACGTCCCAAGGTCTTCTGTGTCCCCCAAGGAAACTGGGCGAGAAAACGAGATTTTTGTATAACTTACCAGTAAAATCTCTTTCTCGCTCTTTCCTTGGGGGACACAGCACCCACCCATTCATTGTTTTTCTCTACACGGTTTCCGAGTTTGTGTTACCCATTGGGTAGTTGGCTTGTTGGTTCCTTGTTGGACTTTGCCTTTTCTCACTGCTTGGACACGCAACTGATAGTCTCTCTCTCCAGGCTGAGGGTATAGCAGTGGAGGAGGGGCTTAACAGCTTTCACTTAGTGTCACGCCTCCTATGGAGATGAGCTATACCCAAGGTCTTCTGTGTCCCCCAAGGAAAGAGCGAGAAAGAGATTTTACTGGTAAGTTATACAAAAATCTCGTTATTTGCTATTACAGGTGTTTGTTTAACCTGCAAATATGTGTGACTATTCACCGCGGGTGGTCGAGGTTGCGGTTGTTGCATCCAGCCTCCCCGTGGAGACCCAGGCTCACAGACACTATAAAGCCACAAAACCACTGGAAAACAATACGGTTTTATTCAGTATACTAGGAAACCTTGCTACTGCACTAAAACTGTTGCCAAATTACTACACAAATGCTCTTGTCTTTTTCCAGTTTTTCCTTCATCCATATGGCCTGTTTTTCTTATCTCCTCCAGGCTCATGTGTCATAAGAGATGCCTCCGGAAATATTAATGACACCCTTTCGTACGCTGCGACAAACTGCACAGATGCTTCTTGTAAATTAGGTTATAACTTTACATCCTGTATACCAAAATGTAAATATGGACTGATGAACAGCTTTCAGGTATCCAAATGTATATCTTGTCCTTTTTGTTTATTAGGAATCTTGGTTTCCCCAAATTGGAGCATTTGTGTCGTACACTTCATTAGGGAAAGATGTTTCTTTGTTCTAGAAAACGGGGTGTAAAGTCTTCTTAGCAAAGCCCTAACTTGAGCTTTGCTAAAGAGGGGTCTATCTTCAGCAGTTTACTGAGCGCTGAAGACTCCTGTGTGTAACAAGTCAGACAGGCAGGAAAGTCAGGAATGGGGTAGTGACAAGAAGCAGGCTGGGAGGCTCTGTATGTTACACACAGGCGTCTTCTGCTCTCGGTAGAATGCTGAAGACTGAATCTGTTACAGCTTTGCTAACAAGATTCTCTAACACCCTGTTCTCTAGTAAAAATAAACATCTTTGCCTCAAAAAAATATATTACAAAAATGCTTAATATCTGTGTCCCTACACTGTGCTAAAAATTAAACTTTTATATATATATATATATATATATATTTTTTTTTTAGATAAAGTGGGAGGTGTCAATAAAAGAATATGCTTACCTGCTCCTCAATTCTGTTCCAGCTTGTTGGATCCACCACCGTGTTTACTGCACTTCGGTCCAAGCATTCAAACTTCCGGCCTGGACAGGTCACGTGCCCCACTATAGTCATTGACTGACCACAGTGGTGACATGCCCCCAAACGGCATGTAACCTAGCTGTGACATGCCGCTTGGGGACATATCGCCACTGCAGCAGTGCACATGTCCCATGCCAAAATGTAAAGGCAGTGACTGAAGCGCAGTGAAGACAGTGGTGGACCCAGTAAGCCGGAACTGAGTGTCATGGAGCGGGTATGCATGCTTCCCTTGACAGGTCCTGCTGGGTGGTGAAGTTGGTTAAACCCCTTTAAAGAGGACCTGTCACCATTGATGGCCAGTTCGCAGTGTTCGCCCGCGAACACATGCGATCTGCCATCTTAACTGACAAGTCTGGCGAGGCACAGGTAAGTCCTTACCTGTGCCTGTGCGCGAGCCAGTCTGAAATGAAATGCGGACTCCGGGAGCAGGCAGTTCCGAGAACGGCCCCTGGAGGCTGTTCTCGGACTTGTCAGTTAAGATGGCAGATCGCATGTGTTTGCGGGCGAACACTGCGAACTGGCCATCTCTACCTGTCACCACAAAATGTAATGCAATCTGGCAGCACTATGTTATAGAACAGGAGGAGCGGTTCAGATTAATATATTGTTTTGTGGGAAAAGATTCAGTAAAACCTGTACTTTATAGCATTTTCCAGCTATCGGTACAGGAAGGAGCAGTTATCAGTGACTGACAGCTGTCTCTTATGCACACTTGTGCAATCACTGATAACACCTCTCTCCTGTACCGATAGCTGTTCACAGGAAGTGAGAAAAGCTGAGATATAAATGTATAAATTTACAAGTTTTACTGAATCTTTTCCCACAGAAATATATATCGGCCTCCTTCTGCCCTATGCTACTGCGCTCTCAGATGGCATTTCATTTTGTGGTGACCGGTCCTCTTTAAGTTTACTGCAAAGTGTGACTCACTATATATACACAATACTTTGGATTGCCCCCCACTCCCCTCGTTGTTTTTGGCAAGGCTTAGGCTGGGTTCAGACCTGAGCGTATTTGATATGCGCGTTTAACGCGCGTTTTTGTTGTGCGTTTTTATGCGCGTTTTTTGCAATAGTAAACGCGCGTTTGTGTGATTGACTGCAGTGTCCTATGGCCACAAACGCGCGTCAAAACGCCCCAAAGAAGCTCAAGAACTTGTTTGAGCGTAGGGCGTTTTTTAGCGCGTTCAAACGCGCTGTAAAACGCGCTGTAAAACGCGCTGTAAAACGCGCTGTAAAACGCTCAAGTGAGAACCAGGGCCATAGGGAAGCATTGGTTTTCATGTGTTGAGCGTTTTACAGCGCGTTTGAACGCGCTGTAAAACGCTCAAGTGTGAACCCAGCCTTAAAGGTCTGGTGCATTTTTAGCTCCATTGGGCTTTCATTATGTGTAAATGAAGTTGAAGTCAAGAATATATTAATTAGATTTGAGAGCAAAATCTTTTTTTTTTTAGACATATGCTGTTAGTGGAACATCATTTAGAAAATGCATTTGTACTTTTTATAGATCTTGAATAAATCTCAGCTAATATGATTGATATGATGTATCGCTGTTTGTTAGAGAAATATTTAAGTGGCAACCAAGTCCATGCAATGCCTTTTATTTCTTGGGTTTTGACTCTGGCACTTACACTATCCAGTCTGTATGGTTTTTGAATGCGTTATGTACTCGGTGTCAACAATCAAACTCTACTTCCCTTTTAGGTCATGAGCATGGTGTCTGGGTTTGCACCACTTATTTCAGCAGGAATCTTCTCTGCCACTCTTTCATCAGCACTTGCCTCCTTAGTGAGTGCACCAAAGGTTTTCCAGGTGAGCTCTTTATACTAGCATGTATAGAGGAAACGTGACCTGTTCTTTATATGCTCACCTCTTTATTCTGTAGTTGACCATCAATGAGTACTTTCTGTTTTGATGGATACAATTTTCCTTGCTATGGTAATCCAAATTGCGCCTCGTTGCAAAAGAATTGGATTTGCTCCCAATACAAGTGATCACTATTCTGAAAGTAAGCTTGCGGGTCTATGTTTCAATCAAACTCTTGTTTTACACCTTGCAGCTACCATCAGTGGTGTGTGGAAGCTATTTGCTTAAAGTGATTTATCACTCCAGCAAACGGCATTTATCATGTAGACAAAGTGAATACAAGGCACTTACTAATGTACTGTGATTTTCCAGATTGCCTCCTTTGCTGGCTGGATTCATCTTTTCCATACACTGCTCGTATCCAGGGGAGGTTACAACCACCCTGCAATCCAGCAGCGCTGGCATTGGTCTCTCTGACACATTTTCCTGAAATGTGTAAGCATGGCCACCGCTGCTGGATTGCAGGGTGGTCGTAACCCCTGGCAATATGGACAATCACAATACATTAGTAAGTGCCTTGTATTTGTCTACATGATAAATGCCATTTGCTGAAGTGAGACAACCCCTTTAAAGACTGGACACCTTTTGGAAACCATTTTTATTGATTTACATAGATTTTGGCCTGAAAATAATTTCTTCCATATAAAAAAAAATTGCACTGTTTGGCTAATGCAGCTTCTTTGTTTTACATTACATAGCTAGCTGCTAACTGGTTTCCAGTGCCTCTCTGACCTATACTGAATGACCTTCTGAGCGGATTTATTTGACTGATTTATTTGATCAGGAGAAGTCAGAGACTGAAGGGAGACAGAGCTATCAGACACATAGGCCATTGGGTTTATCACACAGGAGCTTTCTGGGGTTGCTATGTAGTGTAAAACACAAGCTGCAGAATACATACAATGTAAAAAATGTCTAGCAAAAAAAATATTTTTTCTTATCCCAAATTGCATTTAAATCTATAATTTGTAAAAATGGCCCCAAAAGTGTCCACTGACAAGACAAAGCTACAGCTCATAATCGAGCTCTAAAAAAAATAAACTCTTACAGGGTAACGGCTGTTTGTTTTGTTTTTTTGAAAATTCTACTACTGAATTGATGATACTGTAATTTCCTACGTGGCTCCAAGCTTAAGCATCTCAATATGAAATAGACTTACAGCACGTAGCTTATTGAATATTTGTAGTTTAAAAGGAAGTTTATGTACCAATGCCTTAAGCTTTTGCAGATATTTTGGACTCCCTTCATAGAAGACTAATAAATATGAATTTTTCTGTATACTAGCTATATTCTTTTCCTTGGGGGTTGTTCATATTGTGTGTCTTGTTTGTACAGCATAAATAAATTGGATATCTTCCTTGATTAAACCTTTTTTCTCCCAAGGCCCTATGCAAAGACAATATTTATCCTGGTCTTCAAATATTTGCTAAAGGATATGGCAAGAACAACGAACCACTTCGAGGATATCTGCTGACCTTCTTAATTGCATTGGGGTTCATATTAATTGGTTGGTGTGTTTTTGTTTTTTCTCTTGGAGGGTGGGGGAGTTTAGTTTTGAATCAGGGATATGATACTCCATCCTGTTACTTGTACGTGCAATGTCAAAGGATTGTTATAAATGACGTTTTCAGTCATTTTCAGATCTTAGTAAAAATAAAGCCACCAGGAAGATTCTGAGATGTATCAAGCTGGTATAACGAAAAAGTTGAGCAGCTACCTATAGCAACCATTCAGATTCTGCCTTTTTTATTAAATAAGATTCCTGTCCTGGTTGGGTTTATGGGTGACTAAACCACATTTCCCTTTTACTCTTTTTAATAAATCTTTATGGAGAAAAAACGTTTATTGTGGCTGAAAAATAGAAGATTGATTTCTTAGCAAGTTCAGGTGCAAGATAGATGGCACTTGGATGGTCTGGTATGAAAGTAAGGTTGAGGGGGAGACATGGAGATGTTAGGCTACTTTCACATCTGCGGCAACAATTCCGGCAGAGAACCACCAGACGGAATTCTCCGGACCAGGCACTGCAGGATACAAACGAAATGCCGAGAATCAGCCGGACACAACCTGCTGCACGCTGAGCTTTGTGTCTGGCCAATTCTCAGCAGTTTTGGTGGATCTCCTTGCCGCACATGTGAAAGTAGCATAAAACGAGTCTCTAATTATATGGATTGTAAACCAGTGATGTTTTGCGCAAGTATTACAAATTACAACTACATTTTTAATTCATAATTTAAAGTGTTTGATGTTTTCCTCTTTCAGCTGAACTGAATGTGATTGCTCCAATCATTTCAAACTTCTTCCTGGCATCCTATGCCTTAATAAACTTCTCAGTGTTTCACGCTTCACTTGCAAAGTCTCCAGGTAAGACATACCTATGTTTTTGGTTTTCTTCCCTCTTCTAAATGTTTTTCTACACATCTGTACGAATACATACGGTTGTGCTTTATTGCGACTTCTGCCTTTTTCACATCAGTGTTGTGTTTTCCTTATTTCTTTTCCATCATTTCAATCCCCGTTTGTTTGTATGGGTCACTTTGAGCTCCGTTTGTGTCCATTCGAACAAGTTTTAATTATTTTTGATGGGAGAAAAAGCGCCGTCTGCTGTGCTTGTTCCCACCAACAATAAGGAACTTTTTTAGATCTTCTTTGAAATCAATGAATTATGTCATTGATCCTTTTAACAGAATTTTTTTTCTGTTCCTCTGACAGAAGAGAAATATGCAAAACACAACACTGATATGAACAAGCCCCCATTTCATTTGGTGATCAAGAATAGGCAATTCTAGCTGGTTCACCAAGTTCATTCCCAACCTCACACTAGAGCGTTATGTGCTGATAAGAGCCTCCTGTTCCTGAGATACGTGCGCCCTGTATGATCATTTCTACTGTCAGGAATTGGCCAACGCAAGTTTGGTCATGTACACTAGGGATGAGCGAATCGCTAATGTAATGTCTGAATTTGGTGATCCAGTGATGGACATCTTTAAGATGAATTTATACTGTATCCAGAGAGATGCTACGTTTTTATATGATCTGTGATGACTTTTTTATATATTTTTTATTTTTTTCCTGACAGGTTGGCGTCCAGCGTTTAAATACTACAATATGTGGGTGTCTCTAATTGGAGCCCTTCTTTGCTGTGGGGTCATGTTTGTTATTAACTGGCAGGCTGCTCTTTTAACATATGTCATAGTCATTGGATTGTATATATACGTCACATACAAGAAACCTGGTAAGTTTACATCTATTTTGACAGATTATACTGAACCGTTTGTAAGTGACCATAACTGAAAAAGGAATTCAGTAAATTTAACATTGACAGATTCGTTGATTTGCTCTCTGACCCTAGATATTGCTGCTTGGGACTTATTAAGAAGTAATACGTTCTTAGTCCCTGTCCTTTCAATGGTGGCAGCCCTTAAACACGGCTATATTGTGTGAAGACCGCTGATTAGATCAGAAAGGTTTCAATGCGCAGATGATGTCAGCCCCTGCTTTACACATTAAAATGAAGTAGCATTTAGGCTTTTTGTTGGACACAATCACTTTGCAATGGTTTTCTTCCCAATTATACAGATGGGATTGTGAAAGGCTATGAAGTAGGTTCTCTGAATAGTCACTGTTGCATATTGACCCTAAGCTTTTGAAAGAAGCATTCCTGCGCATGGATTAGTTAGGATCTCATTTAGAATGGGCGAAACAATGGAGCGGATTTCACTCCCAAGGTCGCAGCGGTCCGTTTTGAGTTGTGAAGCTATTTAGAGCGACTCACGACCATTTGCTATTTTAATTCTTTAGAAAATTATTTTTATCCATGGAAAATATGAGATATTATCAGAAGCTTCACGGTGTGTAACACTTTTGAGATATTCATTTATAGAAGCCATGTGCAGTTAATTTGTGGCTATTTTCTGCAGTATTGCGGCTGTTTTGCTTGGCTGTAGCTGTACGCGGTATATACATGTAGATGACGGATCCTTCTTTTTTTTTTTTTTATGAGAAGAAAGCACGCCTGGTAACAAATGTCTTTGTATTGAGAGGAAGGCGGCAGGACATTCTCTAAGTGAAGAAGCCCTGTGGAATATCACAGTGAAGGGCCGTTTACGGGAAGTTCCATTAGTTCCTGTTCGTTTCCTGACTGGATCGTTTGTGCACTAGGGGGGAAAAAAAACATACTAGATTGGTCATGATCTAAAATAACAGAAATACAAACTTTCACATTGTTTTTAAATGTGACAATATAGAAAGTTCTGTTACAATGACCATTCACAGAGCGGTCTACAATGCTTAGCTTTACCATTTCATTTCCTTTAAAATGGAGTATGGATGGGGTTGTTGGAGTTCTTCTTGGTCTTAATCTAGAACACATGTTTAAACCTGATTCACCTCTGGTCACCATATATTTAGGGTCAGTTCAGTGCTCGAAGCCATTCTTCACTATTTAGTTCTTTCACAGCATCCTATCATTTTGACCGGCCACCACTAAAGCAACCAACACTGGCGTACATGAATTCTTCTTGGAGAACATTTAGGCCCCTTTCACACGAGCCAGTTTTCCGCGCGGGTGCAATCAGCGAAGTGAACACATAGCACCTGCACTGAATCCTGACCCATTCATTTCAATGGGTCTGTGCACATGAGCGGTGACTTTTCACACATCAGTTCTGCTTTGCGTGAGAATCGCAGCATGCTCTATAATCTGCGTTTTTCACACAGCCCTCAGCAAATTGCGGTCCCTAATGCATGGAACGCAACCACAACAGCCGTGTGAAAGAGGCCTAAGTCTTCAGTTGTTTTTTTGTGTGAAAAACGCATCAAAACTGATTGCACCCACGTGGGAAAAACTGAACGCAACTGCAGACAAAACTGAATGAACTTGCTTGCAAAGTGGTGCGAGTTTCACTGAATGCACCCTGACACAATCCATATAGTTTGTGTGAAAGAGGCCTTAGAGTACATGGACACATGATGTGTTTTATGGCTGCAAAATTTGCAACAAATCCATGGCAAAATCCACATGAAGTTACATGAATTTGATGCAGATGATTTGCTGCGGATTTCATTGCAATGTAAAGAGTCGTTGGAAATCCGCAGCATAATTTGACATGCTGCATATTTAAAATCGGACAACATTTTTACTGGGTTGGAATTACTCCTTTAAGGGTCAACATCTGCTGATACAAGTCATTAACATGTGAAAGACTTGTCTTTACTATAGGTGTAACAATAAATGTTTTTTATTTTTATTATTTCAAGTGCTTGTGAGATCACTTGTCTGTGGACCATGCCTCGCGCTACATTTCCACACCTCTTATCTTGTCTGCTAATGAGTAGAAGGCACCTACTTACACGAATGGATGTACCATGGATGACCGCAGTAATTCTTTCTCATTGGTCATGCAATCTATGCACATATTTACGTTGGCCAATCATTTTAGTTAGTATCACAAACTTTTGTGTGCCAATTGCCCCATAACTGTAACAAGCCGTGTCCATTATGGAATGTGTAAATCTAACTTATTATGAGTCTGACTAATGTTCTTCTATCTAAAACATGAAATGAATGACTTCCTTTCAGATGTGAACTGGGGGTCTTCAACCCAAGCCTTGACCTATCTCAATGCACTGCAGCACACCATTCGGTTGGCAGGTGTCGAAGACCATGTGAAAAACTTCAGGTAATTTTTTAAAGGATAATTTGTTTAATACAACATTGTATATAGATCAGTTTATCTTCCAGTCCGCTCAGACAAGTAACACCCCTCCCCATCCCTGAATTGTCTACTGGCAGTTAAATATGAGCTCTTTTTAAACAAATTTCTCCCAAAAAGGTCCCTGATTTCTATTTATCACTATCTTTGCTCAGAAGTAACCTATATACATGCTGCTACCATCCTCCTGCTGATGTTTTTGAGGGACAATAACACAAAATTGATGGACTTGGTTGTTTGACATAGTCCTGTGTACACTTTTCAAGGTTGTGTATATCTAGGTAATACACGAGGGAATTATATGATCTGCTGTGTAGACCTAGGAGTTTTGTAACATCCTTCATTTATATTATTATTAAGGGTACTTTCACACTTGCGTTAAACTTTTCCGGTATTGAGTTCCGTCCTAGGGGCTCAATACCGGAAATAAAATGATCAGTTTTATCCTAATGCATTCTAAATGGAGAGCAATCCGTTCAGTATGCATCAGGATGTCTTCAGTTCAATCACTGTACGGTTTTTGGACAGAGAAAATACCGCAGCATGCTGCAGTATTTTCTCCGTCCAAAATTCCGCAACACTTGCCGGCATTATTTTCCATTGAAATGCGTTAATGCCGGATCCGGCCCCAAGTGTTCCAGAAAAACGGATCCGGTTTTGCGGTCTGCGCATGCGCAGATCTATAAAAACGTGAAAAAGATAAATACTGGATCCTTTTTTCCAGATGACAACTGGAGAGACTAATCCGGTATTGCAATGCATTTGTGAGACTGATCCGGATCCGTCTACAAATGGTATCCGTTTGCTTTTACAGCCTGCCGGAATCCAACAACGCAAGTGTGAAAGTACCCTAATCCTGCTTATAGGCTGTGTTCACATTTTGTGAATGCATTTGTGGTATGCCCCAGGAAACCTTCCACCACAAATGACAAATGTAGCCCTAGACCTCCATTTAGACAACACAGGCAAAAAAACTGATTGTGATGAGTGACCAAACATGTACCACTGTATGGGTCTGTAGAGGCATTTGTCGTGGCATACTTTGAACAAGATGTGAACCGAGCCCTATCTTGCATCTTCTTCACCCTTACAATATTCCAGTTAAAATATTTATAAATTATTTTTAAATGGATTAGTATTTTATATTGTCTTGTGCATTATTTCCCTCATCACAGGCCTCAATGCCTTGTTTTAATTGGTGCTCCGAATTCACGTCCAGCTCTCCTTCACTTAGTGCACGCCTTTACAAAAAATGTTGGTTTGATGATCTGTGGCCATGTGCACATGGTAAGATTTATTTTTTTTCTTTTTTCTTCTGTATGTGTTTTTGGCATATAATGTTAAAAGTTTGTGTTTTAAAATGTTTTCATTGAGTTGGAAAAAATTAGTATGAAGTAGATCAGGGGTAAATATGAGTAGATTACCAAGCACAACATGTTGTGCTTGATAATAGCACCTTGCACCCACATAACTGACTATGGAAGGAAACAAAAACTTGTCACCAAATAGCTCTTAGTACATAAGTACAATACTGAAAGAGTGTGCTAATCCTTGATATAGAGTATTGTGCAAAAATTGTAGACAGGTCTTAAAAGAAATGCCGCAAACTAAGAAAGCTTTCACACTTGTAAATGCACTGTGCTGCCGCTGCAAACGAGACTTAGAGGAAGCCGTGCTTTGTTTTTCAACCTACTTATGTAAATAATTATTAACTGAAATAGAAACAGCTGGTTTGGAGGCTTAAAACTGGGTGAGGAACAACCAAAGTCTGCTACAAAGGTGAGGTTGTGGAAGACCGTTTCATGTCACAGATCATACACCATGGCAAGATTGAGCACAACAACAAGACGAGGTAGTTATACTGCATCCTCAAGGTCTCTCCTCTGCAAAGGTTTAAAAGCAGACTAGGATTTCAAGTGTGCTCAAGCTTGAAGAGGCACAAAGAAACTGGCAACAATGAGGACCGTAGACGCACTGGTTGACCAAGGAAACTTAGTGCAGCAGATGAAAGACGCATCTTGCTTACTTTACTTTGAAATCATAATATATCCAGCAGTGCCATCAGCTCAGAACTGGCAGAACCAGTGGGACCCAGCTACACCTATGGAGAAGTTTAGCCAGAAGTGGTGGTCATGAAAGTATTACTGCCAAAAAGCCATACGTTTGAAATGGAAACAAGGCCAAGCGACTCAACTATGCATGAAAACATAGGAACTGGGCTGCAAAAAATAGCAGCAGGAGCTCTGGGCTGAGTAGTCAAAATGTAAAATATTTGGCAGTAACAGAAGGCAGTTTGTTCACCAAAGGGCTAGAGTGGTACACAAATGAGTATGCATGAAACAGTGAAGCATGGTAAAGGTTGCTTGCAAGTTTGTGGTTACATTTCAGCAAATAGAGTTGGGGATTTGGTCAAGATTAATGGTGTCCTCAATGCTGAAACACAGGCAGATACGTATCAATCATGGACTACCATAAGGGATGTGTCTGGCTCCAAGTTTACTCAGCAGCAGGACAACGGTCCCAAACATGCAGCCAATGTCTAGAATTGTGTTAGTGTAAAGAGAACAAGGAGTCCTGGAAGTGATGATACGGCACCCACAGAGCCCTGATCCCAACATCATCAAGTCTGTATGAGATTACATGAAGAGACAGAAGGATTTGAACAAGCCTACATATAGAGAAGATCTGTGGTTGTTTTCCAAGATGTCTGAAACAGCTCTGCCGAGTTCCTTCAAAACATGTGTGCAAGTGTACCTAGAAGAATTGATGCTGCTTTGAAGGCAAATGGCAGTCATGCCAAATATAGATAGAATAGACTCTGCTATTCCTGTTAAGGCTACTTTCACACTGGCGTTTTGGCTTTCCGTTTGTGAGATCGGTTCAGGGCTCTCACAAGCGCTCCAAAACGGATCAGTTTTGCCCCTCATGCATTCTGAGTGGATAAGGATCCTCTCAGAATGCATCAGTTTGGCTCCGTTCCGTCTCCATTCCGCTCTAGAGACTGACACCAAAACACTGCTTGCAGCGTTTTGGTGACCGTCTGACAAAACTGAGCCAAACGGATCTGTCCTGACACACAATGTAAGTCAATGGCGCTGGATCCGTTTTCTATGACACAGTATGGCACAATAGAAAACTGATCCGTCCTCCATTGACTTTCAATGGTGTTCAAGACGGATTCGTCTTGGCTAATACAAACGGATCCGTTCTGAGCGGATGCAGACGTTTGTATTATCTGAACGTATTCGTCTGTGCAGATCCATGACAGATCCGCACCAAATGCGAGTGTGAAAGTAGCCTTAGATGTGCTTGATCAAAGCTGCTGGGCCTCCAAATACTGCATGACTAGAGCGGATTTTGTAGGCCGGCCTTTCATGGTCGACAGCCTTTTTCATTGACATAGTCATATAGAACTTGCTAAATGAGTATAATAAAATAGGTTTAACTTTAGTTTTATATCTCTGTAGGGTCCTCGAAGACAAGCTATGAAAGAGCTGCTTACAGACCAGGCTAGATATCAGAGGTGGCTTATTAAAAACAAAACCAAAGCCTTCTACTCCCCAGTACATGCCGAGGACTTGAGGGATGGAGTTCAGTATCTTATGCAGGTAAAATCTTTATCCCAATGTGTTCTGGTTTGCATAGTGTAAAGCTAAGCAATAGACACCAATTATGTTATTAAATAATATTGAAGACATTCTAGTTAAAGGAAATGGAAAGACTCTTCCCAGTCTTGCCTTGTCATCTGCCCAAGCTGAATTTTTTTTAATTTTTGCCTTGTAGGCTGCTGGATTGGGGAGAATGAGACCAAATACTCTTGTGCTTGGCTTCAAGAATAATTGGATTCAGTCCGATATGAAAGATGTTGAGACTTATATTAACTTATTACAGTAAGTATGGGAAAAATCAGAAACTGCATGTGTATCTACCGGCTTTGGCACCAAAGTTTTCTTTAACTTTCTCTGTACGTTTTCTATGTCTTATAATTGTGAGGCTGCCTGTCTCTGCTCTAAGTATGCCTTTTCTACACAACGCCCACTGGTGTATATCTGGGCTTAGGGTTATGCTCCTTGCTGTTTTTACTGGTAAATTAAACACAAGCATACTATTTATATGAAAAAAACAGGGACACAGCCATGTTTAACCCCTTAAAGACCTGCGCAGTGCATGTACGGTGCTGGTGGACGTGACTTTAGGTCCAGCGTCGTACATGTACGGAGTGCTGATCGGGCGGGTGCAGGAGCTGCACCCGCCCGATCAGAGGCAGGAGTCTGGCAGTCACTGATAGCTGGACCCCTGCTGTAGCTGGCATCGGTGAAAACACAGATGCCGGCACATTAACCATCGCTCTGCTGCGGTCAGTGCTGACCGCGGCACGTTTGGGATCCTGCCGGGTGCGGGGTGGCCATCGGGTCCTCGCGCTGCTGTGATGGGGACCCAATGGCAAGGAAGTCAGCTTGATGCCTTCTGTGACAGCCAGTGAGATCCAGACCCCTGGATCTCACAGGCAAGAAGCTGTAAGCTGTGTAATACACTTACAGCCAATGCATTACAATACAGAAGTATTGTAATGCATTGTAAAGGGGATCAGACCCCCCAAAAGTTAAAGTCCCAGAGCGGGACAAAAAAAAAGTTTTACAAAAAAAAAGTTTCAAGTAAAAATAAAAAAAGCATCCTTTTCCCAAAATAAAGTTAAAAAAATAGGGAGAAAAGGAAAAGTAGACATATTGGGTATCACCGCATCCATAACAACCTGCTCTATAAAAATACCACATGACCTAACCCCTCAGGTGAACACCGTAAAAAATAAAAACTGTCAAGCCATTTTTTTTTTTTGTCACCTTACATCACAAAAAGTATAATCCCAAGCGATCAAAAAGTCATACGCACCCCAAAATCATACCAATCAAACCGTCATCTCATCACGCAAAAAATGAGATCCTACCTAAGACAATCACCCAAAAAGTAAAACAAACTATGGCTCTCAGAATATGGAGACACTAAAACATGATTTTTTTTTATTGAATGGATAGAGTAGTGGTACTAGTGGCTCAACCAAATTGCCCAAATAATGGACAGGTGCAGACCCCTCAGCACCCCCAGTGCTGTATAGAAAGGTTTAGGTTGAATACATAAATAGGTGGGGGGGCACTCTATATATCTGGCAACACATGGACCGCAACGAATAAAATGTAATTTAAAACCATTTATTCACTACTACGAAAAGCACGACCTCAATGGATACTATTTCCTTTTGTGTGTATATATATTGTAAACAGAGGTCCTCTGTAGAGCAATAACAAGCACGAATACTTCATATATGAGACTCGTCGGTTGGAAGGTGTAGTTAGGGTTATACCAATCCCTGTGGGATAGTGGATACATAAATCTTGAAGGTGGATACAGAGTGTCTGATGTTAGTACTCCGTAGACCGGGGTTTATAATAAAGTTTGTACCAGTCCCCGTGCTTCAACTGTACCGGAGTTTGCAATAAATATCAGTATTTCCACATTCATATAGTTTGCCTTACCATTCCAGGTCTCTTCACTTATCAGAGCTCCATAGCTGAAATGTCATGGTCCTCTTCATATATTTTTTTTCAAAAGAAACGCACATGCGTTTTCTATTTCCTGTATCCCTACAGCCTGGGAGTGATCCAGTTATTATTTTTAATATGTTCTTAGTGTGATAAATATTTTTATTTAGTGTGATATATACTTTTATTCATGTATTTATATGTGAGGTCGTCTTTTGAAGGGATAGGAACCTTTGTAGGGCACCAAGCCCTAAGGCACATTGATGAATAGAAACTTTATAGTTCAAATCCGATCAGAAGCTGATATCCGTATCTTCCGAATATCCCTCACTGTCCCGGAATACACCGCTTTGTTGACCGTTACCATATAAAAGGAAGCCTTCTTACACCTACTGTTCAGCCACTGAGGAAGGGGTGCTTTTAATCCCGAAACGAGTCTGTTACTGAACAGTGAGGGACTGAATGGAACAGAAGCGGTGTTTATATTATTGATTCCTTTGGAGACACTTACAGTACTACCCCCTCGACATCAAACTGGGACTATCGCTGAATCTGTGGATTCAAAGTACAGGACCAAGTTCCTCCCGAGTCACGTGACACATCACGGGGAGAGCTGCAGACCACGTGGGACGCCTCCGTAGGTCCTTGCAGAGTAAAGCCGGAATTGGATCCTGTGTCTCCTGACCAGTTTCCAGCTATTGAGCTCTGATAAGTGACGAGACCTGGAATGGTAAGGCAAACCTATATGAATGTGGAAATACTGATATATTTATTGAAAACTCCGGTACAGTTGAAGCACGGGGACTGGTACAAACTTTAATACAATCCCCGGTCTACGGAGTACTAACATCAGACACTCTGTATCCACTTATACCTTCAAGATTTATGTATCCACTATCCCACAGGGATTGGTATAACCCTTACTACACCTTCCAACCGACGAGTCTCATATATGGAGTATTAGTGCTTGTTATTGCTCTACAGAGGACCTCTGTTTACAATATATATACAAGAGGAAATGGTATCTATTGAGGTCGTGCTTGGATTGTGTTTTATCAATGAGCATGTTTTTGGCCTTCACTACGGTATCTGTATGCCATATGTGAATCTGGTCATTTGAATCTATTGGGCTGTACGCAGCAAACCCTTTTTATGAATTTATCTTATTTTTCATAGTTGTGAATAAATTGTTTTAAATTTAATTTTATACGTTGCTGTCCATGTGTTGCCAGATATCGAGTGCCCCCCCCCTCCTATTTATGTATTCACTCAGATTTTTTTTACTTTGTTTCAAAAATGCTGTTATTGTGTAAAACTTAAAAAAATAAAAGAATTATACATATTGGGTATCGCCGCGTCCGTAAGAACCTGCTGTATAAAATAAATAAAATTGGACTGCACGCCAGACGGTTTCTTCAGTAAAACAACAGATAGTGTTTATTCAAACACTATCTGTTGTTTTACTGAAGAAACCGTCTGGAGTGCAGTCCAATTTTCCTTATTATCTACAAGTGGGTAAGATCCAGTTGACGTACTTGGACTTTGCACCCGCCTTCATGTTACCTTTATGGTGGTGCTGCCAGTAGTTTTTCTATATTATATTATATTACATCACAAAAAGTGTAATACCAAGCGATCAAGAAGCCATATGCACCCTAAAATAGTACTAATCAAACCATCATCTCGTAGTGAAAAAAATTTGCACCTACATAAGACAGTCGCTCAAAAAACTATGAAGACACAAAAATTTAAAAAAAAAAAAATGCTTTATTATGTAAAACTGAAACAAACAACCAAAAAAAGGTATTGTCGCGTCTGTAAGAACCTGCTCTATAAAAAGACCACATGATCTAACCTGTCAGATGAACATTGTAAATAAAAAAAATAAAAAACTGTGCCAAAACAGCTATTTTTTGTAACCTTGCCTCGCAAAAAGAATAAAAAATAAGTGTAATAAAGAGCAACCAAAAATCATATGTACGCTAAAATAGAAAACAAAACTGCCACCTTATCCCGTAGTTTCCAAAATGGGGTAATTTTTTCGGAGTTTCTACTCTAGGTCTTCAAATGTGACATGACAACTTAAAATTATCCCAGTGAAATCTGCCCTCCAAAAATCATATGGCGTTCCTTTCCTTTTGCGCCCTGCCGTGTGCCTGTACAGCAGTTTACGACCACATATGGGGTGTTTTATGTAATCTACAGAATCAGGGCAATAAATATTGTTTTGTTTGGCTGTTATCCCTTGCTTTTTTAGCGGAAAAAATGGAATTAAATGGAAAATCTGCCAAAAAGTGAAATTCAGAAATTTCATCTACATTTTCCTTTAATTCTTGTGGAATACCTAAAGGGTTAACAAAGTTAGTAAAATCAGTTTTGAATACCTTGAGGGGTGTCGTTTCCAAAATGGGGTCACTTTTTTGGAGTTTCTACTCTAGTGGTGCATCAGGGGGTCTTCAAATGTGACATGGCAACTTAAAATATTCCCAGTGGAATCTGCCTTCCAAAAACCATATTGCGTTCCTTTCCTTCTGCACCCTGCCGTGTGCCTGTACAGCAGTTTACAACCACATATGGGGTGTTTCTGTAACCTACAGAATCAGGGCAATAAATATTGTTTTGTTCGGCTGTTAACCCTTGCTTTTTTAGCGGAAAAAATGGAATTAAATGGAAAATCTGCCAAAAAGTGAAATTCTGAAATTTCATCTACATTTTCCTTTAATTCTTGTGGAATACCTAAAGGGTTAACAAAGTTAATAAAAACTGTTTTGAATACCTTGAGGGGTGTAGTTTCTAAAATGGGGCCATTTATGGGTGGTTTCTATTATGTAAGCCTCACAAAGTGACTTCAGACCTGAACTGGTCCTTTTAAAAAGGTGGGTTTTGGAGATTTTCTGAAAAATTTCAAGATTCTAAGCCTTCTAACGTCCCCAAAAAATAAAATGTAATTTACAAAATGATCCAAACATGAAGTAGACATATGGGAAATGTAAAGTAATAACTATTTCAGGAGGTATCGCTATCTGTTTTAAAAGCTGAGAAATTGACATTTTGAGAATTGCAAATTTTTCCACATTTTTAGTAAATTTGGTATTTTGTATAAATAAAAAATGAAATATTTTGACTCAAATTTACCACTGTCATGAAGTACACTATGTGCAGAGAAAACAGTCTCAGAATGGCTTGGATAAGTAAAAGCGTTTGAGTTATCACCACATAAAGTGACACTGGTCAGATTAGCAAAAAATGGCCTGGTCCTTAAGGTGAAAAACGGCAGGGTCCTGAAGGGGTTAAGACGTTTAGCTGCTTGATTACAAGGAATCACTGTGAGAAAATATTTGCATGCTTTGGATCGCAATGGAGTTTCACATCTTCTCTTGAGGCATTAAATACAGCCTAATACACAGCTATAATATCCACCTGGACATCCACTAACAGTTAGTCCATCCAGTTGGATAAAACTGTACAACAACCCTTTCATTTTTCTGTACCCGCGCTCTGTTGGAGGCATCAGTAATGCAGCAAGAAGGTCTACTATGGGCGAATGAGTAGTTCGTGTAAAGATATTAACAAAACGAGCCAAGTCCATTGTACTTACTCCAAACGTATTTTAATACTTTTGTTTTTTTTCCATTTCTTTGCTGCAGTGATGCTTTTGATTTCCAGTATGGTGTAGTTGTGATTCGTCTGAGAGAAGGTCTAGATATTTCTCATCTCCAAGGCCAAGGTAAGGAAGTCTGATATGTGATGAACCAAGTAGGGATCGACCGATATAGATTTTTTTTTTTAAGGCCGATACCGATAATTTGTGAACTTTCAGGCCGATAGCCGATAATTTATACCGATATTCTGGGAATTTTCAAATCTGCTGAAAATTAATGTTTATTGTTAACGTGTATTTATTTTAATTTTTTTGTAAATCTTTCTTTTTCATTTATACTTTTTACTAACTTTTAGCCCCCTTAGAGACTAGAACCCTTGTCCTATTCACCCTGATAGATCTCTAACACTGTCCCTGCTGCTCTGTGCTTTGTGCACACAGCAGCATGGAGCTGAACATGGCAGCCAGGGCTTCAGTAGCGTCCTTTAGAGCGCACTGCACCACACCACCAACATTTTTAATACTGGGATGGGGGTGGGGAACGCACTGCGCCACCATTGAAGATAAGTCTTTCATTAATTCATATACAGGAGGCGGCAGCTGGCTGCAGAATCGCATAGCCGTCTCCCGACCTCTATGAGCGGTAGCTGCGATCCGCGGCACCTAAGGGGTTAACTACCGCAGATCGCAGCTACCGCTCATAGAGGTCGGGAGACGGCTATGTGATTTCTGCAGCCAGCTCCCGTCTCCTGTATATGAATTAATGAAAGACTTATCTTCATTGGTGGAGCGGTGGCCACAGCCCCTCCCCTTCTTTTGTCCTCTCTCCGCTAATTGGCGGCAGCAGCATCACAGGGGGAGGAGACACTGCTTCCTTCTCCCCTGTGCTGCTGAGGGAACACAGAGAGCGCTGAGAGCAGTGCGTTCTGTGTTCCCAATACGTTATCGGCTAAATAGATGCCGATACAGATAACGTTCAAAATCCTGAATATCGGCCGATAATATTGGTAAAACCGATAATCGGTCGATCCCTAGAATTAAGTACACTGTACAGAAATTATCCACAGGCCGTTAGGATAGAGAAGTTCTTGTTAGGCCCTGTCCACGTTAGCAGTAATGGCCTCTATTTGATGTATACTTTGGGAAAAGCTCCCGACATGTACCTATTTAATGGAGGTCTGTGACATATTCCACTGTCTAGTGATACAGTGGGTTATATCGCCCATAGAGTCCGATTGTACGAAAAAAAATGCATATCGCGTTGTATGCTTTTATTTATTACTGCCATTATATAGAATGTTGAAGACTGTGGCAAAATTCCATACATACCTAACAAGACAAGTTACCTATCATTGCCCAGCGACATCGTCTGTCTGAATTGACGAGGCTGGTATAAATGTTTGGTCCACCAGCTTGAGAGAGGCTGCTGGCGTGATCTGAACAGGACCTTAAAAATATTCTGGGATCTCTTTTTTTTTTTTTTCTGGGTGTTGTTTACACCTTATATTATAACCTGGCTGCGGCTATGTAATGACTAAAACATACATGCAAAAGAGGAAAATAAAAAAAATAACAATGTTTCAGCTCATATTCAACAGTGCTAAATACTTGGGGCATCTCATGGCTTAAACGTTTGTTCAGTTCTCTCTTCCCTCCAGCAAATACCATGTTTATGAGTTGCTAGAAACTTTCCTAATGTCGTGACGTGTAGAGACAAGAATACCACAAAGATCATGATGGGGATGTTAGACGGAGGTGTGACAGGACGTGCGCTTATTGAAGGGTTTTCACCACGCCCTTCTGGCGTAGGACTGTATGACAGCGATCGGACTGTTACTCATTGCATGGGCAGGGTGGAATTCGTTCACAATGACTTTGCTGACTGACAGCACAAATTGTAAATGTTTCTCTCTCTCTCTCTCACTCTCTCACTCACTCACTCACTCACTCACTCACACACACACACACACGAGCAGTGTGGATTTGTAGACAATGGCGGGAATGTGTGACGTGGCAGATATGTTCGCCTACCCTTTCACTGCCGTGTGTCCTCAGCTGTTTGTGCTAAGCGTTGATATGGTGAAACTATATGCACTGTATAAGTACATATGAAAGTGTTACAAGTGTTCTAAGTATTCTGACATCCAAAACATTCCACACAATGAAGCCAAATGTAATACGTCATACATTCAGATGTGGTGCGAATGTATTAAAGGGGTCTACACATAGGTCCGGAGATCTCCATATTCACTGCTCTACAAGATTATCTTCAGCCTGGCAGGTGTGTCCTTTCTGCCGCAGCACTCTCCCTGTAACTGCCGCAGCCGCTAACAGAACATATAAATGGTGGCAGATGAAGATTAAAACTGAGTATATGTGACGGCCAAAAAAATAAGGAAAAGAGCAAAACTGCAGGTGGCACTGTATAGATACATTACTCACTGGTTATAAAATTATTAATTGCATGCAATTGCAAAAGTATTCAGATCCAGGTGCTGGTGTGAAAAATGTAGTATGTGTTCTGTGATGCAACCCCTTTAAAATGGCTGCAGGTGGAGAGTCACGGGACCAGACTTTCTGCTTCACCTGTCATCAGCGCCTGCGCAGGTTCTGTACGCCGGTAATCTCACACAGACACAGTGGAGGATGCTGAATGAATTTTCTGGTCACATGCCCCTCCATCAGCAGTCACCGTATTCACCTAGAACACAGATTTTATTAACGGGACAAACCAATCTAATGACACATTAACACTTTTCCAGTGTAGAGGCACCTTTCAGAGAGGCTTCATTTCCCAGCTCTGTAGACATGTGGCTGGGGGTCATGTGCACCGCTCTGGCCAGTCACTGGCCTCAGTTGTGATGTGTCCATCAGCGGCACGTAACCCAGCAGTGATTGGCCACAGCTGTGCACATGATCCCGTCTGCAAGTGCACAGACCTGGAACCGGAAGCATCTTGGAGAGAAGCCTTCTGTGCTGGAACCAAGAGGATTGGAGGAGGTGAGTGGAATTTTTTATCTTGTTTTCTAAAGCTGGAATAACCCTCTTAGGTTGTGTTGAAGATTTGGAGGGGTTGTCTCATAAACACAACCTCCATCCGTATGTCCTATTTTGCCATCTATGTTCCCGACCGGAGATCTTATCTGTATGACCTACTCCAGTTCTGGTGGATTCAAGCCGCCTTTGTATTACATGAGCAGCCATTATCGGCTGCTTCACAGGGGTGCCAGAAGGAGGGCCCATGGCCATAAGCTAAACGCCTCAGCATCTGCTTTTTGAAAGGGGTTGTCTCTGATGAGAGGCAGTCTTGTCAGAAATGAAAATAACTTGGCAGAGAGATTGTCCTTTTTTTCTGTGTATGCATAAGCATAAACCCTTAGGGCGAGTTCACAAGGGAAACTACAGTGCTGAGATGAGTGGGAAAATGGAATATCCTGTGACAGTGTTACGTGAACAGGGACTTGTTCACTGGGGAAGTTTGTCATTTTCTGTGTTATTTTTTTATTTTTTACACAAACTTAGTTGGTAATTCCTCTAAGGCAGAGGATCTCAATACCGGAAAAGTAGGAATTAGACCTACTGGTAATTGTACTTCCAGGAGTCCGACATGACAGCACCACATGGAGGATGTCTCCCCGCCCACTATTGGGACAGGAGCAAAGAGAGGTTAAAAGCTCCCCCCCCCTCCCCCCCCCCCACAGGCACAGACCCACCAGTGTTTTTTAAATTATCACACAATGATGGATGTTAGACTTAAACTATTTTTGAATCAAATACTCAATATATCACATTAATCATAACTAAAGGAAGATAAGGGAGGGAAATACGGGTGCTGTCATGTCGGACTCATTAGGGAGGGACCACGGCCTGGAGGACCTTACGTCCGAACCTCTGGTCATGGTTTCCTGCAAAGTCTAAACTATAGTGTTTACAAAATGTATGCAAACTCGACTACGTTGCTGCTTTGCAAATCTCATCGATTAAAGCTTCCGCATGTTCCGCCCAAGATGCCGCCACCGCTCTGGTAGAATGGGCTCTAATATTTTGTGGACAAGCCAGTCCCTGCAGATCGTAGGATTCTGTAATTGCCCTTTTTACCCATGTGGCCAATGTTGTTTTGGAATCTTTCCTGCTTTTATTTCGGCCAGCAAACTGTATGAACAGATTTGTATCCTTCCTAAATCTGCTAGTAACCTCCAAATATTCCAGAAGAGTCCGCCTGACATCTAGCATGCGGAAGCTCTTTTCCGTGTCATTTCTGGATCTGCACAGAAGGAAGGTAATACTATTTCCTCATTTAGATAAAATGTAGAGACTACTTTCAGTAAAAATGTAGGATCCAACTTTAGAATGACCCTGTCATCTAGAATCAGAAGGTAAGGTTCCCTGGTGGTTAAGGCTTTTATCTCACCTATCCTTTGGGCCGATGTTATTGCCACTAGAAAAACAGTCTTCAGAGAGATGTTTTAGAGAACAATTCTGTATTGGTTCAAAGGGTTCTTTAATTAAGGCATTGAGAACTGTCGATAAATCCCAAGGAGGAACAGTTGATTTCAGAGTTGGTCTAATTCTTGTTGTTGCTTTTATAAATCTGCTTACCCATCTATTCTCTGCCAGAGAATAATCTAGGAACCAGCTGCTATCTGGGGTGTTTAAAGAGGACCTTTCACTGATCCTGACATTGTGAACTAAGTATACAGACATGGAGAGCGGCGCCCGGGGATCTCACTGCACTTACTATTATCCCTGGGCGCCGCTCCGTTCTCTCGCTATGTCCCCCGGTATCTTCGGTCACTAAGTTACGGCAGGCGGAGTCTGCCCTTGTTCTGCTGTAGCGCTGGCCAATCGCAGCGCAGAGCTCACAGCCTGGGAGAGGAAGAACCTCCCAGGCTGTGAGCTCTGCGCTGCGATTGGCCAGCGCTACAGCAGAACAAGGGCAGACTCCGCCTGCCGTAACTTAGTGACCGAAGATACCGGAGGGCATTGCGGGAGAACGGAGCGGCACCCAGGGATAATAGTAAGTGCAGTGAGATCCCCGGGCGCCGCTCTCCATGTCTGTATACTTAGTTCACAATGTCAGGATCAGTGAAAGGTCCTCTTTAAGACCCTTATACAAACCCTTCCTGTAAAAAATCCAATATTTCCGCCAACTTCGGGAGCAGAGGATTTCCATTTTTTGATACCACCCAGGAGTAAAATTTCTTCCATATTTTGTTGTAGATAGCTGAGGTTACCTGTTTATGGCTCTTTTGAAGAGTTGATATAACCCTCTCTGATAATCCGTGTAATCTTAAGTCCCTTTCAGGATCCATGCTGTCAATCTTTGTCTGTTTATTTCTGGATTCCAGATCGGGCCTTGAGAAAGAAGGTCTAGTAGTAGAGGTAGAGTTATTGGATGTTCTGTAGCCATGGAGATTAGGACTGGAAACCATGATTGTTTTGGCCAGAATGGGGCCACTAAAATTACTTTTGTTGACTCCGTCCTGATTTTCCTGAGGACTGCTGGTATTAGGGGAAACTAAGGGAACGCGTATGCCAGCTTCATATCCCATTTTTGAGATCCGGCATCTACCCCATCTGGATGATCTCTCGGATTTAGGGAGAATAAGGAATCTACCTGCGCATTCCCTTTTGTAGCGAAAAGGTCTATTTTGGGAAATCCCCATACCTTCGTTAACTCGTTGAACACTTGTTTGTTCAGAGACCATTCGCTCGGGTTCAGGTAGTGTCTGCTCAGAAAATCTGCCGACTGATTTTGTGATCCCTTGAGAGGGACTGCCGAGATTGATAAGACATTCTTTTCCGCCCAGGAAAAGATCTAGTGGGAAAGAGCTTGAAGAGGGAATCTCGTTCCCCCTTGATGCCTGAGAAAAGCTACTGTTGTCATGTTGTCGGATAAAATTCTTGTGGTGACCATATAAAAGATCCTGGCTCTGCCTCAGCGTTTCCCAAACAGCTTGGAGCTCCTGAAAGTTTGAGAATTTTTCTTTTGTTTCTTGATTCCAAACCCCTTGGAAGTAATGTTGTCCTATTTTGGCTCCCCATCCCTGCTGACTGGCATCGGTCGTTACCACGATATAGGGACTTGGGTTCCAGGGAGTCCCTCTTGAGAGATTCTCCACATTTTTCACCATTTCAGAGATTCTCAAGCTGTGTCTTTTATGTGAATGTTTTGATTCAATAATTGTTTGTTTCCATCCCAGACCGAGATAATCATCTTTTGTAACGTTCTCGAGTGGAACGGACTCCTTGGGACTGTCATGATACAGGCTGTCAACAAACCCAGGATGCTTATCGCTTCCCTTATTGTACACACAGATTTCTTTTAAAAGGCTGCAACTTTTTCTAATAGGGTCATCCGTCTGTTTTCTGGAAAAAAGGATTTCTGCAACCTGGAATCTAGTACGGTTCCTAAAAAGATCTTCCTGTTGTCTGGAACTAGGTCTGATTTTTCTAGGTTCAGGATCCAACCTAAACTCTGTAGGAGGGAAATGGCACTCTGGGTCTGGTCGACCAGAGTCTGAATTAAATATGCAATCAGAAGAAAGTCGTCCAGATATGGCACAATTGTTATCTCTTTCCTCCTTAAGAAGGCAACAATCTCTATTATCAACTTTGTGAATACCCGTGGGGGTGAGGATATCCCTAACGGAAGGCATTGGAACTGATAATGACTTACTCCCCCATTCTCCCTTATTGCAAATCTTAAATATTTTTGGTAGTCTAGGTGGATAGGCACATGATAATATGCATCCTTCAGGTCCAGGATGCACATTACTGCTCCTGGAGGAATTAGGGGTATAGTAGATATGATCGATTCCATCTTGAAGCGTCAGTATTTTATTGATTTTTGTTCAGGAGTTTCAAGTTTATTATGGTCCTGAATGAACCATCCATTTTTATTTTTTTAATAAGAAACAGTCTCGAATAAAACCCCTCGCCTTCCTGATGTTTCGGGACCTGAATTACTGCTCCTAGTTTTAGTTTTGAAATATCTCTTGTAAGGTTTTGCTGTACTGCATTCTGTCCATACCAAGTTATCAGATATTTTTGTTGGGGGATTTCCAAAAATTCGATTTTGTAGGCTTCCTAGACTATCTGTAGCGCCCGAGGGTTTTGAGAGATTTGACGCCACACTGGAAGAAAAAATTTCTATCTCCCCCCCCACAGGTCTGATGTCATTGTTTTAGGAGTTGGGGTTGAGTAAAAAAAAAAAACTTCCTTTCCCCCCTTTTGGATAGGACCATTTGTCCTTAACCGTTTTTTTTATTTTTTTTGTAGGAGTCTTTTACGAAAAAACTGCTGCTTTCTAGCTTTTCCTTCTTGAAAGCCTTTATTTTTGGCTACATGCACACGAACGTTGTTTGTTTCCATTTCTGTTCCGTTTTTTTTGCGGATAGGATGTGGACCTATTCATTTTAATGGGTCCGCAAAAAATGTCCGATAAAAGAGAGTCCATATCTTCTGAAGAGAAGCAGTATTTCCACTGCTCATCATAGGATGTGGAGGGCATAAATTAATCTCCTTCCTCTTCCCCATCATCAGACTGAGTATATCGTAAGTCTATATCCTCTTAATCGGATTCTAAGTCGCCTCTTGGTCTTTTGGCCCTAGGAACGCAACTAACCGCTGGAGAGGGCATGAAGGATGAAACGGACGCTTTCACTTCTTCTCTAATAATTGATCTGAGGTCCGTCAATAGTAACAGCTGTTCCTCCTTTACGATTTTACTGATACAATCACTGCATAGTTGTTTAGTGTAAGTATCTTGAAGCCTCTTTTTGCATGTAGCACATGTTTTAGGCTTCTTTTTAGTTTCCACCTTATGGGTAGTTTTTTTCCCCCTAGAAAGATATGACGGACAGTCTTTTAGAGTAGATACCCAAAGGGATAAAGAAAGGGACCGGATAAGATATTTACTTACATGTCCCTGCACAGGAGGCTCTGGGGATTGCTCTCTGCGGATAGCAGAGGTATCCATAATATGAGGCCCCTTATGCTAGCTCCCCTGAGGTTTAAATACCACTGGCACTTACCCCTCCTGTTGCCGCCAGGCCTCTCTTCTTCCTTCCAGGACTCCTCCTAGGAGAGTCAAATTACGTCAGACGCCCTGCGCCGCGTGCGCAGTCCCGGTGTCTGTCAATGAGGAGCAGGAAGCATGGTGCCCACAGCCACACCAGGGTTACGGCAACCAACTCCCCAGCCCGCGGCCTACTTGGACTCCGACCTTTCTATAGCCACTTGGCCATCAGGTACCGGAGCGGCTGGGGAAACAGCTAAGGGAACCCCAGCTTAGAGGGTTTTAGCATGGCACCTTAGCGGGAGGGAAGAAAAGGAACATGCCCCCCGATCCAACCCCTGCCAGTATCCAGGTTCAGGGAACCCTCTCTGTCCCCTCTCTGAACCTCTTTGTTCCTGTCCCAATAGTGGGAGAGGAGACCTTCTCCATGTGGGGCTGTCATGGAGGATGTCCTGGAAAAAATGTTTGTTTGTTCCCCATGCATTCTGAATGGAAAGAGATCTGTTCAGGATGTCTTCCGTTCCAGCAGAATTCTGTTTTGTGACCGGATACAAAACTGCTGCAAGATGCGGTTTTGTGTCCGGTCATAAAAACAGAAAAAAACAGATCCGGCACTCAAAACAATATAAGTCAATGGTGACGGATCCGATTTTTAGGAGCCTTAAAAAACGGATCAGACACCAACTGACTTTCAATGTATTTAGTGAAGGATCCCTTTTTTTTTTTCCAGTTGTGATTTCACACAACCGCATCCTAACGGATCGGATGCATCCTGATGTGCAAAATCAAAATGGATCCATTTAATGAATCTACCGAATCTCAATACCGGAATTAACTATGCAAGTGTGAAAGTAGCCTTACCCAGCTTTTTAGTGACTTGCAATTTTATTTATTTTTTTGTTTTTTTTTTTTTTTGCAAGACAATTGATGATGAAAACTGGTTGCATATGTGGAATCTAGACCTACAGCTGTTTAAGAGAAAAGCCCCTTTACACATTTATAGTTCTATGGCATTTTCTTTTATTCCTGGCAAATAGTTATCCGCTGGGATTTCTTTACGAGCAGCTGCATCTGTGGCTTATTTATAGATGAATGAAATACCACAGGAAAGACTAGTTTCCGGCTAGAATAGCTATTGTGTGTGTTTGTTCAAAAGGCTGCAGTGACCGTTTTATGGGTGTGATATGATGTAGAAACCATGTAAGTTTTTCCCTATAGCCATCATTGTCTGATCTGGACGACTGTGCCTGCTTTTCCAGGAAGACTTTTCATGATTCACTTATTATTCTGCTACGTGTTTGTCTCATAAATCGGGCCTACAAAGAGCAACTTCTGCGACTTCGTGTTTCAGTGTTTCTGCACTGCTCAGATTATTTGTGGTCACACTGTTCTATGGATTTGGTGTCCTCAACATCACACAAAAAAATGGCAGAAAAGTCTAGTTAGGCCCCATTCACATGACCATGGACCGCCGTTCCCGTGTTGCTGCCCGCCAACCGCGGGTCTGCAAAACACGGGCACTGACCGTGTAAACTCCACATCCCAGTGTGGACCCAATGACTTCAATGGGTCAGCGATCTGTAAGATGCAGCGGAAGATGGGACATGTTCTACCTTTTGCGGCACGGACCCGTAAACATCTTCTTGAAGTCAATAGGTCCGCACTGCGATGCAGACTTCACACTGCTGGTGCGGTTTGAGGTCTGAAACATGGGCACAAGGGTCATATGGTCGTGTGAATGGATCCTAAAAGGAATGTATCACCTGTTTTTCTTACCGATTTTTAAAAGATGAAATATATATTTTCTAAATTAACAGCAGCACAGTGGAAGAAAAGTTTGGGTGCAAATCCTCTGGAAAGGTGGACAGGTTGACAAAGGCCCCATTGTGTGTGCTGAAACGTTGCCAGGGAATAAACGGGTCACCTTTTACCACATTTGGAGTGCTGTGTATGTGTGTGTAATCTGTTTCTGTACATGGTTAATGTTAATAGAATTTAGAGAGATGGAACTTGTTCTCTGGAGATGACTCATTGATGTGTGTCAGAAAGTATTGTGGGCATGCTCTGTGACCTGTGGAGAGGTCATTGTGCATGGAGGACAAGGGGAGCAATGACCATCACCTATTGTGAATGGCAGATCTTATGTATATTATTATTATTTTGCTCACTTATATATCGCTGACCTATTCCACAGCGCTTTACAGACACTAGCATCACACTGTCCCAGTGGAGCTCACAATCTAAATAGTTTACTTGTCATTTTAATTCTGCCTGTGATTATAATGAGATAACTGCTGTAGAACAGGACATTTCAGCCATTTTTATAAGGCTCAGTGGGCAGTGTGTAAGCTGCAAAATTTGAGAATTTCTTTGATAAAGATAATGACATGGAAAATTCTTAAATCATATGCTTCACATAAAAGTTTATCAAAACAATAAGTCATTTGATTCAATATCTAATATACTTTGTCTAGCATCTTGCTGACTCACCTTTGTGTCAACTAAGCACATGTGGCATTGGCAATCACTTCTCCAAGATGCTCTCTATAAGCTATAATAAGGCACTTTCATATATTATTGGTGGTGATAGTTGTTTCTCCATAAGCCTATTCTTAACATATGATTTGCAGTATTCTTTCAGATAGAGCTGTGAATTTATGTCATGGCAGACATAGAGCTAAAATACTTACCATCCATTTTTCAAGAAGCCCATATCGAATATATAAAAAAAAAGAATTTGCAGGTCTCATTATTGAAATTGCAGCATCAAGAAGGACAATAAGGTTATGCAAATTGAGGAAGTAGAAGGATTTTCTTACATTTGCAGATCGGATTTTAAAGCACCTAGCTCCAATTTGTGGCATGTGAGAGGGGCATAAAAGCGAGATTGAAAGCAAAGTTTTTTTTAGCCACATGATCTGATTATTGAGGTTTTGGCCTAGGCAAGTAGCGATAAACCAAGGGTCTCTCAGCTCAAGG
This sequence comes from Bufo bufo, assembly GCF_905171765.1. NCBI lineage: Eukaryota > Metazoa > Chordata > Amphibia > Anura > Bufonidae > Bufo > Bufo bufo. The sequence continues at coordinate 190,175,938 of NC_053390.1, forward strand.
ATTCTGTCCCTATCAATTTGCAATAACTGGCACGACAGCAAACAGGAGGCACTGCATTATCACCCCACACGACTTGATCAGATTTCTGAGGTTTCAAGTCTTGTGGGGTGATGATGCTGTGCCTTCTGTTTGCTGTCGTGCCAGTTATCGCAAACTGATAGGGACAGAATCCTTGAGATGAGAGACCTTGATTTATCGCTACTTGCCTAGGCCAAGATGTCGGCACTCTTCATCATTGCATGTCCAGGTGGTTGGGAGAAAAATGGCAAACTGAGATGACAACAAGATGTGCACAGAGGAGAACCTCTGCACGAATTGATCAAGAATGGAGCATGGTCATCCATTGTATACTGCAAATGAAATTGGATGTCACATGCCAAGCCTGGGGCAGCAAACAGCGTCTACACAAACCATCAAAAGACGTTTGTACTACATTTTAAAACGAGCCAGAAGTCCAGCTACAGGTGTTCCACTGACTTTACGCCACAACTCTCAAAGGCTATCATGATGCACAGTAAGTCGGCAATGGAGGTCTATCCTCCTCAGTGATGAGTCACACTTTTGTCTCGGATGCAATGATAGCTAAAGATTGGTATGGAGGCCATGTGGGCAACACCATGAAGAAAGGAATGTCACACCAGTCCTTACACCCAGAATTATGTTGTATGGTGGCATGATGTACGGTAGATAGACCCCACTAAGTCTTCATTTGATGTACACTAACAGCTCGGCTTTAAAGTTATTTGATCGTGGAATTGGTGGTATGGCCATTTCTCCAAAGTGTTCCTGGAGAGGTTTTTCAACAGGACAACGCCAGGCTGCATGTGGCTCGTTTTACTGCCTTTGTATCTTAAACATGTGACCATGACTGCAGCGCCTCCAGACGTCATTGGTGTGCATTTGTAAAGAGATCTGCGAACAATGGATCTTGATCATTTGTGTGCCCAGTTGCATTCAGCATGGCAGAACATTCTTCAGACAACTATTAATAACATCACCAATAGCATGCCAAGTTGTGGAAGAGTGTGATTTTTTTATTTATTTTTTTGGCGTGCGCTCATAATCAATACTGAATAAATGAAAATGTTTTTTAATATACACCCACAGCAAGGCTCCTAACGGGTGTTGCCCGCTGAGAGCATATCACTCCCTCTCTTAATGCCTTGCACTGGCTCCCCGTCCAACAACGGGTGATGTTCAAGATTGGATGCTTCATGCATAGGGTATTCCATGGTGTGGGGCCCTTGTACCTGCAACGTAAATTCACCAGGTACACCCCGTTGGGGACATTGAGGTCTAGTAACTCTGCAAATTTTAACATCCCGCAAGTTAACAAGATCAGACGTGGAGGCAGATCCTTTTCGGCTCAAAAGGCCAGATTTTGGAACCACCTACCTCCAGCCCTAAAAATGATTCCCAGTCTTCTCTCATTCAGACGTGCACTGAAAACCTTACTTTTCAAACAGGCGTTTGATCTTCCTATATAACACTTATTTGGTTTATATAATTTTGAGGGTTTTCTTAAATCTTAGTCTATAAATTCATGGTTGGTAATGTTCTTTCTCGCCCATATTCCTTGGGGGACACATGAAACCATGGGTATAGCTCTGCTCCCTAGGAGGCGTGACACTAAGTGAAAGCTGTAAGCCCCTCCTCCATCAGCTATACCCTTCAGCCTGGAGAGAGAGACTACCAGTTTTTGCTTAGTGTCCAAGGAGGCAAGACACTCCCTGCTTAGGCAGGGTTGTTTTCCTATAATTTTTTATTTTTGCGTTATTTGTTGTTTTTAATTCGGTTTTTTTCTACTTACAGGGACAACAGAGGCGCACTAGACCCCTCTGTTTTCTCCCGGGGTTGAGTCGCGCCAGTGCCGGTAATACCGCACTGCCGCCTCCCCGCCAGAAGACAAGGTGGACCAGGGCAGCCTCGCTCCCCTGCGTCCCGCCAGCTCAAGGGTCGCCCGCACGCCAAGTCCCTCCCCCGGCTTCCTGCCACTGCGGTGCCAGTGGCTGAAGGGGCGACCCTACTGGATGGATTGAGGGCGAAGACAGCGTATGGTGAGAGTGGCTGCTCCAGCCTCCCCTTCCCTCCCTCCCACCGCTGCTACATCTCTCCGTGCCATCTCCCCCCCCCCCCTTCCCTCCCCTCCCCCATGGGCATATCGGGGCCGGCAACTTTACCGGCCATCATTTGGGGGGGGACTTCGTTCTGGTGTTGCAGACCCAGGACAAGCTGGTTCTTAGGGGGGTGGCTACCATCTTCAACGGCAGGGCAGTCAGGGGGACGGCTGTATGAGGAGATTCAGGCGAGGGCCGCTTACTTGAACGGCACCTTTTCATGGCCGGCACTTCATCTACCTAGGGGGTTAAATCATTTTGCCGCGCGCGCGTGCGGCTCTGCTTCTCCTTCAGCGCGGCAAGGGGGGGGGGCGGAGCTTTCTACATGCGCTCCGCTACTTCCTGGTTCGTCGGGCTCCACATCTCAGGTGCTGCGTGGAGCTCTCTCTCTCTGCCGTCCGATCCTGAAGCTATTACCTCTGTGCCTGCCGCCTCTCCTCCACAGCCTCCCTTCAGTCTGCTGCCCTTGCTGTCTGCCGCTTGCATCATCTGGGTCTGGTAGGACTGTTAACCCCATCCGTGCCACCAGTACTGTTACTTGGGTGTGATCCCCGTTTTTTCACCTGGGGTCTCCCACTTTAAGTGCAACTTTTCTTCCACCATGTCAGACCCTTCTGCAGCTGCCAAGCCTTGGTACCATGCCTGTACCGCTTGTAGGGAAGCCTTTCCCCGGGGGCAGTCTGATCCGCACTGTCCTGCATGCCGAGCTCCACCGCAGCCTCAGTCGCCCGCTGTGTCGCTCCCTGCTTCCTCTGACCCGCCTGACTGGGCTAGATCCCTGTCCCAGGCCGTGGAAAGCCTCACTCAGGTCGTGGGCCGCCTAATAGACAGGCCGCCTACCCCGCAGGACGCCATTTTTACTGTCGCGCCCTCCGGGTCCATCGCTTCTGCCGCTGCGGCGGGTTCACCCTCTCTTAGTGACCCTTCCCGAGCTAGGCACTCTCAGAAGCGTTTTAGAGTAGAGCGAGCCTCCTCCTCGGATGCCTCCCTCTCCCCGCCACGCGTGCGCACTCAGACGAGCCTCTCCTCTCCAAAGGATTCGCTCTCTGAAGGTGAATTGGCGGTTTCAGATTTGGAAATGGACTCGGCCCTGCCGTCCAAGCTAGCCTCAGCGATGGGTCAGCTCATCTCTGATATTCGTGACACCTTTAAGGTGCAAGATGACCCCCCTAGCTCTGACGCAGCTAGCGTCTCCTTTATCAGACCCAGGCAGGCCTCAAAAGTTTTTCCAATCCACTCTGATTTCTCCTCCGTGGTGTCTAAGGCTTGGGCTCGCCCGGACGCCCGTTTTGTCAACCCCAAGAAGCTGGACATTTGCTATCCTTTTCCGGCCGATGTCGTGGCCACCTGGTCGTCCCCACCCAAGGTGGACCCCCCTGTGGCCCGTTTGTCAAAGAACACGGCCATCCCTGTTCCCGACGGGTCCTCTCTTCAGTCAGCGGAGGACCGTCGCATGGAGACCCTTTCCAAGGGCATTTTTGCTGCCTCCGGTTCTGCCCTCAGACCGGTTTTTGCCTCTGCTTGGGCAGGTAAAGCAATCTCTGCTTGGGGTGCGCAGCTGGAACAGGAGTTGGACTCGGACGTCCCCATCCAGGACCTACGTTCCTTGGCCCAGCTTATTATTCGGGCCGGGAATTTTGTTTGTGAGGCCTCCCTTGATGCGGGAGCCCTTATTGCACGCTCCTCCGCCCTGGCGGTTTCCGTCAGGAGGGAGCTCTGGCTGAAGGTTTGGAAAGCGGACGCTGCCTCCAAACGTTCCTTGGCGGGGCTACCGTTTGCGGGTTCCCGCCTTTTCGGGGTCCGCCTAGACGAGCTTATTTCGGAGGCCACGGGTGGCAAAAGCACCCATCTTCCTCAACCCCAAGCCAGGGGCGCCCCCCGCGGACGCCCCGGTGCGTCTCGTTTTCGGTCCTCCCGCAGGAACTCTGGGGCTCCCCCCGCAGCTGCCGCTTCGGCCCCTCCCCAGGATAAGCGTAGGAAGCCGTTTTTTCGGGCGCAGCCCTCCTGGCGCAGGCCGCAGGCTGCCCGCACACCCGCAGCAAAGCAGTCCTCTGCCTGAAGGCGCGCCCCCACCCACCCGGGTGGGGGGCCGGCTCCTCCTTTTCAGGGACGTCTGGATGGCTCACGTCTCCGACGCCTGGGCTCTCGAAATTGTGTCCTCCGGATACAAAATCGAATTCGCGTCCTTCCCTCCAGATCGGTTCTTTCGCTCCCGCCCGCCGCGGGACCCGAAAAGCGCGGCTGCGTTCTCCGCGGCCGTTCAAGCCTTACTGGACAGAGGGGTGATTACCCCCGTTCCTCTAGAGGAAAGGTTCCAAGGGTTCTATTCGAACCTCTTTGTAGTTCCCAAGAAGGGAGGTTCGGTGCGGCCCATTTTGGACCTCAAAAAGCTCAACCGTTTTCTCCTCCTTCGACGGTTTCGGATGGAGTCCCTCCGTTCCGCGGTGGCTTCCCTGGAGCGGGGAGACTTCATGTCTTCCATCGATATACAGGATGCCTACCTCCATGTTCCGGTAGCCCGGTGTCACCATCGCTTCCTCCGATTCGCCGTGGGGGACCTCCACTTCCAATTTGTCGCCCTTCCCTTTGGGCTGGCAACAGCCCCCCGGGTGTTCACCAAGGTCCTGGCCCCGGTTTTGGCCTTACTCCGTTCCAGGGGTGTTTTTCTGCTACCGTACTTGGACGATATCCTCATCAAGGCTCCGTCCCTTTCTCAAGCGGTTGCCAGCGTGGATCTCACTCTAGAGACTCTGGCGAGGTTCGGTTGGGTCATCAACTTCCCCAAGTCCTCCCTTCCCCCCTCCAGACAACTGGTCTTCCTGGGAATGCTTTTAGACACGGGAGCGGCGGAGGTACGTCTTCCCTCGGAAAAACGATTGACCCTCCGCCGGGCGATTCGGGGTCTCCTTCTCCACCGTCGACCGTCCTTCCGCTTCTGCATGCGGGTCTTGGGGCAGATGGTTGCCTGCTTCGAGGCGATCCCATTTGCGCAGTTTCGCTCCCGCCCTCTCCAACGGGCGATCCTCTCCTCCTGGGACAAATCGCCGCAGTCTCTGGATCATCCCTTCCATCTATCGCCTCCGGTGCGGTCATCTCTCCGCTGGTGGTTACAGTCCCCTCTTCTGGGCAGGTCTTTTCTGCCGCTCAACTGGTTGGTGGTTACAACCGATGCCAGTCTCTTGGGCTGGGGAGGCGTGTTTCCTCCCCGATCCGTCCAGGGCATTTGGTCTCCATCGGAGTCCAAACTCTCGATCAATGTCCTGGAGCTGAGAGCGGCCCTTCTGTCTCTGCGACACTGGACTCATCTGCTGAAGGGTCATCCAGTTCGTGTGCAATCGGACAACGCCACGGCCGTGGCATACATAAACCACCAGGGGGGCACTCGCAGCGCTGCAGCGATGCGGGAGGTCACCAGCATTCTCCGTTGGGCGGAAACCCACGTCCCGGCTCTATCGGCAATTTTTATTCCAGGGGTGGACAATTGGGCGGCGGACTTCCTCAGTCGCACCACTGTCGACCCCGGCGAGTGGTCTCTTCACCCGGAGGTATTCGAGGCCATTTGCCTTCGTTGGGGCATGCCGGACGTGGACCTCATGGCCTCCAAGTTCAATCACAAGGTCCCCGCCTATCTGTCCAGGGCCAGGGATCCGGGAGCTTGCGGAGCCGACGCCCTCGTTCGTCCTTGGCGAGGCTTCGCGCGTCCGTACATATTCCCTCCCATCCCACTCCTGCCCAAGGTCCTTCGGAAGATCGCGGCGGAGGGCGTCTCGGTGATTCTGGTCGCTCCGGACTGGCCCCGCCGGTCTTGGTATGCCGACCTCATGCTGCTCCTGGCAGACGCGCCCTGGCCGCTGCCCGCCAGGGAAGATCTTCTCTCTCAGGGACCGATCTTCCACCCGCGTTTAAGGTCCCTACGTTTGACGGCGTGGTTGTTGAGACCACCGTCTTGACACGTAGGGGTTTTTCTGCGGACGTCGTCCGCACCATGATCCGTGCCCGCAAGCCGTCCTCTTCTAGGATCTATTATAGGACCTGGAGGACCTATTTGGGGTTCTGTGCCGATCTGGGGATTCCTCCGCTCCGCTTTTTTCTCCCCACTGTTTTGTCCTTCCTGCAGGGCGGACTCGCCCAGGGTCTGGGTCTTAGTTCTTTGAAGGGTCAGGTGTCTGCGCTGTCCATTTTGTTTCAGCGCCCACTGGCCCCCCTTGGTCCTGTCAAGACCTTCCTTCAGGGCGTGGCTCACGCGGTTCCCCCGTACCGCCCTCCGGTACCGCCCTGGGACCTGAACCTGGTTCTCTCAGCGCTCCAGGCTTCTCCTTTCGAGCCTCTGCGGACGGTTTCCTTGCGACTTTTGTCCTGCAAGGTTATTTTCCTTGTGGCCGTCACCTCTCTTCGGAGGGTGTCCGAATTGGCTGCACTCTCCTGTCTGGAACCTTTCCTAGTGTTCCACCAGGACAAGGTGGTCCTTCGTCCGGTCCCTTCCTTCCTTCCTAAGGTGGTCTCCGCCTTTCATCTGAACGAGGACATCGTTCTCCCCTCTTTGTGTCCTTCCCCTTCCCACCCCCGGGAGAGGGAGCTTCATCGCCTGGACGTTGTCAGGGCGCTCAAGGTTTACCTGGAGGTAACCAGCTCTTTCAGGCGTACTGACTCGCTCTTTGTGGTTCCGGAGGGGTCGCGCAGAGGGATGGCGGCATCCAAAGTTGCTATCGCCCGTTTTGTCAAGATGGCTGTTACTGAGGCTTACCTCGCCAAGGGCAAGGTTCCGCCCCTCGGTGTTACCGCTCACTCCACTAGAGCGGTCGGGGCTTCCTGGGCTCAGAGGAATCGGGCTTCTACGGAGCAGATTTGCAAGGCGGCCACTTGGTCCTCCTTGCACACCTTCACCAAGTTCTACAGGGTGCATACTCATGCGTCGGCTGACGCTGCTTTAGGCCGTCTGGTGTTGCAGGCGGCAGTTGATTGATGCCTCCGGTGTTGGTCTAATTTGTTCTGGTCCCTCCCTTCTGGGACTGCTCTGGAACGTCCCATGGTTTCCTGTGTCCCCCAAGGAATATGGGCGAGAAAAGGAGACTTTTGTATTACTTACCAGTAAAGTCTCTTTCTCGCTCTTCCTTGGGGGACACAGCACCCGCCCTTCATTGGGTTTACAGTTGTGGTTCCGGCTTGGTTGCCCCCGTTGGGGCTTGACAGTTCCTTTTTTTCCGGTTGGTGGTTATCTTCACTACTTGGACACGCAACTGGTAGTCTCTCTCTCCAGGCTGAAGGGTATAGCTGATGGAGGAGGGGCTTACAGCTTTCACTTAGTGTCACGCCTCCTAGGGAGCAGAGCTATACCCATGGTTTCCTGTGTCCCCCAAGGAAGAGCGAGAAAGAGACTTTACTGGTAAGTAATACAAAAGTCTCCTTTTTATTTTAAAGATACTTTTTCCCCACGTTCATTAAATAGTTTTCTTCACATTCTCTATATCTCGTCCGAACCCTTTGAACCTTGAGATCCCCCTACCTTCCTCCCCTTTTTCTTGACTCTCCATTTGATAAGTGCTAGGAAATTGGTCTCTGGAATAGGTGCCTTATTCTCTAGGCCTTTGTGGCCCATGGCAAAGTGTCATGCCTTCTTTTTTCCTCCCTGTTGAATTAGTCAGCTAAGCGCATCGAGGCCCGATGGGTAAGACTGTGTGTACACAAGACTATAAATCATATATATACTATACATACTATACATACATACATATTTTTTTATTTTATTATTTACTTATCATTAACATGTCTGTTGATCCTGTGATTTCCCTAATTCCACAACTTTTCCTTCTTGGTGTTGCAATTTCAATGTTATGTTTGACATTGGGACATAAACCGTTTTGAATTGACGTATGAGCCTGAACCTTGTCAGACACCATTCCCGGACAGACTGGTTTCAGTTGGCTGCTTATTATGGTTCTGTCACTAGAAATGTGATTATATAGGGAGGTTATTTCTTGGAGATGGATAATTGGTTATTCTATCACTAGACATAAAGTAGGCCATGCTTATGTATTCACTTAATGGGCAGAGGATACAGCATTTATGAGGATACACCAAGACATGAGTAGAAAGATTGATGACTCACAGCCTGCACATTATGTAGTAGAATTTCCTGCAGGAATATTTCTTTTTACCAGCCTAATTTATAGCTCAGGAGGAGAAGAAAAGAATTTCCTGTTGGTTAGTGTTGGTGTGAGAATATAATCTCTCTTTTTTTACATTCTTTTTTTTTTTCTTCAGAAAGTGCAGGATATTGTTCCCCCTGCAAATCTATACTAAGGAAGGTTTATATTATCTGTCGATCTAAGGCTACTTTCACAGTCGCGTTTTGGCTTTCCCTTTGTGAGATCCGTTCAGGGCTCTCACAAGCGGTCCAAAACGGATCAGTTTTGCCCTAATGCATTCTGAATGGAAAAGGATCCGCTCATTTTGCCTCCGTTCCGTCTCCATTCCGCTCTAGAGGCGGACACCAAAACGCTGCCTGCAGCGTTTTGCTGTCCGCCTGACTAAGCGGAGCCAAAGGGATCCGTCCTGGCACACAGTATAAGTCAATGGGGACGGATCCGTTTTCTCTGGCACAATAGAAAACTGATCTGTCCCCCACTGACTTTCAATGGTGTTCAAGACGGATCCGTCATGGCTATATAAGACATAATATAATACAACCGGATGCATGCGGTTGTATTATTGTAACGGAAGCGTTTTTGCAGATCCATGACAGATCCGCAAAAAACGCTAGTGTGAAAGTAGCCTTAGACACCTACACATTTCACAATCCTTGGAGATAATGTAACCAGACTGGTTGAACTTTGCTCTTTGCATGACTTTTAGTGCAGATGAACACACCATGTAGAGATCAGGGGCAGAATGTGAGACTATTTTAGCTCATGCTACGCTCTGGTTTGTCCTGGGAGCATTTTTTAATTGAAATCTTAATTGCTACAAATCTCTTTAGCTTGTCTGAGTGGAAATCAATAGTATCTGGTCAATAGCTGCCTGAGTCTGTGGATGTCATAGTGGCTTCAGAACCCAGTGGCCCAGATTTTATTCCAAACTTGCACCAAGTTGGGGACTTACTAATCTCTAGTGCATCTGCTATGGTAGTAGTGTGTACTTTGTTAGTATGTATGAAGGAAAAACAGAGTTATAACACATAAAGGCCTGTTAGTAGAAAGGTTTGTGGTGTTTCAGACCTCGGATAAATGGGAAAGCAGAAAGTTCTATTGTCTTTTTGTAGGCACTTTATTTACTTCTCATCTGATGTCAATGGGGGTCACTCGGATTTAACAAAGTCTCTTTACTTATTCAAGCTCATGTGTTGTTTCTTTTCTTCTCCAGAGGAACTTCTGTCATCGCAAGAGAAGTCTCCAGGCACCAAAGATGTAGTGGTGAACGTAGACTATAGTAAAAAGGCAGAGTCTTCAAAGCCCTTCTCCAGTGACACCAGTCCAGTGATGAGGAAAGGTATAAATCACATTGGAACTAGTTTATGCTTTATTTTTGATGGGTTTATCCAAATTCTGTGGGAACTGTGGTGGAAAATGAGCAGGTACACAGCTAATATTCTACAGAAAACATGCCATATCGTTTTGCTATTCCATGAGTCTTATTATCTAGTAAACCAATTATAGTTGTTTGGTAATCCCCGTCCCTTTTGGGATCGGTACCAGGCTAAGAGGGAATAGTTTCTAGAACATCAGTATTTCCACACTTGGGTCAGAACACTCTTCTGATCTGTAGTTATGTAATGTTGACTTGTAGCACCAGCTTGAATATTTTATCGGTTGCCCAGAAAATGAGTCCTTGCTGTTCAGTCAATCATTTCATTTTTATCTGTACATTGTAGAAAAATGTGATTCAGACATTTGGTACAGTACCTGTATGTTTTGGTTAGTGCAGTAGCCTTTATGTTGTGTGCTTTATTTAATTATTATTTTTATTTTTTTTGTTTTTTCATAATTTCCACTGACTGTTAACACAATTAACATTGACTTTCATGTTTCTTTTTAAATAATATCCAGATGAGGAAGACGATGGAAAGGCACAAACTACACAACCTCTGTTGAAAAAAGGCAGGCATTATCATATTTTTTTTGTCATCCTTAATTTTGTCTTTGGTTCTTTTCCAGCTTCCTTCTTTTTTGTACTGTCTTGTTTCTTTCATCTTTCCTTTTCTGATCATGAAATACCGTAGAGGCTAAAACATACCTGATGTACAAAAGGCCCTTAAAAATACATCTATAAACTTATCCACCGAATAGCTAATCAATGTATGATTGCCGGGACACCCGTGATCACTAGAACAGGAGTTGAGTGTTTTCCATCAGTCCCTTAGACTTTAAAAGGAGCCTGAATGCATGACCACCAGTCCATTCCACTTCTCCTTGCCACAGAAATAGGGAACTGGAGATCTTTGTTCTAGTGACCGTGAGGTCCCAGCAGAGAGACCTCCAGCAATCGTACATTTATTACCAAATGTTATTTGTGGGAAATAGATCTGGGAAGAATCTTTAATACTCTGTAACTCCTTAATCTTTAATTGTTCTTTTTCCAGGTTATAGTTCTTCCACTCTTTCTAACTTTTGTGTGACTTTCTGTGAGAAGGCTTATCTTCAGACGTTCTCATGTTATTTGTGTCATTTATACTGCAAGCAAGTTGAATTTCATATCTTTTGTATAATTCATGCTTGTTTCAACTAGATTTGAAATTCTTCACATCTAAGTTACTTCAAAAAGACTGAACATGTATATAACTATGAAGACTTGTGTGGGCGTATTATTTACTGTATATAGCGCCAGTTTAGGCTTGTTTCACATTTGTGTGCACGCAGAGGTATTTTTCCGGTCGCTCTTCTGCATATTTGTTGGGTTGTGGCTGGCAGGGTTCACCTGCCCCCATTATAGTGAATGGGGCCGGACGGAATGCCGACAGCGCGTGGCTGCTCCCGGCAGGGACGGATCTGACAGTGTGAAATAAGCTTTATTCTACAGCGCTGTACAGAGATTGTCTTGGCTTACATTGATCACTGTCCACACTAAGCGAAGCATTCTCAATTTCATTTAACCTACTGGTTACAGCTTAGGGGAGGTACTGGTGCTCCTTAAAGGGGTTCTCTCACTTCAGCAAATGGCATTAATTACGTACACATGACTACTCAATCTCATTATAGCCTGTGCGTATCCATGGTTACAGTAGTGGTGGTCGCGCTTGAACACTATAGGAAAAAGTTCCGGGCCTGTGCGCTCTCCCGTGGTACCAGGCTGGTGCCTTTTCCTATAGTGTGCAAGTACATCCACCACTGCTGGATTTCAGGGTGGTCATAACCCCTGGAAAGGAGCAGTGTATAATGTGATGGAACAATGAATCAAGCCAGTAAAGGAGGCAATATGGACAATCACAATACATTAGGAAGTGGCTTGTATTAACTTTCTCTACATGATAAATGTCATTTGCTGAAGTGACAAAACCCCTTTAACATTACCAACTAGGTATGGAGACTTAGTAGCAATGCCCCATTGGAAAATAATATGCACAGAGGTATCTCCCAAAGAAAGAGACCCATCTTTTACGTAGGAAACCTGAACTTACTCGTGCAAACATGGGGAGGATATACAAACTCCATGTAGATATTACCCTTGGATGGATTTGGATCCAGCTCTGCAATACAACATTGCTAACCAGTAAGCTGTGGTGCTGCCCATCTGTAAGGGATGTGATCAGAAAAGTAACTCTACAGCCATTACCTACGAAAGTTCAATAGAGCTGAACTGCAATACCAGACGCAGCGCAACGTATCTGAAAGAAAGCAGCCATGTGTTTCTAATTCTGTACAGAGAATTAAAAGGGCATCTGTCACCAGTTTTATGCTGTCCTAGTGGTGGCCACCTTTAACAATTATCTTTGGGAACTGAAGGATCAGCACTTGTTCCTTGTAATGTTAAAAGGACTGCTGGCCTTAGAAACATCTTCAAGTGATTCCTAATATAATGCTTAAAGGGAATATGTCATCAGTTTTATGCTGCCTTATAATAACAGGGCAATAAACTGGCGACAGACTCTGATTGAAATGCTGGGTCACTTACTCATTTCAGTCCAGTCATTTTATGAAAATACCTGGTGAGAGCTGCACCTCCCCTTCCAAGAGTGTCTATGCGGCAGGAGCTCAAAAATATGAGGACTCCCAAGTTGGTACTCTGTATTAAGCAGACTCCAGCTTTCCACTCCCAATGGAGCTGTTCAATAAGGATTTTAATGGGAACCTGTCACCACGAAAATGCATGAAAATTAAGCAGCATGTTCTAGAGGAGGAGCAGAGTGACTGACTGCTATCTCTGTATGCACCGACATAGAGGAAGGCTGTCAATCACTGATAGGACCTCCTCCTTGACTTCAAAGCCCAGAATGAGCATACATTAAAGGGAACCTGTCACCGGGATTTTGTGTATAGAGCTGAGGACATGGGTTGCTAGATGGCCGCTAGCACATCCGCAATACCCAGTCCCCATAGCTCAGGGACAGGACACATCTCAGGTTAATTTGCATATGTATCAAATCGTTTTTTTACACAATAAAAGCACACAGAGCTATGGGGACTGGGTTTTCTAACCGAAATAAATACCTCGACTCTTTATTACAAAATCACATTAAACAACATACATGATTAAAAGAATCAGTGCAGGAGATAAAAAGCAACATCACTGGAGGAGACATACAATGAACGGAGTCCCTATCCTTAAACATGATATTCAGAAGAGATGGTTATGCAAACATGAAAACATACATAGTGGGGAAAAGGGACATTTACCCATACAAAGTCTGCTCCAGGATGGCGCCAACCCCAACGCGCGTTTCGGCGTACCTTCGTCTGGGGGGGACTGGGTATTGCGGATGTGCTAGCGGCCATCTAGCAACCCATGTCCTCAGCTCCAGGTTAGGCTACTTTCACACTTGCGGCAGAGTGATCCGGCAGGCAGTTCCGTCGCCGGAACTGCCTGCCGGATCCGGAAAAACGTATGCCAACTGATGGCTTTTGTAAGACTGATCAGTCTTGAAAAAAAGGCATTGAAATGCCGGATCTGTCTTTCCGGCATTTATTTTTTTCACCCTATTTTTCGGTCTGCGCATGCGCAGAGCGGAAGGATGGATCCGGCATTCCGGTATTTTGAATGCCGTATCCGGCACTAATACATTCCTATGGGAAAAAAATGACGGATCCGGCCGGAGATAAAACCGTAGCATGCTGCGGTTTTATCTTTTGCCTGATCAGTCAAGAAGACTGAACTGAAGACATCCTGATGCATCCTGAACTGACTACTCTCCATTCAGAATGCATGGGGATAAAACTGATCAGTTCTTTTCCAGCATTGAGCCCTTTTGATGGAACTCAGTGCCGGAAAAAAAAACGAAAGTGTGAAAGTACCCTTATATAGAGCCTTTTCCCATACAACTATACAGTGGGGGAAATAATTATTTGACCCCTCACTGATTTTGTAAGTTTGTCCAATGACAAAGAAATGAAAAGTCTCAGAACAGTATCATTTCAATGGTAGGTTTATTGTAACAGTGGCAGATAGCACATCAAAAGGAAAATCGAAAAAATAACTTTAAATAAAAGATAGCAACTGATTTGCATTTCATTGAGTGAAATAAGTATTTGAACCCTCTAACAAAAAAAGACTTAATACTTGGTGGAAAAACCCTTGTTTGCAAGCACAGAGGTCAAACGTTTCTTGTAATTGATGACCAAGTTTGCGCACATTTTAGGAGGAATGTTGGTCCACTCCTCTTTGCAGATCATCTCTAAATCCCTAAGGTTTCGAGGCTGTCTCTGTGCAACTCTGAGCTTGAGCTCCCTCCATAGGTTTTCGATTGGATTAAGGTCCGGAGACTGACTAGGCCACTCCATGACCTTAATGTGCTTCTTCTTGAGCCACTCCTTTGTTGCCTTTGCTGTATGTTTTGGGTCATTGTCGTGCTGGAACACCCATCCACGACCCATTTTCAGTTTCCTGGCAGAGGGAAGGAGGTTGTCGCTCAGGATTTCACGATACATGGCTCCGTCCATTTTCCCGTTTATGCGAATAAGTTGTCCTGTGCCCTTAGCAGAAAAACACCCCCAAAGCAAAATGTTTCCACCCCCATGACGGTGGGGACGGTGTTTTGGGGGTCATAGGCAGCATTTTTCTTCCTCCAAACACAGCGAGTTGAGTTAATGCCAAAGAGCTCTATTTTGGTCTCATCAGACCACAGCACCTTTTCCCAGTCACTCTCTGAATCATTCAGGTGTTCATTGGCAAACTTCAGACGGGCCTGCACATGTGCCTTCCTGAGCAGGGGGACCTTGCGAGCCCTGCAGGATTTTAATCCATTGCGGTGTAATGTGTTTCCAATGGTTTTCTTGGTGACTGTGGTCCCTGCTAATTTGAGGTCATTAACTAACTCCTCCCGTGTAGTTCTAGGATGCTTTTTCACCTTTCTCAGAACCATTGACACCCCACGAGGTGAGATCTTGCGTGGAGCCCCAGAGCGAGGTCGATTGATGGTCATTTTGTGCTCCTTCCATTTTCGAACAATCGCACCAACAGTTGTCACCTTCTCTCCCAGCTTCTTGCTAATGGTTTTGTAGCCCATTCCAGCCTTATGCAGGTCTACAATTTTGTCTCTGACATCCTTGGACAGCTCTTTGGTCTTTCCCATGTTGGAGAGTTTGGAGTCTGCTTGATTGATTGATTCTGTGGACAGGTGTCTTTTATACAGGTGACTAGTTAAGACAGGTGTCCTTAATGAGGGTGACTAATTGAGTAGAAGTGTCTAACCCCTCTGTGGGAGCCAGAACTCTTAATGGTTGGTAGGGGTTCAAATACTTATTTCACTCAATGAAATGCAAATCAGTTGCTATCTTTTATTTAAAGTTATTTTTTCGATTTTCCTTTTGATGTGCTATCTGCCACTGTTACAATAAACCTACCATTGAAATGATACTGTTCTGAGACTTTTCATTTCTTTGTCATTGGACAAACTTACAAAATCAGTGAGGGGTCAAATAATTATTTCCCCCACTGTATATTATTCTGTTCAGCTCATTCTGCTATGTAATATAACTGCAGCCCATGTTCAACATGACTGATTTTGTTAAAGAAAATAACTGGGCCCAAAAAATAGTAAGCGACACCGCAGTCAGGGTCTTTCTCATCCGTTTATGCTGCCCTCAGATAGAGCATCAGAAAACTGGTGGCAGATTCCTTTAATGTTATATATTAGAAAACTCTTGAAGATGATACAGTTCTTCTAAGGTTATATGAGTTAATTGCTGATAATTCAGTTCCCTAGCATAATCGATAAAGGCGGCTACCACCATTAGAATTACTAATGATCCTGGAACCTACCAGTATGTCTACACAATCCATTAGCTGATGAAGCTGACTACTTGCAGTCACATCAGCTGCACTCATCCTCCAGAACTGTTATAGTATTAAACTGCTTTTATTTAGCCAGTGCCGAAGGGTAGCGGATTCCAGATGATAGTAGGAAATGTAGATTGTCGTCTTGGTGAACAATTCTGTGTCCAGCTGGCTCGACTGACCTTCTAAAGTAGAAAAGCCTTTTAATATGGCTGCTTATTTGTCAACCTTCAGGCTAGAAGGTCAAGATGTATGATGGATGGTGATTGAAAAGTTTTTTTCCCCCCAAATTTTACTCCTTTTAAATAGATCTCTGCATACAACGTTATTCGACGTTATTAAAATGTTGCTTCTTTCTGCAGACTCTAAAGGTCAAGGCGTTGCTCTGAACTCTGCAGACCAGAGACTTTTGGATGCCAGCTTGCAGTTCCAGAAGACGCAAGGCAAAAGCACTATTGATGTGTGGTGGCTCTTTGATGATGGAGGTAGTGGCAGTCATATGGACTATACACCAAAATGACTATGCTGTTATAGGCTGATAAAATTGCATGTAACCTGCAATCAAAAATCCAGCAGGTTTGAATGTTTTGGGACCTGTCATGTCAAACAGTCATATTCAACATCCGTTCTTGCGATGTCTTAATACTAAAGTTGCCATATTGCCCTAGATTTACCCGATTCTATTGTATGTACTCTTGTACATTACTGTAAATCATATGCAGGTGATCGCTTCTCTCCCCTCGTTCTAGAGATCGGCGGGAGTCTCAGTGCTCAGACCCCCACCGATCAAAACTTTTGATATGCCCCTGTAACATATCAAAGGTTTTCTGAAAGCGCAGTGACCCTTTAATGCTCAGCAGGCTTTGTAGATCTTGGCCGTAGAACAAATAGTCCAGTGGGGAAGTTATCTGCTGCTGATGACCATTTGGTTCATATTCAGCCGCTGTGCAGTTTTGACCTTCTTTACAATGTTACTCCCTGAGGATAAATTTGACTGCTTTTGTCGATTTGAAGCTGGAGTCTTTCTGTGCTTCCTAGCATAGGCTATGAAGCTTGTGCATAAAATTGATTTTTTGTTTTCATGCAATCTCTTTTGGTAAGTGCTGTCAAGTGGAGGAAGGCTTGAGTCATGTCAGTTTTATAATTGTGTTGCAAAAACTGTAGTTACATTCCTGTTACACGTTGAGTGGTAGTCAGCCAAACTACCGGGATGTCACTGCGGATGCATGCCTACAGGCGGTGTGTGTATACAGGTGAAACTCGAAGAATACCGTGCAAAAGTTCATTTATTTCAGTAATGCAACTTAAAAGTGAAACTAACATATGAGAGAGACTCATTACATGCAAAGCAAGATATTTCAAGTCTTTATTTGTTATAATTTGGATGATTATGGCTTACAGCTTATGAAACCCCAAAGTCACAATCTCAGGTACCCTTTGCTCAGGGGGTTTGGATTAATTAGCTGATTAGAGTGTGACACTTTCAGCCTAGAATATTGAAACTTTTCACAAAATTCTAAATTTAAGTTGCATTACTGAAATAAATGAACTTTTGCACGATATTCTAATTTTCGAGTTTCACCTGTAGAGTCCATGACCTTGGTAACCCAATATTTGTTAGGATAGAATACCCTATTACTATTAGATTTTTATTTTTTTTTTGTTATTACCTATTCTATCATTCTAACTATTTATATTTCCAAAAAGAAGTTTGGACATAATTAAAGGTGTTTTCTGGGAGATCAGTATTGATCACCTATCTCCTGGTGGAGGTCCAACTCCTGGCTGATCAGCTGTTTGAAGAGGCCACAGCACTCTGGTGGGCATCATGGCCTCTTTCTAGGCTAGTGATATCATATTTATCGGTTACATGACCTATTGGTAGCTCAGTCCTATAGAAGTGAACGGGCCTGGGGCTGTGATACAATGTACGCTGCAGCACTCCCAGCCATGGCCTCCTAAAACAGCTGATCTGTGAGGGTGCCGGATGTCAAACCCCCATTTATCGAATATTCATGGCCTATCATATATATAAATACTATATTGCAAGATAACATTTCTATTAAAGCATATAACATTAACTCAAAGTGGGAGGAAGATGCAACAATCCCTATACTGTCGTAATGTGATTTTAAAGTAGAGAACGCATCCTAGACAGAAAAGGGAGATAAAACTTTCCATAATTTTTCTCCTTTGTTTGGTTCTGTGCACACCATGACTGATTTGTGTTCTCTGCTATCACATTTCTCCTGTCTGTCCTACATTTTTAATTGATGGCTCTAGCACATGATTGTCATCCCTTTTAGTAACTCATGCATTATCACCCTTGCTCAGGATTGACATTGCTAATTCCATACTTGCTGACTACCAAAAAAAAGTGGAAAGACTGCAAGATCAGAGTGTTTATCGGTGGAAAAATTAACAGGATAGATCATGACCGCAGAGCGTAAGTTTGATTTTGATACATACATATATGTACAACATATACATAGGTTGTACTGTAAGAACTAGTAGAGCATATGGACATCATAGGGGGAGGTCCTCCTCTCAGACTGCCTTGTAATATTAGTTCCTTCTACTGCAGCCAATGTATCTGAGTGGTCCCCATTTTCCCAACAAAATCACCCATGGGATCCAGCAAATACTATGTTTAGGGTGTATTCACACATTTTTAGTGGCGTTTTTCAGCATTTGATGTCCAAATGTTACCTTAAAGTCTATGGAAAACATCCAATGTCAGACATACAGTGGTCCCTCAAGTTACAATATTCATTGGTTCCAGGACGACCATTGTATCTTGAAACCATGGTATGTTAAGTAATTTGGTGCTCAACTTTTTTGCACACTATAATTTGCAATGTTTCATCAGGAGCTTCCCGATAGTATAATGGCTTCTCATCAAGCAGATCACAGTGGGCTGCAATGATGGTTTGCAGCACAGCCTCCGACACTTGTATGGCCGAGGTCTCCTGAACTGAACACAGTACTCCACATGTGGTCTCCCACAATTTGAATCAAATATGTATACCCTGTTAGAAAAAAAAAAAATAATAATATATGCAAGCTACCCGGCATAATACAGCAAACAAAAAACAGTAGCAGCACACCACTATATGCGCTAAGACTAAGTGAACAGGTAAATGTGGGAACAGGGTCAAATACATGACGCCATATAGTTACTGCAAAGCAGTGGAGAAGCTCTTAGCGCATATTATTGATCAAAAATATGTCGGACCCACCTACCAGACGGCAAGGTCGCTTCTCATCAGGTGGGACCTACTCTAACACGGAATGTCCAGCTCCATTGTTTCTCAGGAGGTGCTGTTCCGTCTTTTGATATATATATATATATATATATATATATATATAGTATAGTATAGAGGACTAGGCATCCCCGCCCATCCCCCACCCCTTGGTGCTTTTAATCAGAGAAACAATGGAGCTGGACATTCCATGTTAGAGTAGGTCCCACCTGATGAGAAGCGACCTTGCCGTCTGGTAGGTGGGTCCGACATATTTTTGATCAATAATATGCGCTAAGAGCTTCTCCACTGCTTTGCAGTAACTATATGGCGTCATGTATTTGACCCTGTTCACACATTTACCTGTTCACTTAGTCTTAGCACATATAGTCGTGTGCTGCTGCTGTTTTTTGTTATATATATATATATATATAATATATATATATATATATATACACACATACACATCCAGAGTCACATTCAGGGATGAGATTCTGTTAGGCCCTAAACATCAGAGTGTAATTCAAGTTGTCACTTAACTACCGTCATGATTTTTAATGATTCTCATGATCCATTCTTTCTTGAGAAGTGTGGGAAAGCTTCTGTTCAAAGGGGTGTCCACTCAGCTTAAAGCAAATTTAAATCCATTTATCACCAGACAATCTGCTGATGACATGGGAATGACAAAAGCATTAAGTAATAAACCCTAAGCCACCAAAACAATTTGTACCGTGACATTATGATCTATACGCAAGAATTTATAATATATTATTTCAAACCGAGCAGAGAAGAAATGGCTTTGGGAGAAGAGCAAACCATGAAAACCAGCACTTGTGTAGTGTCTGGGTGCACAGTAATAGCTTTAGTTGGAACTTGCCTCGTTCATGTCAATTGACGGCATCATCTCTGGGGGAAAGTTAGTAGATCAAGCAAAACTGTGGCACTCGCTTCTCCCTAATGCTATGATGCCTGTGTTTGATTTCATTGTCTGTAATGCTGACATCTGGCATGGTGTTTTTTCAGGATGGCAACATTATTGAGCAAGTTCAGAATTGACTTCTCTGACATCATGGTCCTCGGCGATATCAACACCAAGCCAAAGAAAGAAAAGTAGGTTTATTTTTGGTTTATGACGTGTGTACCGGTGCAGGATCATGTGTGTACTTTATAATTCCGTTTTTACTATCGCAAGAACATGCAGTTAATCCTCTGTTGCTTTTTTTTAGTTGTGGTAAATTTGTGAAGATACACAGATCTAAGAATAGGTGCCATTCATGAACTACTGTATGCACATTTTTTGTTTCCTTCTTAAGAAGGTCTAAAGCCTGTGTTACATAGGCCTGAGTGAGCAAGCTATTGTCGGGGGGGGAGCGTTTCCTCCCGGCAATCGCCTGCTCACTAGAGGAGAAGACCACTGCTATTACGTTCAGCGATCTCCTCAGCAGCATGGAAAGAAACGATTGCTGTTCCATCACTCATCCCCATGCTGTCTAGTGGTTTGCCAGCAGTAGATCGTAATTACATAGGCCACCGGCAAACTATGGTTTTTAAGCGTGCTTAAAAATCACTATTTACCGATGAACAAGCAATCGGCGGCAGTATTACACTGCAAGATGATCGCTAACAAGCGTTCAAACAAACGTTAGAGATCATCTGCTGAAAAATCGGCAGCAGGTGTAATACAGCCTTAAGTCTCTGCTTGAGTCACAGGAGCATTTCTTTAATTCATTTTTGTACAAGATGCTACTTTTTATTTTATTTTATTTTTTAAATGATAATTTTATCTGTGTGTGACAAAGTGTACAGAAACAACCCTCCCCCAGCAGTTAAAGGGTAAAATGTGCAACAAAAAATGGTAGTTTCTTTCTTGGGCAGTTGTACATGTGGATTAGATGTAGTTAGCCAGAAATGATGCTTAGTGGCAGAACCCAGGAAGAGTAATGGAATATATTGTCCTCCATCATTAGTAGATTTCTATCATGGATCATTTTTATTTGTGGAAGTTACCTAATAGTGACCGGTAATCTACACTCTGCTGGTAGTCTGCATTCTGCAGGTTAACGGTTCTGTAGTAAGTATAAAGAGAGACATTTGACTGGTATGGTTAATAGTAATACCTTTTCAGAAAATATTCTTAGGCCGCTTTCAGACGAGCGAGTGTCACGCTCCGGACTCTCATTGCAGCACCTGTCTTGAACTTCCAGCACATAGAATTATATTGGTTTATGATGCTATATAACCCTTACAATTCTGAAATATTGGATAACACTGACAGCATTAGGTCAGTGTTATCCAATACATTCCAGAACTATAAGAATCATAAATCGATCCCGGCAGTGCTGGAAGTTCAGGATGGGGGCTGAGCTGGGAGTCCAGAGCATGACAGTCGCTCCTCTGAAAGCAGCCTTATAATGCTTAAGGTTAGAATTATTGGCGTGGCTGACTTCTTTTTTTCAACATGTGTTTGGGTACTTTGTAGATTTAGAAATTGCTGTTACTTCCGTAATGCTCCATGACATTCTATTAGGTCCCAGCAGCAGAGTTGTTCTTACTGCGTGGCATAATAGAACATCGTGGCAAGTGGAGTGGGCTCAGGAGCTGGGCCCGTGCCATAGTTTGCAGGTTGACATTATATTACACAGCAGGCATCCAGCTCTCACTGCTGGGATCAGAGAGAAATCTGATGCAGCAGTTTAACCCCTCCAGGTGCCCCTCTGGATCTGAGCAGTTAGATGAAGGGAGCTCCCTCAGTCCTCTGATTTGTACCTATTGAAAGCTATTGTGTGGTCCTGGGTACTCAGCTTGGCAGCCGGGGGCCTTCTGAAGAGCCCCAGGCCTGCCATGTTCAGGGCCGCTATTACATCATGCCTCCAACATGATGCAGTAGTGTGCCTGTCAGAATGACTTTGCAATGTAATACAGGCGTATTACCATGCATAGTACAAGCCATAACAGGATTGCAGGTTCAGTTGACCCAATCTATTAAAGTATCCTATTATTTAACCTGCACCATGAACTCTGTAACAGGAAAAATAAAAATAAAAATTGAATAAAAATGATCAATGTATCCAAAAATGGTATCATTAGAAATTTATACCTTGTCCCACAAAAATGAGTTATGACAGCAATGTCAGCAGAATATAAAAATGTTGTCAGATATGGAGACACACAGAATTTATTTTATTTTTTTAATTGTAAAAACCATATAAATGGAATCGCCTTAATCATACTGACCCACAGAATAAATGTCAAATATTATTTTTACCATGCAGTGAATACCATAAAACAAAACACTGAAAAACTCAAATTCTACCATTGTTTTTAAACCGGCCCCAATTAAAAAAACATTTCCCCAAAAATATTACTTAGGCTACTTTCACACTTGCGTTCGGTGCGGATCCGTCTGTTATCTGCACAGACGGATCCGCACCTATAATGCAAACGCTTGCATCCGTTCAGAACGGATCCGTCTGCATAAACAGCTTTTTCAGATCTGAGTTTTCACATCGTGAAAACTCAGATCCGACAGTATATTCTAACACAGAGGCGTTCCCATGGTGATGGGGACGCTTCAAGTTAGAATATACTAAGAACTGTGTACATAACTGCCCCCTGCTGCCTGGCAGCACCCGATCTCTTACAGAGGGCTGTGATCCGCACAATTAACCCCTCAGGTGCTGCACCTGAGGGGTTAATTGTGCGTATCATAGCCCCCTGTAAGAGATCAGGTGCTGCCAGGCAGCAGGGGCCAGACCCACCTCCCTCCCCAGTATTAAAGCATTGGTGGCCAGTGCGGCCCCCCCTCCCTCCCTCCCCAGTATTAAAGGGATTCTGTCACCTCGTATAACACAAATTCAGATTTTAAACCAGTCATGCTCCACAGCTTACCTTGAATCGGCTCGTCAGGGAGGGGGAGGAGACGGATGAGACTATGTGGGCGGTTAGGGATTCTGGAGGAAGGCGTTTTGGGCACTGTAAGAGGGGCGTTACTGGGCACACAAAGGGGAACCTAACGCCCCTCTGGGCACCTTCAGGGTTTTATAACGGATTACAATAAAAAACAGCACAGCCGATTCAAGGTAAGCTGTGGAGCATGACTGGTTTAAAATCTGAATTTGTGTTATACGAGGTGACAGAATCCCTTTAAATTAATTGGTGGCCAGTGCGTCCTCCCCTCTCCCCCCATCATTGGTGGCAGCGGAGAGTTCCGATCGGGGTCCCAGTTTAATCGCTGGGGCTCCGATCGGTTACCATGGCAGCCAAGACGCTACTGCAGTCCTGGCTGCCATGGTTACTTAACAATTTTAGAAGCATTATACTTACCTGCGCTTTCTGTGGCCGGCCGGGCGCTCCTCCTACTGGTAAGTGAAAGGTCTGTGCTAATACTGGGAAGGGGGGGAGAGGGGGCCGCACTGGCCACCAATGCTTTAATACTGGGGAGGCAGGTGGGTCTGGCCCCTGCTGCCTGGCAGCACCTGATCTCTTACAGGGGGCTATGATACGCACAATTAACCCCTCAGGTGCGGCACCTGAGGGGTTAATTGTGCGGATCACAGCCCCCTGTAAGAGATCAGGTGCTGCCAGGCAGCAGGGGGCAGTTATGTCCACAGTTCTTAGTATATTCTAACTTGAAGCGTCCCCATCACTATGGGAACGCCTCTGTGTTAGAATATACTGTCAGATCTGAGTTTTGACGATCTAACTCAAATCCAATGGTATATTCTAACATAGAGGTGTTCCCATGGTGATGGGGACACTTCAAGTTAAAATATACCATCGGATTAGAGAAAACTCAGATCCTGACTTTACATTGAAAGTCAATGGGGGACGGATCCGTTTGCAATTGCACCATATTGTGTCATCGTGAAACGGATCCGTCCCCATTGACTTGCATTGTAAGTCAGGACAGATCCCTTTTGGCTCCGCACGGCCAGACGGACACCAAAACGCTGCAAGCTGCGTTTTGGTGTCCGCCTCCAGAGCGGAATGGAAGCGGAACGGAGCCAAACTGATGCATTCCGAACGGATCCTTATCCATTCAGAATGCATTGGGGATGAACGGATCAGTTCGGGGCCGCTTGCGAGAGCCCTCAAACGGATCTCACAAGCGGAACCCCAAACGCAAGTGTGAAAGTAGCCTTACCCTGCATAAAACAAACTGTCAACGGAATTAATTTTTTTATAGCTTTGGGTAAATGGGTTAAAAGGTAAAGGTTTAGATAATCTGTCTGTATTGTGTGTTCTTGTAAGGAATTCTATAATCTTATTAGCTGTAGATGTAAGACACTTCAAAGCTGAAGGTGGCACCTTCCATTTATTACGATAAAGAAGCCAGGATCTTGCCAAGTATGTATCCCGATTTCTTGGCATAGTGTTTGAGCTGTGTTTATTAGCTGCTGTTGCTTTGTCAGGATCACTTTTGGCAAATCCTGGATTTGGCTTTCATTTCAGCACATCACACCCCCTCAATGTTATTTTCCCTCGCCTGTAGTCTCAAACGCATCAATCGGATTTGTCATTTTGTAGAATAGATTTGTAAGGGAATGATCTGATTCCCATGGATGTCAACAAATAAAGTGCCCTGTCTGTTCACATTTAGTAGTGGAATGATTATTTGCACGTTTTGGATTTCTGACGATTAAACTGACTTTCAGGTTTTAGTTGCAGATTCCCAAAAACCTTGAAGTGACATTGACTGTTACATTTCTGCTACTACAATGAGATAGAATTGCGGTTAACAGTTTTTTTCCCTCCGTTGCCTTCAGTGTGGCAGCTTTTGAAGAGATGATTGAACCGTTCAGGCTGCGGGAAGACGAAATGGAACAGGATGTCGCTGACAAAATGAAAGAGGAAGAGCCATGGCGAATAACTGATAATGAGCTAGAGCTTTATAAGACAAAGGTACCTTTTATCTGCCAGTTATCTGATCAGCAATGCCAATAGCAAGATGTCGGATATCCATTTCAGGGTATGAACTCTTAAAGTTCTAGTATATTAAAGGGGTGATATCATAAAGACATCTCCTTTCCATGGTGTCCTCGCTGAGGACTCCTCTCTTCAGACCAGAATAGAAAGCTCATGTAGAAGTGTGCCTTCTCCATTGATTGGCCAGCTAATCATTCAGTGTTTATCAGCATGTGGCTTCCTCCAGCAATGGCTGGTGAAGGCATGGGGTTTGAGACGGTGGCTTCTCATTAAAAAAAAGATTGTTTGAGAGACAACTCCTTTAACTTACAGACACCTGATATGTTAAACAGGGGTATCTGCCAAACAGTGATGTTCTGTCATATGTCCTGTTGGGTCTGTCTGTTGGCTAAAGCTTACAGCCAGCTTTGGCATTGGCGCACTGCAGCAAAATCAAATAGATTGCAATGTTAAAGGAGTTGTCTCACTTCAGCACATGGCATTTATCATGGAGATAAAGTTAATACAAGGCACTTACTAATGTATTGTGATTGTCCATATTGCCTCCTTTGCTGGCTTCATTCATTTTTCCATCACATAGAAACATAGAATGTGTCGGCAGATAAGAACCATTTGGCCCATCCAGTCTGCCCAATATACTAAATACTATGGATAGCCCCTGGCCCTATCTTATATGAAGGATGGCCTTATGCCTATCCCATGCATGCTTAAACTCCTCCACTGTATTTGCAGCTACCACTTCTGCAGGAAGGCTATTCCATGCATCCACTACTCTCTCAGTAAAGTAATACTTCCTGATATTACTTTTAAACCTTTGCCCCTCTAATTTAAAACTATGTCCTCTTGTAGCAGTTTTTCTTCTTTTAAATATTCTCTCCTCTTTTACCTTGTTGATTCCCTTTATGTATTTAAAAGTTTCTATCATATCCCCTCTGTCTCGTCTTTCTTCCAAGCTATACATTTTAAGGTCCTTTAATCTTTCCTGGTAAGTTTTATCCTGCAATCCATGTACCAGTTTAGTAGCTCTTCTCTGAACTCTCTCCAAAGTATCAATATCCTTCTGGAGATATGGTCTCCAGTACTGAGCACAATACTCCAAATGAGGTCTCACTAGTGCTCTGTAGAGCGGCATGAGCACCTCCCTCTTTCTACTGGTAATTCCTCTCCCTATACACCCAAGCATTCTGCTAGCATTTCCTGCTGCTCTATGACATTGTCTGCCTACCTTTAAGTCTTCTGAAATAATGACCCCTAAATCCCTTTCCTCAGATACTGAGGTTAGGACTGTATCACTGATTTTATATTCTGCTCTTGGGTTTTTACGTCCCAGGTGCATTATCTTGCACTTATCAACATTAAATTTTAGTTGCCATATTTTTGACCATTCCTCTAAGTCCTTTACCATTTGGTGTATCCCTCCAGGAACATCAACCCTGTTACAAATCTTTGTGTCATCAGCAAAAAGACACACCTTACCATCGAGGCCTTCTGCAATTTCGCTGATAAAGATATTAAACAATATGGGTCCCAGAACAGATCCCTGAGGTACCCCACTGGTAACAAGACCTTGGTCTGAATATACTCCGTTGACTACAACCCTCTGTTGCCTGTCCCTCAGCCACTGCCTAATCCATTCAACAATATGGGAGTCCAAGCCCAAAGACTGCACTTTATTGATAAGCTTTCTATGTGGGACAGTATCAAAAGCCTTACTAAAGTCTAGATAAGCGATGTCTACTGCACCTCCTCCATCTATTATTTTAGTCACCCAATCGAAAAAATCAATAAGATTAGTTTGACATGATCTCCCTGAAGTAAACCCATGCTGTTTTTCATCTTTCAATCCATGGGATTTTAGATGTTCCACAATCCTCTCCTTAAGTATGGTTTCCATTAATTTCCCCACTATTGATGTCAGGCTTACTGGCCTATAGTTGCCCGATTCCTCCCTACTACCTTTCTTGTGAATGGGCACAACATTTGCTAATTTCCAATCTTCTGGGACGACTCCTGTTGCCAGCGATTGGTTAAATAAATCTGTTAATGGTTTTGCTAGTTCAACGCTGAGCTCTTTTAATAGCTTTGGGTGTATCCCATCAGGCCCCTGTGACTTATTTGTATTAATTTTAGACAGCTGACTTAGAACCTCTTCCTCTGTAAAGACACATGCATCAAAAGATTCATTAGTCATCTTTCCTAACTGAGGTCCTTCTCCTTTATTTTCCTTTGTAAAAACTGAACAGAAATATTCATTGAGGCAGTCAGCTAGTTCTTTATCTTCTTCTATATACCTTCCTTCTTTTGTTTTTAATTTGGTAATTCCTTGTTTTAGTTTCCTTTTTTCATTTATGTATCTGAAGAATGCCTTCTCGCCTTTTTTCCCTGACTGAGCTAATTTCTCTTCTGCCTGTGCTTTGGAAGCTCTTATAACTTGTTTGGCCTCTCTCTGCCTAATCTTATAAATTTGTCTGTCATCCTCGTTTTGTTTTTTTTTTATAATTCCTAAATGCTATCTTTTTGTTTTTTGAGTACCACAGTGGTCTCTTCCTTTTTTTGCTTTTACTGACAAGCCTAATGCAATTTTCTGTTGCCTTCAATAGTGCCACTTTTAAGTAGTCCCATTTAAGTAGTCCCATTTCTCTGCTCCATTGTTACGACCACCCTGTAATCCAATAGCTGTGGTCGTGCTGGCACAGAATAGGAAAAAGTGCTGGCCTCTCTGGTGGCCGGGACAATGGGAGCAAGCATAGGCACGCATGCGCAGCAGCTCCCGTTCTGCGCTGCAGTGGTGGCCGTAACCCCTGGAAACGAGCAGTGTATAATGGGATGGAAAAATGAATCCAGCCAGTAAAGGAGACAATATGGACACAATACATTAGTAAGTGCCTTGTATTAACTCTATCTAAATTATAAATGTCATTTGCTGAAGTGAGACAACCCCTTTAATGCTTGTTTTCCTCTAATAGCATAATAACTATACCTTCACAATCTTGAGCGAGGTGCACAACTTTTTTCATACGAACGCTTTTTAGCGATGAATGATCTGCCCCTGTAATATAAGCTTAAGACCATTGCTGTCATTTCATTCCAGCCATTTAACCAGTTTCTGGTGACAATAATGGCATTAAAAGGAATGGATGAGTCCCTAATTCGCCATGAGCTAGTTGATCTGAAGAGTATTTTACATTTCATACAATTGGCAAAAACCTGGAGCATGTCAAGAAGAGTATAAAATCCCTAGCATGAGGTGTTACTGCCTAGCTTACCTTTATATTGACAATTCAGGATATTTCCATTTCCTTAAAGGGGTTCTCCTGGCTTTTATGATTGATGACCTATCCTCAGGATAGGACATCAATACCAGATTGGCGGGGATTCGAAACAACTGCACCTCCAGCGATCAGCTGTATGAGGAGACGGCGCGCGCAGTGTGCTGTCTCCCTTCTATCTTCCTGCTCGCTGCTGCTTTACCATAGACATAGCAGCAGCAGAAAGACTGCGCACACAGTCTCCTCGTACAGCTGATGGGCAGGGGTGCCAGGTGTCTGACCCCCTGCCGACCTAGCCAGGAGAATCCCTTTAAAAGCATTTTCCAGGTTTATAGGTATTGATGCTTTTTCCCAATATCGGATCATTGGAGGCCGGACACCAATCAACTCAGCAGCTGCCAGCGCAAGAACTTACACAGCAGATGGAGCCAGAAGCAGAAAGCGTCCTCTGTGCCGGCTAACTGCTCCCATTCACTTCCATGGGAAATGAGCCGCAGTAACCCGGCATGGCCACTACACAGAACAGAACCGTTCTCCTAGCCCCATCCTTTGTTAGTTCCGGTGTCAGCAGCTGCTGAGAACAGCCGATTGGTGGGGGTGCTGGTTGTTAAAACCCCACCATTCTGGTATTTGACCTATCCTATGGATGTCATTAATATCTATAGCCCCCCAAAAAAAACACCCTTCTGCTATGTATGACCTAACCTATGGATGTCATTAATATCTATAGCCCCGAAAACACCCTTTAAACATAGTTTGATATAAATGAGGTGAGTAACAGCAATCTAAAGTAAATTTGCCCTCACCCAACGTTAAGTCATATGGGAGGGCAAATGTGACGAGCCATCTTTAAAACTGTATGCTAACAGAATCTGTAACACATGGTTATTGTAATAGATCTTCTGTTCCTTTTCCAACTTTGTTTTGTCTACTACATGTTGGTGAGTATTCACCATGTCTCACCCTCTGCCTTGTATTAGACTCATCGTCAGATCCGGTTAAATGAATTGTTGAAGGAGCACTCGAGCACAGCCAATGTTATTGTCATGTAAGTTGACTGCTCTGAAGTGAGCTTTGCCCCTCCTATGTACTAGTACTGTTTGTATGAGCCTGTATAGAAATAGGTCTGAAATACTTTAACAAGAATTCTAAACATGTACTGCTTATACCATGAATCATATGGCTCTGGAGAAAAAAGGAAACTTGCAGAATTGTCACTTTCAGCTGTTTTTTGGTTCAGAGCGTTTAAGGCCAAATGTTTTATTTTTGGTGTAGTTTTCCCATCCCATAGATGACACAAAGCAAACCTATTAAAAAAAAAAGGCGTGATGTGAACCTGACCTAAATGTGATTAAACACAACATTGTGAATAATGGCCTACAATTAATATTTTGAGTTCATGTGGTAGCGAAATATTGGGGTTATCTGGGACTATAAGAATGATGGTCTCTTTACCAGGCTCTGTGCCATACTTGTGCCCAAGGTTACATTCACTACACCTTCATCTGGTTCAAGTGAGAGATACTAAGCTGTAATACCAGACACAGCTTCTACTAAAAGTATGATGTGGGCCCTTCTATCCTAAGGGTAGACCATTTATTTTAAAGTCCCAGTTATCTCCTTTTAAAGGGGTTGTGCAACACTACAATATCCATGAGTAGGGATGAGCGAACTTGTGTTTTACAAGTTCAAGGTTTGGGTTTTATTACAATTCCGATATGGATTACGTTACAACAGGCCATAATGGAAGGCCCTTAAGAGGCATTCTGTTATAATAGAAGTCTATGGGCCGCATAACAGATCCGTCTGGTTTCCGTTATGCAGGAGAGGACTCCTGCATAACTGAAACCAGACATATCATCCGTTATGCGGCCCATAGACCTCTTTTATGACTGTCTCTCAAAGGCATTCCGTCATTGAATTCCGTTATGGCCCGTGGTAACGGAATCCATATTGGAATTGTTAAAAAACCCAAACCCTGAACTCGAACGTGTGAAACACAAGTTTGCTCATCCCTATTGATGACCTATCCTCAGGATAGGAAATCAATATCAGATCGGTGGGGGTCTGACTTCCGGCACCCTTGACGATGATGAGCTGTTTGTCATGCAAGTGCTACTTCCGCTTCAAAATTACCTGCGCGTCATCTCGCTCTTGCAATTACACTGAGCCGTCTCTACAAACAAGACAACACTCAGGTAATTTTGAAGCTGAAAGAGCGCTTGCACGAGCGCCGCTACTGCTTCAAACAGCTGATCGGCTGGGGTGCCAGGTGTCGGGCCCCCGCCGATCTGATATTAATGACCTATCCTGAGGTGAGGTCATCAATATTGATTGCAGTGTGGCATAGCCCCTTTAAGGTGTTCAGTAATACTACCTATAATTACCTATATTGTTCTGTATTTTAGCCTAAACATATCTGCTTTACGGTTTTGTGACAGGAGCCTTCCAGTTGCAAGAAAAGGTGCCGTGTCCAGTGCACTTTACATGGCTTGGCTAGAGGCACTTTCTAAAGATCTCCCACCCATCCTGCTTGTCCGTGGAAATCACCAGAGCGTCCTTACTTTCTACTCCTAAAAGCTGCCAGCCGCAAAGCCCCAAAGAAATGGTACTTCAGTGGCTGGGATGCAGGCATCATCACGTTCTCTAAAGCCCCTGAACTTCTCTTTCTTAATTTCACAGACTTGAAAGCACATGGAGGAAAGTAACTTTTTCCACACTTGAGCATCTTTTGCAGTTTTACTGCTTCTGTTACATTACTGGTGGATCCTGGCTTCATAAGGGAGATTCCGATGTATGGGACTCAAATACATGGAAGTTTATTTCTCTGCTACTTGAAAAGCAGCAATAAAAGCGTGTTTCTTTTTATTTTGACCAGTGAAAGGATTCTAGATTTGTAAAAGCCTTTAGCCTTGAGGTGCCTTTTTGAAAAAATTAACCAAACTTCATCCATACCCCTCTTTTTTATAAACTTGTATAGAATGTACAATCTGCCTTTCAGCTAGGACTTTAGATCAAAACCTTTAGTTTCTAGTTTCTTCCATCTTGACGATAACTTATGCTGCTGCTTCGTCTTCCACCAAGCTATTCACTATTGTATTGCGTCATAAATGTTATTATTTTTTTATATTCTTCTTCTTTTGAATGTGTTAGCAAAAATGCACAGGGTTTGAACAAGACAGCTATACCAACAATAAAAACACGTGAAGCGACCATATGGGTTGTATTGGAACAAATGAGCAAGTAAAATGGACCTCGCTGTGGGTATTTCATACACTACTTTAAGTGAACCCCCATCTTTCCTGTTTAAGTTATACTCCACGTGTCACCCAAATATAATAGACTTCATTAATGGTGCGTAGGTGACTGTGTCTAGGGGTTTTAATGGCGCTCGTTTCTGGCCTATCCAGAGATCCGTTGTACATGAATAACACAATTCAGGTCAGTTCTCCAAAAACATTCAATCTGTTTTCATCTCTATACAAGGGGAAGCGGCCATACTGTGCCCTTCTACCACTATTCAGCTTACTAATATACCACAATGAATGAATTGACTCGTTTCTACACAAAATGTCGGTCTCCAGTCACTGCAGCCCCTAAATGTTCAGTTTACTTTGTCGTACTTTTTGTAATACAGGAAATCAAATTTTCAATTTATCTCCTCTGTCCTGGTCAGACGAGGGTGACATGCCGCCATTTTAATGCTTGATTGAATGACGATACTCAGTACACCTCTTCAGCTGTCTTTCTATGTTATATATGTGGATGTTGAGGTTTATGCCCAGAATGTTTGATGCAATGGCTCATGTGCAATAGCATTACTTGGGGTGGGGGGGGGACATGGGGCTTGTCTTGAAAATAAGCGCTTTCTTGTTGAGAGATGCCTTTCTGCAGTACTACCTTGTAGCCCATAGACTTATATTATGAATACCTGTAGAAAAAAACACATTTCTGTCTACTTATGTCTTGGATTTTTCTGTGTTTAAGTCTAAATATGTTTTAAGCAAAACCTCCTTACTTCACATTAAGGCTACATTCGCACGACGGCTGTCACATGACCGTTTTAACAACCATGGTAGTCTATGGGGTTATTCACACGCTGTTTTTTGTTTGTTTTTTTTGATGGGCCGTGAATAACGTCTATCCTATTTTGTCCATTTTCATGGGCCAACAGCCCCTTTACAATTGCAATTACGTTTTTGCCAGCCATCGTGTGAATGCAGCCTTACGTTAGCTTTGCATTCTGCAACTTTTTGAAATACTGTACTTTTTGACAGTGTTCAGTTGCTTTTATGTTTATCGGGCAGTAACTTCTTATAGGACAGAGGAGGGAAGTTGATGAAACAGTTTATGAAGAGGACTAGTCTGTGACTATTAGAACTCTGAAGACAATAACCTATGGTGAGAAGGTTCATCATTACAAGAAAGTGCATTCCAAGCTTTTCTAGTTGTAAATTACACTAGTCTGGAACCAATCAGATTCCACCTTTCATTTTTGATAGCTCCTTTGAAAAATGAAAGGAGGAATCTGATTGGTTGCTATGGGCAACTAAGCCAGTTCTACTTTACACCAGTTTGATTAATTACCCCTATTGACTATCAAGCCAGTGTTGTACCCAGTGACAGGGTTCTTAAAGGGTTCTTCGGCAGAGTACAAACATCTATTGAACTGAGCACAGGATATACAGACAATTTTGATGTGTTATCCAGATGTTCTGTCTCCCGTCAAAAAATTAGGATATGGCTATAATGACTGTATGTCCGCTGACTAAATACATGTATGTTAATCTATGCATACACATCCTGTGCTCTGTTCCATTAACACTATGTGTACTATGCCAGGAGGTAATGGAGATATCGAAGTAAGCTCCGGTGTAGGTTATCAACCCGATGTATGCCGGTTTTCTTGGATAATGTATTGGATGAAATTGGCCCTGAATGATAAGATATCCCTGGCGTGTCAGGATAGGTTTGGAAGTGAGGAAATAGTAAGCTTGTTAATTTTTCATCTATAGAAGGAGCCTCAGTCATCGCAGCATCCCCCACCCCCGCAAATGATTGTACTGGATTGGTAGAAAGTCGATAGGGCCGTTTTGTGAAGATGCTGTATTGGTGCCACAGGCTCTATGTGTGATATAATTATAATACCCACTGATATGTTTTACCTGGGAAACAAGAATTGTCATGTGTAACTAATATAGTGAAATGTACAGCATATTAGTGTCTTGTATTCAGAGCATGTATGATTAATTATGTACTGGTCTGTTGTATCACTGCTCGGTTGAACACCCCACAGCTATATTTGTACAGAACTTGTTTGGAAAAAATAATCTAACATACGTGAAAATGCCTGAAGATCTGTAAAAACAATTACGGGATTGATGAGTTTGCAGTAAGTTGGAATGAAAGTAGATGAATATATCCCATATCCAATTTTATAGTAACGTCTAAGGGTTTTTGCTGGTATTTTTGTGCACCTGTGGTTTTTGGTGCCGTTTTTTACAGCAAAAGAAAAAAACAACAACTCCAGAATTAGCAGGTCTATGGGAAAAGCAGGAAACACAAGCCTTTTTTTTTTCTATAGGTGGTTTTGTTAATTACCGTAGTTGCAGTTTTTTTTTGTCTTGCTTTTTTCACATCACCTTCTCTTTATGGGTTGAGCATCTTGAAGAAAACGCTAGTGTGCAAAAAATGCCAGGAAAAAACACCACAAAAAACTCAGGTGGCCTGAGAAAAAACATGCAGTTATTCTGCTTTCTACAACCCCAACCCCCCAAAAAAAGCCAGTCAAAACTTGTGTGTGTAGGGACTCTAAAGCGGTTTTCTGGAAAAAGATACAGAAAACTACCTCAGGCTACTTTCACATTAGCGTTAGCAGGGTCCGGCAGGCTGGTCCAGCAGGGGAACAGCCTGCTGGATCCGTACTAACGCTAGCCCACATGTGCTGCCGGAAGTCCGCTCCGGCTCCATTAACCCCTTGGCTACCGGAGGTTTTTGTGTTTTCATTTTTCTTCCCTATTTTCTGTGAGCCATAACTTTTTTATATTTCCAGTCACATAGCTGTATGAGGGCTTATTTTTTGCGGGACAAGTTGTACTTTCTAATGACATCATTAATTATGGCATAAAATGTAGTGGGAAGCAGGAAAAAAATTGGGAAAAAAATGCAACGTTTTACGGGTTTTGTTTACGGCAAAACTGACCCATGCCATTCATTCTCTGGGTCAGTCCGATTACAACGATACCCCATATGTATAGGTCTAAATAGTGTAAAAAGAAATGTAAACTTTGAGATTTTTTTTTTTAACATCACTATATTCTGACCCCCATAACTTTTTTTATACTTATGCCTACTGAGCAGTTTAGGGGCAAATTTTTTGCGGAACAATACATATTTTTTATTGATACCATTTTTGAGTGTGCATGACTTTTTGATCACATTTTATTAAATTTTTTTGGGGTAAGAGAAGCAATGAAAAAATGGCAAATCAGCAATTTTGACCCTTTAATTCACCATATTGGATTTTTTTTATTTGATAGAGGATGTTTTTATTTATTGTTTGGTATTTTATTTGTTATTATACGGAAAGGGTGATTTCAACTTTTTATATTTTTTTTAATTTTTTATATATAAACTTTTTATTTATTTACATTTTTTATAATCATTTTTAAGGCTCATAAATTGCCTTTATAAATAATGTTTTTTAAATTTTGACCTATCAGGGATTTGAAAATTGGCAATTTCTTAGCATTTTGCTAATTTCTTATGTTGGCCTGCCACCTGGTGGCCAAAATAATAATTGCAGAATTAATGCTCTGAGTCTCTTCATAGAAACTCAGAGCATTCAGCGCATATACTGAAGTCTCGATTGGCCGCACGGGGCTTCAGTACTAAGCGCATTTCAGGTGCCGTGATCTCACTTGATCACGGCATATAAAGCATTTAATTACCACGATCGGCATTATTACCGGTTGTGGTAATTAGCCGCAGGTCTCTGCTGTTTGAAACAGCAAAGACTTGCCGGCCATGATGCCCACTGCACGCGCGAGCGGGGGTCATGCTTGCACAGCGCTACCAGCGCCGTACATGTACGGCGCTGGTAGCGAAAGGGTTAACTATAATGGGGATAGACCGGAGGTCTGGCAGCAGCACAGCAAACGTGCCGAGAGGAGGCCAGACAAAAACCGAACCTGCTAATGTGAAAGTAGCCTCAATCTGCCTGAATGCTCACTAGATCTCAGAAATAATTATGTTTACTTTAATTTATCTTGCTTAACTCTATATAGCATCTTTGTTTGACTCTGCCAGGACTTCCTGCGGATGGTATTACTATGTAACGAACTGCAGTTCCCATGATACCACTCAACTCTTGCAAGCTTTGCATCTATTTACAGCTGCTTCATGCTCTCTATTTTTGCACACAGCACAGATCTGCTAATCATTTGTTGCTGTGCTGTTCTTCAACTGCATACTGCACCACCTTCTGCCCAGCATGTGAAACATGATCCCTATTAATGCCTCATTCACACGTCAGTGATTCAGAGCCAAAACCAGATGCAGATCTTTCCCTTATACCTTATGTCTGTGGAGGCTCCACTCCTGTTTCTGGCTCACAATCACTGATGGAAATCACTGACCAAAACACCAACGTGTGAATGAGACTTAAGACCGGAAATGAAGGAGTTTGGAAATCTAGGGAGCAGTAGAGGTAAGAGGCATGTGATTTGAGATGGTTCGTACTGTATGGTAGAGGGAGATGGCACAAGATCACAGTACAGTATTTCACCCAAGCAGCAGAAGCAGGGACATGTGGCTTACAGAGACCTTTTTGCTGCATCATTAAAGGGGTTGTCTCACTTCAGCAAATGGCATTTATCATGTAGATAAAGTTTATACAAGGCACTTACTAATGTATTGTGATTATCCATATTGTCTCCTTTGCTGGTTTGATTATTTTTCCATCACAATATATACTGCTCGTATCCAGGTGTTACGACCACCCTAAAAGCCAGCAGTGGTCGCCGTGCTTGCACACTATAGGAAAAAGCACCGGCCTTTCTGGTGGCCGGGATTGCGGGGGTGTGCATAGTCCAGCACTTTTTTTTTCTATAGTGTGAAAGCATGGCCACCTGTGTTGAATTGCAGGGTGGTCATAACCATGGAAATGAGTAATGTATCATGTGATAGAAAAAGTCATCAAGCCAGAAAATGGACAATCACAATACATTAGTAAGTGCCTTGTATTAACTTAATCTACATGATAAATGTCATTTACTGAAGTGACACAACCACTTTAAGTGCACTTGAACTATGGGGGCAACATTTTTAATGATCGGAAATCACCTTTAAACTTTATAGATTGTTAGAAAAAATTAAATTAAATTTTTCAAGGACCGCATATATAAAGCATTTTTATTGGGGTTTGGGGTCAGGTAACTTATAGAGGTTATTCCATTAAAGACATCTCCTGTACATATGCCGTAGAGGACAGCCTTTGGCAGGGTCTCGGGAACAGCAGCTCTCATGTTATAGGGGTTTGCTGGCTGTGGCAGGACAACTCTTTTAAAGGATAAATGGATATGTTACTGTTATAGAATGGCCATTTTTCCCCATATAATAGTTTAGCTATATCTTTAATTGAGCCTTCAGTATAGGTGTCAAGCATTTCATTGGGCTCATTTCATAGCCTTTTCTGTGATTATTGATACCGTTGGGACCAGTGAACATTATAAATGATATTCTAGTACCAGTCATTTTATGTTGACAAATCACTACTAAAAGACTGTTTTCCATATACATCCTTAAAGTCTCTGCATGCATGTGGTGCCATAGTGTATAGAATGGACCTAGTGTTACGGCAAATGTTAACATTCAGAGCATCGACAAGCTCATGATGAGTAATTCCTGCTGCCCTTATATCCTAGAACTTGTCATGCCACATAATATTTGCAAGCACTATAGTGCACATGTGGTCTTTTCTCCTGTTTAGAAAAGGCATTTTATGGAATTCAGATTTCCCAGCATCAGCACTTTGGAGAACTAGTGATACCTTGCTAGGTGCATGTGTGTTGAGAACTGGTAGTACTGATTTCGCTGTGACGAGCGGATGTTACATAATGGAAACCTAATCTGTAAACATTAAAACTTTTACTTCTATAAATCCTTGTAAGTGGATAGGAATTTGGGAAACTTCTGCCGACAAATGAAGTGTATCTACTATCTATTACAAACTGGGTCCCTATTGCCTTCTTATTCACCTACCTTCATTCCACAGAGCCCATCTCTGCAGTTAGTCTGATAAGTGGGGACCGTGACGTAATCATGCATTACAAGAGAATGTTGAATGAACTGCTGACTTGTTTTTAGTGCTGCTACCTTGTGTTTGTGACCAGGTACTTTTGCCGTATACACTTTCTAACTGTATTCTGGAAAGGTTGCTAACAGTGTGTATTTTAATACCCTTTTTATGGCAGCGTGGTAAGGTCAGTTCGCGGCTAAGCTCTCGCTGACCCCTTCCGGGACATAGTTGTGTGACACACTGCAGTGATCTCTATTGATGTTTGTGTGTGTATTCAGGTAATATTTAAAAAAAGAAACCAAATTCAGTTTTTGTGTACATATTGAGATAAAATACTACTTATAAGCAATTGTCTTAAAATGCAAACTTTGGGGCTTGGGTCGGTCAAATATATGCTTAGAATTACTCAGTCCACTTTCACTCAGTACAATTTTCTTGGACACCTTGACATTTTAAGCTACACCTATTTGATAACTTTCAGTAGCGGTTGTATGTTCCATCATGTACCTATGTGTTAACATAATACAATTAACACTGCTCTTTCTAGTACAAAGATTGTTATATATGCATTTTGCCTAATTTAATGACATCTAAATATGCTAGTAAGTGTAACAGCTAATTTATGATTTATATTTAAACACTGTGCTCTTTTATGTTTGAGATTTTTAGAACTTTCCTTAATTGCGTTTTTAAAACTTATTTTTATATGCATTCCGGACATTGGACAGTAATAAAAACGTTGAAATATGAAATTCAACAAAGCTGTGTTTTCTTGCTGTTGTCACGAGAACTTCCCACTTTTTAGAGTTATAGAATTATTACTAAATTACCAAGCATTATGGTAATATGGTTCTCAACTCTTCAAAGGAAACTTATTTCACATGTAGGTTTTCACTGGTAGTTTGCTGCACGTTTGCATTTTTTTTGTGGCTTTTTTTTGTGGCTTTTTGTTTTGCAACATTTTGTTGCTGTAAAAATGTTAGCTCTGGGTGTTAGCTGAAGGACTACGGGAAAGATAAAATGCAGGACATGGCTTTTTTTTTTTTTCATTTTGGCATTTTTGTTAATTGGGTGGCATGATTTTTATTTTTTTTGTCTTTTATGCTTCTTTTCTAAAATGCAGCCTGCTGTAGCTCCTGATGATTTTTCAGGCGTTTTAACAATGCCTTATTTATAGGGCAAAACATTAAAAAAACGCTAGTGGTAAGACTCACTGTAGGCAAAAAAGGCCACAAAAACTGAAAACCTGTAGGTTGTTAAAAAAAAAAAAAAAAAGGCAAAACACGTGCTTATTCTGGTATTTTTTTATTTTATTTTTTTAACGACTTCTGAGAATGGAGGAGTATAGACAAAATTAAGGAAATGGCATAAAATAACAAAACTATATTGTAATGAAAGGCCCAAGACTGTATTTATTTGTCAGGGGAATTCTGTTGTAGTCCAAATGAGATAAATGTGAATTTGGGAGAAAAAAAACTGTGAAATGTTCAGGTATATCTTTATTGCAGGAGTGTGGCTGAGAGCTGGAGCTCTTGGCATAGGGAGAGTGTGACTTTTGACACTTGAGTTTGGCTTGTATAAGCTACAAAAAATGCACATCCCAGATGAGTACCACCCACCGCATACAAGGGGGGAGAATTAAGCCAGATACAAATTAATATTCCTTGACCTTTTTATTTAATCAATGGCACAGTCACCAACAAGGGATCTGAATACTGATTCAAAAGTGGACTCAAATTAGAAAAAAACTTGGGCTCACCATAAGAACAGAATTACACATGCGGAGGTCAGCCAAGATCTGAGTGTGTTCCCATATTTCCTTCGAACCCTTTATTCACCTATGCGACGTTTCGGTCCGCTCACTGGGACCATTTTCAAGCAATGTATATATATACACACACTCGCCTAAAGAATTATTAGGAACACCTGTTCCATTTCTCATAAATGCAATTATCTAGTCAACCAATCACATGGCAGTTGCTTCAATGTATGTAGGGGTGTGGTCCTGGTCAAGACAATCTCCTGAACTCCAAACTGAATGTCAGAATGGGAAAGAAAGGTGATTTAAGCTATTTTGAGCGTGGCATGGTTGTTGGTGCCAGATGGGCCGCTCTGAGTATTTCACAATCTGCTCAGTTACTGGGATTTCCACGCACAACCATTTCTAGGGTTTACAAAGAATGGTAACATCCAGTATGCGGCAGTCCTGTGGGCAAAAATGCCTTGTGGATGCTAGAGGTCAGAGGAGAATGGGCCGACTGATTCAAGCTGATAGAAGAGCAACGTTGACTGAAATAACCACTCGTTACAACCGAGGTATGCAGCAAAGCATTTGTGAAGCCACAACACGCACAACCTTGAGGCGGATAGGCTACAACAGCAGAAGACCCCACCGGGTACCATCTCCACTACAAATAGGAAAAAGAGGCTACAATTTGCACGAGCTCACCAAAATTGGACTGTTGAAGACTGGAAAAATGTTGCCTGGTCTGATGAGTCTCGATTTCTGTTGAGACATTCAAATGGTAGAGTCCGAATTTGGCGTAAACAGAATGAGAACATGTATCCATCCTCTGATGGCTACTTCCAGCAGGATAATGCACCATGTCACAAAGCTCGAATCATTTCAAATTGGTTTCTTGAACATGACAATTAGTTCACTGTACTAAAATGGCCCCCAGAGTCACCAGATCTCAACCCAATAGAGCATCTTTGGGATGTGGTGGAACGGGAGCTACGTGCCCTGGATGTGCATCCCTCAAATCTCCATCAACTGCAAGATGCTATCCTATCAATATGGGCCAACATTTCTAAAGAATGCTATCGGCACCTTGTTGAATCAATGCCACGTAGAATTAAGGCAGTTCTGAAGGCAAAAGGGGGTCCAACACCGTATTAGTATGGTGTTCCTAATAATTCTTTAGGTGTGAGTGTGTGTATATACAGTACAGACCAAAAGTTTGGACACACCTCATTCAAAGAGTTTTCTTTATTTTCATGACTATGCAAATTCTAGATTCACACTGACGGCATCAAAACTATGAATTAACACATGTGGAATTCTATACATAACAAACAAGTGTGAAACAACT
Source organism: Bufo bufo (assembly GCF_905171765.1). NCBI lineage: Eukaryota > Metazoa > Chordata > Amphibia > Anura > Bufonidae > Bufo > Bufo bufo. Next base: position 190,216,303 of record NC_053390.1, read on the forward strand.
GAAAATATGTCATATTCTAGGTTCTTCAAAGTAGCCACCTTTTGCTTTGATTACTGCTTTGCACACTCTTGGCATTCTCTTGATGAGCTTCAAGAGGTAGTCCCCTGAAATGGTTTTCACTTCACAGGTGTGCCCTGTCAGGTTTAATAAGTGGGATTTCTTGCCTTATAAATGGGGTTGGGACCATCAGTGGCGTTGAGGAGAAGTCAGGTGGATACATAGCTGATAGTCCTACTGAATAGACTGTTAGAATTTGTATTATGGCAGCTAAGTAAAGAAAAACGAGTGGCCATCATTACTTTAAGAAATTAAGTTTAGTCAGTCAGCCGAAAAATTGGGAAAACTTTGAAAGTAAGGGCTATTTGACCATGAAGGAGAGTGATGGGGTGCTGCGCCAAATGACCTGGCCTCCACAGTCACCGGACCTGAACCCAATCGAGATGGTTTGGGGTGAGCTGGACCGCAGAGTGAAGGCAAAAGGGCCAACAAGTGCTAAGCATCTCTGGGAACTTCTTCAAGACTGTTGGAAGACCATTTCAGGGGACTACCTCTTGAAGCTCATCAAGAGAATGCCAAGAATGTGCAAAGCAGTAATTAAAGCAAAAGGTGGCTACTTTGAAGAACCTAGAATATGACATTTTCAGTTGTTTCACACTTGTTTGTTATGTATATACAAGCCGGATTCCAAAAAAGTTGGGACACTATACAAATCGTGAATAAAAACTGAATGCAATGATGTGGAGGTGCCAACTAATATTTTATTCAGAATAGAACATAAATCACGGAACAAAAGTTTAAACTGAGAAAATGTACCATTTTAAGGGAAAAATATGTTGAATCAGAATTTCATGGTGTCAACAAATCCCAAAAGGTTGGGAGAAGGCCATTTTCACCACTGTGTGGCATCTCTCCTTCTTACAACACTCAACAGACGTCTGGGGACCGAGAAGACCAGTTTCTCAAGTTTAGAAATAGGAATGCTCTCCCATTCTTGTCTAATACAGGCCTCTAACTGTTCAATCGTCTTGGGCCTTCTTTGTTGCACCTTCCTCTTTATGATGCGCCAAATGTTCTCTATAGGTGAAAGATCTGGACTGCAGACTGGCCATTTCAGTACCCGGATCCTTCTCCTACGCAGCCATGATGTTGTGATTGATGCAGAATGTGATCTGGCATTATCTAGTTGAAAAATGCAGGGTCTTCCCTGAAAGAGATGACGTCTGGATGGGAGCATATGTTGTTCTAGAACCTGAATATATTTTTCTGCATTGATGGTGCCTTTCCAGACATGCAAGCTGCCCATGCCACACGCACTCCCATACCATCAGAGATGCAGGCTTCTGAACTGAGCGTTGATAACAACTTGGGTTGTCGGTGTTAACTTTGGTCCAGATGACATGGCGTCCCAGATTTCCAAAAAGAACTTCGAATCGTGACTCGTCTGACCACAGAACAGTCTTCCATTTTGCCACACTCCATTTTAAATGATCCCTGGCCCAGTGAAAACGCCTGAGCTTGTGGATCTTGCTTAGAAATGGCTTCTTCTGTAGAGTTTCAGCTGGCAACGGCGGATGGCACGGTGGATTGTGTTCACTGACAATGGTTTCTGGAAGTATTCCTGAGCCCATTCTGTAATTTCCTTTACAGTAGCATTCCTGTTTGTGGTGCAGTGTCGTTTAAGGGCCCGGAGATCACGGGCATCCAGTATGGTTTTACGGCCTTGACCCTTACGCACAGAGACTGTTCCAGATTCTCTGAATCTTCGGATGATGTTATGCACAGTTGATGATGATAGATGCAAAGTCTTTGCAATTTTTCGCTGGGTAACACCTTTCTGATATTGCTCCACTATCTTTCTGCGCAACATTGTGGGAATTGGTGATCCTCTACCCATCTTGGCTTCTGAGAGACACTGCCACTCTGAGAAGCTCTTTTTATACCCAATCATGTTGCCAATTGACCTAATTAGTGTTAATTGGTCTTCCAGCTCTTCGTTATCCTCAAATTTACTTTTTCCAGCCTCTTATTGCTACTTGTCCCAACTTTTTTGTGATTTATTGACACCGTGAAAATTGGAATCAACGTATTTTTCCTTTTAAAATGATACATTTACTCGGATTAAACGTTTGATCTGTCATCTACGTTCTATTACAAATAAAATATTGACATTTGCCATCTCCACATCATTGCATTCAGTTTTTATTCACAATTTGTTTAGTGTCCCAACTTTTTTGGAATTCAGTTTGTAATTCCACATGTGTTAATTCATAGTTTTGATGCCTTCATAGTCATGAAAATAAAGAAAACTCTTTGAATGAGAAGGTGTGTCCAAACTTTTGGTCTGTACTGTGTATATATACACTGCTCAAAAAAATAAAGGGAACACACAAATAACACATCCTAGATCTGAATTATTTAAATATTCTTCTGAAATACTTTGTTCTTTACATAGTTGAATGTGCTGACAACAAACTCACACAAAAAAAAAATATGGAAATCAAATTTTTTAACCCATGGAGGTCTGGATTTGGAGTCACCCTCAAAATTAAAGTGGAAAAACACACTACAGGCTGATCCAACTTTGATGTAATGTCCTTAAAACCAGTCAAAATGAGGCTCAGTAGTGTGTGTGGCCTCCACGTCCCTGTATGACCTCCCTACAACGCCTGTGCATGCTCCTGATGAGGTGGCGGACGGTCTCCTGAGGGATCTTCTCCCAGACCTGGACTAAAGCATCTGCCAACTCCTGGACAGTCTGTGGTGCAACGTGACGTTGGTGGATAGAGCGAGATGTGATGTCCCAGATGTGCTCAATTGTTTTCAGGTCTGGGGAACGGGCGGGCCAGTCCATAGCATCAATGCCTTCGTCTTGCAGGAACTGCTGACACACTCCAGCCACATGAGGTCTAGCATTGTCTTGCATTAGGAGGAACCCAGGGCCAACCGCACTAGCAACGATCACATTTAGACCCCAATTTCAATTTTCATATATGTAGTTACTAATAACCTGATATATCAGAATCAGTTACTATTAGACTGACTTACCCCATATTTAAAAAGATTCAGCCCTTAGCAACCAGTCTGCATAAAACTGCTATTTCACTATTCAGTTAAGATGGCCGCCACTGCCCTCACCCTGAGGCTAATCCCGCCTGCCCTCACTAGCCAGTAACAATAGCCCCCCAAAAGTGTCAGTAACCAGAGCCCTCCCCCCTAAAGGGTTAATCTCCTGCATCACAAAGGGGTCCTCTTACCACATGTTCCTTTCATTTATACACTGAGCAGAAGGCAGATCTCCCTTCCCTGTTGTGCGCTGCTTCAACTCTGCATTCTCCAGCTCTTCTGAGTGAGGGAGCGTCTGCCAAGCGCAGGGACAGGGAGAAGTGCACACATCCCAGGCACTGTTATCAGCTGCTGGAGAGGACCTGGCTTTAATCATTTACTTACAGTCCCTGGCTGTCAGTAATGTGACTTTGCATGCAGCCTGCTTCTGCGTGCGCCGTCCTTCAACAGATAGACTGACCATGCCTAGCAACCCTATTTTAAGCACAGGTAAAATTAGGCATTACAGGGAACAAAAATGTGGAATTAAGGGGTAATTGAATACACAGTGAAAAGTTGAAATAGGGCCACCAAGATGATATTAATCACCACAATCGAATGCTCAAAAAAAAAAAAAATATACGACAGTTATCCTTTAAGTGCTGGTGAGAATCCTTGCAAGGAGTTTTTCCCCCTTTTTTCTTTTCTATCTTTTATTATGCAGAGCAAAGAGGCTCTCATTCCCCCTCTGTGAGCAGAGAGGTATTCACACTGCTACAAAAAACAATGACTTGCTGATCTTTGCATTGATATAGCAGGACTTTGGAGCATCATTCCAGAGCACCTGATCAAGGAACCAGTACCAGCCAAGAAAGTTAAGCAGAGGACACTACTCCAGAAGTACTAGTTGCCGCAGCTTTGGTATCTTACATAAAGATAAGATTGCAGATGCCGTACTCGCTGTATTTTTTCATGGTGGGAAATCAAGGGACTCTATGTCTAATCTAATGCAAAGCCTCTATAAGAAGAAAAAGGTGGAACAATCACCCCCAACCCAAACCATAGTAAGCACTGTAAAGTGTAAGTGATGCCAAGTCCAGTTATGTACTTTTTACCTTTATACTCGCTTCCATTCTGACGCTGTGCTCCCACAAACCAGCAGTAAAATGCATTGAGAGGACTCCTCTGAGTCCTTTCCATTATGTGTGTGAGCACTGGATTGCTTTCAATGCATTTTACTGCTAGTTTGCAAGAGCACAACATAAGAATTAGAGATGAGCGAATTTAAAAAAAATTCGTCCGTTTTGCCTAATTTTCAGAACAAATTTGCTTTGATCTGAATATATTCGTGACGAATCGCGATAAAAAAAAACACTATTTCCAGGCTGCATAGAGCCTTTATATTGGTGTAGAACACTGTGCCTTGTAGTAACACGCATAGGGAGTGTGCTGGGGTAGTAAAATAATACTGTCAGTCAGTATGACATGCAGATGACAGGCGTCGCTATTAGAATCGCTGCACACTTCACTTATTTGGGCAGTCACTGTGCCAAAAATGACAAAATAACTCAAGTATTAACTCAGCCTTTCAGGTCCATGTTAGCGTCAAGAAGAAGCGCACTCCTTTTACACCCTCATCAGCTGATTCCACATAGAGGTTTACAGAACCTGTTCTATTAAATGCTTATACAAGTAGAGCCTCCCGACAGAGTGGAGAGGATGTCCGCAGTAAGTTTGTGTTGAAGTCACTGATTATTTTGCCCTTCCTCTGATCTGTCAAAACAAAAACCGGATCCTGTCTGGGGGAGCATACGCCTTCACTCGGTCAGCATTTGCGCAATAATTGCTAATGCCAAAAAAACAGGAGTGGATCTAAAACAGAGATGACACGTGAAGGTAATATTTGCATGTCTTTTGTACCCACTCCTGCTTTTGGCTACCAAATCATAAGCCAATTCTGATGCGACCATACAGGCCTTACAGCTGCTACACAGACCGGCTCCGTTGTGTGTCTCATTTTTCCTTCCCTCTGACCGATCAGAAGAAAGGTCAAATAAATGGTGATTTCAAGAAGGCCAAACAAGGACAATAGTGACCCCGTCATAGAGTGGGGAGGGTGGTAACAGCATGAGAAGTCCACAGAGTGGCCCTATGACATAGTACTGAGGTGGAAGCAGCATGAGGAGACCACCAAGTGCCACAATGACAGGGTCTGGTGGTGGCGGCAGCATCGCTCTCTTGGGGGGGGGGGACTCCACACTGAACACAGGAGGGAAGAGGAACAGTAACTGGGCCTGGAAACTAGGGAGAAAACAGGTCACCTCCTAGACAACCCTAATCTGGGCCCTGACTACCGATCAATATGAATAGACCTTGAAGGTAGGAATATTCATATTCGGGATACCTAAGCCCTGATTTCCCTATAAGGCCCTGGAATAAGTTTAGGACCAGAGACAACCCATTCCTCCCCAGATGGACGAATGAAAGTCTCTGTCTCAGGCCCACATACAACAACAGGGAATATAACAAACAAACACAACACTTAACTTCTGTAGAGATGGAAGAACAGGAAAACTAGAGATGACCTCACACCAGCTCAGCCAAGCCCAAATAAAGCTATCTACTGCATAGTTAGAAGAGTGGGGTCAGACTATAAAGGGTAGAAGTGATGACCACTGAGCAACAGCTGAGAAAAGGGAAGTGGTCATTAACCCCATCAATACTGAATAAAGAGAAATCAAGGAGGCAGTTAGATTCCTCCACGCTTAGCCAGTCTCTCTGATCTCCTGACACCAGTCACCTGAGGAACCGTGACCGTACCCCCACCCCCTTCTACGGGTAAGCTCCGGGCACCGAGGACCGACCTTGTCAGGATGGGCTCTGTGAAAGGCCACCAGACGATTCCGCTGGAACCTACATCCTCTCCTCTGGTCCGTAACCCTTCCAGTGGACGAGATACTAGAGGGATCTACGAAAAACTCAGGAGTCCACAAATTCTAAATTACCGTCCACCATGGCAGGAGCGGGAGGCGAGGAAGATGGCTCAACAGGTCCGACGCATTTCTTCAACAACAACTTATGAAATACGTTATGAATTTTCAAAGCATGAGCAAGTTCAAGACGGAAGGCTACAGGGTTAACAATGGCAGTGATCTTATTTGGACCAATAAATCTTGGGCTCAACTTCCAAGAAGGTACCTTAAGCTTACCGTTTCTTGTGCACAGCCACACAGACTCACCCACTTTCAGGTCCGGACCATTCATACGTCTCCTGTCAGCCACACATTTATACCTGCTGCCTATATTTTTTAGGTTATTTAGAATTTTCCGCCAAATTGAAGACAAAGAAGAGGAAAATCATTCCTCCTCAGAAATACCGGAAGTTTGAGAACCAGAAAAGGTGGCAAACTGTGGATGGAATCCATATGCCCCAAAAAACGGCGACTTATCAGTGGACTCCTGTCTACGGTTATTAATGGCAAACTCAGCTAACAACAAGAATGAAGACCACTCCTGATTCTCCGAAACAAAACATCTCAAGTAAGTCTTCAGATATCTGATTGTTCACTGACTGGTGCGCTCAGTCTGTCCGTTCGACTGAGGATGAAAAGTCGACGAAAAGGACAATTGTACCCCCAGTCAAGTACGGAACGCTTTGCAGAATCTGGAAACAAACTGAGTCCCCCAATCAGACACCACATCAGAGGGAATGCCATGTAGTTTCATAATGTTATCGACAAACACCTGTACAAGAGTTTTGGCATTAGGTAGAGCAGGCAATGCTATAAAATGCACCATTTTGCTAAAAAACGATAAACTACCACCAGGATCATGGTTTTTCCCGAAGAATCCTGTAAATCCGTGATAAAGTCCATGAACAAATGCGTCCAAGGTCTGGACAGGACGGGTAACGGAAGAAGAGATCCAGAAGGCCGAGTATGTGTCACCTTAGCACAAGCACAGGTACAACAGGCTGACACATAGTCCTCAACACACTTACGCAGCCTCTGCCACCAAAATCTGCGCGAGATGAGATCGACAGTGGATCTACTCCCAGGGTGTCCAGCCAAGACAGTACAGTGATGTTCCTCAAATACCTTGTGACGTAAGTCTAAAGGAACAAACAATTTCCCTGGAGGACAAGAGTCCGGTGCATCCTCTTGGGCCTCCACCACCTTAGGCTGGGTTCACACGAGCGTGTCCGGATTAGGTCCGGATGCGTCCCGGTGTGTTGCGGCAAACCCGCGCGAGTAGGAATGCAATTGCAGTCAGTTTTGACTGCAATTGCGTTCCGATGTTCAGTTTTTATCGCGCGGGTGCAATGTGTTCTGCACGCGCGTGATAAAAAACCGACACTGGTACCCAGACCCGAAGTTCTTCACAGAAGTTCAGGTTTGGGTTAGTTGTAGTGTAGATGTTATTATTTTCCCTTATAACATGGTTATAAGGGAAAATAATAGCATTCTGAATACAGAATGCTTAGTACAATAGCGCTGGAGGGGTTAAAAAAAATAAAAAAATTAACTCACCTTCTCCTCTTGTTCGCGAAGTTCCCGGTATGATGAGTTGTGGGCTAAAGGACCTTTGGTGACGTCAGATCACATGCTCCAATCACATGGTACATCACCCTGGTGATGGACCATGTGATTGGAGCATGTGATCTGACGTCACCAAAGGTCCTTTAGCCCACAACTCATCATTAAGTAAAGAAGAGACCGGGAACTTCGAGATCAAGAGGAGAAGGTGAGTTAATTTTTTATTTTTTTAACCCCTCCAGCGCTATTGTACTATGCATTCTGTATTCAGAATGCTATTATTTTCCCTTATAACCATGTTATAAGGGAAAATAATACAGTGAATAGACTGTCACCTAGCAACCATGCGTGAAAATCGCACCGCATCCGCACTTGCTTGCGGATGCTTGCGATTTTCACACAACCCCATTCACTTCTATGGGGCCTGCGTTGCGTGAAAAACGCAGAATATAGAGCATGCTGCGATTTTCACGCAACGCACAAGTGATGCGTGAAAATCATCGCTCATCTGAACAGCCCCATTGAAATGAATGGGTCCGGATTCAGTGCGGGTGCAATGCGTTCACCTCACGCATTGCACCCGCGCGGAAATCTCGCCCGTGTGAACGCAGCCTTAGCCTCAAGATCAGGACATAGGGCAGATATGAATACCCCTTCAGACAAAATAGGACTAGGATGTTTAGAATCAAGACGTTCTTAACTCCAGGGTGGTAGGTGACAATGAAGTTAAATATGGTGAAAAACAGCAACCATGTGGCCTGCCTTGGATTCAGTCGTTTAGCAGATTCAAGGTAAGCCAGATTTTTGTGATCAGTAATTAACATAATAGGATGAATTGCTTCTTACAACCAATGGCGCCATTCTTCAAAAGCCAACTTAAAGTATAACTGTCATATAATTTTTTTTTGGGGAGTATTGGATTGTGGTGATTAATATCACCTTGGTGGCCCTATTTAAACTTTTTACTGTGTATTCAATTACCCCTTAATTCCACATTTTTGTTCCCTGTACTGCCTACTTTTACCTGTGCTTAAAATAGGGTTGCTAGGCATGGTCCGTCTATCTGTTGAAGGACGGAGCACACAGAAGCAGGCTGCATGCAAGGTCACATTACTGACAGCCAGGGACTGTAAGTAAATGATTAAAGCCAGGTCCTCTCCAGCAGCTGATAACAGTGCCTGGGATGTGTGCACTTCTCCCTGTCCCTGTGCTTGGCAGACGCTCCCTCACTCAGCAGAGCTGGAGAATGCAGAGTGGAAGCAGCGCAGACCAGGGAAGGGAGATCTGCCATCTGCTCAGTGTATAAATGAAAGCAGCATGTGGTAAGAGGACCCCTTTGTGCTGCAGGAGATTAACCCTTTAGGGGGGTGGGCTTTGGTTACTGACACTTTTGGGGGGCTATTGTTACTGGCTAGTGAGGGCAGGCGGGATTAGCCTCAGGGTGAGGGCAGTGGCGGCCATCTTAACTGAATAGTGAAATTGCAGTTTTATGCAGACTGGTTGCTAAGGGCTGAATCTTATTAAATATGGGGTAAGTCAGTCTAATAGTAACTGATCCTGGAATATCATGTAACTACATATATGAAAATTGAAATTAGGGTCTAAATGTGACAGTTATCCTTTAATGGCCAGCAATTCCCTATTACCCACGACATAATTTCTTTCAGCAGTCGAGAGTTTTTTTTTTAGAGAAAAAAGCAAATGGGCACCATTTACTAGGTGAAGGACCTTGAGACAAAACTGCTCCCATCCCTACTTTGGATGCGTCAACCTCTACAATGAATGGCTAAGACATGTCCGGTTGCACCAGAATAGGGGCTGAAGCAAAACATTCCTTTACAGCAGAAAAGGCTTGTAATGCCGCCTCAGACCAAACAGAGAAATAGACCCCCTTCCTAGTCATTTCTGTTAAAGGTTTAACCACAGTTGAATAGTTCAAGATGAGTTTACGGTTGTAGTTGGTGAATCCCAAAAGCCGCATTAGTGCTTTCAGATTTTCGGTTCGATCCCAGTCCAACACCACACAGACTTTCTCGGGATCTATACGAAAACCTGAAGATGAGAGCAGGTAACCCAGAAATTGCACTTTCTGAACAGCAAAAACAAATTTTTCCATCTTCGCATACAAATTATTCTTTTTTTGGATCTGTAACACCTGTCTCACATGATCCTGGTGAGTCTCCATTTCTGGAGAATAAATTAGTATGTCATCCAGATATACAGTGCTGCCCATAATTATTCATACCCCTGCCAACTTTTGACTTAAAGTTACATTAATTCAACCAACAAGTAATTTTTTTGACGGGAAATGACATAGGTGTCTCCCAAAAGATAATAAGACGATGTCCAAGAGGCATTATTGTGGAAAAAAAACATTTCTCAGCTTTTATTTACTTTTTAACCAAAAAATACTAGATGTTCTGCACTGTGGAAAATCTCAGAGGACGTGGCCGGAAGCCAGAAGTGACACGTGCTGGCCAGGAGGATAGTTAGAGAGGTGAAAAAGAATCCAAGGATCACCACCTGGTGAATCTGGGCTCTGCTGGTGGCAATGTCTCAAGGCAGACAATCCAACGGACACTGCACAATGCAGACCAAGGAGGATGCCACTTCTCCAGATAAGTCACACAAAAGCTCGCTTGGCCTTTGCAAAAGCTCATCTGGACAAAGAAGAAGACTTCTGGTCTTTAGTGTTATGGTCAGATGAAACAAAAATTTAATTGTTTGGTCACAATGATGTTTCCTTCATTTGGTGTAAAAAAGGAGAAGCCTTCAACTGAAAGAACACCATCCCCACTGTCAAACATGGTGGTGGAAACCTAATGCTTTGGGGGTGTTTTTCAGCCAATGGACCAGGGAACCTGATCACAGTAAATGGCACCATGAAAAAAGAGCAATACATGAGGATTCTCAACGACAACATTAGGCAGTCTGCAGAGTAACTTGGCCTTGGGCACGAGTGGACATTTCAGCATGACAATGACCCAAAACACACAGCAAAAGTGGTGAAGAAATGGTTAGCAGACAACAACATTAACGTTTTGGAGTGGCCCAGCCAGAGTCCAGACTTGAATCCAATTGAGAATCTGTGGAGGGAGCTAAAGATCAGGGTGATGGCAAGAAGACCCTCCAACCTGAAAGATTTGGATCTCATTGCTAAAGATGAATTGGCAAAAATACCTGTGGAGACATGCAAAAAGCTGGTCTGCAATTATAGGAAGCGTTTGATTGCTGTAATAGCTAATAAAGGCTTTTCTATTGATTATTGAGAAGGGTATGAATAATTTTGGACTGGACACTTTTTGCTCAAATGTAAATAAAAGCTGAGAAATGTTTTTTTTCCCACAATAATGCCTCTTGTACATCGTCTTATTATCTTTTGGGAGACACCTATGTAATTTCCCGTCAAAAAATTACTTGCTGGTTGAATAAAAGTAACTTTAAGTCAAACTTTGCCAGGGGTATGAATAATTATGGGCAGCGCTGTACAACAACAAATCTCCCCACCAGATGATGAAAGATGTCATTGATAAAGTGTTGAAAAACCGCTGGAGCATTGGTTAGTCCAAAAGGCATGGCCAGATTCTCAAAATGACCCTCAGGGGTATTAACCACCTCAGCCCCCAGTGCTTAAACACCCTGAATGACCAGGCCACTTTTTACACTTCTGACCTACACTACTTTCACCGTTTATTGCTCGGTCATGCAACTTACCACCCAAATGAATTTTACCTCCTTTTCTTCTCACTAATAGAGCTTTCATTTGGTGGTATTTCATTGCTGCTGACATTTTTACTTTTTTTGTTATTAATTGAAATTTAACGATTTTTTTGCAAAAAAATGACATTTTTCACTTTCAGTTGTAAAATTTTGCAAAAAAAACGACATCCATATATAAATTTTGCTCTAAATTTATTGTTCTACATGTCTTTGATAAAAAAAAAATGTTTGGGTAAAAAAAAAATGGTTTGGGTAAAAGTTATAGCGTTTACAAACTATGGTACAAAAATGTGAATTTCCGCTTTTTGAAGCAGCTCTGACTTTCTGAGCACCTGTCATGTTTCCTGAGGTTCTACAATGCCCAGACAGTACAAACACCCCACAAATGACCCCATTTCGGAAAGTACACACCCTAAGGTATTCGCTGATGGGCATAGTGAGTTCATAGAACTTTTTATTTTTTGTCACAAGTTAGCGGAAAATGATGATTTTTTTTTTTTTCTTACAAAGTCTCATATTCCACTAACTTGTGACAAAAAATAAAAAGTTCTATGAACTCACTATGCCCATCACGAAATACCTTGGGGTCTCTTCTTTCCAAAATGGGGTCACTTGTGGGGTAGTTATACTGCCCTGGCATTCTAGGGGCCCAAATGTGTGGTAAGGAGTTTGAAATCAAATTCTGTAAAAAATGACCTCTGAAATCCGAAAGGTGCTCTTTGGAATATGGGCCCCTTTGCCCACCTAGGCTGCAAAAAAGTGTCACACATCTGGTATCTCTGTACTCAGGAGAAGGTGGGGAATGTGTTTTGAGGTGTCATTTTACATATACCCATGCTGGGTGAGAGAAATATCTTGGCAAAAGACAACTTTTCCCATTTTCTTATACAAAGTTGGCATTTGACCAAGATATTTATCTCACCCAGCATGGGTATATGTAAAAAGACACCCCAAAACACATTCCTCAACTTCTCCTGAATACAGAGATACCAGATGTGTGACACTTTTTTGCAGCCTAGGTGGGCAAAGGGGCCCATATTCCAAAGAGCACCTTTAGGATTTCACAGGTCATTTTTTACAGAATTTGATTTCAAACTCCTTACCACACATTTGGGCCCCTAGAATGCCAGGGCAGTATAACTACCCCACAAGTGACCCCATTTTGGAAAGAAGACACCCCAAGGTATTCCGTGAGGGGCATGGCGAGTTCCTAGAATTTTTTATTTTTTGTCACAAGTTAGTGGAAAATGATGATTTTTTTTTTTGATTTTTTTTTCATACAAAGTCTCATATTCCACTAACTTGTGACAAAAAATAAAAACTTCCATGAACTCACTATGCCCATCAGCGAATACCTTGGGGTCTCTTCTTTCCAAAATGGGGTCACTTGTGGGGTAGTTATACTGCCCTGGCATTCTAGGGGCCCAAATGTGTGGTAAGGAGTTTGAAATCAAATTCAGTAAAAAATGACCTGTGAAATCCGAAAGGTGCTCTTTGGAATATGGGCCCCTTTGCCCACCTAGGCTGCAAAAAAGTGTCACACATCTGGTATCTCTGTATTCAGGAGAAGTTGAGGAATGTGTTTTGGGGTGTCTTTTTACATATACCCATGCTGGGTGAGATAAATATCTTGGTCAAATGCCAACTTTGTATAAAACAATGGGAAAAGTTGTCTTTTGCCAAGATATTTCTCTCACCCAGCATGGGTATATGTAAAATGACACCCCAAAACACATTTCCCCACCTTCTCCTGAGTACGGAGATACCAGATGTGTGACACTTTTTTGCAGCCTAGGTGGGCAAAGGGGCCCATATTCCAAAGAGCACCTTTCGGATTTCACAGGTCATTTTTTACAGAATTTGATTTCAAACTCCTTACCACACATTTGGGCCCCTAGAATGCCAGGGCAGTATAACTACCCCACAAGTGACCCCATTTTGGAAAGAAGAGACCCCAAGGTATTCGCTGATGGGCATAGTGAGTTCATGGAAGTTTTTATTTTTTGTCACAAGTTAGTGGAATATGAGACTTTGTATGAAAAAAAAAAAAAAATCATCATTTTCCACTAACTTGTGACAAAAAATAAAAAATTCTAGGAACTTGCCATGCCCCTCACGGAATACCTTGGGGTGTCTTCTTTCCAAAATGGGGTCACTTGTGGGGTAGTTATACTGCCCTGGCATTTTCCAGGGGCCCTAATGTGTGGTAAGTAGGTAAATGACCTGTGAAATCCGAAAGGTGCTCTTTGGAATGTGGGCCCCTTTGCCCACCTAGGCTGCAATAAAGTGTCACACATCTGGTATCTCCGTACTCAGGAGAAGGTTGGGAATGTGTTTTGTGGTGTCATTTTACATATACCCATGCTGGGTGAGAGAAATATCTTGGCAAAAGACAACTTTTCCCATTTTTTTATACAAAGTTGGCATTTGACCAAGATATTTATCTCACCCAGCATGGGTATATGTAAAAAGACACCCCAAAACACATCCTCAACTTCTCCTGAATACAGAGATATCAGATGTGTGACACTTTTTTGCAGCCTAGGTGGGCAAAGGTGCCCAAATTCCTTTTAGGAGGGCATTTTTAGACATTTGGATACCAGACTTCTTCTCACACTTTGGGGCCCCTAAAATGCCAGGGCAGTATAAATACCCCACATGTGACCCCATTTTGGAAAGAAGACACCCCAAGGTATTCCGTGAGGGGCATGGCGAGTTCATAGAAAAAAAAATTTTTTGCCACAAGTTAGCGGAAATTGATTTTTTTGATTTTGTTCTCACAAAGTCTCCCTTTCCGCTAACTTGGGACAAAAATTTCAATCTTTCATGGACTCGATATGCCCCTCAGCGAATACCTTGGGGTGTCTTCTTTCCAAAATGGGGTCATTTGTGGGGTGTTTGTACTGCCCTGGCATTTGAGGGTCTCCACAATCATTACATGTATGCCCAGCATTAGGAGTTTCTGCTATTCTCCTTATATTGAGCATACAGTTAATGAGATTTTTTTTTTCCGTTCAGCCTCTGGGCTGAAAGAAAAAAATGAACGGCACAGATTTCTTCATTCGCATCGATCAATGTGGATGAAAAAATCTCTGCCAAAAAAAGAAAAAGGAGGGGAAAGGCGTCTGCCAGGACATAGGAGCTGCGCCCAACATCCATACCCACTTCAGCTCGTATGCCCTGGCAAACCCGATTTCTCCATTCACATCAATCGATGTGGATGAATAAATCATTGCCGGGATTTTTTTTTTTATATATACAAAGTGTTTGCCAAAGTATATGAACACCGCCACCTCCTCAGCTCATATGCCTCGGCAAACGTATCTTTTACTGAAGAGGAGAAATCTCGTCTTGCAGCGCCGCATACACCGACTTGCGTGTAATCTGACAGCAGCGCAATGCTTCTGTCCGAATGCACATCAGTGCTGCAGCTAGTCGATCGGTTGGTCCACCAGGAAGGTAAAAAAAACAAAACAAAAAAGAAAAAACCAGGCCGCAAAGCAATAACTTTATTAACTTTAGAACAGAACATATTAACTTTTCTTAAACTTTTTAAACTTTTTTACTTACCGGTAATTTTTTTTTTGTTTAGTTTTTTTTACCTTTATAGAACAAACCTCTCCTTCCCCATGGGACAATGTGCAAAGCGCAAATCGCCCAAAGATGTGGCGAAGTACGTTATGCACTTTATCCCAGGTGAAAGGAGAGGTTTGCAGCAGCTGTGAGTAAAAGGGCCCTAATAGCCCTGTGTGCCTGTCCTGTGAGATGCAATCCCTATGCTAGGTGTACCTGTGTGTGGTACTTCCGGAAACACTCACCTAAGCATAGGGCAGGGTGGTCAGGGCAGTCAGGACAGAAATAGCGGGTGTCACGCCTTATTCCACTCCTGCTACAGACACGACATGTTTTTCGGGGTGGCGGTTGGGTTGAGGTACCAGCAACGACACTGGGGAAATGTCGCTCGTGTAGACGGCTAACTACACTGGTGGATGGGGCCACGGAACCTCCTGGGTAAAGGAGGTTCGCGATGATCTCTTCCTGGAATTTGAGGAAGGATCCTGTTCTCCCAGCCTTACTGTAGAGAACAAAACTATTATACAGCGCCAATTGAATTAAATATACAGACACCTTCTTATACCAGCGTCTGGTTCTGCGGGAAACTAAATAGGGAGCCAACATCTGGTCATTGAAGTCCACCCCTCCCATGAGCGCATTATAGTCGTGGACTGAGAGGGGCTTTTCAATGACACGGGTTGCCCTTTCAATTTGGATTGTCGTGTCTGCGTGAATGGAGGAGAGCATGTAAACGTCACGCTTGTCTCTCCATTTCACCGCGAGCAGTTCTTCGTTACACAAGGCAGCCCTCTCCCCCCTTGCAAGACGGGTGGTTACAAGCCGTTGGGGGAAGCCCACGCGACTAGTTCGCGCGGTGCCACAGGCGCAAATCCGTTCTAGAAACAAATGCCTAAAGAGGGCCACACTTGTGTAAAAATTGTCCACATAAAGATGGTACCCCTTGCCGAATAAGGGTGACACCAAGTCCCAGACTGTCTTCCCACTGCTCCCCAGGTAGTCAGGGCAACCGACCGGCTCCAGGGTCTGATCTTTTCCCTCATAGATCCGAAATTTGTGGGTATAGCCTGTGGCCCTTTCACAGAGCTTATACAATTTGACCCCATACCGGGCACGCTTGCTTGGGATGTATTGTTTGAAGCCAAGGCGCCCGGTAAAATGTATTAGGGACTCGTCTACGCAGATATTTTGCTCAGGGGTATACAAATCTGCAAATTTCTGGTTGAAATGGTCTATGAGGGGCCGAATTTTGTGGAGCCGGTCAAAAGCTGGGTGGCCTCTGGGACGGGAGGTGGTGTTGTCGCTAAAATGCAGAAAACGCAGGATGGTCTCAAATCGTGTCCTGGACATAGCAGCAGAGAACATGGGCATGTGATGAATTGGGTTCGTGGACCAATATGACCGCAATTCATGTTTTTTTTGTCAGGCCCATGTTGAGGAGAAGGCCCAGAAAAATTTTAAGTTCGGAAACTTGGACTGGTTTCCACCGGAAAGGCTGGGCATAATAGCTTTCCGGGTTTGCGGTTATAAATTGTGTGGCATACCGGTTTGTCTCTGCCACGACTAAGTCCAAGAGCTCCGCAGTCAAGAACAGCTCAAAAAATCCCAGGGCCGAACCGATTTGAGCCGTCTCAACCCGAACTCCAGACTGGGCGGTGAAAGGGGGAACTACAGGTGCGGCTGAAGTTGGTGACTGCCAATCAGGGTTTGCCAGCACTTCAGGGACTCTAGGGGGTCTACGGGCCTGTCTGCGCGGTGGCTGCGACGGGGTAACTACTGCACGTGCCACCGTACCAGCTTCAACTGCCCTTCTGGTGCTCGCTACTTCACCATGTTGTACGGCAGTGCTGGTACTAGGTCCAGGAAGGGCTGCGCTGCTGGTGTATGCCTCACCACGTGATCCGGCAGCGACAGCCCCACTCTGCTGCTCTTGAAACGGATCCTGCATAACCTGTGGTCTAGCGACACGGGGCCGGGTACGCCTGGTGCTGCCAGGGACCTCCACCTCCTCGTCCGAACTTTGGGTCAGAGAGCCACTGCTTTCCACAGGTTCATATTCTGACCCGCTAGATTCGTCAGATGAGGGTTCCCACTCCTCATCCGACTGGGTCAGAATCCTGTAGGCCTCTTCAGAAGAATACCCCCTGTTTGACATTTTGGACTACTAAATTTAGGGGTATTCCCTGAGACTACCCAAGAAAAAAAGCAAACCTGTCTTACAAAGGGGAGGCTAGCGAAGTACCGGAGGCCGCTGCGGTTGATAAAAAATATCAAAACTGATTTTTTTATTGCCGCAGTGCGTGTAAAGTGAATGTGCAGTGATCAAAAAATAATAATTTTTTGTCACTGCGGTGGGGCGGGTGTGGGTGAACGCACGTGTGGGCGACCGATCAGGCCTGATCGGGCAAACACTGCGTTTTGGGTGGAGGGCGAACTAAAGTGACACTAATACTATTATAGATCTGACCGTGATCAGTTTTGATCACTTACAGATACTATAAAAGTACAAATGCTGATTAGCGATACGCTAATCAGCGAATAAAACTGCAGTGGGGTGGGCGCTAACTGACGCTAACTACCTAACCAAGGGGCCTAAACTATCCCTAAAACCTATCAGTCAATACCAGTGAAAAAAAAAAAGTGACAGTTTACACTGATCACTTTTTTTCCTTTCGCTAGTGATTGACAGGGGCGATCAAAGGGGTGATCAAAGGGTTAATTGGGGTGCAGGGGGGTGATCTGGGGCTAAGGTGTAGTGTTTGGTGTACTCACAGTTCAGTCTGCTCCTGTGCTGGATCCAACCGACGAAAAGGACCAGCACAGGAGCAGAGAAGCCATATAACAGATCATATTTACTAATATGATCTGTTATCTGGCTTGTGATTCGATTTTTTAAAAATCAGCAACCTGCCAGCGACGATCATTGGCTGGCAGGTTGCTGATGCAATTCTCCTCGAACTTTTGCCGGCCCGCGATGCGCATGCGCGGGCCGGCTGTGACCGAAATCTCGCGTCTCGCGAGAGGACGCGCCGGCGCGTCCACTCGGAATGAAACAACCACCTCCAGGACGCGTCTGTGCGTACAGCGGTCCGGAGGTGGTTAAAGGCTGTCTTCCATTCGTCCCCCTCTTTGATCCTTACCAAATTATATGTCCCCCTCAGATCCAATTTAGAGAACACTTTGGCACCGACAATTTAATCAAACAAATCCGGAATCAAAGGAAGGAGGTACGGATCACGGACGGAAATACGGTTGAGCTCACAGAAGTCCAGACATGGTCTAAGGGTACCATCTTTTTTTTTTTTTTTACAAAAAAAAACCAGCCGCCACTGGGAATTTGGATGATCTGATATGACCCTTCACCAAGCTCTAGGTGATATACTCTCGCATAGCCTTTCTTTCGGGCTCCGAAAGGCTATACAACCGAGATTTGAGCATTTTAACTCCAGCAATAAGATTGACGGGACAATCATACTCCAGATGTGGGGGTAACTCCTGGTTACCATTCAGAAAACACATCAGAAATTTTGGAAATGAACGAGGGTAGTTTTAGTGGTGACCACAGAGAAAGACGCATTGAGACAGTTGTCCATGCAAAACTTACTCCAATCGAAAATCTGTCTCGCTTGCCAGTCGATGATAGGGTTATGTTTGCTTAACCATGGCAAACCCAAAACCATTGGAGCAGGCAAACCCTCCAACACATAAAATGAGACAGATTCCCGATGGAAATCACCCACTCTTAAATGGATGTCATTTACCACCTGCGGCAGGCATTTTTGGGTAAGGCTTCGTTCACATCACCGTTCTGGCTTTCCATTCTCCTGCTCCGTTCTCATGCAGGACTTTTGTCTCCGCTTAAAAATCATCTTCTGAGCGGAAACATAACAGACCCCATTATAATCTATGGGGTCCTAAGGGCTCCGTTTGACTCAGTTTGGCGTCAGTTATGTGCCTTTTCCGTCCTTTCCGTTCTCCTGCTCCTAGACGGAGCAGGAGAACGGAAAGCCAGAACGGTGATGTGAACGAAGCCTTAGAGGTGCAGAATCAATAGCAAAGAAATGATCATACCCACACGTTGACACTCATCCCCAGAAGAGTATGGATGCAGCTTAAAGTACAACTTACACAATTCCCTGAACCGAATGAAATTTTCACTACCCCCAGAAAATCTGTCCGGAAGGGAAACCTTAGGTTCAGGGCAGGCCTGGTACCCACCATCGGAACCAGGCGTCTGTGCTCTCTGAATCCGTAAGACTGTCACACGGAGGTCAGCTATCGCCAATGACAGTCCCTGCAGCTGTTCGACCAATGCAGACATAGGATCCATAGCGGCACTGACCTGAACGAAATGGCGGTTTTTAAGGCGGTAGATAATGTCACGATCAGTGTGGGGGGAAAACTCCACACTGAACACAGGAGTGAAGAGGAACAGTAACTGGGCCTGGAAACATGTCACGTCCTAGACAACCTTAATCCGCCCTGACTACCTATCAATATGAATAGACCTTGAAGGTAGGAATATTCTTATGCAGGATACCTAGGCCATGATTTCCCTATAAGGGCCTGGAATAAGTTTAGGACGAGAGACAACCCATTCCTCCCACAGATGGACGAATGGAAGTCTCTGTCTCATGTCCAGATACAACAACAGGGAATATAACAAATGCGACACTTAATGTCTGTAGAGATGGAAGAACAGGAAAACCAGAGATGACCTCATACCAGCTCAGCCAAACCCAAAAAAAAGCTATCTACCGCATAGTCAGAAGGGTGGGGACAGACTATAAAGGGTAGAAGTGATGACCACTGAGCAACAGCTGAGAAAAGGGAAGTGGTCATTAACCCTATCAGCACTCAATAAAGAGAAATCAAGGAGGCAGTTAGATTCCTCCACGCTCAGCCAGTCTCTCTGATCTCCTGACACCAGTCACCTGAGGGACCGTGACAGCAGAAGTATAAGTAGGCCACAGAGTGGCCTTGTGACATAGTGTGGAGATGGCAGCAGCAGCATGATACCACAGAGTGGCATGGTGAAATAGTGTGGACATGGCAGCATCAGGAGGCCACAAAGTGGCAAGGTGACTGTGGTATCATGCTGCTGCTGCATCTCCACACTGAGTGTCAAGGTGACATAGTGTGGACATGGTAGCATCAGAGGGCCACAGAGTGGCATGGTGACATAGTGTGGATGTGGCAGCAACAGAAGCAGCAGCATGATACCACAGAGTGGCACGGTGACATAGTGTGGAGAGGGATGATCTAATCTGATACATCAGGCATTGGTGGGTGAAAATCCTGGCTGATCCACACCTGATTCATCTCGACAAAAGTAAGTCTCTACACATTTTGGACAGGCGAGTTCTTTTTGGGGTAATTATGGCCCCCGCTGCAATAAACACCCGCTCTGATGCTACACTACTGGCCGGGCAGGACAGCTTTTCCAGGGCAAACTCGGCCAGTTGCGGCCAGTTGGCTGCCCAGTAGTCCAGCGGATCTTCTATGACGGCTGGCAGGGCACTGTTAAAGTATGCCACCACCTGCTGGTTCAGATCCTGCTCCGGGTCTACCTGCTGCTGCTGGTGAGTAGTTTCTTCACTATGCGGGTGAAGAAAGCTGCTCATCAGCGACTCTAGTGGTGCTGCTGTCATTTGCGAAGAAGTCGAAGATCCAGTCGACCAATCAAGAACCGCTGGGTTGCTGGTCAAGACACGACCGCTAGCTGACATGTGGACCTGAGGCCTCGGGATGAAACACCTGCTGCCACGCAGTGATGGTAAGTTCGCAGTGTTCGCTAGCGAACACATGCGGGCTGCCATCTTTGCTAAGGTAGACTCACCCGTCCGGCGATGCACAGGTAAGTCCTTACCTGTGCCTGTGGCACCTTGTGCCAGGAGCCGGTCTGAAATCAAATGCAGTCACCGGGAGCAGGCAGTTCCGAGAACAGCCCGATGAAGGCCCCCGGCGGCTGTTCTCTGAACTGCCTGCTCCCGGTGACTGCATTTGATTTCATACCAACCTGTGCATGGCCGGACGGGTGAGTCTACCTTACTAAAGATGGCAGCCCGCATGTGTTCGCTGGCGAACACTGCGAACTGACCATCACTGCTGCCACGCCCCCTTACTCTGCTGTGACCTGTGCCTGCGCCAGAATCATTTACGTCTCTGACACTCCCCTGTGCAGGGCCTGGCACTTCTATCTGACATACTTTTAGCTGAACTAAATAAATTAAAAGCAAATTAAAACACCCCTAAAAGCGCCAAATATATTTTTCATTTTTTTTACTGACATAGGCAACTAAAGGATTTGAAATTGGCAACGAAACAATATCAGCGTAAATAACAGCAAAAGTGAACTGCATATATATTTCTCGTATTAGACTGAAATAGGCCACTAAACGATTTCTAAGTAAATAACAGAAAAAGTGAATGCAAATATTTTTCTCTAGAAATATGACAATAAATGCTTTTAGCACAAATAGCACCAAATGTGAACTGCGTCTATTTTTCTCTTATTGTAGTGAAATATGACAAGAAACACTTTCAGCGCAAATAGCACCAAATGTGAACTACGTCTATTTTTCTCATATTGTAATGAAATATGACAATAAACGCTTTTAGGGGCAAATAACAGCAAATATGAACTTAGTCTATTTTTCTCTTTTTCTCTAGAAATATGGCAATAAACGCTTTTACCGCTAATAACACCAAATGTCAACTGCGTCTATTTTTCTTGTATTGTAGTGAAATATGACAATAAACGCTTTTAGCCTAAATAACACCAATTGTGAACTGCGTCTATTTTTATCGTATTGTAGTGAAATATGACAAACGCTTTCAGCGCAAATAACACCAAATGTGAACTGCGTCTATTTTTCTCGTATTGTAGTGAAATATGACAAGAAACGCTTTTAGCGCAAATAACAGCAAATATGAACTTAGTCTACTTTTTTTCTCAAACAACAACAAAAGTGACCTGTGTAAATATTTCTCGTATTGTATTGAAATAGGCCACTAAATGATATCAGCTCAGTTAACAGCAAAAGTGACCTGCGTATATATTTATCTTTTTCCATAGATAAAAGCCACTAAAGGCTTTTCAACATAGCACTGGCACCCCAATAACTAATTGCTGGAATGACAGAGCTGTATTATGAGACTATCTGGATCCCCAAATAATGTTTCCCTGCACTTGTAAATCGCTTTTTTTCACAATGAGGATTTTCCTATGACTCTCCCTAGCATCTGCACACGTCTCTCCCTGCCTGTGAAATTATTCCTCTCACTATCCTTTCCCTGCACTAGTGAATCGCTTCTTTCCTTTAATTTTTTTTAACAATTAATTTTTCTTTCACTCTCCTTAGCGCCTGCATACACGTCTGTCCCTGAACAAAGTACGATAGTGAATGGCAGACTCTAAGATGACCGACGTATTTATAGGGCTGTGACATCACCGGGCTGGCTGGCTGCTGATTGGCTGCATGCATGGCATTATGGATCATACCGCCTTCCCAGAGTTCCTTGCCCCATGTCTTCACACGTGTAGCTGCCATTGTAGCTGGCTAGCCACCGTGTTAGGAAAAATTGTGATTCGCTACCACGAAGCGCAAGGAAATTAGCATTAATTAAGAATATCATTTTTACTGAAATTCTGAGCAAATTCGACTTCATCAGCTTGCATTCGCTCATCTCTAATAGGAATGTAATTGAAAATATAAAATATTGTGATGCACAGGATGAGCATAAGATCAAATGAGGTGCTCTCAGTGGAGTAGATTCACCCAATCTACTCAATAAAGTAGCAATGTTAACAAAAATACACTGGCACTCTCTGATATCTCGACCAACACTGAATTTATTATATAAAATAAGTGCTACCATATGGTGGAGGGTACTGGGCACAATAAAATATCACATAAAAATCTAGGACATTAACAATCAAACATCACAATAACGATAAAATCGATAAAATACTCGATAAAAAAAATCACTGAATAAAATGCCTATGCTAATTTTCGAACAATAAATGGAACAACATGCACGATAAAAGCATTCAATAGCAGCATTCACAGGTGTGGAATATAAAGCCTTCGAATCGGAAAGATCGATGGTTGTTCGATCAAGATTTATAGCATGCAGGTAAAAGTCTTAATCCCATATGGATCACTTTAGAAGAACGAGATTAGTCACTGGGAACTCATATACAGCTTGTTGTAAGCTATTCCCCAACTAATTATCCTAGCGGCGTCCCGCTGTAGTAGAATCTCTGCGGCGTCACGCTGAAACACTAAGCTGTGTGTTCCCAACACACATAAGCCGGCATACAAAAATCGAACAGTCTTACCATTCGATGAAACAAATGCCCATACGTTGCTCTGGACATTGGTCTTTCAATAAAATCGACCGTAGTCTTACGAGTTTTGCGAATTTCTTCCGTCTGGATCCCCACGCCGGCGGCTTGTTTGCACGTGAACCTCGATAGTTGTGCACGATCTTTACTTCGACAAGCTTTAAGTCACCTATTGCGCGGCAGACGGTATTGGATGGGCAATTTTCTATAATATTATTTCATCACACTTGGCAAGTGATCCCTTGGGGGGTTTGAACCAGACTCGTTTCGGGGTATTGAATAACCCCTTCCTTAGTGGTTCTTGATCGAACAACCATCGATCTTTCCAATTCGAAGGCTTTATATTCCACACCTGTGAATGCTGCTATTGAATGCTGTTATCGTGCATGTTGTTCCACTTATTATGTCATATGTTTATAGTAAGTGTCTATGGAATAGACCCACTATAACGTATTCTCAGTGGTCTCAAATAAATATTGTTAATTAGCTGAGTGTGCCTTGTTGTATTTATATGACGCGTTTCGCCAGGTATGGCTCTTCAGGGAATGACGAGGATGTTCAGGTGATGAAGGCAGTAGCTCTCACCTGTATCGATCATGCGGCAGTGGCGGCATTGTGGAGCTGTGCGTCTCTTTTTGTGCGTCCTGCTCCTCCCCTGCATGGAATTAACCAGTGAGCTGGTGAGGGCCAGGCACATACTTGACACTCCCCCCTTGTACGTCACCTGTCTGCTTATCGGCGGAGACATGCGCAGACAAATCCCGCATGTTGCGTCGGACGGTCTGGCTATGCTCTGCTCTAGTGCGGAAGTGACGTAGTGTTTGGGAGTCGTTAGTTGCCATGGGGATCTCATACCGCGTCCCCGGCCGGCTTTTTGTTTAGCAAGGTTACTTTTACCTGAAAGGTAATGATAGTTAGGTTAAATTTGTTCAAAATTGGCAAAATACACTCTAACTGGGCATCGATTATAGAGTACTATCGTTTCTTTAAACTTATATTATATTTTGTGAATTGTTTGATTGCTGTCATATTGATGTTTTTATCGCAATCATATTTACATTTTTGATTATAGTTTGGTGCATATCTGCATGGACACATTGTTGCTTGTCATTTTAATACCTATATATACCATAGAGGGCCATTTAGGATTATCCTCCATACGTATATTGTATATTTATAGGAAGGGTTTGTAGGAGAGATACTCATTGAGGCCATTGGGTGTAACTGACTTCAATCTATAAATCCATCTGGCTTCTGCCTTCAGGATTAGTTTATCCCAGTCCCCCCCCCTCCTGGGTTTAGGGACATGTTGGATACCTATAAACTGAAGGCATGCCGTATTACCACCATGGCATTGGTTGATGTGCCGTGCCACTGATGTATCTTTTTTGTTTTGAACATCATTATAGTGATCTCTGATGCGTCTCCTAAATTCTCTCTTTGTCTTCCCTACATAGTCTAGGGGACAGGAGCACTGTGCCAGATATACCACCCCCATGGTTAAACAATTCACGTAGTCACGGATGGTGTATTCTCTCTCCGTATGTGAGCACGTGAATGTTTTGGTTTTCTTTATTTGACTACAGGCCAGACACCTACCACATTTAAAGGTGCCTGTAGGTTTCCTAGATAGCCAGTTGTCAGGGTTAGTAGGGGGTAGGTAATGGCTGTTAACCAATCTGTCTTTCAGGCTTCTCCCCTTCCTATAGGTTATTTGTGGGTATGGTCCTACTATATCCTCCAAGTCAGGATCCGTTTTTAGTATGTCCCAGTGTTTAATTAATATCTGCCTAACTTGTTGGTGGGCATTATCAAAGGTCCCTATAATACGGGTATTCCTGGCGGGGGCAGTGTAGTCTGTCCTTTTATTCTTTGGAATGAGCAGCCCATCCCTATTCTCTGAGGCAGCTGCCTCATAGGCCACTCTGAGTATACCATCCGGGTATCCTCTGTCTCTGAATCTGTACCTTAGCTCCTTTGCCTCACTCTTGAATTTTTTAAAAGTGGAGCAGTTGCGCCGGAGTCTAAGGTACTGACCCTTTGGTATGCCTTTCCGTAGAGCATAGGGATGGGCACTTTCCCAACGGAGTAGACTGTTTGTTGCTGTCTTTTTACGGTATACCGAAGTGATAATGTTGTTGTTAGGGCCTCTTTCAATGAGCACATCCAGAAAAGCTAGAGTGTCGCGGCTGTATTCAGATGTGAATCTAAGGCCCATAGTATTATCATTGATTATCTCCATGAATTCCCCAAAGTCCTCTGCCGTTCCTCGCCACATTATAAAGACATCGTCGATGAATCTCAGCCATAGGACTATCCTGTCTTGCCATCTTTCCATCTCTTCTGAGCCAATAATATTGGCTTCCCACCAGCCCAGGAGCAGATTAGCATACAATGGCGCACAAGAACTGCCCATCGCGGTGCCCCTGAGCTGGTGGTAGAAGTGGCCATTGAAGACAAAATAGTTCCTAGTGAGGCTGAAGTTCAATAAATCAAGTATAAACTGATTATGTCGAGATTGTCGGATGTCTCTCATCCTCAGGTAGCTTTCTACAGCCTTTATTCCTAGATCATGTTTGATCGAGCTATATAAGGCCTCGACGTCTATTGACACCAGCATGGTTTGATCGTCCATGCTTACACCACTGAGTCTTAGTAGGAGATCAGAGGTGTCACGTATGTACGACGGTAGTGTTTCTACGAAGGGTTTGATGATTTTATCAATGTAGATACCTATATTCTGTCCTAGACTGCCCACACCTGACACTATTGGGCGTCCCTTTAGTGGTGTTGTCCCTTTGTGGATCTTGGGTGTGGAATAAAAAGTAGCTAGGACCGGGTATTTTGGCAGAAGGAAGTCTATTTCTGACTGGTCAATTAGCTTGTCATTTAGTCCCTTGAGTAGAATTTGACGAAGTTCCAGGGCAAATGTCGGGCCGGGGTCATTTAGTAGGATTTCATAGGTGTCCCTGTCTTTCAGGATGTCTAGACACATCGATTTGTATGCATCTTGGTCCATTATGACCAGGTTTCCTCCCTTGTCTGACGGTTTTATTGTTAAGTTCCGGTCTTTTTCTAGCGTTATTAATGCTTGGTATTCTTCCTTTCTCAAGTTTGAGATTTCCTTAGGTGTTTTGATTAGTTCCAGGTCCCTGGATACTAGTTTATGGAATATTGATATGCTGGAGTCTGGTAGGGGTGGTGGCATTTGGGTGCTTTTTAGTTTAAGTTCTGTAAAGGGACCTTCTGCTCTATCTCTCTCCCCCTCCTCCAGTAGCCCAACTAGGGTAAGTGTAGCCTCTAGTTCCCTGGGATTCATATTTAGTTCTTCATATTTTTTACGATCCTGCAGGCGGAAGTGTTTGTGCCAGAGCAGTTTACGTGTAAATAACGCTAGATCCTTACTCCACTCAAAAGTGTCGTATTTGACTGTGGGGACAAATGACAAGCCTTTACTCAACAGAGATATATCATTAGGGGATAGGTTATATGAAGACAAATTAATGATTTGCATTTTACTGCTTGAATTAGTGTATTCTGTGTGCCCCCCTACACTTTGTTCCTTAGATGATAAGGCATTTGTGTGGGGGCCTGGGCCAAAAAAGTTGATGATCCAACTGATGATGAGGAGGTGGGTATAGGTCCCTGAGTGTTGCATGTTGAGTATCCTTCGTTATAGGTATTCCTATATGCTGTTCTTGGTCTCCCCCTGCCTCCTTTTCCTTTGTATTTCTGTCCCCTGCCTCCTTTTGTTCTAACCTGTTCAATTTCAGATCCCTCTGCCTCTGAGGAGGAGATTTCACTAGCTGATTCTTTTTGTTGTATTTTATTTACAAAAAGATAGGCTCTGTTCTCTTTGAATTCTGTGGAGTCTCGTATGTACTGTTGATGTTTGCGTTCTCTGAACGTGTAGTGAAACCTCTCAATGGTATTTTGTAGTTGTTCCTCCTTTAAAGAGAATTGAGCCTCGTCTTTAAATTTAAGTGCCTGCTCCCTGAGGTTGTCTACTTTTTTCTGTTTGCACTCAAGATTCAGTCTTTCTTCTTCTAGTAATAAGCGCATGAATCTGTGAGAGCTGGCTGTGGCTTCTTCTTCCCACTTTTTGATCAGGTTTGTGCTTCTCAGTCTGTCTGCTGGGGTTAGATTGATTCTGAGGCCTTTTGGGACAATTTTTTCCTTTAGATAGTGGTCCAGGGATTGTATTTCCCACCAGGATACGATCAGATCTTTATATGCCCCTGTCAGGTCTTTAAATACGTTTTTTATGCTAGTGATTGAGTTAGTTTGAATATAATCAGTGTCAGAAAAGACACTTCTAGCCTCTGTAGCCCAGGCTTCCAGGTTCGGGCTTGCGGACAAAAAGCCTGCCATTTGCGTTTATCATAAATTAGAATTATGTCATATGTTTATAGTAAGTGTCTATGGAATAGACCCACTATAACGTATTCTCAGTGGTCTCAAATAAATATTGTTAATTAGCTGAGTGTGCCTTGTTGTATTTATATGACGCGTTTCGCCAGGTATGGCTCTTCAGGGAATGACGAGGATGTTCAGGTGATGAAGGCAGTAGCTCTCACCTGTATCGATCATGCGGCAGTGGCGGCATTGTGGAGCTGTGCGTCTCTTTTTGTGCGTCCTGCTCCTCCCCTGCATGGAATTAACCAGTGAGCTGGTGAGGGCCAGGCACATACTTGACACTCCCCCCTTGTACGTCACCTGTCTGCTTATCGGCGGAGACATGCGCAGACAAATCCCGCATGTTGCGTCGGACGGTCTGGCTATGCTCTGCTCTAGTGCGGAAGTGACGTAGTGTTTGGGAGTCGTTAGTTGCCATGGGGATCTCATACCGCGTCCCCGGCCGGCTTTTTGTTTAGCAAGGTTACTTTTACCTGAAAGGTAATGATAGTTAGGTTAAATTTGTTCAAAATTGGCAAAATACACTCTAACTGGGCATCGATTATAGAGTACTATCGTTTCTTTAAACTTATATTATATTTTGTGAATTGTTTGATTGCTGTCATATTGATGTTTTTATCGCAATCATATTTACATTTTTGATTATAGTTTGGTGCATATCTGCATGGACACATTGTTGCTTGTCATTTTAATACCTATATATACCATAGAGGGCCATTTAGGATTATCCTCCATACGTATATTGTATATTTATAGGAAGGGTTTGTAGGAGAGATACTCATTGAGGCCATTGGGTGTAACTGACTTCAATCTATAAATCCATCTGGCTTCTGCCTTCAGGATTAGTTTATCCCAGTCCCCCCCCCTCCTGGGTTTAGGGACATGTTGGATACCTATAAACTGAAGGCATGCCGTATTACCACCATGGCATTGGTTGATGTGCCGTGCCACTGATGTATCTTTTTTGTTTTGAACATCATTATAGTGATCTCTGATGCGTCTCCTAAATTCTCTCTTTGTCTTCCCTACATAGTCTAGGGGACAGGAGCACTGTGCCAGATATACCACCCCCATGGTTAAACAATTCACGTAGTCACGGATGGTGTATTCTCTCTCCGTATGTGAGCACGTGAATGTTTTGGTTTTCTTTATTTGACTACAGGCCAGACACCTACGGTATATATAGGTATTAAAATGACAAGCAACAATGTGTCCATGCAGATATGCACCAAACTATAATCAAAAATGTAAATATGATTGCGATAAAAACATCAATATGACAGCAATCAAACAATTCACAAAATATAATATAAGTTTAAAGAAACGATAGTACTCTATAATCGATGCCCAGTTAGAGTGTATTTTGCCAATTTTGAACAAATTTAACCTAACTATCATTACCTTTCAGGTAAAAGTAACCTTGCTAAACAAAAAGCCGGCCGGGGACGCGGTATGAGATCCCCATGGCAACTAACGACTCCCAAACACTACGTCACTTCCGCACTAGAGCAGAGCATAGCCAGACCGTCCGACGCAACATGCGGGATTTGTCTGCGCATGTCTCCGCCGATAAGCAGACAGGTGACGTACAAGGGGGGAGTGTCAAGTATGTGCCTGGCCCTCACCAGCTCACTGGTTAATTCCATGCAGGGGAGGAGCAGGACGCACAAAAAGAGACGCACAGCTCCACAATGCCGCCACTGCCGCATGATCGATACAGGTGAGAGCTACTGCCTTCATCACCTGAACATCCTCGTCATTCCCTGAAGAGCCATACCTGGCGAAACGCGTCATATAAATACAACAAGGCACACTCAGCTAATTAACAATATTTGTTCCACTTATTGTTCGAAAATTAGCATAAGCATTTTATTCAGCGATTTTTTTTATCGAGTATTTTATCGATTTTATTGTTATTGTGATGTTTGATTGTTAATGTCCTCAATTTTTATGTGATTTTATTGTGCTCAGTACCCTCCACCATAGGGTAGCACTTATTTTATATAATAAATTCAGTATTGGTCGAGATATCAGAGAGTGCCCAGTGTATTTTTGTTAACAGGAATGTAATTGAGTCTACAGATAAAAATTACATAACTGAGCTTGGCATCACTTACCCTATACACCGCTTACTCCTGTTTGTGGGGTGTTTTGGATTAGACAGATTCCCTTTAAGATGCTTGTGAAGACTGAGGGAAGGGACTTTTCTATCTTTTTTTTGCTTACCGTTTGGTACCCCAGGCCTCAACAGGGTTCTCCCCCTTTGACCTCTTGTATGGAAGAAGAGTGAGAAGTCCCCTGGAATGATTAAAAAAAGAGGTATCTGTGATAAAATATGTAATGTGACTGCGGGAGAAGATGCTGACTCTGAGCAAATTGGTATGGCAAAATATGACCGATTCCCATATTAACCAGAAACTCTGGTATGATCATGACGCGAGACAGAGGATCTAACTTGTGAGGCAGAAGTTTGGGTGCGCTGGTTCCTATGCTGCTGATCAAATTACAGGCTGCCTTGGAGAGCCCTTAAACTACATGCAAACATTTACATAATTTAAACTATGTTGTAACACTGGATGAGGATACAAAACATCAGAAAATCTCCCATGTCAATATGATAAAAGTTCATCATGACGGGGGTGGGGTGGATGTGGATACTGGCAATCATCTGCACGATAGGCGGCAGTCAGCATGCCAGGTTTGCCCTGAAGTAAAAGCCAATATGATGGAACAGGTAGAAGAGATGTTGGCTCTGGGAGTAATGCAGAAGTCCCTGAGCGAGAGGGCATCCCATGTAGTACTTGTCCCAAAAAAGGACTGAACTTGATGGATCTGTGTACACCAGGGATGCCCAACTTGCAGCCCTCCAGCTGTTGCTAAACCACAACTCCCAGAATGCCTGGACAGCCTACAGCTATTAGGGCATGCTGGGAGTTGTTGTTTTGTACCAGCTGGAGGACCGCAGGTTGAGCATCCATATAGTAGACTATAGAAAATTAAATTCAGTTACAGTCTATGATGCCTATCCAATGCCAAGGATAGATAAGAATTAGTTCATCTAATGTAACCATTATGGACTTGAGTAGGGGATATTGGAAAACCCCCATGAGGATCAGGAAAGATCTGCCTTTATAACACTTAATGGGTTTGCAGTTGCTTACTTCAACGAAAGCCATCTTTAGAAGTTCCTGGAAAGAGCAGCTCACCTCCCTGTGTCATGTGCTGGAGAGACTCAAAACAGCAGGACTGATTTTTAATCCAAAAAAATGTCAGATGGCCATATCTGAAGTGCAATACCTAGGTCTCCATGTGGGTGGTGGAGTGCTAAGACCTGAATCTAGGAAAGTGGAAGCAATTACAGCCTGGCCTATCCCAAAAACTAAGAAGCGCGTGATGTCCTTCCTAGGCCCCTACAGTAAGTATGTGCCAAATGACCGTACTCTGGCTAAACCCTTAACTCACTTAAAGAAAAAGCTTTCCTAAACTGTTTCTGGGACCATTCAATGTCAGGAATCCTTCGAAGCTCTAAAAGCTGCCCTGACCAGTTGACCTGTTCTCCAAGCCTCAAATTTTACTCACAGGTTTGTGGTAGACTGATGTTAGCAACTATGGGCTAGGTACAGTTCTGAGCCAGATAAACCGGAAAGGGGAAGAATAACTAATTCTTTACCTGAGCAGAAAACTTCTGCTCAGGGAAGTTGCCTGTGCCACAATTGAAAAGGAGTGCTTGGCAACTGTGTGTGCCCTACAAAAGTTACAGCCATATCTCTGTGGACGCTATTTCACAGTGATCACAGATCGTAACCCACTTAGATGGAAATTACTTAGATGCCTGGTCTCACAACCAGGGCCGGCGCTTCCATAGAGGCAAGTGGGGCAATTGCTCCCGGGCCCCCGACTCCTTAGGGGCCCCCCAGTGCCGGCCCGCCGCAACTACTATCTATAATTCTATTCTGTGTGCCTGTGGCCCCCGGCGATCCGGTCTGGAGACGGCGTAATGATCATGTAATTAAAACTGGACTGGAGTGGAGTGGAGTGGCCCCCCGCCGGGCGCCGGCGGCTGCTCTGCCTGCGCTGCTAAGCTGCTTGTCTCTTTAAGAGATTCGAGACTGGAGCAGCGGCATGCAAGGCACAGGCAAGCACGTCTAGCAACTGCCTGACATTGCTACAGGCTCCGCCCCCCCGCCCAGAGCAGAGAACTTGGTCTTGATTGAAGTAGGAGCAAGCAGCAAGCGCCATTGGCAGCCAGCCAGCCACAGCCCAGTCTGACTCTGCCAGCGCCAGGGAAGGCCCTCGGCCCGCTGCCCACAGTCAGAAGGCAGCCAGCCAAGTTCCACTGAAGTTCCAAGTGTACAGTGAGTCTAGTCTACAACAGAACACAGTCAGTTACAGTTACTGTCTCTGTCTGGTAGGTTGGTTATATTGTTGTTAATTAAACTGGATCGGATCCATCCATGTTCCATCCATTCCCAGTTTCCCACTCACTGACTTACTTAGTCCCAGGCACCATCTCACCCGTCCGGGCCGTCCCAGTGTACTACTAGCCTGCCCTGCGGCCCTGGTTCTGTTTGTGTTTGGAGTCAGTTGGACTGGAGAAATGTGCATGGGGGGGGGGGGCAGTTACTGGTACTACCAGTAACTGCCCCTTTCCCCCCAAATGCACATTTCTCCAGTCCAAATGTCCAAACAGAACCAGGGCGGGCTAGTATACTGGCACTGAGACGGGTGAGATGGTGCCTGGGATGGATCCGACCCAGTTTAATCAACCAACCTACCAGTAACTGCCCCCCCCCAAATGCACATTTCCCCAGTCCAACTGTCCAAACAGAACCAGGGCGGGCTAGTATACTGGCACTGGGACGGGTGAGATGGTGCCTGGGATGGATCCGACCCAGTTTAATCAACCAACCTACCAGTAACTCCCCCCCCCCCCAAATGCACATTTCCCCAGTCCAACTGTCCAAACAGAACCAGGGCGGGCTAGTATACTGGCACTGGGATGGGTGAGATGGTGTCTGGGATGGATCCGATCCAGTTTAATCAACCAAACTACCAGTAACTGGTTGGTTGATTAAACTGGATCGGGATCCATCCCAGTCTGGTAGGTTGGTTGATTAAACTGGATCGGATCCATCCCAGGCACCATCTCACCCGTCCCAGTAGTGCTAGTGTACTAGCCCGCCCTGGTTCTGTTTGAAGTCAGTTGGACTGGAGAAATGTGCATTGGGGGGGGGCAGTTACTGTTAGGTTGGTTGATTAAACTGGATCGGATCCATCGCAGGCACCATCTCACCCATCCCAGTATACTAGCCCGCCCTGGTTCTGTTTGGACAGTTGGACTGGAGAAATGTGCATTTGGGGGGAGGGGGGGGAGAGATGTGCTGCTGCCAAGTGACGTTAATGTCAGCAAGTGTCATGTGGGGGGGGGGGTCCCTTATTGTTTTCCGCCCCAGGGCTCCATTTCACCTAGAACCGGCCCTGCTCACAACAGTATGATTTTATGATCCAACATAACAATGGTATTGGGCATGGTCATGCCAAGAAGAAACAGAAGTAAGTGCTTGAGAAATGGTTAGCGAACCAGTGTCCCATACGCAATCTAAAAGGGGGAGGTTTAATGAAAGGCCCACAACTGTGTATATTTGTCAGGGGAATTCCATTGTAGTTTTGTGTCCAGATGATATAAATGTGACTTTGTTAAAACACCCTTTGAACAGCTCAGGGGGATTTTTATTGCAGGAGCCCTTGGAGAAGGGAGAGTGTGATTTTTGACACTTGGGTCTAGTTTGTATAAACAACAAAGGATATACAAATGGACATCCCAGATGAGCGTGAGAGGATTAAGCCAGATACAAATGATTATTCCTGGGACTTGTCCCTTTATTAATCTGCTACCCAGTCACCAATAAGGGACTTGAATACTGTTTCAAACGGGTGGCCCTAAAACATGAGCTAAGGGCTGAAATTATAAAACATGAGTCTGACCATATGAATGCTGTTACACATGTGTCCAAGATCTGAGTGCGTTTGCATAATTCCTCCTACCCACAAGAAGTCAGAAGGACTTATTAGGTTTTTCTTTTTCCCCCATTTATTTTATTACTGTTTTGCTTATTTTCTGTAATGTTATCTTGTCTTATTTTGTAATTTTTTTTTGCAAGCACCTTACCCATTTTTGGGATTAAAGTATTTGCTTTAATGTTATTCTGTGTATGCTGTGCAGATAATTTTTTTTCTTGTAAAGTATGTTTTGCCATCTGATTGCTGCCATCTGGGGTGCATGGACTGTGTTGGGGTGTGATTCATGCTCAATTTGCAGCCTGAGTGAAAGGTGAGTGCAAGATTAGGAGAATAAGTTAACTCCTCGCACTCACGCTTGCATCATGTGCTAGGGCGGTATGCACGTGACACATATTCAGCTGATAAATCTGGTGCCGCTCAAGTGGATCTGCAGCGATGATAGGGGAGATTCATCAATCAGTCTGCACCAGAAAAGTAACACTAAATTCACCACAATTACATGTAAAGGAAATTGCGCCAAATTTATTACATGCCTATATTGGTATTCACACCAAAATAGAAATCTGCCGAGAAAAGTATGCATCATTAATAAAATGGCGTTAGGACTGTCACATTTATAAATGTATTATTAGAGAAAAGGTGCAAATATAGACAATGTTGTAAATCCCAGACAAGTGTAAACTGATAAAAAGTTGCACTCTGTAAGGTTCCTGCAGAGCTGACCATATTCAGAACTTCCTGCTCTTCTCCTACAATCTGGTGTAAAAGTATTGCAATTGTCGTCAAATTGTCGCACTACGTCTCATTTATTGCGCTCTGTACGACATTTGATAAATTTGGTCTCAACTTTCACCACCTTCATCTCCAGCTCTAAAAAGTTAGTTATAGCGCAAATTGGGGCAACATTGATAAATCTCCCCCAATATGTCTTTATTTACTCATTACTGGCCTCAGTAGTCGTGTGCTGTACATCACTGACGTCAGTGATTAGGGTACTTTCACACTAGCGTTTTTCTTTTCCGGCGCTGAGTTCCGTCCTAGGGGCTCAAATCCGGAAAAGAACTGATCAGTTTTATCCCCATGCATTCTGAATGGAGAGTCAGTCCTTCAGGATGCATCAGGATGTCTTCAGTTCAGTCTTTTTGACTGATCAGGCTTTTCAGAAAAACGTAGCATGCAGTATTTTTACCTCCGGCCAAAAAGCCTGAACACTTTGACTGAACGCCGGATCAGGCCTTTTTCCCATTGACTTGCATTAACGCCGGATCTGGCACTGTGTGTTCAGTCAAAACGGATCCGGCTTTTGCATGTTAAACCCGAAAAATGTGAAAAAAAAGTTAAAGTCCATAAATGGCGGATCCGTTTTTTCCAATGCAGTTTTTCATTGTGATCAAAATCCTGATCAGGATTCAAATGTAATCAGTTTTCACCCGTTTTTCCGGATCCGGCGGGCAGTTCCTGTGTCGGAATTGAACGCCGGATTAAAACAACGCTAGTGTGAAAGTAGCCTAAATTGGTCACATCATCTCTGCAGACAGGATAAACATTGAGTGCTGAGGAGCACTGGATCGGTTGTGAATTTATGAGGTTAGTATTGATTATTTTCTTACTTATGTTATTTGCTTCATTTAGTCAATTTGATTGCTACACCTGTATATTTAGAGAGGCAACTGCCATGATAATGTTTGCTACATCCATATCATATTCAAATAGGTTATTTTATGTAAAGGCACAGTGTATAGACTATGTCACCTAGGAATGTACTCAATATGCAAACAATCCCCTAGAGAGCAGTTTGGCACAGTTTCAACTCATAAGAGCACTACAAACTGGAGTTTCCTTATACATAGCAAGTGCATCATTCCCACGAACAAGCGTTTCTCAGTGTAGACAGGAGCATAGTCCACATTATCCACTGATAAAGATAGTTCCCATTGCCTTTAATCCCTTAAAGACCAGGCCTATTTTCATTTTTTATTTTTCCTCGCCACGTTCCAATATCTATAACATTTTTATTTTTCCGTTCACATAGCCATATAAGGGCTTATTTTTGGCAGGACAAGATGCATTTTTTAATGCCACCATTTAATTTACAATGTCTTGTATTGGAAAACTGGGGAAAAAAATTCTTTGTGGGGTAAAAAAAAAAAATCCCACCATGTTTTTTTTCAGGTTTTAACATCACCGAGGTTCATTGTGCACTAAAAATGACATGACTTCCTTATTCTGCAGCTCAATCCAATTATGGTGCTACCAAACTTGTATAGTTTTTGTTTTGTTTAATTACTTTAAAAATATATATATAAAAGCCTCTGGAAAAAAATTCAAAATTGTCTTTGCATCGCCATTTTCTGATAGCCATAACTTTTTTATATTTTGGTCTACCGACCTGTATAGTTTTTATTGGTACCATTTTGTGATATGTACAACGTTTTGATCATTGTTATTACATTTTTGGGGGTAAGGACAAGATAACTAAAAAATGGCGTATCGCGTTTTTTCATTTTTTTCCATTATGACGTTCATGACATAGGTATTTTTTAAAATATTTTTATAGTTCCATACAATTGCAGGCACATTATGCAGTACATGTACAGCATTATGCGTTAAGGGGTTAAAAGGAATGTGGCATGAAAAGATGACCTATTGTTTAAATCACATATTCTTTTAAAAATGTTGGTCCTTTTTTTTATTTTATTTTTTTTATGTCACTTAAATGTATGTAATCCTACAATTTTCACACTGGCCACTAGGTCTAAAATATGTTCAGACTTCCAATCTTTTGAGAGCAGCTGCATGGGCCGTAGACACAATGGACAGGACTTCTATGGGAGAGTTTTCTAGGCATGTTCTGTGACCTGTGCAGAGGTCAGGAGGGAGCTGATAAGCTGGGATATCATCTATTGCAAAAGTTGGATCCTGTGTTATCTGTACAGAGGTGTTACTTGCCATTGTACAATTTTTTTTAATTATAGAAAATTACATAGAAAATTAAAAACAAGTTGCCAAAACTACTAACAATAAATAAATAAATGTTTAACATAAAAATGTGATTTAAGCAATAGGTCTAGAGATTAGCAACTTTCTTGAAATTTTTAAGCGTCTGATCTGGCACATTTTAAAAAAAAATTGATTTCTACCCAAATCGTTACTAAATGACTTGATTATGCTCCAATTGGCCTGAAAATTGATATGTGACACTTTGATGTCTCCTAGTTGGTTATCTCTTTTTGCTAATTTTTTATGAATTTCTGCTCTTTCTTTCTTACCCCTTTAAGCTCTTGAATACAATGACAGCAATAGCAAATAATGTCAGAGTGAAACTGACATGTATATCTATGTTAAAATTTATTATAAACTTTATTTTTCCTTTAAAATTTTACAGTAAAAGACAACAAAGTATACAAAGTTCAGCCCCCCTATTCCCTCCACATCCACCCCCGGCTGAGAAAAAAAACCCTCTCTATTTAATAAGACATAAGACATTATCCTCTACCTAGTAGGCATATTTTATCTTACTCACTACTGGCCAAGCAGACTCAAAGTGGCTGGTGACCAATTTCTTACAAATAATGAGCGGAAATAAAAAATAATAATTAAATCATTTCCTGTCTCTTCCGAGCCCGGGCTTTAATATTCAAATCATCCCCCAAGATAGCGACAAGTGGTGAGAAACTCTTTAAATCTCATTATACCTGATATTTTTATCTCTCACCTCAGAAACTCTTAACTACCGAGCAGTTCCAAACCATGTGAAAAAAAATCAGCATCACTCCTCCCACATTTAGGTTACTATTACTCCACTGCTGTATCCTAAATAAAAATTTAGGCATGTAATAGAGCCTGGGTAATATGCAAAATTTAATTAGACAATGTTTCTCATTTAGAGAGGAATAGCCAAATATTCTGGTCCACTGAGTTTCGGAAGGCACAACTCCTTCTGCCAGAGCAGGCAGCTCTTAAATTCATGAACTGCCTCTCCAAAATATAACAATTTCTTAAACATCTGCAACAGAGCTTTCTTCTTAATTTTACCCATTTGCCACATAACTAACAATGATTCTACCTCTGTTTCAAAAATCACCATGTCCTGAGTTGTGGCAAAGGCATGCGTGGGCCACATATATTCAAACCATATTCCACTCCCTCTAATATCACATTTGCCTTTTAATTCATGCCATTCTATAAATATGCCATCAGCCCAAACATAAAAAAAATGGTTACATCCTACTTTATATGGACCATTTAAAGAGGACCTTTCATGGGTTTGTAGTAACTGAGATAAATATCTGTACCTGCGGGGTACCCCCCCCCCCCCCCCGTTGTGCTGCCACCCTGCCTGTTTTTTTTTAAATAGCGCTCCTGCGCCCCGTTATGGTCCCCTGCAAATTTTGCGCTCAGTATGGTAACACTGAGCATCGGAGCAATGGGGAGGAGACGCAGTCTTTATCTGTGGGCGTCTCCTTCTCCCCTGGCTGTAGGGCTGTCCAATCGAAGCGGAGAGCGTCACAGCCAGAGAGAAAAAAACTCCCTGGCTGTGACGCTCTGCACTGCGATTGGACAGCGCTACAGCAAGGGGAGAAGGAGAAAAACTGAGCGCAACATTTGCGGGGGGCCATAACGGGGAGCAGGAGCGCTATTTAAAAAAAATAGGCAGGGTGTCAGCACAGCGGGGGGTACCCCGCAGGTACAATATTTATCTCACTTATTAAAAACTCATGAAAGGTCCTCTTTAAGTAGCCTAATTTATAAACCAGTTAAATGTTCATTAAACCATAATAGGGCCTTGACAAACAGGTTTGTTTAATTCAGTCTTTTTTTTTTAATAAGGCCCAGGATTTCTCCAAAGATTTAACCACCAGGTTCTTTCTCCATCTTGCATTTTTTAGCTGCCCAGACTCTAAAAGTTGAAATATGTCTGAATAGTTACCCAGGCTGTTATGGATCAAATACTTGGAGAAAAAAAAAATTCTTCCATAAAGTAAGAAAATACATTTGGGATGTATTATTTTTTTTTTCATAATATCCAGAAATGAAATACCCCCCTTCTCTCTAGGTAGACCTAGATATTCCAATTTTATCCTATCCTTTTTCTGCTCCAGATTAATGCATTAAAGATGGCAACTTTTTTTTTTAAAAGAGCCTCTTCAAACCAAATCAGTGAAGCCCTAAAAAGATACAATAGTTTATAGAAGGGCAGACTTTTAATTAACACAATTCTGTCAATCCTAGAAAGGGGAAGGTCACTCCACACCACTGCTTTTTGTTTAATTCTCTAATGACTAGTTTGGATCTAGTATTATGAAAATTTGAAATGTTTCTTGATGCCTGTATCCCCAAGTAGCAGAAACTTTCAGCATTCTTCAGTACCTTCAATCCTAACAAAGGTATTCTCTCCCACATTCACAGCGGCAAGAGTGTGGACATGGACCAGTTAATTGATATATCTGAATATGCTCCATACTCTCTCACCATTTACATCACCCTAGGGAAGGAGACCAGTGGGCCCTCCAAAAACAGTAAAACATTGTCAGTGTATAAGGAAATCTTGTCCTTACTTCCTCCTGCCCCGAAATGTCAGATTAATGGATCCGCTCTCACCTGGATGATCAAAGGCATCACCAATGCAAACAGCAGGGGGGAGAGCGGACAGCCCTGGTTCATACTCCAAAATAAGGGAAACTCCCCCAAAAGCTCCCCTCCTACTGAGATGCATTTGGGCTAGAATACAAAAGTGGAACCATAATAATAAAACCCTCTCCCAGGCCGAATTTATCCAACACTGCCCAGAGGAATTCCCCCACCACCCTGTCAAAGGCCTTAACCACGTCCAACGACAGAATGGAGTGGGACCCTTCGCCTCTGCCAATCTAATTATTGAAAATAAGGGATAGATATTATGTTTAGCCATTCTTCCTGGGATAAAGCCATTTTGGTCCTCCTTAACCGCCTCCGGACCGCCTAACGCAGGATTGCGTTCCGGAGGCGGTTGATTCATTCCTCCTAGACGCGCCGGCGCGTCATCTCGCGAGACGGGAGATTTCCTGTGAACGCGCGCACACAGGAGCGCGCGTTCACAGGAACTGCAGGTAAACTAGCTGATCTACAGCCTGCCAGTGGCGATCATTCGCTGGCAGGCTGTAGATCCGATTTTTTTAACCCCTGAAAGGTATATTAGACGCTGTTTTGTTAACAGCGTCTAATATACCTGCTACCTGGTCCTCTGGTGGTCCCTTTTGCTTGGATCGACCACCAGAGGACACAGGCAGCTCTGTAAAGTAGCACCAAACACCACTACACTACACCCCCCCTGGTCACTTATTAACCCCTTATTAACCCCTGATCACCCCATATTAGACTCCCTGATCACCCCCCTGTCATTGATCACCCCCCTGTAAGGCTCCATTCAGACGTCCGTATGTGTTTTGCGGATCCGCGGAACACATACGGACGTCTGAATGGAGCCTTACAGGAGGGTGATCAATGACAGGGGGGTGATCACCCCATATAGACTCCCTGATCACCCCCCGGTCATTGATCACCCCCCTGTAAGGCTCCATTCAGACGTCCGTATGTGTTTTGTGGATCCACGGATCCCCAAAACACATACAGACGTCTGAATGGAGCCTTACAGGGGGGTGATCACCCTATATAGATGATCACCCCCCTGTCATTGATCACCCCCCTGTAAGACTCCATTCAGACGTCCGTATGTGTTTTGCGGATCCGCGGATCCACAAAACACATTCGGAGTCTGAATGGAGCCTTACAGGGGGGTGATCAATGACAGGGGGGTGATCACCCCATATAGACTCCCTGATCACCCCCCCTGTCATTGATCACCCCCCTGTAAGGCTCCATTCAGACGTCCGTATGTGTTTTATGGATCCGCGGATCCGCAAAACACATACAGACGTCTGAATGGAGCCTTACAGCGGGGTGATCACCCCATATAGACTCCCTGATCACCCCCCTGTCATTGATCACCCCCCTGTAAGGCTCCATTCAGACGCCCGTATGTGTTTTGCGGATCCACGGATCCGCAAAACACGGACACCGAGGGTCTGCAAAACACGGACACCGGCAATGTGCTTTCCGCATTTTGCGGATCCGCACATTGCCAGAACTATATAGAAAATTCCTTTTCTTGTCCGCAATTGCGGACAAGAATAGGACATGTTCTATAGGCTCTACAAAAAACGCAGTGTTCGCCCAATCAGGCGTGATCTTGTGCGCACACTTGCGTTCAGTCTGCCCTACCGCAGTGACAGAAATGTTTTTATTCTGATCACTACAAAAACACCGTAAAATCGCTGCGGCGCTATAAAAAGATCACTTTTGAGGGGCATGGCGAGTTCATAGAAGATTTTTATTTCTTTTTGTCACAAGTTAGCGGAGATTTTTTTTTTATAGTTTTTTTGTTTTTTCTTACAAAGTCTCATATTCCACTAACTTGTGACAAAAAATAAAATCTCACATGAACTCACCATACCCCTCACGGAATCCAAATGCGTAAAAATGTTTAGACATTTATATTCCAGACTTCTTCTCACGCTTTAGGGCCCCAAAAATGCCAGGGCAGTATAAATACCCCACATGTGACCCCATTTTGGAAAGAAGACACCCCAAGGTATTTCGTGAGGGGCATGGCGAGTTCATGTAAAATTTTATTTTTTGTCACAAGTTAGTGGAATATGAAACTTTGTAAGATAAAAAAAAAATCATTTTCCGCTAACTTGTGCCAAAAAAAAAATATTCTAGGAACTCGCCATGCGCCTCACGGAATACCTTGGGGTGTCTTCTTTCCAAAATGAGGTTACTTGTGGGGTATTTATACTGCCCTGGCACTTTAGGGGACCTAAAGAGTGAGAAGTAGTTTGGAATCCAAATGCGTAAAAAATGCCCTGTGAAATCGTAAAGATTCTCATTGGAATTTGGGCTCCTTTGCGCACCTAGGCTGCAAAAAAGTGTCACACATGTGGTATCGCCGTACTCAGGAGAAGTAGGGCAATGTGTTTTGGGGTGTATTTTTACATATACCCATGCTGGGTGAGAGAAATATCTCTGTAAATGACAACTTTTAAAAAATTTTTATACAAAGTTGTCAATTTACAGAGATATTCCTCTCACCCAGCATGGGTATATGTAAAAATACACCCCAAAACACATTGCCCTACTTCTCTTGAGTACGGCGATACTACATGTGTGACACTTTTTTGCAGCCTAGGTGCGTACAGGGGCCGAAAGTCCAACGAGTACCTTTAGGCTTTACAGGGTTGCTCACAATTTAGCCCCGCCCAAAATGCCAGAACAGTAAACACACCCCACAAATGACCCCATTTCGGAAAGTAGACACCCCAAGGTATTTTCTGAGGGGCATATTGAGTCCATGAAAGATTGAACTTTTTGTCACAAGTTAGCGGAAAGGGAGACTTTGTGAGAAAAAACAAAAAAAAATCAATTTCCGCTAACTTGTGCCAAAAAAAAAAACTTCTATGAACTCGCCATGCCCCTCACGGAATACCTTGGGGTATCTTATTTCCAAAATGGGGTCACATGTGGGGTATTTATACTGCCCTGGCATTTTAGGGGCCCTAAAGCGTGAGAAGAAGTCTGGAATCCAAATGCCTAAAAATGCCCTCCTAAAAGGTACTCCTTGGAATTTGGGCCCCTTTGCGCACCTAGGCTGCAAAAAAGGGTCACACATGTGGTATCGTCGTACTCAGGAGAAGTTGGGCAATGTGTTTTGGGGTGTCTTTTTACATATACCCATGCTGGGTGAGAGAAATATCTCTCTAAAATGACAACTTTGTATAAAAAAAATTGGAAAAGTTGACTTTTAGAGAGATATTTCTCTCCCCCAGCATGGGTATATGTAAAAATACACCCCAAAACACATTGCCCTACTTCTTCTGAGTATGGCGATACCACATGTGTGACACTTTTTTGCAGCCTAGGTGCCCAAAGGGGCCCAAATTCTAAAGAGCACCTTTAGGATTTCACAGGGCATTTTTTGGATTCCAGACTTCTCACGCTTTAGGTCCCCTAAAATGCCAGGGCAGTATAAATACCCCACAAATGACCCCATTTTGGAAAGAAGACACCCCAAGGTATTTCGTGATGGGCATAGTGAGTTCATGGAAGTTTTTATTTTTTGTCACAAGTTAGTGGAATATGAGACTTTGTAAAAATAAAAATAAAAAAAAAATCATCATTTTCCGCTAACTTGTGACAAAAAATAAAAACTATGAACTCACTATGCCCATCATCGAATACCTTAGGGTATCTACTTTCCGAAATGGGGTAATTTGTGGGGTGTTTTTACTGTCTGGGCATTGTAGAACCTCAGGAAACATGACAGGTGCTCAGAAAGTCAGAGCTGCTTCAAAATGCGGAAATTCACATTTTTGAACCATAGTTTGTAAACGCTATAACTTTTGCGCAAACCAATAAATATACACTTATTGCATTTTTTTATCAAAGACATGTAGAACAATAAATTCTGAGAAAAATTTATATAGAAATGTAGTTTTTTTTAAAAAAAAATTTACAACTGAAAGTGAAAAATGTCATTTTTTGCAAAAAATTCGGTCAATTTCGATTAATAACAAAAAAAGTAAAAATGTCAGCAGCAATGAAATACCACCAAATGAAAGCTCTATTAGTGAGAAGAAAAGGAGGTAAAATTAATTTGGGTGGTAAGTTGTATGACCGCGCAATAAACCGTGAAAGTAGTGTAGTGCAGAATTGTAAAAAGTGGTCTGGTCATTAAGGGGGTTTAAGCTAGGGGAGCTGAGGTGGTTAATTAATTCTGGAATAACCTTCAAAAGCCTATTTGCCAATACTTTAGTAAACCTTTTAACATCTGTATTAAAGAGTGAAATAGGCCGATATAAGTCGACCAATACAGGGTCCTTCTCTGCCTTTAACAACAAAATTATTACTGTGACAGGCGGCCCTCAGGAATAGATGAATCAAGAACTCTTAAGAGTGATAGAAGGAGAATTTGCCTATACTTCCTGTACACCTCAAAGGGGAACCCATCTCCACCTGGTAATGTTACCTTTAACTGAGTCTAGCACTTCAGTTAACTCATTTAATGTCAATGGGGCATTTAATATTTCTCTCTGTGCTTCAGTAATTCTAGGAAAAATTACTTGTGCTAAATAAGTGTTTAAATGACAATGAAATTGAAAACATTCAGATTTATATAATTCTGAGAAATAAAAGGCAAATTCTTGCAAGATTATATCTATATTAGTGCTGATCATACCAATCCTTCGCCTGGTAGAGGCTATACCTCTTCCACCCTCCTGGTACTGAATTATTGAAATCAAGCATCTATTAGGCTTTCCTGTCTTCCAATATTTATTATATCCTTGAAAAAAAAGCCACGTTTTTACTTTTGTCTAACAGAAAATCATCAAGCTGTTTCTGTTCTTTTAACAGAACCTCTATATCACTCTCCGGTGGATACAAATGTTGTGCATTTTCATACGTATACAATATTATCTAATGACATTATATTCAAAATGAATGCTCATCTCATTGCCTTTAAGAATAAGATCAGCCTGAACCAAAGTTATGTTATATGGCTGAGGAAGCCAAGATGAGTTCATGGCAAGTTCAGTTTATATAAAAAAAAAAATAATTGTGAACATAAACGGACATTGTATTTAAAAGTTATTGCTAAAGATATGAGACCATCT
The DNA here is from genome assembly GCF_905171765.1 of Bufo bufo. NCBI lineage: Eukaryota > Metazoa > Chordata > Amphibia > Anura > Bufonidae > Bufo > Bufo bufo. The sequence continues at coordinate 190,260,669 of NC_053390.1, forward strand.
GTAAGGAGTAAGTCAACTCCCTAAAACATGTCTGTCTGGAGGGAACAAGGTTACTTGATAAGGACTCATGTCCTTATCGCACACCTGCTGTATGAGGTTCAATTTATATATTCATAATTATATATTATATATATATATCTCTGTATGGTATATTTAGTTTACAACATATGTTAATCAATAATTCATATAATGTGTTATCTATGTATAACAATGTATCGATTTATATATGTTATACTATGTATTTATCATTTAGAAGGTATTGTAGAAGGTACAGAAACAAATAAGTTTATGTTAATTGGATTTCAAAATAATAGTTATTCATGGACGTAGATAAGTGAAATGTACAAGTTCCGATGCCTAGCATCAAAGCCGCTATATAAAATTTTCATCAAGTCAACCTATATTTCAAAAAGATAGGAGAAGACAGTCAACTCCAACAAGTCCAGGATATAGGTAATTAAAAGTGTCAGGAAAAGACCTTCCTCAATGATTTATGGTAAGAAAGGTCAACAAGTTCATGTGAACATATTATTAGATATTTAATTTTAATGCTTAAAAATTGTTATGTTCATCTACAATACCGCAGTGCCATCTGGAGGCAGATGGATAACATTATATTATTTCATTATTTGTTCTATACCATATTAGGAGTTGAGATAACGTCATGATGTTATTAGCATGCGAATACACCCACCTTACCTGATTGGGAATCCCTAATTTAAAGGGGATGATTCTTAGGTAAGGGGGGGAATAATTATTCGTGTGCGGAGTAGCATGGAAAAGTTAGCAAGAGGAAAAAGAAGGCTAGCAAGAGAAAAAAAAGCGAGAGCTGGAGATTAAGGGAGGAAGAGAGAGAAGTGGAGCTCTCTAGAGGGGTCTATCAAGATGAAAGCCATAAAGAGATGCGCTATGGTGGACCACCCAGCTTTCCTAGAAGCAGAAGTGAGATTCCTACTAGGACTTGGTAAGAGACACAGAAAATGATATTTCATTTTATTAAGACTAATTTGATAGTGTGGGTGAAATTATACCATCTAGATTGGCGAATAAATAAATGATTAAATAAATTGATCATCTCCATATTGAGATGTAGTCTTAGGATATTGTGAGGCTTCATTCTACCTGCAGAAGAATCTAGACTCATAATCTAGAAAAGCATTAAATGATTGCTTATATATATATATTTGATAGAGCATTCTTCGCCAAGCTAAGTGATGGATTCCCACAGGAAAGATTAATTTCAAATCCTTTCCATTTAAGATCCTAGATCCCTGTTATTTGTCTTAATAGTCTTAACAAAGTTATATATGTGAAAATAGTCCAGGATGGGGCAGAAGGATACAGTTATCTCTTCTAAATTATATCCTTGGATGGATTTGCCCATCTTGAAGTCATGTGATGTGTAGTTGGTTAGGGGGGGCAGAATGTATTTATCATTCTATAATGATGTCTATGATTAGACATGCCCATCCTGATATCATGAGGTTTTCTCTGAACAGAAGTAATGTATATAACTTATGTTCATATTTTGATATCCTAACGTAATAATAGCTTGGTTATAATGTGACAAGTTATTTCCACTCACATGCATTGTTAAGCTTGTAATGCTTTATATTAACGCTATATATATATTCATTTGCATGTATCATTGTGTTTATTTACTTATATATGTTTATAATCTTGTAACCAATAAATCTGCATATTTTTATAATACCTGTGTATTATTGTATAATGCAGAACTACATTTTATCATTAATGTTATCTCACGTCAAAAAGAACTTATTTATCTGAGGAAATAGTCGGACTCAGATGTGAATTGTATCAGTTAGGTTGTCTACAATTCACCAGGTCATGATTTTAAGAATTTATGACAAATTTTATAAATGATTTTTTTATGGTTAATTATTTTTATGACCATAATTAATAATTCTTAATTGAATTATTACCCCCCGACACAAAGTATAAACATATTATACTCTTGTAGCAGATGCTTTTAAATCTTGCTCTGCAGACTTAAATCTTATTATTTTTTATTTTTTTTAAATTAATATTACCATGACTAACTCCCCCTTCATATGATTCACAATTGCATCATTATCAGGAATCACATTAAACCAGTGGGGGTTAATACTTCTTAGCCTATTAGTTCTACCTGTCTGGACAACTACATGCAAAGGGAAATGATCTAAAATGCATATCTTATATAGATATCTTATTTTCCTTATCTTGGGTCTAATCGATTGATTCTCCAGGAATAGATCTATTGTGGCATAGTGTTACATGACTCATTCCAACACAAAAATATCTTCTTACCTGGATTAAACACACGCCAAATGTCAATTAACCCCAATTTTTTATTTTTTATTGCCAATGGGGTCAAACCAACAGGGTCAACCACGTTAATGTTCTAAAATTAAAGCAATTTCCTAAAGACTGGATGTAAATGGTGGTGGATTATAAATAAAAGCCAAAATGCTAATTAAATCACCCATTTTGCAGTGAAAGAATATAATCCTACCCTCTAAATCAACTACCTTATCAAAAAACTCTCATTTTACTTTATTATGTATTAATACCGTGACCCCCCTTCCCCTTGAATATGAAATGTAGAATGAGTGATATTGGTAAGCCCACCATTTTTTATAAACTATATGAAAAATTATCCTCTATTACATATGATTCTAAGAAACAAATAATACTAGGTAAGTACTTTTTCACAACATCCATCACTGCCAACCGTTTAGGTTTATCCCCCAGTCCAAACTAAAACCTGTGTAGACATCCAGAATCTTCACTGAAAGAGAGATAAGAAAAGAAAGAAAAAAAACACACACAAACAACTCCATAAATTACTCAGCTGGGGGCCATCATTAGCAAGAAGCCTTTTTTTTAACATTATAATAATGGGTGTGCTTTTTTTTGTGTCTCTGAGGCATAATCAGGGTATACAGAAACCTTAGAGTTAACACAGGACAAGTTCCTTTTACCCCGAGCCATCTTCAAAATGATGCCCTGGTGTTTCGCACACAGTAATTTGATGATCATTGCTCTAGGGTATTTTCCTGAAGGTAAAGGGTTAGCAGGAATTCTATGTGCCCTTTCTACAGGGTGGGCCATTTATATGGATACACCTTAATAAAATGGGAATGGTTGGTGATATTAACTTCCTGTTTGTGGCACATTAGTATATGTGAGGGGGGAAACTTTTCAAGATGGGTGGTGACCATGGGGGCCATTTTGAAGTTGGCCATTTTGAATCTAACTTTTGTTTTTTCAATAGGAAGCGGGTCATGTGACACATCAAACTTATTGGGAATTTCACATGAAAAACAATGGTGTGCTTGGTTTTAACGTAACTTTATTCTTTCATGAGTTATCTACAAGTTTCTGACCACTTATAAAATGTGTTCAATGTGCTTCCCATTGTGTTGGATTGTCAATGCAACCCTCTTCTCCCACTCTTCACACACTGATAGCAACACCGCAGGAGAAATGCTAGCACAGGCTTCCAGTATCCGTACTGCTGGAACAAAAAAATTGATGGTATGGTGTGGTATATGGGGTACAAAGATAGTGGGGCCATTCTTCATCAATGGAAACCTCAAGGCCACTGGATATGCGAAATTGCTACATGATGATGTGTTTCCCTCTTTATGCACTGAAGCTGGCACGTTCCCTGAGTTTTTCCAGCAAGATGGTGCACCACCACATTATGGGTGTCAGGTCCGAGCATTCCTAGATGAACAGTTTCCTGGAAAGTGGATTGGTCGTCGTGGGCCAGTTGAATGGCCCCCAAGGTCTCCCGATCTGACCCCCTTAGACTTTTATCTTTGGGGTCATCTGAAGGCAATTGTCTATGCTGTGAAGATACGAGATGTGCAGCACCTGAAACTACGGATACTGGAAGCCTGTGCTAGCATTTCTCCTGCGGTGTTGCTATCAGTGTGTGAAGAGTGGGAGAAGAGGGTTGCATTGACAATCCAACACAATGGGCAGCACATTGAACACATTTTATAAGTGGTCAGAAACTTGTAATTAACTCATGACAGAATAAAGTTACCTTGAAACCAAGCACACCATTGTTTTTCTTGTGAAATTCCCAATAATTTGAAAAAACAAAAGTTGGATTCAAAATGGCCAACTTCAAAATGGCCGCCATGGTCACCACCCATCTTGAAAAGTTTCCCCCTCACATATACTAATGTGCCACAAACAGGAAGTTAATATCACCAACCATTCCCATTTTATTAAGGTGTATCCATATAAATGGCCCACCCTGTATATTAAAAAATGCAGACAGTTTTTCAGGCCCAAACACAGACTGTAGCCAATCTTGCATAAATCCCACCTGATTGTCTATTTCTACCCCCTCGAACAGACCAACAAATCTCAGATTTACACGCCTTAATCTATCCTCCATATCTGTCAGCTTATATTTCATGTACCTGTTACAGGACTTCACTTCTTTTAACTCAGCTTTCAGGGCAGAGGTCAAATCTTCCAGTTCTGAGATGTGACCCTCAGTCTCGGTGCATCTGTCTCTGACTTTCTGTAAGTCTTCTCTAATCGAACCAACCTGAGATGATAAAGCTTCAATAGAGGTATTATGTTTTTTTACATTTTGACAAGAATTACATTTACTCCTGACACTTGAAATACTTCCTCTGTGCAGAGTGAAGGCAACTCATCTGTTTTCCGTGTGGCAGATTTTGTTTTATTTTCCGGGAGAGTTTTATTTACTGTGGCCATGGAAGCAAGAAATGTATCAATTTTATTAGTACAAGAAAATTTAGACTAGCACAATCATGGTCACTGGTGCATATCCATCAAGCAAGCATATAGAGAACTAATAAAAGCATGGCTGCACAACATTTCACATGCAAACAATAGAACTGAGAAATTGGGGTCATTCAGAATTAATGTGGTATTATACCAACTAGAAATGAAAAAATAGAAGCTCTTTGAGGACATTTTTATCAAACGTGTGTCGGGCCCATCTACCAGGCGTCAAGGTGGCTTCCGCAGATGGGTCCCTAACACTAACAGAACTGCCTCTCTTGGACTTACCTAAGCCTACAATATTCAGGGCGATGTTCTGTTAGTGTTAGGAACCCATCTGCGGAAGCCACCTTGACGCCTGGTAGATGGGCCCAACACACATTTGATCAAAAATGTGCGCAAAGAGCTTCTATTTTTTTCATTTCTAGTAGGTATAATACCACATTAATTTTGAATGACCCCCATTTCTCAGTTCTATTGTTTGCATGTGAAATGTTGTGCAGCCATGCTTTTATTAGTTCTCAATTTTATTAGTGCCATTATTATTTTTATGCTCTTTAGTTTGGGCCACTGACCATATTTTATTTTTCTGCTTTCCACACACCAAACACAATTACCCATAGTTTCCACAGTTAGTAAATGTACTACAGTCCTGTCCAGTGCCACAGATCCCAGCAGGCTAAATTAGCCACAGTTATACAATAGTGAGTACAGAGAAACTCCACAATGTTAGTCAGGTAGTTAATTGTACAGCTATAGCCTATAGTCACGAAAAAAAAACATAAGTAGATGTTGAAATCCAGGTCCAATTATCTTGTGTACTCTAAAGCAAACCACATCAGCTGTGAATGTCTGTGGAACTACAAGTCCCAGGTGTCAAATGAAGCTTGAGCATGATTCCACTCCATTGTTTGACTTCAGGGCTGCTCCACAGCTAACGTTTCCACAGTTGGTAAGTCTACTGCACTCCTGTGCAGTGCCACAAGTCCCAGAAAGCCCAAGTATTCACCTCCTCCACCCTGGAGAGATCACTGCAGCATTCATCCACAAGTAGTAGCAGGTGCAAATACAATAGTTTCACTCTGTAGCCTGCTTATTTCCAGGCTGGGCAGTCTGTTCAACAGCCCCTTCCAAAACAGCATTTACCTATGGTGACCAGCATTTTCTCTGCAGTTTACCAAACAGGTTGGCCGGCGCCTCTCTCTAGCACCCTATTTAAAACAGAGCACTAAGATTATGGCAGAAATTTACAGCTGTTATCCCTCCATTGCCAGTCTGTCTGTGCCTGGGCTCACATTGCACTTCTCCGCATCACACTTGGCTGTACATGGAGGATGGATGATTTCCCCAGGTACGAGAGCACAGCAAGGTGAGGAGGAAGTGCTATCTCCGCTTCCTCCCATCATGCTCCTCCAGTAAACACATGTTTCACAGTGTTAACAATCAGTATGTTTAAAAACACACTGTGCAATCGCATATGTTGTGCTTTTTCTTATTAAAAAGCTTCCAAAAATTGTCAATTTTTGAGACCATATGGTGTTTAAAATACACATTGTTATAGGAAAAAAAACTGTGACTTTCCTCCAAAAATTATGCGTTAACGGGGGCAAAATCCATACCCTTGTTTACACACACACACACACACACATTAATGTCATAAGAAACAGTGAATTGTTCTGTACAAGCATCCAACAATTATGCATTAATTGGGGCAGAAAGCCTGCATGTATTTATACACGCACAACTGTTAATTGTCAGAAGAAACAGTGGCTTGTTCTGAATGAGCCTGGAAAATTCTCCTTTTTACTTTGGGGCAGTAAAGTGTGTATGTGGAAAGGGTAGGATATTGGTGGCATCTGGCTGCAATATTAGCAGCACAGCATGGAACAGACAAGAAGTAGATGTGAGTGAGGCTCTTTAGGAGTAGTAGTAGTAGTAGTAGTAGTAGTAGTAGTAGTGACAGCTGTATAATAGTAGTAACAGTAGGGATAGTGAAATAATGTAAAGTGGCAGGTGTGGCAGAGATGACAACAGCAGCCATATGGTAAGGAACATGAGGGTAGGCAGGCTGACAGCAGCAGTGGCATGATAGCAGCATCAGCCATATGGTATTAAACATGATTGTAGGCAAACAGACAGCGGCAGTGGCATAATGGGGCACTGTCAGCAAAGGCAGATCTTATCATCGGCCTTAGCTGGAGTTGTGTGAAAATCCTCATGGGTCCATGCCTCATTCATTTTGACAAAATTAATGCTTTGTACACTAGAGGTGGACAACGTTGTCTGTTTGGGTGTCATAATTTCCCCTATCGTACTGAAATCTCTCTCTGAGATGACAATGGAGGCTGGGCAGGACACAACCGAGAGACCATACTTGGCCAGTTCTGGCCACTGTTCCAATCTGCCTGCCCAGAAGTCCAGTGAACACAGTATGCGCTGGAGAAAGGCCAGCATCCAGGTAGGACTTAATCTGGGTGTGGAGGTGGTACTTCTTCATGTGCTAATTTGCATCAACCTGGTGCAGAACACAAAAAAAAAATTGCTTCGTTATGTTGATACTGAACTGGCTGCTACGGCTTTTAATGGTTGTGGTAAAGGAGACAGAAGGAGGTGGGTGACTCTGCAAAGGGCAGGGACCATCCTCATGGACAAATATGCAGGTGGCAGGCATCTGCTTGCTGAAAGCTACAGCAAACTGCGTGCACGGTGTCTCCTGGTAGTAAAGTAATTTGGCCTCACTTTTGCTTTGATAACGAGTGTCTAAAAGCATGGTTGCCCAGTAATCAACAGATTGCTTGATGGTAAGGATACAGCTTGTCATTCTGTCCAGTGTGCCCGGGGACCCAGTTCTTTCTGGCTCCTCCTCCTGAGATGATTGGACATCAATCTATCCGGGGTGCCGACCAGTTTTTGCATATTCATCATAGCCAGTGTCGTCAACATCCTCACGCTCCTGCTCTTCATCCACAACAGACAATTCCTTATCCAGTGGTAGCTCCTCTTTCTCCTCGTCCATAGGACTTTCTTTATGTGGGTCCCCAACAGCTACATAGCAGCCACCAAGATGCGTAAGCTGTTCTCCTTACACCATCCCTTTTTACATCAGCATGAGCATCTGCTCTAAGATAAATATAAGGGGGATGACATCGTCTTCTAAGTGTCTCAGTACACGACAGGCACCTCTAATGAGCTGTCAGTGCCTATCCATGAAACAACACATGCTCCCTGCTGAGGTGGTCTGCTGCATGATGAAATCATTCATGGTGTTGTGGCAGCCACGTGACGATCGTTGCCTCGTGTTCAGGTGAATGACGTAGACGGAGGAAAATTACAGCAGTCTGAGTATAGTTCAAAACCTTGTCAGGAACCCAACATGAAAGTGTCCTGGACCCTTTATTTATACACAGTTCAAAGGGTGTAACCCCTCAAAGTAAAACATGATTGGCTTACAGACATTTCAATAATGGCTTTTGAATCCATCTATTGATTGGTTAGTATTTTCCCAGTTTCACTTTTCCAAAAATGTGTTAACTAATGAGTTTAGTTTTTTTTAGCAAGAGATGCATATTTTGTTAGTAGTACGTACAAACCTTATCTTATCTTAACACACACAGTTCACTTCTATAGGTCTTTAGCTTACGCTTGTTCTTTTCCAAATGTCACCACATTATATCACGTATACAGAGAAAATGAAAAACATCTTATGAATTTTATATCCACTTTCAGAAAAGCTGGATAATTTCCTTAACAATAGCTTTATGCTTCTTGTACAGATACCTTAGCATATGCATGGTGGAATCCCAGTGAGCTGGAACGTCGCAAATCAAATCAAGAAATGGAATGGCAGACCGTTTTGTTGCTGCAAGTCCAGGAGGACATTCCTTGCGTTTTCAAAAAGTGTCCTATGACAAATTGATCACGATGCAAGGAGCATGTGTTGCGACCATGATGTTCCTGTCATTGACGCTGAACACTTTGCCCAGTTACAGTTGGCGAGAATTGCAAGGAGCAGCCCATGTTCTCCGCTACGTCAGAGTACAAGGCAGGGAGGTTTTTTTTTCAAGAAATAATGGTGGCTAGGTATCTCCCAGGAATGCTTAGCACACCTGCCATCAGCTCCCGAAAGGCAGCAGAATCCACTAAGTGGCATGGCAACCACTGTACTATCAGTAACTTGGCTAGGTGGGAGTTAAAGGGGTTGTCTCACTTCAGCAAATAGCATTTATTATGTAACATAGTAACATAGAACATAAGGCCGAAAAAAGACATTTGTCCATTCAGTTTGGCCTGTCATCCTGCAAGTTGATGCAGAGGAAGGCAAAAAAAAAAAACTGAGGTAGAAGCCAATTTTCCCCACTTTAGGGGAATATAAAAATTCCTTACCGACTCCAATCAGGCAATCAGAATAACTCCCTGGATCAACGACCCCAGTCTAGTAGCTATATCCTGTAATATTATTACGCTCCAGAAACACATCCAGGCCCCTCTTGAATTCCTTTATTGTACTCACCATCACCACCTCCTCAGGCAGAGAGTTCCATAGTCTCACTGCTCTTACCGTAAAGAATCCTTTTCTATGTTTGTGTACAAATCTTCTTTCCTCCAGACGCAGAGGATGTCCCCTCGTCACAGTTCTGGGGATAAATAGATGATGGGAGAGATCTCTGTACTGACCCCTGATATATTTATACATAGTAATTAGATCTCCCCTCAGTCGTCTATTTTCTAAACTGAATAACCCTAATTTTGATAATCTTTCACGGTACTGTAGTTGCCCCATTCCAGTTATTACTTTAGTTGCCCTCCTCTGGACCCTCTCCAGCTCTGCTATGTCTGCCTTGTTCACAGGAGCCCAGAACTGTACACAGTACTCCATGTGTGGTCTGACTAGCGATTTGTAAAGTGGTAGGACTATGTTCTTATCACGGGCATCTATGCCCCTTTTGATGCAACTCATTATCTTATTGGCCTTGGCAGTAGCTGCCTGACACTGGTTTTTGCAGCTTAGTTTGCTGTTTATTAAAATTCCTAGATCCTTTTCCATGTCAGTGTTACAGAGTGTTTTACCATTTAGTATGTACGGGTGACTTGCATTATTCCTTCCCATGTGCATAACTTTACATTTGTCAGTGTTAAACCTCATCTGCCACTTCTCTGCCCAAGCCTGCAATCTATCCAGATCCCTCTGTAGCAGTATACTGTCCTCTTCAGTGTTAATTACTTTACACAAACATAGAAGAGGATTCTTTACAGTAAGAGCAGTGAGACTATGGAACTCTCAGCCTGAGGAGGTGGTGATGGTGAGTTCACTAAAAGAGTTCAAGAGGGGCCTGGATATATTTCTGGAGTGTAATAATATTTCAAGTAATAGTTACTAGAGATGGGTCGTTGATTCAGGGAGTTATTCTGATTGCCTGATTGGAGTCGTGAAGAATTTTTTTCCCCTCTAAAGTGGGGAAAATTGGCTTCTACCTCAGTTTTTTTTTTTGCCTTCCTCTGGATCAACTTGCAAGATGACAGGCCGAACTGGATGGACAAATGTCTTTTTTCGGCCTTATGTACTATGTTACTATGTTATACAGTTTAGTGTCATCTGCGAAAATTTTTATTTTACTATGCAAGCCTTCTACAAAGCGGAAATTGATACAAGCCACTTACTAATATATTGTTATTATCCATATTGCTTCCTTTGCTGGCTGGATTCATTTTTATATCACATTATGCACTGCTTATTTCCATGGTTACGACCACCCTGCAATCCATCAGTGGTGGACGTGCTTGCACACTAGGAAAAAGCAATAGCCTATGTGCGGTCCCACAGTCCCGGCTAACAGAGAGGTCAGCGCTTTTTCCTATAATATGCAAGCACGACCACCACTAATGAATTGCAGGGTGGTTGCCACAGCCACCACCCACCTCCTTTGATGTCATCTCCTTCTCAACTCCCAAATCCCGCTCCCAGGTCCTGTCTAGCACAGGGAGTTTATATTAGGAGGAGAGTAAACCGTGGAAGAGAAGAAGAACAGGGGCAGGTGCAGAAAGCATCCAGCAGGCCTGTTGCTGGGATGTTGGTGCCGCATGGAGGGGTGCCTCTGGGGCCTGGAGATGAAGATCGTGCAGAGCAAGAAGATCATCAGGAGGCAGGACCATCAGCTGCGGGGTTCACAGCCCCCCGGCAGCTAGGTGAGGCTAACTGGGGTACTGTTAATGCGTGGACGGGCTGCCCAGGGGGGGGGGGGGGTTGGGGGGCCACAAGGGGACCTGGGTAGGGGCTTGGGTCAGCTTTTTCATAGTTTGGCAGGGTGGGTGTCGGGTTTTGGGGCTCTAGGTGTTTCCCTGGTACCGGGATGGGGGATGGCGTTAGTGGTGGAGCTGGCAGTGTGGCGAGCAGGGCATGTGACTCAGTGTCAGTGCAGACGCAGGTTGGGGGGGATGAGGATAGACCGAAGGTGGACGACGCAGCAAGTGGGGAAGTGTATGTTTGCTTTGAAGGACCGTTGGGGGCGCATTTGAAACAGGAGGCGCGGGAACGGATTTGGAAGGGGGAGTATGTGGAAATTTTTTCCTTGCTCCCCCTGGAAAGGTTTAATTTAGATAAGGGAAAAAAGGAGGACGGTGAAAAAGAGGAAGATGAAAAACTTAGGTTTCACCTAATTCCGCATACTTTTTCTAATTGGCTCCAGGCATTCGCTATTTTAGCCAGGGTCATAGGGGAAAAGAAGCCGGAGTGCTGTTTGGCTCTTTTTTGTTATATGGATGCGATTGGGGAGGCGTTCCGTGTGTACGGGGGGACGGGCTGGTTGCGATACGACGAGCAGTTCCGACAGAGGATGGCGGTGCGAAGTAACATTAGATGGGATCATAAGTATATCGGCTTATGGATGCGGGTTATGGCTCCGGTGTGTACGGGGCAGTCCTTTCGGGGTGAGTCGGGGTGGTCAGTACAGTCAACGTTTTCGGTGCCGTCAGCAAAAGGGCTTTGCTTCCTCTTTAACGAGGGCAACTGCAGATTTGGGGCAAAATGTAGGTTTAAACATGAGTGTTCGGCCTGCGGCGGTAATCATGGATTCAACCGTTGATTTAGAGGGGGCTGGCAAAAAGGAGGGGAGGCTGGTGGAAAAGGGTCTGACTCTGGTACGGGTGGAAGAGATGGGGCCCTACCTAAGTAGATACCCTAATCGAGGGGTGGCGGAATTTCTGAGGGACGGTTTTACTAAGGGTTTTTGTATTCCTTCAGCGCTGTTGCTGGTTGTTATGGGGCGAAAAAATTTGCGTTCCGTGACTAATCATCCGTAGGTGGTGTCGGAAAAATTGGCGAAGGAGGTATCCTTGGGGCATATGGATAGCTCCTTTATGAAGCCGCCTTTGGTCAATTTGAGGATATCACCTTTGGGAATTGTACCCAAGAAGGAGACGAATAAGTTTCGGCTTATTCATCATTTGTCCTATCCTAAGGGAGCGTCAGTCAATGAAGGTATCGATCCGGAACTCTGTTCGGTGGTGTACACTTTGATGCGGCTGTGGATTGGGTGCGGAAGTTGGGAGTGGGGGCATTGTTAGCAAAAACGGATATTGAGGCAGCGTTCCGTCTTTTGCCAGTTAATCCGGATAGTTTGCATTTGTTGGGATGTTATTGGCAAGGGGGTTATTTTGTGGATAGGTGCTTACTGATGGGGTGTTCGGTGTCTTGCGTATACTTTGAAGCATTTAGTTTGTTTTTGGAATGGGTCGTTATGGATGATTTCCTTTGTTTGGGCCCGGCGGGGTCCCGGGTTTGTTTGTTGTTGCCGAGCACCTTGGAGTCAGTTTTTGGTTTGTTTGGGGTGCCAGTGGCAGTTGGAAAAATGGTGGGTCCCACTACGGGAGTTTTCTGGGTATAGTCATTAACACTGAAAGGATGGAATGTCGTTTGCCTGAGGAAAAGGTACTGTCACGGCTGAGGATGGGGGAAATCCTCAGCCGTGCGATGTAGGAAGATGTCCAGTCGCTACTTGCCAGGAACACAGAATCAGGGAGCAGGTCACCTCCTGTTGCGTCCCTAACGCTGACCCTGTCTCCTACCTGCATGGGACGACCTTGATAGTAGGAGGACCCATGCGCAGGAACCTCGTATCCCTGACTTACCCTCCGACCGGTCCCTGGGCTAAGGAGCAGGGTAAGACAACCCACTCCTCCTAGGCACGGAGGAGCAGGAGTCTCACTGGCCAAGCAGCATGAAGAAGGGGTACATAAACAGGACTATGGATAAGACAGGTGAACCAAACAGTTCCACACAAACCTGTCTCAGCCTTGCTGACTGGAACCCGTGCTAAGGAAAGGCTGTCCACACAGACAAAGGTAAACAGCACACACATGAAGACACACAGGGACCAGGACATCCATAGCTGCACAAAAACCAAAGACATCAACAACACATCACGGTATTAGAACTTATGACCGGAAGGGTGGCCCTTACAAGAAGATGGAAATCACAGGAGGCTACTACAGCAAAGCATGACTGAAGCAACCTACTGAGCCATGCCAAAGTGAGAGGCTTTATAGGCCAAAGAGGCCACACCCAACGGTCAGACACACCCAGTGACATCACACACACTGGGAAGGGAGTTAACCCTTCCAGCACCACAGGAAAGGGAAAACACCAACTTAAAGGAACAGTGTCCAACACAACAAACACACTGTGGTTGTTGCCGCAGGCAACGACATGGGTGGCAAACGTGTCCTGGGAGTCAGCCCCAAGGCCGGGACACTGCCACCACATGTACACAACGACAAACGTTGCCACGAGCAACCACAGTGCAGGAAAGGTGTCCGTGCACACCACACACTACACAGAGTGCACACCGACAAACGACAGTGCATACATACACGCACACAAACTCCAAAGGGACCGCACACATACCTGTTGTCCGCGGCAACCGCACTTGAGGCAAACAACATCAAGCCTCAAGCTGCGGTTGAAACAACAACTCAAACCGCGGGCAACTGTATGCGGCTCCCAAGGAGTCACGGCCAAAACCGTGGCCGTGACAGGTACAGGATCTGCAGACGGTGGTAGAAAAGGCAAGGAAGGCGTCAAAGATCAGATTGAAGGATTTGCAGTCATTGTTGGGAAAACGTAACTTCGCGAGTCGGATTATGCCAATGGGGAGGATTTTTTGTCGACCTTTGGCGGGGGCTACGGCGGGTGTTATGGCCCCTTATTAGAGTTGAGCGAACACCTGGATGTTCGGGTTCGACGAGTTCGGCCGAACTTTCGAAAAATGTTCGGGTTCGGGATCCGAACTCGACCCGAACTTCATCCCGAACCCGAACCCCATAGAAGTCAATGGGGACCCGAACTTTTGGGCACTAAAAAGGCTGTAAAACACACCCGGAAAGGGCTAGAGGGCTGCAAAAGGCAGCAAAATGTAGTTAAATCCCCTGCAAACAAATGTAGATAGGGAAATGATGAGTTAACATAAAATAAATAAAAATTAAACAATATTAATTGGAGTGAGGTCCCATAGCACAGAATCAGGCTTCAAGTCACCCACCAATGGAGAAGGTCACTTACTATTATTTTGACCACAGCACCCAGACAAAGGAGAGAGGTCCCACAGCATAGAACCAGGCATCATATCACCCACCACAGGAGTAGGCCACCATTTAGTTACTTTGACCCCTACACCCAGACGGAGGAGAGAGGTTACACAGCAGAGAATCAGGCATTTAGATCACCCACCACAGGAGTAGGCCACCATTGAATCAGACCCCGGCAACCATGTCAGATGGCACAACCATCAGCTTCATATCAATCAGCACAGGAGAAGGCGACTTTGAAAGACTTTGACCCCTACACCCAGACGGAGGAGAGAGGTTTCACAGCAGAGAATCAGGCATTTAGATCACCCACCACAGGAGTAGGCCCCCATTGAATCAGACCCTGGCAACCATGTCAGATGGCACAACCATCAGCTTTATATCAATCAGCACAGGAGAAGGCGACTTTGAAAGACTTTGACCCCTACACCCAGATGGAGGAGAGAGGTTTCACAGCAGAGAATCAGGCATCATATCAACCACCACAGGAGAAGCCACCATTTAGTTACTTTGACCCCTGCACCCAGGAAGAGGAGAGAGGCACCACAGCACATATTCTGGCATCATATCAGCCACCACAGGAGAAGCCACCATTGAGTTACTTTGACCCCCGCACCCAGGAAGAGGAGAGAGGCACCACAGCACATATTCTGGCATCATATCAGCCACCACAGGAGAAGCCACCATTGAGTTACTTTGACCCCCGCACCCAGGAAGAGGAGAGAGGCACCACAGCACATATTCTGGCATCATATCAGCCACCACAGGAGAAGCCACCATTGAGTTACTTTGACCCCTGCACCCAGGAAGAGGAGAGAGGCCCCACAGCACATATTCTGGCATCATATCAGCCACCACAGGAGAAGCCACCATTTAGTTACTTTGACCCCTTCACCCAAACAGAGGAGAGAGGTTCCACATCAGAGAATCAGGCATCATATCAACCACCACAGGAGTAGGCCACAATTTAATGGGACCCCGGCAACCATGTCAGATGGCACAACCATCAGCTTCATATCAATCAGCACAGGAGAAGGCGACTTTGAAAGACTTTGACCCCTACACCCAGACGGAGGAGAGAGGTTTCACAGCAGAGAATCAGGCATTTAGATCACCCACCACAGGAGTAGGCCCCCATTGAATCAGACCCTGGCAACCATGTCAGATGGCACAACCATCAGCTTTATATCAATCAGCACAGGAGAAGCCACCATTGAGTTACTTTGACCCCTGCACCCAGGAAGAGGAGAGAGGCCCCACAGCACATATTCTGGCATCATATCAGCCACCACAGGAGAAGCCACCATTGAGTTACTTTGACCCCCGCACCCAGGAAGAGGAGAGAGGCACCACAGCACATATTCTGGCATCATATCAGCCACCACAGGAGAAGCCACCATTGAGTTACTTTGACCCCTGCACCCAGGAAGAGGAGAGAGGCCCCACAGCACATATTCTGGCATCATACTAACCACCACAGGAGAAGCCACCATTGAGTTACTTTGACCCCTGCACCCAGGAAGAGGAGAGAGGCCCCACAGCACATATTCTGGCATCATATCAGCCACCACAGGAGAAGCCACCATTGAGTTACTTTGACCCCCGCACCCAGGAAGAGGAGAGAGGCACCACAGCACATATTCTGGCATCATACAAGCCACCACAGGAGAAGCCACCATTGAGTTACTTTGACCCCTGCACCCAGGAAGAGGAGAGAGGCCCCACAGCACATATTCTGGCATCATACTAACCACCACAGGAGAAGCCACCATTGAGTTACTTTGACCCCTGCACCCAGGAAGAGGAGAGAGGCCCCACAGCACATATTCTGGCATCATATCAGCCACCACAGGAGAAGCCACCATTGAGTTACTTTGACCCCCGCACCCAGGAAGAGGAGAGAGGCACCACAGCACATATTCTGGCATCATATCAGCCACCACAGGAGAAGCCACCATTTAGTTACTTTGACCCCCGCACCCAGGAAGAGGAGAGAGGCACCACAGCACATATTCAGGCATCATATCACACACCACAGGAGAAGGCCTCTTTCAGTGATTTAGGCCTTTGGACCCAGACAGAGGAGAGAGGCACCACAGCACATATTCTGGCATCATATCAGCCACCACAGGAGAAGCCACCATTGAGTTACTTTGACCCCTGCACCCAGGAAGAGGAGAGAGGCCCCACAGCACATATTCTGGCATCATATCAGCCACCACAGGAGAAGCCACCATTTAGTTACTTTGACCCCTGCACCCAGGAAGAGGAGAGAGGCACCACAGCACATATTCTGGCATCATATCAGCCACCACAGGAGAAGCCACCATTTAGTTACTTTGACCCCTTCACCCAAACAGAGGAGAGAGGTTCCACATCAGAGAATCAGGCATCATATCAACCACCACAGGAGTAGGCCACAATTTAGTTTATTTGACCCCTGCACCCAGGAAGAGGAGAGAGGCCCCACAGCACATATTCTGGCATCATATCACACACCACAGGAGAAGGCCTCTTTCAGTGATTTAGGCCTTTGGACCCAGACAGAGGAGAGAGGTCAGAGATTAGCTTCGTATCCCCCAGCACAGCAGAAGACCGCTTTATTTGACTTAGGCCTCAGCACCCAGACAGAAGACAGAGGTAGCATGGCAGAGGTTATGGCTTCATGTCACCCGTTAGTTTAACCGGCCACTTTCATCTGGTTAGGCCCCGGCGCCCAGACAGAGAAGAGTTTCATTCAACTGTGGGTTTCATAAAATTTGTATCAAATAAAGAAGTGGCCCGTAGCACAACAAGACATGTTTTAGGCAGTTAATAAGGACTACTCTGCACAAGGGAGGGACAGGTCCTGTGGGATCCATGCCTGGTTCATCTTTATGAAGGTCAGCTTGTCCACGTTGGCTGTGGACAGGCGGCTGCGCTTGTCAGTAATGACGCCCCCTGCCGTGCTGAATACGCGTTCAGATAAAACGCTGGCCGCCGGGCAGGAAAGCACCTCCAAGGCATAACATGCTAACTCTGGCCACGTGGACAATTTCGAAACCCAGTAGTTGAATGGGGCCGAACCATCCGTCAGGATGTGGAGGGGTGTGCAGACATACTGTTCAACCATGTTAGTGAAATGCTGCCTCCTGCTAACACGTTCCGTATCAGGTGTCGGTGCAGATAGCTGTGGCGTGGAGACAAAACTTTTCCACATTTCTGCCATGCTAACCCTGCCCTCAGATGAGCTGGCCGTGACACAGCTGCGTTGGCGACCTCTTGCCACTCCTCTGCCTTCACCTTCCACCTGTTCCCCTGTGACATGTGGGAATGCTCTCAAGAGCGCCTCTATCAGCGTGCGCTTGTACTCGCGCATCTTACGGTCGCGCTCCAGTTCAGGAATTAAAGTGGGCACATTGTCTTTATACCGGGGATCCAGCAGGGTGGCCACCCAGTAGTCTGCCCACGTTTTAACGTGTGCAACTCTGCTGTCGTTGCGCAGGCATTGGAGCATATATTCGCTCATGTGGGCCAGGCTACCCATGGGTAAGGACAAGCTGTCCTCTGTGGGAGGCGTATCGTCATCGTCCACCGTATCCCCCCAGCCACGCACCAGTGATGGGCCTGGGCTGCCACCCCGCTGTGAACTTGCGTCATCCTCGTCCCCCTCCACCTCCTCCTCCTCATCCTCCTCGTCCTCCAGTACAGTGCCTTGGCTGGCGACTTGTGAACCTGTCCTCTGCTGCTTAAACAAACCTCCCTCTGAGCCACTTCGAACAGACTGGCCCGAAAGTGTTAGAAACGAGCCCTCATCCTCCTCCTCCTCCTCCACCTGGGCCACCTCCTCTAACATCATTGCCCTAAGTGTTTTCTCAAGGAGACATAGAAGTGGTATTGTAACGCTGATAACAGTGTCATCGCCACTGGCCATGTTGGTGGAGTACTCGAAACAGCGCAGCAGGGCACACAGGTCTCGCATGGAGGCCCAATCATTGGTGGTGAAGTGGTGCTGTTCGGCAGTACGACTGACGCGAGCGTGCTGCAGCTGAAACTCCACTATGGCCTGCTGCTGCTCGCACAGTCTCTCCAGCATGTGCAAGGTGGAGTTCCACCGGGTGGGCACGTCGCATATGAGGCGGTGAGCGGGAAGGCCGAAGTTCCGCTGTAGCGCAGACAGGCGAGCAGCGGCAGGATGTGAACAGCGGAAGCGCGCACAGACGGCCCGCACTTTATGCAGCAGCTCTGACATGTTGGGGTAGTGGTGAATGAACCTCTGCACCACCAAGTTCAGCACATGCGCCAGGCAAGGGATGTGCGTCAAACCGGCTAGTCCCAGAGCTGCCACGAGATTTCGCCCATTATCGCATACCACCAGGCCTGGCTTGAGGCCCACCGGCAGAAACCACTCGTCGGTCTGTTGTTCAATACCCCGCCACAACTCCTTTGCGCTGTGGGGCCTGTCCCCCAAACATATGAGTTTCAGAATGGCCTGCTG
Source organism: Bufo bufo (assembly GCF_905171765.1). Classification (NCBI taxonomy): domain Eukaryota; kingdom Metazoa; phylum Chordata; class Amphibia; order Anura; family Bufonidae; genus Bufo; species Bufo bufo. The sequence goes on from NC_053390.1 coordinate 190,279,504, forward strand.
ACGTTTACCCCGGGCTGTGCTGAAGTTGGTGGTGAAGGTGTGTGGCTGACCGGATGAGCTGGTGGAAGCAGTGGAGGAGGAAGCCGAGTAGGAGGAGGAGGCTACAGGAGGCAGAGAATGATGCCCTGCGATCCTAGGGGGCGGAAGGACGTGCGCCAAGGAACTGTCCGCCGGGGGCCCAGCCGCCACTACATTCATCCAGTGTGCAGTTAGTGAGATATAGCGTCCCTGGCCGTCCTTACTGGTCCACGTATCTGTGGTTAGGTGGACCTTGCCACAAATGGCGTTGCGCAGTGCACACTTGATTTTATCGGACACTTGCATGTGCAGGGAAGGCACGGCTGTCTTGGAGAAGTAGTGGCGGCTGGGAACCACATACTGTGGGACAGCCATGGCCATCAGCTGTTTGAAGCTGTCTGTGTCCACCAGCCGGAATGACAGCATTTCAAAGGCCAGCAGTTTAGAAATGCTGGCGTTCAGGCCAAGGGCTCGAGGGTGACTCGGGGGGAATTTGCGCTTCCTCTCTAAGGTTTGAGATATTGAGAGCTGAACGCTGCTGTGTGATATAGTGGAGACGCTAGTTGACGGTGGCGGTGGTGGTGGTGTCGGTGGCACATCCTCTGTTTGCTGCTCGGCAGGTGGCAACATTCCTCTCGAGGCGGAAGCCGAGGCAGCAGCGGTAGAGGGAGCAGGGGGAGCCTCAGCGAGTGCCTGGTTTTTAAGGTGTGTACCCCACTGCAGTTCATGCTTTGCATGTAGATGCCTGGTCATGCAGGTTGTGCTGAGGTTCAGAACGTTAATGCCTCGCCTCAGGCTCTGATGGCAGAGCGTGCAAGTCACTCGGGTCTTGTCGGTAGGACATTGTTTAAAGAAGTGCCATGCCAGGGAACTCTTTGAAGCTGCCTTTGTGGGGCTGGGTCCCTGTTGGCGATGTCCAGTAGCAGGCGAACTCTGGGGGCGGCGGCTCGTCTGCTTTGGCCCCCTGCTCCCTCTTTGGCTTCGCTGTTGTCTCGGTCTCACCACTACCTCTTCCTCTGAACTGTGAAAGTCATCGCCACGACCTTCAGTCCATGTGGGGTCTAAGACCTCATCGTCCTCTGCATCGTCTTCCACCCAGTCTCCCTCCCTGACCTCCTCCTGTTCAGTCTGCACACTGCAAAAAGACGCGGCAGTGGGCACCTGTGTTTCGTCATCATCAGCAGAGTCACCGACTCTGCTGTGGTGGTATTCCCATGTCCTCTTCATCTGGAGACATAAGTGGTTGTGCGTCAGTGCATGGTATGTCTTCCTCCACTGGGGAAGGGCTAGGTGGACGCCCCTGGGAAACCCTGGAAGCAGAGTCTTCAAACAGAAGAGACTGCTGCATAACTTGTGGCTCAGACCGTTTCCCTGATATGCTTGGGGGTGATGTGACAGACTGATGGGCTTGGTTTTCAGGTGCCACCTGTGCGCTTTCCGCAGAAGACTGGGTGGAAGACCATGTGGTGAACGTGCTGGAAGCACTGTCGGCCACCCAATCGATTAATGCCTGTACCTGCTCAGGCCTTACCATCCTAAGAGCGGCATTGGGCCCCACGAGATATTGCGGTACATTCTGCCTGCTAGTTGAGGGAGTTCGTTCCCTACTGTGTGCGCCTGGGGCCGAACGGCCACGTCCTCTACCAGCAACAGAGGCTCCACGGACACCACCACGACCGCGTCCTCGTCCCTTAATAGTATTTTTCTTCATTGTTGCGATTCAACTCGCACCACAATGAAATATATTATTTTTTATAAGCAAAATCCCCTCACTGGAATACTTTCAGTTTTTTGACTGTATGGATTACAGATGGAATGACTGTTATATGTGAGTACCGCTTTCTTTGACAGATTCTAGTATGGGTACATATATGTTTTCCCAACCCCAGCACATTAGTTTGCTAATTCCAGATGTATGAAACGCAGGCCTAACTGTATCTAGTATATTGAACGCCAGATAAACTAACTTGGCCTTTTTTAAATAAAAAAAATTCCCTCACTGGAATACTTTCAGTCTTTTGACTGTATGGATTACAGATGGAATGACTGTTATATGTGAGTACCGCTTTCTTTGACAGATTCTAGTATGGGTACATATATGTTTTCCCAACCCCAGCACATTAGTTTGCTAATTCCAGATGTATGAAACGCAGGCCTAACTGTATCTAGTATATTGAACGCCAGATAAACTAACTTGGCCTTTTTTAAATAAAAAAAATCCCCTCACTGGAATACTTTCAGTCTTTTGACTGTATGGATTACAGATGGAATGACTGTTATATGTGAGTACCGCTTTCTTTGACAGATTCTAGTATGGGTACATATATGTTTTCCCAACCCCAGCACATTAGTTTGCTAATTCCAGATGTATGAAACGCAGGCCTAACTGTATCTAGTATATTGAACGCCAGATAAACTAACTTGGCCTTTTTTAAATAAAAAAAATCCCCTCACTGGAATACTTTCAGTCTTTTGACTGTATGGATTACAGATGGAATGACTGTTATATGTGAGTACCGCTTTCTTTGACAGATTCTAGTATGGGTACATATATGTTTTCCCAACCCCAGCACATTAGTTTGCTAATTCCAGATGTATGAAACGCAGGCCTAACTGTATCTAGTATATTGAACGCCAGATAAACTAACTTGGCCTTTTTTAAATAAAAAAAAAATTCCCTCACTGGAATACTTTCAGTCTTTTGACTGTATGGATTACAGATGGAATGACTGTTATATGTGAGTACCGCTTTCTTTGACAGATTCTAGTATGGGTACATATATGTTTTCCCAACGCCAGCACATTAGTTTGCTAATTCCAGATGTATGAAACGCAGGCCTAACTGTATCTAGTATATTGAACGCCAGATAAACTAACTTGGCCTTTTTTAAATAAAAAAAAAATTCCCTCACTGGAATACTTTCAGTCTTTTGACTGTATGGATTACAGATGGAATGACTGTTATATGTGAGTACCGCTTTCTTTGACAGATTCTAGTATGGGTACATATATGTTTTCCCAACCCCAGCACATTAGTTTGCTAATTCCAGATGTATGAAACGCAGGCCTAACTGTATCTAGTATATTGAACGCCAGATAAACTAACTTGGCCTTTTTTAAATAAAAAAAAAATTCCCTCACTGGAATACTTTCAGTCTTTTGACTGTATGGATTACAGATGGAATGACTGTTATATGTGAGTACCGCTTTCTTTGACAGATTCTAGTATGGGTACATATATGTTTTCCCAACCCCAGCACATTAGTTTGCTAATTCCAGATGTATGAAACGCAGGCCTAACTGTATCTAGTATATTGAACGCCAGATAAACTAACTTGGCCTTTTTTAAATAAAAAAAATCCCCTCACTGGAATACTTTCAGTCTTTTGACTGTATGGATTACAGATGGAATGACTGTTATATGTGAGTACCCGCTTTCTTTGACAGATTCTAGTATGGGTACATATATGTTTTCCCAACCCCAGCACATTAGTTTGCTAATTCCAGATGTATGAAACGCAGGCCTAACTGTATCTAGTATATTGAACGCCAGATAAACTAACTTGGCCTTTTTTAAATAAAAAAAAAATTCCCTCACTGGAATACTTTCAGTCTTTTGACTGTATGGATTACAGATGGAATGACTGTTATATGTGAGTACCGCTTTCTTTGACAGATTCTAGTATGGGTACATATATGTTTTCCCAACCCCAGCACATTAGTTTGCTAATTCCAGATGTATGAAACGCAGGCCTAACTGTATCTAGTATATTGAACGCCAGATAAACTAACTTGGCCTTTTTTAAATAAAAAAAAAATTCCCTCACTGGAATACTTTCAGTCTTTTGACTGTATGGATTACAGATGGAATGACTGTTATATGTGAGTACCGCTTTCTTTGACAGATTCTAGTATGGGTACATATATGTTTTCCCAACCCCAGCACATTAGTTTGCTAATTCCAGATGTATGAAACGCAGGCCTAACTGTATCTAGTATATTGAACGCCAGATAAACTAACTTGGCCTTTTTTAAATAAAAAAAATCCCCTCACTGGAATACTTTCAGTCTTTTGACTGTATGGATTACAGATGGAATGACTGTTATATGTGAGTACCGCTTTCTTTGACAGATTCTAGTATGGGTACATATATGTTTTCCCAACCCCAGCACATTAGTTTGCTAATTCCAGATGTATGAAACGCAGGCCTAACTGTATCTAGTATATTGAACGCCAGATAAACTAACTTGGCCTTTTTTAAATAAAAAAAATCCCCTCACTGGAATACTTTCAGTCTTTTGACTGTATGGATTACAGATGGAATGACTGTTATATGTGAGTACCGCTTTCTTTGACAGATTCTAGTATGGGTACATATATGTTTTCCCAACCCCAGCACATTAGTTTGCTAATTCCAGATGTATGAAACGCAGGCCTAACTGTATCTAGTATATTGAACGCCAGATAAACTAACTTGGCCTTTTTTAAATAAAAAAAAAATTCCCTCACTGGAATACTTTCAGTCTTTTGACTGTATGGATTACAGATGGAATGACTGTTATATGTGAGTACCGCTTTCTTTGACAGATTCTAGTATGGGTACATATATGTTTTCCCAACCCCAGCACATTAGTTTGCTAATTCCAGATGTATGAAACGCAGGCCTAACTGTATCTAGTATATTGAACGCCAGATAAACTAACTTGGCCTTTTTTAAATAAAAAAAATTCCCTCACTGGAATACTTTCAGTCTTTTGACTGTATGGATTACAGATGGAATGACTGTTATATGTGAGTACCGCTTTCTTTGACAGATTCTAGTATGGGTACATATATGTTTTCCCAACCCCAGCACATTAGTTTGCTAATTCCAGATGTATGAAACGCAGGCCTAACTGTATCTAGTATATTGAACGCCAGATAAACTAACTTGGCCTTTTTTAAATAAAAAAAATCCCCTCACTGGAATACTTTCAGTCTTTTGACTGTATGGATTACAGATGGAATGACTGTTATATGTGAGTACCGCTTTCTTTGACAGATTCTAGTATGGGTACATATATGTTTTCCCAACCCCAGCACATTAGTTTGCTAATTCCAGATGTATGAAACGCAGGCCTAACTGTATCTAGTATATTGAACGCCAGATAAACTAACTTGGCCTTTTTTAAATAAAAAAAAAATTCCCTCACTGGAATACTTTCAGTCTTTTGACTGTATGGATTACAGATGGAATGACTGTTATATGTGAGTACCGCTTTCTTTGACAGATTCTAGTATGGGTACATATATGTTTTCCCAACCCCAGCACATTAGTTTGCTAATTCCAGATGTATGAAACGCAGGCCTAACTGTATCTAGTATATTGAACGCCAGATAAACTAACTTGGCCTTTTTTAAATAAAAAAAATTCCCTCACTGGAATACTTTCAGTCTTTTGACTGTATGGATTACAGATGGAATGACTGTTATATGTGAGTACCGCTTTCTTTGACAGATTCTAGTATGGGTACATATATGTTTTCCCAACCCCAGCACATTAGTTTGCTAATTCCAGATGTATGAAACGCAGGCCTAACTGTATCTAGTATATTGAGCGCCAGATAAACTAACTTGGCCTTTTTTAAATAAAAAAAATTCCCTCACTGGAATACTTTCAGTCTTTTGACTGTATGGATTACAGATGGAATGACTGTTATATGTGAGTACCGCTTTCTTTGACAGATTCTAGTATGGGTACATATATGTTTTCCCAACCCCAGCACATTAGTTTGCTAATTCCAGATGTATGAAACGCAGGCCTAACTGTATCTAGTATATTGAACGCCAGATAAAATAACTTGGCCTTTTTTAAATAAAAAAAAAATTCCCTCACTGGAATACTTTCAGTCTTTTGACTGTATGGATTACAGATGGAATGACTGTTATATGTGAGTACCCGCTTTCTTTGACAGATTCTAGTATGGGTACATATATGTTTTCCCAACCCCAGCACATTAGTTTGCTAATTCCAGATGTATGAAACGCAGGCCTAACTGTATCTAGTATATTGAACGCCAGATAAACTAACTTGGCCTTTTTTAAATAAAAAAAATCCCCTCACTGGAATACTTTCAGTCTTTTGACTGTATGGATTACAGATGGAATGACTGTTATATGTGAGTACCGCTTTCTTTGACAGATTCTAGTATGGGTACATATATGTTTTCCCAACCCCAGCACATTAGTTTGCTAATTCCAGATGTATGAAACGCAGGCCTAACTGTATCTAGTATATTGAACGCCAGATAAACTAACTTGGCCTTTTTTAAATAAAAAAAAAATTCCCTCACTGGAATACTTTATGGCTTTTCACTGTATGGATTACAGGTGGACTGGTATTAGTAGGGGTGACACAAGCACACCCAAGTCCCTGATGTAGGATTTCTATGGCACAGACCACTATTACAAGTGATTAATGGACGTTGGGAGAGATTGTGCTGCAGCACTAGTCCCAAGATGGCCGCCGCCTATCAGCCCAGTAACATGTGCCACAAAATGGTCTGCACAACCTTTAAAAAAAATAGCCTTGGACTGTGCTGCTAAATCGCTATTGGTCTGAATCCCAGGTGTAGATGTCTGACTTGTTTGGAGCTTTGGAATGCACACTGTGGCAGCTTCTGCTGCAGCACTACAAGTCGCAAAATGGCGGCCGGCGGTCAGCCCAGGTACATGTGGATGGAAAAATCACTCTGGCCACTCTAAAAATAGCCAATCCCTATCAAAAAAGCAGCTCAGCTGCAGTTGTTCAGATGAATCACAGGTGGAGGAGAGAAATTTGCTTCCAGTTATTCAATTATCCCTGCCTATTCTCGCCCTAGCATCAGCTGCGTCTAACCCTGTTCTATTCACATCGGGAGTGAGCACGTCCCGACGTGCGCACAAGCTTATAAGAGGCTGAGTCACATGCTGCACTTGGCCAATCACAGCCTTGCCAATAGTAGGCATGGCTGCGATGGCATCTTAGGGCAAGTAGTATGATGCATGTTGATTGGCTGCTTTGCAGCCTTTCAAAATGCGCCAAAATACATGCCGAACGACGAACCCGAACCCGAACTTTTACGAAAAAGTTCGGGTTCGGGTCCGTGTCACGAACACCCCAAAATTCGGTACGGACCCGAACTATGCTCGAACTGTTCGCTCAACACTACCCCTTATCATTTTATTAGGTTAGGGAAAGAATTGAAAGGGGATTTAGCGGTGTGGGGGCGGAATTTCTACAGCACTTTAATGGCAGGACATTGGTTTTGGGGGCAGCTGTGGATAAATTTGACATTGAATTGTTTTCGGACGCGGCGCTGGCGGCTCTGGCTTCGGGGTGTACTGTCATGGCCAATGGTGTGCGGACAGGTGGCCGGAGGCCTGGGTGGACAGGGGATGGGTTCGGAACTTGGCACTGTTAGAGCTTTTTTCCAATTGAGCTAGCAATGGTGTTGTGGGGGGATCGGTTTAGAGATAAAAAAAAAATCTGTTTTCATTGTGATAATCTGGGGGTAGTGCAGGCCATTAATAGTATGACTGCGTCGTCACCGCCTGTGGTTCGTTTGTTACAGCATTTCGTTTTGGTCTGTTTATCGCTGAATGCTTGGGTGGTAGCGGTACATGTACCGGGTGTGTTTAATAGTATTGCGGATGCCCTTTCTCGTTCGCAGTGAGAGCTGTTTCGGCAGTTGGCGCTGGGAGCGGATTTCGAGGGATTGGAGTGCCCAGAGTCCATGTGGGAGGTGTTGGAGGTACCATAGACAGGCTGCTGCAGGATTCAATGAGTACCGGGACGTGGGTGGCTTACGGTAAAGCGTGGAGTGAGTGGCAGCGGTGGTGTGAGGAGTTGGGTGCTCAGGTGAATGAGGGGGATATCCCATTATTATTGTTCCTAGGCCATGTTAAGGAGCTTGGCTGGTCTGTGGCAAAATTGAATAAGTGGATTGCGGGGGTTGCTTTTGGATTTAAATTTAGGGGGTGGCCAGATGTGACAAAAACGTTTTAGTTAGACAGGTGTTGCGGGGTTGGCGGCGCGGGAAGAAGGTTGAGGACAGAAGGAGACCAGTCTCTTTTGAGCTATTATTAAAGCTGGGTTCGCAATTGGATTTGGTTTGTAGTTCGTGTTGGGAGGTAAGGCTGCTTAAGGTATCTTTTTCTTTAGCGTTTTTTGAGGTGTTTCGGTTAGGGGAGTTGGTATGTAACAGCGTGCGGGCTATTGGCGGAGGGTTATTGAGAGAGGACGTTGTGCTTTCAGGGACAGGGTAGTGATAAAAATTTGCAGGTCAAAAATGGATAAGGAAGGTAGGAGGAGTTATGTTAGGTTGTTTGAGGTGCCTGGTTGTTCCCTTTGTCCGGTCCGGTGTTTGTGGGAGTATGACGTGGATGGTGTGGCAGAGGTGGGTCCGTTATTGAGACACGTGGACGGGTCATACTTATTGCGTTCCCAGTTTCTAGCGGTGTTTAAACGTTGTTTGCATAAGCTAGGTATTTCAGCGGAGGATTTTACAGGGCACTCGTTCAGGATAGGAGCTGCTACAGAGGCGGCCAGGTTAGGAATGAGTGATGAAGTGATCAAAAGAATTGGGAGATGGGAATCAGTTAGGTTTAGGTCCTATATTCGGGTGGGATTGTTGTAAAGTTATGCGGACTAATGTGTTTCTGTGTTTGCTGTGTCGTATTTTTCAGGTTCCAGCCCGGCTTTGGTTTGGCTTTGACGGCGGATGTTCGTCATGAGGGTCGCAGTTGGGGTTCGATACGGACGTTGCGGTTGTTCGATGGTTGGGGCTGAGAGGTATGTTGTGGGAAGGGGTTTTAAGGGAAGTTCATCGTTATGTACGGTTGGGTAGGTCACCGGATGTGTTGGTGCTTTATGTAGGGGGAAACGATTTGGGGGTTAGGCCAGTGAGAGAGCTATTATGGGACATTAAGTTTGATTTATTACGTTTGTGGTCGTTATTCCCGGGCATGGTAACTGTATGGTCCGACATTGTGCCTCGCCGAGCGTGGCATGGGGCATGATCAGTGGTGCGCCTTAATAAGGCAAGGATTAAAGTTAACAGGGCGTTGGGAAAATTTATGGGCGGTGGCGGTGCGACATTCAGAATTGGAGCCGGGTGTGGGGGCGTTTTGGAGGGCGGATGGTGTGCATGTAAATGCTGTGGGTATTGATTTGTGGTCTTTGGGGTTGCAAGAAGGAATTGAGAGAGCACTTGGGGTGTGGAGGAACGCGCAACCCTGAGGGAGGTTTGTCAGGTTGCGCGTTGTTGGCGGTGGGAGGTCCTCTAAGTTGGTGGTACGGATGCTTTGGGAGAATGGAAGGGCCTCAATGGTGGGGCTGGACTCCCATGGTTGGACAGTTGGCTCGGATGAAAGGCGTCCCCCAGGTGGTCTCCGAGCTGGTGCTTTACGGCTGGAGGCAAGATGGATGTGCCAGTTTGAGGAGTTGTGTTTAAACAAATTTTGGGCTTCAAGGACCTCCCTCGTCAGGGCTAAAACATTGTAGTTATGTTATTTATGGTTATTGTATTTATTTTAATAAACAGCTGCTGTGGCCATTAAAGGGAACCTGTCACCAAAAAAACGCTTACTAAGCTGTTAATAGTACCTTATAGTACTAGCAGTACTTACATACTAGCGCAGTTACAGAAGATGTCGGGCGCATGCGCAGTAGCGAAACTGAAGCCGGCTGAGTGTACGAGCCGGAGACGGGATCGCGCTACTGCAGCCCTTTACTGCGCATGCGGGCTGGGAGCGCGGTCCCGGCACTGAGATCCGGCTTGTCAATAAAGGCGATGGGAGGCGGGGAGAGCAGCATTGGAGACGCCTAGGCTGCTGCCCCCTTGACTTCAAACATGACTTGAAGCAGGGGGCAGCGGCTGAATAAAACATCGATTTCTCCAGGAGGCTAGATGCGGCTAAACGATGAAAAAGTGCATTAGGAAACTACTATGCAGCACTATAAGGTACTATTAACAGCTTAGTAAGCGTTTTTTTTGTGACAGGTTCCCTTTACATCCAAATTTGGTCTCTGTGTTTTATTTACGGAGTTTAGGGCAATAAGGTGGGTCAGAGCAAGTAAGGGAGGCCACCGGAAGAATAGCCAATAACCTACTCATGCTGCGTTGTGCTTGTGTTATGGTGACTATAATTGATAATGGAGAAAACGGTTATGGTATATTCACTATAGGAGAGAGAAATTCTTAAGCACATGAAAAATAATTTCAAGAGTGGGCATGTGGAGCCAGTTCAGGATGGCACACATAAAACGTGCTTTGTCTTCTAGTGACTACCAATGACATTTATCTACAGTACTTTTCACATCTGCTGCTTTGTAGGATGAAGTGATTTTATATGCCACAAGAGTGAACCAGCCACAAGCTATTTGAGTAAATGTCCCATTAATGTGTATGTATGCATGCCTGATTATCAGTAATGACTGTGTTTTTTCTTAACACATGTAGGAGGACTAGATGGGAGAATCTGGGTCGCATCTGAACTGGTAAAATCTCCAGAAAATAAAAATGAGAGTAACTAGATAGATAGATAGATAGATAGATAGATAGATAGATACCGTAGATAGAAGAACAAACTCTACATGCAGCAGCAGACTGCTCTTTGTGCAAAGACACATGGAAACACTGAAAATATGGATAAATCTGAATAGCATTATTGCTATACTTACTGTATGAAAATTGTAAGCCCTTTGTGTACATTTTTTATCAAAATTATGTCAGGCCCATCTACCAGCGACAAGGTAGCTTCCAGCAGACAAGAACTACACTATCAGACTTGCCTCTCCTGTGGCTAAGCCTACAAAATTTAGGGTATTATAGAATCCAGCTATATCATACTCTGACTAAGGCTACATTCAGGCGACTGTAGTGTTTTGCGGTTCCACAAATTGCAGATCTGCAAAATTCTGATACCGGCCTGTGTGCATTCCGCAATTTGCAGAACGCAAACGGCCAACACTTTGATGGAAATGCCTATTCTTGTCTGCAATTGCGGACAAGAATTGGACATGCTCTTTCTTTTTTGCGGGGCTGCGGAAGGGAACTATGGATGCAGACAGTACACGGTGTGCTGTCCACATCTTTTGCGGCCCCATTGAAATGAATGGGTCCACACCCATTCCGCTAAATTCTGAAACGGATGCAGACCCATTCATACGGCCGTCTGAATGAGCCCTAAAAGTCCTGGGCAGATGGGCAGGAGTGCAAGGTCCAAATGGAGGCAGCCACTCCTCCAAATGTATAATGCAACAAAATTAGACCAGCACCTCCAAACAATATTAAATAAAGTACAGGTGCATGCTACCACAGCTAAAATGTAAAAGCAAACTCTATATGCAGCAGCAGACTGCCCCATGCACAAAGACACATGCAAACACTGGAAACAGATACATCTGAATTGCATTAGTACTAATACTATATTCATTTTTTCCAAAGATTTTTTTTAAGCATTAAAAGAATGAATGAAGATCACAGGTCCGCATACGGAACGCAGCAAAAACAAAATCCATAAAACTTTTTTTTAATTCCACACCATCTGGAATTTTCTTCCAGCTTCCCACTACATCCTATGCAATATTAAATTACGCCATTAGAAAGCACAACTTGTCCTGCAAATAACAAGCCCTCACATAATCCGTGATGCTAGGGAGGCTTGTCCCCATCGCGGCCTGCTATTAGCTGCCCCCCCGTTGTCGTCAGATGTTTTGATCCGTGCAACAAGGAGATGCAGCGGCGACCGTGTAGGGACCAGGATCGACGCTGGTGGCGGGAGTGGGGTAAGTGGACACTGGGGTCATGTTTTATAGCTTGGATAAACCCTTTAATATATGGAGAAACAAAGTCTGTAACAGTAAATCTGGTCTGCATAAGGGACTGGTCTTCTCAAAGAGGTGGTCTTCAGTGTAACATATGTTGCTAAACGCCAATGTGATTCTTCCAACCATCTTACAACTGGAGCACACAACCACTAAACTATGCTATGTATCTTTGGCACTGCCTTTTTTTCTTCAGTACTGTAATGTGGTTTGAAAAAAAACTAAAGTACCTAAGTAATGCAGCTTTAGGCCCCTTTCACGCGAGCGAGTTATCCGCGCGGGTGCAATGCGTGACGTGAACGCATAGCACCCGCACTGAATCCTGACCCATTCATTTCAATGGGTCTGTGTACATGAGCGTTGTTTTTCACGCATCAGTTCTGCGTTGCGTGAAAATCGCAGCATGTTCTATATTCTGCGTTTTTCATGCAGCCCTGGCCCAATAGAAGTGAATGGGGCTGCGTGAAAAACGCATTGCATCCGCAAGCAAGTGCGGGTGCGATGCGTTTTTCACTGATGGTTGCTAAGAGGTGTTGTTTGTAAACCTTCAGTTTTTTATCACGCGCGTGAAAAACGCATCAAAACACATTGCACCCGCGCAGAAAAAACTGAACAACTGAAAGCAATTGCAGACAAAACTGACTGAACTTGCTTGCAAAATAGTGCGATTTTCACTGAACGCACCCTGAACGCATCCGGACCTAATCCATCACACTCGTGTGAAAGAGGCCTTAGGCTCCATTCAGACGTCCGTAGAATGTGTCCGCACCCGTTCCGCAATTATCCGGAATGGGTGCGGACTCATTCATTCTCTATGGGGCAGGAATGGATGCGGACAGCACACAGTGTGCTGACCGCATCCGCATTTCCGGAGCGTGGCCCCGAACTTCCGGTCCGCGGCTCCGGAAAAAAATAGAACATGTCCTATTCTTGTCTACAATAGCAGACAAGAATAGGCAGTTCTATGGGGGTGCCGGCCGGGTGTATTGCGGATCCGCAATACACTACGGACGTGTGAATGGACCCTTATTGTGTCCCAAATAAAAAATTCCAGCTTAGCAATCTTAGTTCTAGTTCTAGAACCCATGATCCTGTGCAGCTTGCATGCATCTCTACATGTACAGTATTAAAGCTCCATACACTTTACATTGAGAGTGCAACACCAAGAAGGACAAGCCATAAGGTTATGCAAATCAAGGAAATGCCAGGTGTTGCTAAGATCTGCAGATGATTAAATTTTCAAGCACCTAGCTCCAATCTGTGGTATGTCTGAAGGGCAGAAAAGCCAGATCGAAAGCAAAGATTTTTAGCCACATGAAAGCTCAAAAATTGGATCATTGTACAATGCCAATCATCCGTCTATGTTCATCTAAACGCCAGTTATTACCACTTGCCACAAAATGAGAGGGACAGAATCCATGAACAAAGAGACCTTGGTCTATCACTGTGGCAGATTGCTACGCACCTGGGCTGAGATGTCAATGTTGTGTGTCTCAGATGGGAGAACAACGATGAACTGGCAGCAAGAGGTGCACAGAGGTGAACTGGACTGATCATCTGATTGAAAGAATGGTGCATAGTGATCCATTCTATACTGCAAGTGAAATACTATATCACATCCCATGCCTAGGGAGACAAACAGTGTCTACACAAACCATCAGAAGGTGTTTTCTCGACATTGGGCTACAATCTAAATGACCAACTACAGGTGTTCCATTGACCTCATGCCACGGCTTTCAAAGGCTATCATGATCCATAGCAATATGGCAATGGAGTCTGGAATGAAGGTCTATCCTCTTCAGCGATGAGTCTCGCTTTTATCTCAGACCATAATTATAGCCAAGGTTGTTCTAGAGACCATGTGAGCAATACCATGAAGAGGCCTTCACAAAAGAATGTCACACCAGTCCTACTCCAGGGTTGGTGTGAGTGGCTTAATACAGTGGGATGTGAAAGTTTGGGCAACCTTGTTAATCATCATGATTTTCCTGTATAAATCGTTGGTTGTTACGATAAAAAATGTCAGTTAAATATATCATATAGGAGACACACACAGTGATATTTGAGAAGTGAAATGAAGTTTATTGGATTTACAGAAAGTGTGCTATAATTGTTTAAACAAAATTAGGCAGGTGCATAAATTTGGGCACCACAAAAAAGAAATGAAATCAATATTTAGTAGGTCCTCCTTTTGCAGAAATTACAGCCTCTAAACGCTTCTTGTAGGTTCCAATGAGAGTCTGGATTCTGGTTGAAGGTATTTTGGACCATTCCTTTTTACAAAACATCTTTAGTTTCATTCAGGTTTGATGGCTTCCGAGCATGGACAGCTCTCTTTAAGTCACACCACAGATTTTCAATTATATTCAGTTCTGGGGACTGAAATGGCCATTCCAGAACGTTGTACTTGTTCCTCTGCATAAATGCCTTAGTGGATCTTGAGCAGTGTTTAGGGTCGTTGTCTTGTTGAAAGATCCAGCCCCGGCGCAGCTTCAGCTTTGTCACTGATTCCTGGACATTGGTCTCCAGAATCTGCTGATAGTGAGTGGAATCCATGTGTCCCTCAACTTTGACAAGATTCCCAGTCCCTGCACTGGCCACACAGCTCCACAGCATGATGGAACCACCACCATATTTTACTGTAGGTAGCAGGTGTTTTTCTTGGAATGCTGTGTTCTTTTTCCTCCATGCATAACGCCCCTTGTTATGGCCAAATAACTCAATTTTAGTTTCATCAGTCCACAGCACCTTATTCCAAAATGAAGCTGGCTTGTCCAAATGTGCTTTAGCCCACCTCAAGCGGCACTTTTTGTGCTGTGGGCGGAGAAAAGGCTTCCTCTGCATCACTCTCGCATACAGCATCTCCTTGTGTAAAGTGCGCCGAATGGTTGAACGATGCACAGTGACTCCATCTGCATAAAGATGATGTTGTAGGTCTTTGGTGCTGGTCTGTGGGTTGACTCTGGCTGTTCTCACCATTCGTCGCTTCTGTCAATCCAAGATTTTTCTTGGTCTGCCACTTCGAGCCTTAACTTGAACTGAGCCTGTGGTCTTCCATTTCCTCAATATGTTCTGCTGAAATCTCTGAGACAGCTTTCTGTATCCTTCCCCTAAACCATGATGGTGAACAATCTTTGTCTTCAGGTTATTTGAGAGTTGTTTTGAGACCCCCATGTTGCTACTCTACAGAGAAAATTAAAAGAGGAGGGAAACTTACAATTGACCCCCTTAAATACTCTTTCTCATAATTGGATTCACCTGTGTATGTAGGTCAGGGGTCACTGAGCTTACCAAGCCAATTTGAGTTCCAATAATTAGTTCTATAGGTTTTGGAATCAATAAAATGACAACAGTGCCCAAATTTATGCACCTGCCTAATTTTCTTTAAACAATTATAGCACACTTTCTGTAAATCCAATAAACTTCATTTCACTTCTCAAATATCACTGTGTGTGTCTCCTATATGATATATTTAACTGACATTTTTTATCGTAACAACCAACGATTTATACAGGAAAATCATGACGATTAACAAGGTTGCCCAAACTTTCGCATCCCACTTTATATAGTAGCTGGACCCCTCTAGTCTTCATTGCAGGTATGCTAATAGCTCAGTGTTACATTGTTTTGGCCATGGAACCAGTAGTATGGCCATTTATCCAAAGTATACCTGGAGCAGTTTTTTAACAGGACAATGCCAGGCCACTTATTGTTCGTGCCACTGTGAGCAGCTTGCGTGGCCTAAACATGTTACCATGGCCTACAGCATCTCCAGACTTGTCTCCCATCCATCACATCTGGGACGTCATTGGTCAGAAATTGCAAAAGGACCTGCCAGCAGCGGATCTTGATGATTTGCATGCCCAAGTGCATCTGACTGATAGCATGCCAAGGCTTGTAAGGGCATGTATTTCTGCATGTGGTTAGTTTAGTGCTCTCATTAAGAGAAACAAAATAAGAGTATTGCAGGTTTGATACCTTTGAAAAAAAAATTGTTAGCCATTAAAAGGTATCAAACCTGCAATACTCTTGTTTTGTTTCTCTTAATGAGAGCACTAAATAAGTTTTCTATTGGCTAACACGGTACCAGACTTTTTCCTTTTTCTCCATGTGATGCTCATACTCGATACTGAATTAATTGAGATATTTAGAATTTTTGTTCCTTTTTATCATTTGCGTATTATGTCTATTGATCCTGTGATTTCCATAATCCCAGGACATTTTCTTCTTAGTGTTGCAATTTCAGTGTTGAGGAGTGTATATGACAGTAGTCACATTTGACCTAATCTTTTCAAATTCTCCATATCCAAAGTGATGTAGTTCAGCACTTGTCACATGGACTGGGAGATTGTTGCTGTCAACCCCAAGAAGAGCATGGCAATAAAAAGAGAATTATGCTTACATGAATACTTTTTTCACTTATAGTTGTCAGAATTCCATTTTTTAATAAGAAGCTCAAACTACTGCCTATAAACATAGAGTGTTGTTGCCTAGCACAATCCCTGAACCACTAGGGGGAGCTTAGGAGCTCCAATGTATAAACAGTATACAGTAAGCGCCTGAGCTCCCTCTAGTGGTTGCTGCAGGCCATCAGAATTTTATCAGTGAACTCTAACTCTTTGTAGATTACCTGTAGCTATCTATTAGAAAAAATTTAGCTTTTGACCTTAACAAGGATATAACAAGACATTAATCAGCACAGAAGTCTTGATCTGATTAGATTAAAAGAACAAAATGATTGTCATGCTTGGGCTTAGGCATTTACTTTCATTGAAATATATTACAAAATCTCTGACTTTTATGCTCTACTGAAAGGTCAGTATTTGCCTAGGCTTTCTGAAATTGGAGGTTCACTTTAAGTGTTCAAGGAATGTGAGTAGGTGAGGATTTTGTTAGACCTTGGGTTATTTGCAGTGATGAACTTTATTATGAAAGAAATGTAGATTTGCTGGTACGGGGTGAGCCTTGTGTACTTTCAGCAAGTGATAATCATGAGGGAGGAAGGTTATAGCAATGGAAAATGAGACTTATCCTATGTCTAATTTGCACTTGGTGGAATGCATGATATGTAGTTTAACCTTACAACAGATAAGCTTTAGTCTATACTTTGAAATTAATGCCAATCACTAGAATCAGAATAGCTTCAACTACAGATCTCTCCAGAGAAAAGGTGATATACAAGTAAAAACAAAATTCACCTCCTAATTATTATACATAAATTGAAATGAATTGCTCTGCTGAGTGAACCCCTTGTACCACAATCAGACTGGCATAGGCACAGAGTTTCAGGAATCCCTCATCCTCACGGATCTCTCATGATGAGGTATGTCCTTTGTTGAAGAAAGGTTCTCAAGACACAGTCCTCATTTTATTGCAACATAGTTACCTTCCACTTTTCCTGCAATGTCTGTGTCAACCAGTCGCCATTGCTAGGTAGCAATGGTGGGAATGTGGGGGCAGTACATGCGCAGAGTGTTTGGCTACCTGACCAATTTCAGCCATTTGGTACGGTAGGTGCAGTGGTAACCAATAGGGATGAGCGAACCCGAACTGTATAGTTCGGGTTCGTACCGAATTTTGGGGTGTCCGTGACACGGACCTGAACCCGAACATTTTAGTAAAAGTTCGGGTTCGGTGTTCGTCGTTTTCTTGGCGCTTTTTGAAAGGCTGCAAAGCAGCCAATCAACAAGCGTCATACTACTTGCCCCACGAGGCCATCACAGCCATGCCTACTATTGGCATGGCTGTGATTGGCCAGTGCAGCATGTGACCCAGCCTCTATTTAGGCTGGAGTTACGTAGCGCCGCACGTCACTCTGCTGTGCTTAGTGTAGGGAGATGTTGCAGCTGCGACGTTAGGGCGAGATTAGGCAGTGATTAACTCCTCCAAAACACTTAAGTCAGTGATCGATCTACAACTGTGGATCATTGAACTGCTGCTATTCAATTGCTCACTGTTTTTAGGCTGCCCAGAGCGTTTTTCAGTCACTTCTTTCTGGGGTGATCGGCGGCCATTTTGTGGCTTGTGGTGCGCCAGCACAAGCTGCCACCAAGTCCATTTAACCATCAATAGTGTGGTTATTTTTTTGCTATATCCTACATCAGGGGCAAGCTGCCACCAAGTCCATTTAACCATCAATAGTGTGGTTATTTTTTGGCTATATCCTACATCAGGGGCAAGCTGCCACCAAGTCCATTTAACCATCAATAGTGTGGTTATTTTTTGGCTATATCCTACATCTGGGGCAAGCTGCCACCAAGTCCATTTAACCATCAATAGTGTGGTTATTTTTTGGCTATATCCTACATCAGGGGCAAGCTGCCACCAAGTCCATTTAACTATCAATAGTGTGGTTATTTTTTTGCTATATCCTACATCAGGGGCAAGCTGTCACCAAGTCCATTTAACCATCAATAGTGTGGTTATTTTTTTGGCTATATCCTACATCAGGGGCAAGCTGCCACCAAGTCCATTTAACCATCAATACTGTGGTTATTTTTTTGCCATATCCTACATCAGGGGCAAGCTGTCACCAAGTCCATTTAACCATCAATAGTGTGGTTATTTTTTTGGCTATATCCTACATCAGGAGCAAGCTGCCACCAAGTCCATTTAACCATCAATAGTGTGGTTATTTTTTTTGCTATATCCTACATCAGGGGCAAGCTGTCACCAAGTCCATTTAACCATCAATAGTGTGGTTATTTTTTGGCTATATCCTATATCAGGGGCAAGCTGCCACCAAGTCCATTTAACCATCAATAGTGTGGTTCTTTTTTGGCTATATCCTACATCAGGGGCAAGCTGCCACCAAGTCCATTTAACCATCAATAGTGTGGTTATTTTTTTGCTATATCCTACATCAGGGGCAAGCTGTCACCAAGTCCATTTAACCATCAATAGTGTGGTTATTTTTTGGCTATATCCTACATCAGGGGCAAGCTGCCACCAAGTCCATTTAACCATCAATAGTGTGGTTATTTTTTTGCTATATCCTACATCAGGGGCAAGCTTTCACCAAGTCCATTTAACCATCAATAGTGTGGTTATTTTTTTGCTATATCCTACATCAGGGGCAAGCTGCCACCAAGTCCATTTAACCATCAATAGTGTGGTTATTTTTTTGCTATATCCTACATCAGGGGCAAGCTGTCACCAAGTCCATTTAACCATCAATAGTGTGGTTATTTTTTGGCTATATCCTACATCAGGGGCAAGCTGCCACCAAGTCCATTTAACCATCAATAGTGTGGTTATTTTTTTGCTATATCCTACATCAGGGGCTTGGCTGTGCTTGCTATTTTATTGAGGGATGAAATACAATTGCCAAAATAGCAGTACCCTAAATCTGGTGTTTCAGCCAATTGTGGCCAGCCAATTGTAATACTGTCTGCTGTCTGGCAAAGGATATATTTTTGTTCTGGGTTGAAATACAATTCCCAACTTAGCAATTTCCTAAATTAGTGGTTTCTGCTGTATCAGGCCTACTTTAAATCTATCCCTAAAAGGGTATATTAGATTCAAGGTGCTGATAGGGTCATTCTCAATAACTTTACACACACGCTACTGTGCATATCCAAGTCTAATTCTGTCCGTAAACGTATACCTGTCACCCAGCGCCTAAATAATAGGCCTGAAATTTAAATTCAGCTAAATCTGTGGTTATTGCTGTAGCTGGTCAAAATATATTGTGTCCGTCAAAGCACAGTTTTTGTTCTGGGTTGAAATACAATTCCCAACCTAGCAATTTCCTAAATTAGTGGTTTCTGCTGTATCAGGCCTACTTTAAATCTATCCATAAAAGGGTATATTAGATTCAAGGTGCTGATAGGGTCATTCTCAATAACTTCACACACACGCTACTGTGCATATCCAAGTCTAATTCTGTCCGTAAACGTATACCTGTCACCCAGCGCCTAAATAATAGGCCTCAAATTTATATTCAGCTAAATCTGTGTTTATTGCTGTAGCTGGTCATGTTATTTTGTGTCCGTCAAAGCACAGTTTTTGTTCTGGGTTGAAATACAATTCCCAACCTAGCAATTTCCTAAATTAGTGGTTTCTGCTGTATCAGGTCTACTTTAAATCTATCCATAAAAAGGTATATTAGATTCAAGGTGCTGATAGGGTCATTCTCAATAACTTCACACACACGCTACTGTGCATATCCAAGTCTAATTCTGTCCGTAAACGTATACCTGTCACCCAGCGCCTAAATAATAGGCCTGAAATTTAAATTCAGCTAAATCTGTGGTTATTGCTGTAGCTGGTCAAGTTATATTGTGTCCGTCAAAGCACAGTTTTTGTTCTGGGTTGAAATACAATTCCCAACCTAGCAATTTCCTAAATTAGTGGTTTCTGCTGTATCAGGCCTACTTTAAATCTATCCATAAAAGGGTATATTAGATTCAAGGTGCTGATAGGGTCATTCTCAATAACTTCACACACACGCTACTGTGCATATCCAAGTCTAATTCTGTCCGTAAACGTATACCTGTCACCCAGCGCCTAAATAATAGGCCTCAAATTTATATTCAGCTAAATCTGTCATTACTGCTGTGCCTGTATTAGTGTAATACGGTACCTAAATAGATAGCCAGATAGTGTTAGGTGTCTGTAAAAAAAAGCCTGAATTTGAATTCAATACATTGGGCCAAATAATATTTTTCTTATTGTGGTGAACGGTAACAATGAGGAAAACATCTAGTAAGGGACGCGGACATGGTCGTGGTGGTGTTAGTGGACCCTCTGGTGCTGGGAGAGGACGTGGCCGTTCTGCCACAGCCACACGTCCTAGTGTACCAACTACCTCAGGACCCAGTAGCCGCCAGAATTTACAGGGATATTTGGTGGGGCCCAATGCCGTTCTAAGGATGGTAAGGCCTGAGCAGGTACAGGCATTAGTCAATTGGGTGGCCGACAGTGGATCCAGCACGTTCACATTATCTCCCACCCAGTCTTCTGAAGAAAGCGCACAGATGGCGCCTGAAAACCAAGCCCATCAGTCTGTCACATCACCCCCATGCATACCAGGGAAATTGTCTGAGCCTCAAGTTATGCAGCAGTCTCTTATGCTGTTTGAAGACTCTGCTGGCAGGGTTTCCCAAGGGCATCCACCTAGCCCTTCCCCAGCGATTGAAGACATAGAATGCACTAACGCACAACCACTTATGTTTCCTGATGATGAGGACATGGGAATACCACCTCAGCACATCTCTGATGATGATGAAACACAGGTGCCAACTGCTGCGTCTTTCTGCAGTGTGCAGACTGAACAGGAGGTCAGGGATCAAGACTGGGTGGAAGACGATGCAGGGGACGATGAGGTCCTAGACCCCACATGGAATGAAGGTCGTGCCACTGACTTTCACAGTTCGGAGGAAGAGGCAGTGGTGAGACCGAGCCAACAGCGTAGCAAAAGAGGGAGCAGTGGGCAAAAGCAGAACACCCGCCGCCAAGAGACTCCGCCTGCTACTGACCGCCGCCATCTGGGACCGAGCACCCCAAAGGCAGCTTCAAGGAGTTCCCTGGCATGGCACTTCTTCAAACAATGTGCTGACGACAAGACCCGAGTGGTTTGCACGCTGTGCCATCAGAGCCTGAAGCGAGGCATTAACGTTCTGAACCTTAGCACAACCTGCATGACCAGGCACCTGCATGCAAAGCATGAACTGCAGTGGAGTAAACACCTTAAAAACAAGGAAGCCACTCAGACTCCCCTTGCTACCTCTTCTGCTGCTGCCGCCTCGGCCTCTTCTGCTGCTGCCGCCTCGGCCTCTTCCTCTGCCTCTGGAGGAACGTTGGCACCTGCCGCCCAGCAAACATGGGATGTACCACCAACACCACCACCTGCGTCACCAAGCATCTCAACCATGTCACACGGCAGCGTTCAGCTCTCCATCTCACAAGCATTTGAGAGAAAGCGTAAATTCCCACCTAGCCACCCTCGATCCCTGGCCCTGAATGCCAGCATTTCTAAACGACTGGCCTATGAAATGCTGTCATTTAGGCTGGTGGACACAGACAGCTTCAAACAGCTCATGTCGCTTGCTGTCCCACAGTATGTTGTTCCCAGCCGGCACTACTTCTCCAAGAGAGCCGTGCCTTCCCTGCACAACCAAGTATCCGATAAAATCAAGTGTGCACTGCGCAACGCCATCTGTGGCAAGGTCCACCTAACCACAGATACGTGGACCAGTAAGCACGGTCAGGGACGCTATATCTCCCTAATTGCACACTGGGTAAATGTAGTGGCGGCTGGGCCCCAGGCGGAGAGCTGTTTGGCGCACGTCCTTCCGCCGCCAAGGATCGCAGGGCAACATTCTCCTGTCTCCTCCTCCTCCTACTCAGCTTCCTCCTCCTCTTCTTCCACCTGCTCATCCAGTCAGCCACACACCTTCACCACCAACTTCAGCACAGCCCGGGGTAAACGTCAGCAGGCCATTCTGAAACTCATATGTTTGGGAGACAGGCCCCACACCGCACAGGAGTTGTGGCGGGGTATAGAACAACAGACCGACGAGTGGTTTCTGCCGGTGAGCCTCAAGCCCGGCCTGGTGGTGTGCGATAATGGGCGAAATCTCGTTGCAGCTCTGGGACTAGCCGGTTTGACGCACATCCCTTGCCTGGCGCATGTGCTGAATTTGGTGGTGCAGAAGTTCATTCACAACTACCCCGACATGTCAGAGCTGCTGCATAAAGTGCGGGCCGTCTGTTCGCGCTTCCGGCGTTCACATCCTGCCGCTGCTCGCCTGTCTGCGCTACAGCGTAACTTTGGCCTTCCCGCTCACCGCCTCATATGCGACGTGCCCACCAGGTGGAACTCCACCTTGCACATGCTGGACAGACTGTGCGAGCAGCAGCAGGCCATAGTGGAGTTTCAGCTGCAGCACGCACGGGTCAGTCGCACTGCGGAACAGCACCACTTCACCACCAATGATAGGGCCTCCATGCGAGACCTGTGTGCCCTGTTGCGCTGTTTCGAGTACTCCACCAACATGGCCAGTGGCGATGACGCCGTTATCAACGTTACTATTCCACTTCTATGTCTCCTTGAGAAAACACTTAGGGCGATGATGGAAGAGGAGGTGGCCCAGGAGGAGGAGGAGGAAGAGGGGTCTTTTTTAGCACTTTCAGGCCAGTCTCTTCGAAGTGACTCAGAGGGAGGTTTTTTGCAACAGCAGAGGCCAGGTACAAATGTGGCCAGACAGGGCCCACTACTGGAGGACGACGAGGATGAGGAGGAGGTGGAGGAGGATGAGGATGAAGCATGTTCACAGCGGGGTGGCACCCAACGCAGCTCGGGCCCATCACTGGTGCGTGGCTGGGGGGAAACGCAGGACGATGACGATACGCCTCCCACAGAGGACAGCTTGTCCTTACCTCTGGGCAGCCTGGCACACATGAGCGACTACATGCTGCAGTGCCTGCGCAACGACAGCAGAGTTGCCCACATTTTAACGTGTGCGGACTACTGGGTTGCCACCCTGCTGGATCCACAGTACAAAGACGATGTGCCCACCTTACTTGCTGCACTGGAGCGTGGTAGGAAAATGCGCGAGTACAAGCGCACGTTGGTAGACGCGCTACTGAGAGCATTCTCAAATGTCACAGGGGAACAAGTGGAAGCCCAAGGCGAAGGCAGAGGAGGAGCAAGAGGTCGCCAACGCAGCTGTGTCACGGCCAGCTCCTCTGAGGGCAGGGTTAGCATGGCAGAGATGTGGAAAAGTTTTGTCACCACGCCACAGCTAACTGCACCACCACCTGATACGGAACGTGTTAGCAGGAGGCAACATTTCACTAACATGGTGGAACAGTACGTGTGCACACCCCTCCACGTACTGACTGATGGTTCGGCCCCATTCAACTTCTGGGTCTCCAAATTGTCCAAGTGGCCAGAGCTAGCCTTTTATGCCTTGGAGGTGCTGGCCTGCACGGCGGCCAGCGTTTTGTCTGAACGTGTATTCAGCACGGCAGGGGGCGTCATTACAGACAAACGCAGCCGCCTGTCTACAGCCAATGTGGACAAGCTGACGTTCATAAAAATGAACCAGGCATGGATCCCACAGGACCTGTCCATCCCTTGTGCAGATTAGACATTACCTACCTCCCCTTAACCATATATTATTGTACTCCAGGGCACTTCCTCATTCAATTCTATTTTTATTTTCATTTTACCATTATATTGCGGGGCAACCCAAAGTTGAATGACCTCTCCTCTGTCTGGGTGCCGGGGCCTAAAAATATCTGACAGTGACCTGTTCCAGTGGTGGGTGACATGAAGCCTGATTCTCTGCTATGACATGAAGACTGATTCTCTGCTGAGTCGCTGACATGAAGCCTGAATCTCTGTTATGGGACCTCTCTCCTCTGTCTGGGTGCCGGGGCCTAAATTATATGACAATGGACTGTTCCAATGTTGGGTGACGTGAAGCTTGATTCTCTGCTATGACATGAAGATGGATTCTCTGCTGACATGAAGCCTGAATCTCTGTTATGGGACCTCTCTCCTCTGCCTGGGTGCCGGGGCCTAAATATCTGACAATGGACTGTTCCAGTGTTGGGTGACGTGAAGCCTGATTCTCTGCTATGCAGGGCTTTTTTTCTGGCGGAACGCACCGGAACGGCATTCCGCCACCTTTTGACATCGCAGCTTGCCATGCTCCAGCATCGCAGGCTGCGATGTATCAGCGGGGAGGGACTGGGAGGAGGAGCTGGGGGCCGGTGCGTTCACTGTGCTCCGGCCCCCAGCTCCAGTACAGTTATAGAATGTGTAAAATTAATAATGATTCTATTCATGAGGCCCCCTCTGTAGTAGAAGATTCAATATATCCATCCTACTCACAGGGCTGTTATCGTAATCCAGGCCGGCCGGGCAGACGAGCGTCAGCGTCACTGACTGACGTCACGTGCCTGCCCGGCCTACTTTATGAATGAAGCAGGCGGCGCAAGCACGTGATGTCAGTCAGTGACGCTGCCGCTCGTCTGCCCGGCCGGCCTGGATTACGATAACAGCCCTGTGAGTAGGATGGATATATTGAATCTTCTACTACAGAGGGGGCCTCATGAATAGAATCATTATTAATTTTACACATGGGTGGGGGAAGTCTGTGGATGGCACTGTTATGGGGTGGGGGGTCTGTGGATGGCACTGTTAAGGGGGGGGGTCTGTGGATGGCACTGTTATGGGGTGGGGGGTCTGTGGATGGCACTGTTATGGGGTGGATGGGTGTCTGTGGATGGCACTGTTATGGGGTGGGGGGGTCTGTGGATGGCACTGTTATGGGGTGGGGGGGTCTGTGGATGGCACTGTTAAGGGGGGGTCTGTGGATGGCACTGTTATGGGGTGGGGGGGGTCTGTGGATTGCACTGTTATAGGATGGGGCGGTCTGTGGATGGCACTGTTATGGGGTGGGGGGGTCTGTGGATTGCACTGTTATAGGATGGGGGGGTCTGTGGATGGCACTGTTATAGGATGGGGGATCTGCGGATGCCATCCCCAGATCCCCCATTAACAGTGCCATCCCCAGATCCCCCATTAACAGTGCCATCCCCAGATCCCCCATTAACAGTGCCATCCCCAGACCCCCCATTAACAGTGCCATCCCCATCTGGGGGGTTTCTTTGCTGGGCTGGACTTTTATAGTCCCCCCAAATTTTACTTGCATCCCTGTTCTCTAAAGGGGCGGTTTTAGGAGGCGGTCCTAGATGTGGGTAGGGGCGTGGCCAGGGGAGGGGGGCTGAGTTCCACCACCTTTTCTCTGAGAAAAAAAGCCCTGCTGCTATGACATGAAGACTGATTCTCTGCTGACATGAAGCCAGATTCTCTGCTATGGGACCTCTCTCCTCTGCCTGGGTGCCTGGGCCTAAATATCTGACAATGGACTGTTCCAGTGGTGGGTGACGTGAAGCATGATTCTCTGCTATGACATGAAGACTGATTCTCTGCTGACATGAAGCCAGATTCTATGTTATGGGACCTCTCTCCTCTGCCTGGGTGCCGGGGCCTAAATATCTGACAATGGACTGTTCCAGTGTTGGGTGACGTGAAGCCTGATTCTCTGCTATGACATGAAGACTGATTCTCTGCTGACATGAAGCCAGATTCTCTGCTATGGGACCTCTCTCCAATTGATATTGGCTAATTTTTATTTATTTTATTTTTATTTTTATTCATTTCCCTATCCACATTTGTTTGCAGGGGATTTAACTACATTTTGCTGCCTTTTGCAGCCCTCTAGCCCTTTCCTGGGCTGTTTTACAGCCTTTTTAGTGCCGAAAAGTTCGGGTCCCCATTGACTTCAATGGGGTTCGGGACGAAGTTCGGGTCGGGTTCGGATCCCGAACCCGAACATTTCCGGGAAGTTCGGCCGAACTTCTCGAACCCGAACATCCAGGTGTTCGCTCAACTCTAGTAACCAATCCAAGCATCTAGTGCTATGCTCTGCCACCTGTGCCAATTGTGTTCCACATTCTAGTGCTACCTTATTGTTTTGAGATTCCTGTTTGTTCACGCTTGGATGAACCCTCTTCTATCTGTGTTGGTAGTGACCTGGATTGTTTGGCTTCCCATTTGCCTGTCATTCTGTCACTTCTAGTAACTTCCTGGTTTTGACGCTATTCTGCCTATAAGATTTGGGTATTGGGTCAAGATTTTGGGTCTTGTCTGTCTTTCCTCTCTCTCTAGGTATTGAAGTCCTCTGACTCCTTTAAAACAAACACAGATCACAAGCCCTTCAGAAATAACAAGCCATTGTTTCTCCTTCATTTCCCTACCACATACCTTCTAGCAATATACTGTAGATGGTCAAAGAGCTGGAACGTACACAGATTTCAAAGGACCCCATAACAAAACTTAGGCTGGGCCACCCTGCACCATACAGTGTCCCAGTTCTGTATGTCAAACAGTCCCAGGCAAAACAGAACACAAAGCATGAGCTCCCAGATTTCTGACTAATTTACAATTTATTTTTATTACGTGGAAGAAATGTTTAATTAAAAAAGAATTGCATAAAAAAAATACATCTTCTGCCTCAAATCACTTTATCCAAGTCAGAAAAAGTGGAATAGGTGCCTTATCTATATGACACAACATATTTCATTGTCATGGTGCGTTTCACTGTGACAGTTTTGACTGTGTAGGCTGGCTGCAGGCTGACTCCTGTGTATGCTGGTTGCTTGGGGCTGCGTGCTGGCTGTGGTGTCTTGTGTGAACTGCTGCCTGTGAATGTGTGCACTCCCCGTGTCTGCATCTCTGTGCAGTTCCTGTCACTGTTGCCGTGTAGGCTGGCTGCAGGCTGACACCTGTGTATGCTGGTTGCTTGGGGCTATGTGCTTGCTGCAGTGGTGTGTGTGTGAACTGTGGTCTGTGTTTGTGGCTTCCGTGTCTGCATATCTGTGGTTCCTGTCTCTGGTGCCGTGCAGGCGGGCTGCATGCGCTTTGTGTACTGGCTGTGGGTGTTCCCATGTATACCGGTTCTGTATGCATGCTGGCTGCTGCCTTGTGTGAACAGGAACTGAGTTGGATTCACTTGTGATTGTATGTTCTGTGCTTTTTGTTAATCCAGTTCTGATGGGGTTAACCTTCCCTGATCTGTTCCTGGGTGTGTCTTATCAGATGCCCTCATTATGCAGCTATATCTACCTGTGAGCTGTGGGGCTTGTGGTCGGTCTTTCTTCTGCCTGCACAGCACCAGAGACAGATGCCACAGATATGGAGACACATAAGCCACAAACACAGACCACAGCTTACTCACACACCACCGCAGCCAGCACGCAGCCCCAATCAACCAGTATACACAGGTGTTAGCCTGCAGCCAGTACACGAGAGAGCTTGAAGCCAGCCTACAGGGCAACATTGACAAGAACTGCACAGAGAAGCAGACTTGGAGAGTGCACACATTCACAGGCAGCAGTTGATACAAGACACTGCAGCCAGCACGCAGCCCCAAGCAACCAACATACACAGGAGTCAGCCAAAGCCAGTACGCGAGAGAGCCTGCAGCCAGTCTACACAGCCAAAACTGTCACAGTGAACTGCACCATGACATTACGTCCCCCTCACACCCTCCCTCCGGAGGATGAACATGAACGCCAGAAAAACGTCAGGCACAACATGCAGACACCCTCTTATCGAAGGCAAAACCGGAAGACAAGACACAGAACACAGTCTCGGACAACAGACCACAGATCTACAGATCCAGGGAACAGAAACTCGGAAATTAAAGGCAAAGCTTGGAATGCCAAACATGGCACAGAACAGAGTGGTCTGGTATGCATACTGTCACGTGCCAGAGGCCAAAGGCAGACCTCCGGGATGTCTTGCAAACAAGACACAGGCAAGATTCAGACCAATGACCAACAGAGTACTTTATTACACATGTAATAAAAGAACATGACAGTACATATGCAGGTTAGGCAATAGTGGTAGCACTACCATGGAACCAAGTGCACTGGCGGACCAGAGGCAAAACACAGAGAGCAGAGAGGCAGCCCCATTCTTCATAGAGCCCCTGGTGGTGGGGATGAACTGGGCTGAGGGCTCACTGGTCACAGTTCCAGGAAGGTGCCAGTGAACTTGGTTCTGTGGTAGTGCTACCACTTTTGCCTAACCTGCATATGTTACTGTCATGTTTACTTATTAGATGTGTAATAAAGTATTCTGTTGGTCCTTGGTCTGTTTTGCCTGTGTCTTGTTTGCAAGGTCTGCCCTGGGCCTCCGGAACGTGACATTCACAATGTATTTATACCAGACAACTGGCAAAAATTCACTAATAAATCTCCTCTTCACAGTATATAAAAGAAACTGGTTGCCTATATCCAACACTAGGGGAAGCTTAGTGTATAGGAATTTATGCAGCTTTAAGGGCTCATTCACACGTTCGCATCTGTTTCGCATTTTTGCAGAACGGATGCGGTCCCACAAGATGCGGACAGCACACAGTGTTGTCCGCATCCATAATTCCGTTCCATGGCCCCTCAAAAAAAGATAGAGCATGTCCTATTCTTGTTCGTTACAGTTCTATCACAGGGCCAGCCATGTGCGGTTCGCAAAATGCGGAACGCACATGGCAGGTGTTTGTGTTTTGTGGATGTTCAATTTGCGGACCGCAAAAACACTTGTGTAATGACCCGGAGTGCCATAACCACTTCTTTTGACACCTTGCTACCATTTCCTATGTGCTAATACATAATATCTAATGTATTTTATGTCATCACCTAATAACGTGCATATGTATTCCTTAAACTGTTGTGTTCAAGTGTAATAACCTGATCCACCAGCAGATGGCGGCAGCAACCTTGGCAGTATTAGCTTCCCTGGAGAGGAATCTTTTGCTTCCTCCCAGCCCTCTGTAGCTAGAGGGAGGAGTTTAGTTAGTTAGTGAGTGAGTGAGTGAGTGAGTGAGTGAGTGAGTGAGTGAGTGAGTGAGTCTAGCTTAGACCCTGCAAGGGGAAGCAGCAGGCTCTCGTCCCTCCTGGACGGGCCTGCAAGTGTGTCTAGCTACCCTTCTTAGGGAGAGGTTGTGTGCTGGCTAGCAGGGCACAGCCTGCCCTGCTAAGCCCAGAGGCCCTGCCTCTGAAGTCTTCATGGTTGCTTGTTCCCTCCTGGGCTTGCATTGCCTCCTTCCAAGCTAAGCCGAAGCTTGAGGTACTCTAAAGCCAGGACAAGAAGTTCCTAGGGTTATAAGTAAGAGACAGACTACAGACTACATTTAAGTTCCAGCAGAAGAGGAAGTGTTTCCTAATTATACAGCCAATCATAGCAGAGCTGAGAGAGCTACCGCATAGCAGAACTGAGATTGTTGCAGATAAGTATTTGCCTGCCAAAGTCCTGCCAATACTTGCTGATGACAAAGATATCGTTTGGAAGCTGTTTGGATTACCAATTTATGCCAAGTAAGGGCAACTGTTCAACGTTACTACAAAGTCTGTACTCCATTTATTCCACCCGTTCATCATCCAAGTTCAACTACTCCTTTTGCACTGCTTCGGACCACATCACATCTGGGATCCACGGATATCCAGGTAGGAACACCGTGACACGTGTACATAACATCTACAGAGACTGTAGGCCACCCTTAACCACTCTGGCACTCCTACCCCTGGGTACCACCATTACCATCTACAAAGGGAGCCTTGTGTTTCCGCTGCTTAACTGCAGCTGGCGTCACGTTTACTTGCTCTATAAGAGGGACATATTTCGTAGAAACCTCCTAAGGGGCGAGGGATACCCCAGACGCTGAAACACCCATGGGCCCGTTGCACTTGCGGACGTGTGAATGGACCCTAATTTCTAGCAAATCCCCATACAGGACTAGTCTCTTTAAGGAGATTCAGCACCCTGACTAAGCGGCTTCCAAGGCATTGCTCTCAGCCAGACAGAATCCTATTCCATACTGACGGGGGCAAGCACCCCGAAACAGCTGTCTATGGATGCATATCTGACAGGCCCCGCTTCCTCTCTGGGCCCCTAGCAGACATGTGGTCTGCCTCCATGGAAGGAATGCTACTGTCATAGAGGAAAACAAAGTTCACTGTGGGGAAAAAAGGCTTCATTTTTTTTTTTTACAATTGGGTTCCTTTATTTGCAGATAACTATAAGGCTACTTTTACATCTGTGTTTAAATTTCCGCTATTTAGATCCGTCATAGGATTTCAATAGCGGAAGAAAACGCTTCAGTTTTGTCCCCATTCATTGTCATCGGGGACAAAACTGAACTGAACTAAACGGATCTGCAAAAAACGCTAATGTGAAAGTAACCTAAAGAAATTAGCTGAATATACATTGAGGAGACATTGAGGGATTCTGTGCTATAACACCTATACTAGTCATCCTGTAGTACTAGTCATTCCAGTAGTACCAGTGTCTCTGGTCACCAGACGGTTAAAAATCCCAGGGGCATAGACTAATAGAATGAATCTAACATATTGGTAAAGGTGATGTTCTTATCCAGGTTGTCAACACTAAGAAAACAGGGATATGTCCAAGGATATGCAAACATTTACCTGTGAGATTAGAGCTAGTTGACAACGATGACATTTGAAACATAATGAACTCCTTTTCACTCCTAAACTAGAGGTGCATGTTGAGTTTGTAATATAAGGCACTGTGCAGAATCAAAGTACAGATTGTAGCGACATCTGCTGGCCAATATGTATATCTACAGTTTATAGAGACTAAAATGGAAGTTTTTATGTTAAACTTATTTTTAAGAAATGTTGGTGGTGTTATAGTTTCATTAAATCCTAAACTCCTGTTGTTTTCATGCTGGCCACTAAGCGTAATAGTACAATGACACTTTCTGCTCTATGAAGATCACTTTTCAGCAGTCATCTCATCATCACCAGGTTTACAATGAAAGGTATCATCTATATATATTGTGAGGCAGTGACAGGCCTCCTAGCTATGAGAGGAGATGTATGGCAGGATTTTGAGGGCTTTCCCCACAATCACCAGGTCTGAGGTAAGACCAGGTGTGATCATCACATGGGGATAAAACGATCCCCAGAGTAAGGAGGAGGGGGGGTATTTTGGAACAGAGGCTCTGTGTAGCTCCAGCTAGGAGGGCTGGAGCCGCTAGGCTGAGGAAGCCTGAATTTGTGGGGAGCCTGCGACGCCTAAGGAAGAGAGGTGTTGCAAGGTCACAGTCAGGAGGACTGCTGGACCCAAGCCCCCCAAGGTATTTCACTGCTTCCACCACAAGGACTGGTGGTTTGCATTGGTTGACAGCAGGGAGGCTGTCGGACCGAAGTGAATACCGTACAATGGGAATTGCGTCTTATAGGTGAGTTAGGGAAACCTCTGTTTAGTGAGTGCCTAGCGGGCGAGTGTTTATTGTGTTGTGTTGATGTAACACAGTGTGAGTTGAAGCTGCGACTTCAAAGTGCCGAGCGATGTCAAAACTCGGATATATATGATGTGGAGAGCGCCAAATAAAAGCGATGTTTGGACACAAGAATTATACAACCAGAAAATAAATATAAATTAGAAAAAAAGGAATGTGCCACACTAAAGATGGACAATTCTTAAATCTAGCATGCTTTAAAATATCATGCTTCACAAAACAGAATGTGGGTAAGCTATGCACATATTAGCTGCCATGTACGCTTTACCGGTACCTAGTTGTTGGATGCTATGTGATGCACTATATTAGTGCTGGGTTGTTGTTGATAATGTCTATATGTCTCCGGTCATTCAATGATGCACCTTATAGGTAAATCCTTTATGCCAAAACTTTCAAATACAATCTATCACTTGTGAACGCTAGCTGCTGAAGCATCTAACCTCACAGGACCCTGCCTCATGATCAGGGGCATAGCCAAAGACTCATGGGCCCTGATGCAAGAGTTCAGCTTGGGCCCTTCGTCCCTCAGTGCTTTATGGGCAGGGGCCGGGAAGCACGTAGCCTTTGTGCTGCCTGAGGCAAAAAATTAAAAATGGCACCCCCCCATGCCAAATTCTTGACCTTACCCCTTCCCTCCAGCCAGAGGTGTAACTTGACCAGCATGCACTTTCTATAATACCAGCGTCTTCTTATGTGGCCCAAGGTTCTTTGGTCCCCCTCAGGCTCCTAGGCCGGGTAGTGACTGCTACCTCGGCACCCCCTATAGCTACGTCCCTGTTCATGATGTTTCAGAGGGCCACACACATACAGAAATTAATGGACATTTAACTTACTGCTGGTGCTGGAGCTGGCAGAAGCTTAGGGCAAGTGAGGAGAGGAGCAGGATACCCACTACCATAAGCCTTCTTCCAGGGACCAACCTTGTGGGGCACAGGTAGAGCGTTGAACGGGATACACGACACGTTTTGTTCATTAAGGACACTCATCTCTTCTGTCAGCAGCTAAAGCTGTCCATACACGTTTGTCAACAGTTGATCAAAATTGATCAAAATGACAACCAAAAGAAAGGTTTGTTGGTTAAAATTTAAAGACAGACAATCATTTTAGCTGACGGATGACCGAACATTACTGTTTGAAGTCGACCATGTTTAATAAGTTGGTCAAAATATCCTTCATTGAAATAAAGATCATTCGTGAAAAAAAGATCTTTCTTTGAAAGAACGGTCCCAGAAATATATTTCGTCCATCGCCCAGTTTCATTGAACATGTATGGCCAGTT
This sequence comes from Bufo bufo, assembly GCF_905171765.1. Lineage (NCBI taxonomy): Eukaryota > Metazoa > Chordata > Amphibia > Anura > Bufonidae > Bufo > Bufo bufo. The sequence goes on from NC_053390.1 coordinate 190,312,494, forward strand.
TAAACAATGGTAAATAGTGATGAGCGGCAGGGGCAATATTCGAATTTGCGATATTTCGCGACTATTTGGTAGAATATTCGTCATATATTCGCGAATTCGACATTATTTTCTTGATCGCGAAAAATCGGCAATATAATATTGGCGCGAAATACAGGCGTGGGTCACTATAGCTACTTTGTTCAAGCTGCTAGAAGTTTCCGGAGACTAGAGAAAATGGTTGGCATGGTAGAACATTACAATAGCTTTATATCCAGATAGAGTGCTCCAATATATTCGCAATTGCTAAATCGGCCCTAATGATGCAAATATTTTGGCGCAATATGTGCAACTTCACATTTTAGCAGGTCTGGCTACATATTACTGATTGTTGCACTAAGTATTGTTGTGAACTTGTGACATCACAGCACTATGTCTGTAGCATGTACTGTATGTATGGACAGCAGAATCTATCAGCTACACTATATCAGGATCTAACCTACACTGACTATCTCCCACTAACTATCTGTATTATATATATAGAAGCTAACTAACTAACTAATTATCTAATGAAATGAAACAGTAAAGCAGAGAGCACAGCAATAACACTGCTGTCTCTCTCAGATCTGCAAAATACTGCATACAAGGGCTGCTGGGGAGGTTCTTATATAGTAAGGGGTAGGCAACTTTCCTATTGGTTGCTAGGGATGTTGCTAAGCTTAGACAAAGACATTGCAGCCTTCTTATTGGCCCACAAGCAAGAAAGGAGGTTACTGATGAAAAGAAAATCTAGAATATATCACTATATTCTAAATATTCGCAAATTCTCAAAGTGCCGATATTCACGATTAATATTCGCTATTCGAATATTCGCGCCCAACACTAATGGTAACTCCCAATATAGACTAAAATGACTGTGACTGTGTCTGTGAAATGAACATTCATCAGATGTTTAATTGCTGTTCAACCATCAGCCAACTTCTATCTAATGTGTATGGCTACCACTATTATGGTGGTTATTACCCATTTATTTCTCGCAGTACATGGGGCAGATTGGTCATTCTTCCCAATGATGGCCGTGATTGGCTGAGGTCTGGGCCTGTTATGTTTAAGGCTTTGAGTAGAGATACCTGGACCCTGGTAACAGTTACCTGATTGGTGGGGGGTTCAGGAGTGGGGCTATAAGTGTCCTGGCTCTGTGGAGCCTGGATCTGTGTGCCAACCTAGAAGATGGACGCCCTTATGGAGGAGCTCACCAGCCGTGCTTCAGAAGATGGTGCCCCGTCCTGGATCAGGGAATGCCTTCTGCGGGTCTTGTTGTCTACCTCGTCTGCGCTGGAGCCTGCTTGGATGTCGGCGGTCCCCCCTGGTCCGGTGATACATGAACACCGAGGCGCGGCGGCATCCCTGGTCTCTGAGGTCCATGTTCAACGGGGAGAAGATTCCGGAGAAGTGCGCCCTTCAGGATCTCGCAAGAGGAGCCAGAGGAAGAGGACGCAGAAGAGGAGATTTTCGCCTTCACCTTCTGGGCATGCGCGGTGATGACGTCTGACGTCCCAGCACTGCGATTCAACCAGCTGGAAGTTGCGAAGATTTGTCAATAGCAGTACGCCGGGTTGGCGCAAGTGCCATCCTCCTCCCTACAGATGCCAGGTTTGGTGTCACGGGGAGTTGAGGGACCTGTGCTAGATTACAATTTACTGGGCAAGAAGAGTCTGCAAGGCCGGCTGGACCCCTTTCCTTCCTGGATATCCTAGGACTGTTGCCGCTGCAGCACCTCAGCCTGGACCAGGTTCACAGTCGGGTGAGTGGTCTGCTGCACAGCTGGCCCCTGTGTTGTCCTCTTTGTCCACTGTCCTGTCCTCTCTTAAATCTGTTTTCCCTATGTCTTCTCCTCTGACCCCTCCCCCCTCAGCCTGCACTATGTGACCCTGTCACTACTGATGTGTCTTCTGCTTGGCTTGCAGCTGAGAGGGAAGGGGGAGGGTGATTTGGACATTGTTGTGGAGCAGTTAGTGGTTCTGCAAGGTTTGCCCGTAATTGACAGGTCTAGAGGTCTTGCTGAGAGTTGTTTTAAGGAAGTTCTGGCTTGTTCTATCTCTCCTCTTGGTTTTCATTTTTCTACATCAGTTAAAAAGAAAATATGGAACTCAGAATATGTGGATATTTTATCTCTCTTGCCTGCGTCCAAGAAATTTGTTTCCAAATTGGATCGATCGTAGGGAAGAGAGATCAGAGGAGGATAGGCGCCGTCCTGTACCTCCTTCTTTTAATAATTGGCTTCAGGCATTTTGTATCTTTGCCAGCGTTCTTGGTGAGGAATATCCTGAGAAATGCTCAGGTTTATTTCAGCATGTGGACATTGTATTGGAAGCTTACAGAAGCTTTGGCGGTTTTGGATGGTTTCAGTATGATGAGAATTTTCGTCAGAAATTGGCAGTTTATTCTCAGTTAAATTGGGGTACAAAAGATGTTGGCTGAATCTTTTGGTTCCCCAGAAATCACCGGCAGTAACCCAGCAGCCTTCCCCTGCTGGGGGTTTGTTGAAACGTGGTCTTTGCTTTTCTTACAATGAATCGCAGTGTAAATGGCCTGCGAGTTGTCTATATAAGCACGAATGTGCATTTTGCAGCGGGAGACACCTTCTTTCCAGATGTTTTAGAAAGGCGAATTTGCTGTCGCAAACGACAGCAAGGGAGTTTCTTTCCAAAAGCTTGAACGCCGGTAAACTTAGCGAAAATGCTGCCATGGTTAAGCAAGTTTCCAAATCAGCAGATAGCTGATTTATTAACTGCTGGATATTCTGAAGGTTTCATTCTGCCTCCATTTTCGGGACAGGGCTGTACAATGGTGAGTAATTTACCTTCCGGGCAGAGTTTCCCAGAAGTGGTTAGATTAAAAATACAAAAGGAAATTGATGCTGGCAGGACTTGTGGTTCTTTTTTGGTACCGTGTTTTGAAGATTTTCGTTTGTCTCCTCTTGGAGTAGTACCAAAGAAGGAGCCTAACTCTTTTCGGATTATAAATCATTTGTTTTATCCGTTTGGGAAATCTCTGAATGATGAGATTGATAAATCCTTGTCGCGTGTCTGTTATTCCACGTTTGATAATGTGGTTTCTGTTGTTAAAGCTTTTGGTAAAGGGGCCCTAATGGCTAAGGCTGATATTCAGTCTGCATTTTGGCTCCTTCCAATTCACCCATCTGCTTTTAATTCATTAAGTTTTTGTTTTGAGGGTGTTTTTTTTTTTTATAAATGTTTACCCATGGGGTGTTCTATTTCGTGTTTTTATTTTAAGGCTTTTTCCACATTTCTTGAATGGGTTGTTGCAATGCGCTCCATGAGATGAGGCATTGTACATTATCTGGATTTTGATTTACTTGTGGGTCCAGCTGACCCAAGTGTTTGTCAGGAGTTGCTATCAGAATTTTCTGGTGTTTGTTCAGAATTTGGTGTTCCTTTGTCTTCTGAAAAGACGGTGTTTCCTTCTAGTTGTGTTGAATATTTAGGGATAGTTATTGATTCATATGTTGGTGAGTTTCGTTTACAGGAAGAAATTTTTTTAATTGCCGCATAGTGATAGGCCTCATGCACACAACCGTTCCGTTTCTTTTGCGGTCCGCAAACCGTGGATCTGCAAAAAATGGAAGCAATTTTTTTTTATCCGGTAGGCAATCTTCCTGTGTAAGTGCACGGGCTCTATTGAAGGCCGCTTCTATTATTAGAAGTGGCCTTTAATAGAGACCGTGCACTTACACAGGAAGATTGCCTACCGGATAAAAAAAAGCTTGACCACCAAGAAGGACCCTTCCGTGGGAGGTTATAGTACCAACTTTCTAACCTCCTTTAACAGCAATCATACCACGATTAAAAAGATCCTTTCCAAACACTGGTTCATCCTCAAACGAGACCCCATCCTGAACAAGATTCTACCAGAGAGACCCCGTCTGACATTTAGGAGGGCCCAGTCTCTGAAGAACTTACTCTCGCCCAGCCAACTTAAACCAAAACTGAGTCCCGATTCATGTTCGGGTAGTACTGGTCCAATTGGAAGCTCTACGTGTAAGCAGCTTAAGTGCTTATGCTGCAAAAGCATACCTTTTCAATTAAAGGACATCTGAATTGTGGCTCTTCAAACATAATTTATGTACTCGAGTGCCCTTGTGGCCTCCAGTATGTGGGGCGGACCATCCAGACTCTCCGCAGTAGATTGAATAAACATAGATCGAATGTCAAAAAAGGATATCTTCAACACAGTATCTCCAGGCACGCCACTGAACACCATCAAGGCTCATTCCTTGGATTTACCATTAACCCGATAGAGCAGATCAAATCTAATGGCTACAACATTATCAAAACCTTGCGGAGACGAGAAATGTTTTGGATCTATAAGCTCAACAGTTTGAATCCACGCGGTCTCAATAAAGCATTTGAGATGAATTTATAAAAGGTATATTTGATCCATAAGAACATCTACGCTAATTTTTTCCCATGCCATGATATTCAACCCCCCGATTTTATCCAATTATATTCTGACTATAGTGCCTTTACTGTAGCCTTGCATTGAGTTATCCTACTCATTTTATACATCACTTCACTTTATATTCTTTTTCGCTCTTTGCAGTCACCATCAAACTGAAACCATCACAGTATATCATGCTCAATGCGAATGTTACCTTTAGGGACTAGCTTATCCTGTCCTGTGATTACGATTGTACAGTTAATCTGGGAAATTTATTTTACTATATTGATAATTTTAGATTTATAATTATATTTATTTTTATTTATATTTATATTTATTGTTATTTACTTTTCATATGTTCTCTGCAGAGAATGGGTCCTTGAATGGGTCCGCAATTCCGGAGATGCGGAACGGAGTCACGGAACGGAACACCGGAAGCACTACGGAGTGTTTCTTTCCGTGGTTCCACACCACAAAATAATATGACATGTCATATTTTTTTGCGGTGTGGTCCCCAATGCATGGAACGGCAGCACAACAGCTGTGTGCATGAGGCCTAACCTAGTAACCGTCAGTGACTTCAGTGGACTAGTCTTGCATGAAGAATAGATGAAGATACAACATACTGTGATTTTTCCTGAATGGACAGATGGTCAGTGATAAGTGCAGCACGCCAGACCTGCAGGGTATAGCGAAGCGAGGTCACGGTTATGGGCAATCGAGGGTTGCTCACTGTATTGGAGAACCCTGGGCAGGCATGCGGCAGTGAAGGAGAGGTAGACACAGTTCCTCTGGGGCACACTCGGTATGTAGGGACCAGGCCGGATGGTGGATGAGGTGCCCTGGATGTTACAGGTATTTTGAGTGCCTGGGGCAAGGTCCCTTTTGGATTCGTGACGCCAGTGCCTGTAACGGTGGCACACCGATTTATAGTTGGAATAATTGAGGTACACAGGTGGTATAGTGAACCAAACGTTGCTTTACTTAATAGTCCAACTTTGTACATACAGATGGTAACACAGTCCTTTAGATCACAGCTTTACAAGCAGGCTTACTCCACAAGATGGCAGGTATTAATTATGCAAGATACTCAGAGGGTAAATCCACAATGCACTCAGAATCAGGTTGTACCTTTCCTCAGAAATAGCGTACACTGTCCTTTCTAGAACTCCTGTCTGGTTTCAATCCCAAGGCCCGGATGCCTAAATGGTGGCTTAAATCCTTGGTATATATATATCTTCCTCTCGTATTAAATTCTTGCTTTGCTTCCTATATAGCATCTGCCCATCAGTGTTACTTATCTTTGCTGGTAAGATCCTGACTGGTCTTGATACTGACTGTGGGTTTCTCCCAGGAGGTTCTGTCCTGCAACTGGGGTGTCTCTACTGAGCTAATCCTAGCCTCAGGAGCTTCAGGTGGACGAAGTAACTCCTCTAGTCCCCTGGAATGAACTACCACTCCCCTGCCTGGGCCTTCCTATATATATCTAGGGCTCTCTGGCTCCCTCTAACGTCTGGGAGGCTAAACTGCACCCTAATAGGCCTGACACCCAGTTAACACAGGAAAATGCATACACATGACATTAAATGCAATCAGGACACATTAACCCCTTTTGTGCAGTGCCCACCTTTACCTAGTGGGACACTACATACAACCACGCTATAACGTTGCCCGTCCTCGGCGCAACATGGAGGGGCCCTGCCCGGCTGGATACTGCAGCCTGAAAGACAAAATAGAAAACCGGCATACATGGCAATTATCACAGCAACAGCATAAAAATTAACAAACAATGTAACTGCAAGGAATGGTGAAAAGGGGCGTCGTTCTCTTCTCTCAGGATAGTGTAAGGGAACAGGGGCGCTGACCTGGTGCAGTGTATTAATAAACCAGGATAGTCCATGAAAACATAAATAAACATAAGTCCTTGGAGGCTCAAAGGATCAACATGAGTCCATACCCAGGCTTGCAAAGGTTAAACAGGGGTTTCCCGTGAGGGGCTACCTGGGCCCATGATGTAGTCCTCAAACCTCACAGGTGGGTGTCCCCTGGTAGAACGTGTAGACCTCCTTAGTGGCAGATTCTTCCTGCCTGGACTCAGGAAGGTCAAGGGAGCTCACCGCCTCTGGAACTTCTTCAGGAGCTCTCGGAGGTGAAGTCTCCTGAGACGGGAGACCAACAGGAACATGAGCAGGAACCAGCAAATTCAGCCAAGGCGTGAGGGCCCAGTGGAGTGGCTCTTTATCGTGGATCAAGTTCTCCACAGCCTGCATAGGGTCCATAGGTGGAGCCGGCAATTCTTCCTCAGAAGGCTCAGGCTCCATCTCCTTCGCCGCTGGTTCTCCTTCTATACAGGACTTGAGATGGTTCCTGTGAACGACTTGGGGATCTTTTCCTTCTCTGGAGACCTGGTAAATGTGGGCTGCAGCATTGGGTATGGCAGTAATAAGGTAGGGAATCCTTTCCCACATGCTGTCCAACTTGCTGGTCCGGTGGTTGTTTCTCAACCATACCTTGTCTCCCAGAGCCAGGGGTCCCGCATGGGCAGTCTGGTCATAGTCCTTCTGCTGCCTTTCACGAACAATCTCCATCCGTTCTTGGACAATCTCCTTAGCATTGAGGAGACGCCTACCCAATCGGTCCTGGGCAGTGGGTTGATTACATCCGGTACCTGGACACCCAGGGAGTGATCCGCAGGCAATCTCCCTTGTCGGCCAAACATCAAATAGAACGGGGTGTAACCGGTGGAACAATGGATGGTGTTGTTGTAAGTGTACATGAGCTGCGGCAACAGAGTAGGCCAATCACCCCTCGTCTCAGGGGGTACTGCTCTCAACATTTCAATGAGAGTCTTATTCATTTTTTCGCAGAGTCCGTTACCTTGCGGATGATAGGCGGTGGTCCGGACTTTCAGGCAGTTGTGCAGCAGACACATCTCCTGGAACAGCTGTGACTCAAACGCATACCCTTGGTCCGTGAGGATCCTCTCTGGGCAGCCGTAGGGCAACAGGAAATGCTTCCAGAACGCCTCCGCTGTGGTCTTGGCTGTCAGGTCTTTCACAGGCACTGCTACGACAAACTTGGTGAAGTGATCAATTATAGTCATGGCATAAGTATACCCAGAGCGACTCGGCTCCAACTTCACATGATCAATCGCGACAAGTTCTAGAGGAGCTGTACTTACAATAGGATGGAGAGGCGCCCTCTGGTCATGGCGTTCAGTCCGTCCCACAGCACATGCAGTGCATTCTCGGCACCATTTTTCGATATCCTCTCTCATCCCAATCCAATAGAATCTCCTCCGTATGGTAGCCTCAGTCTTTTGCACACCGAAGTGTCCGGACTGGTTGTGGTACATATCCAGTACCAGGCTGGCATCCCGACGTGGCAGGAGAATTTGGTAAACTCTATCACAGGACACTGGATCCAGACTCCTTCTGAGCAACAGACCTCTTTGAAGGAATAATTGGTGGCGATGTCTCCACAGTCTCACTAGTTCTGGGTCTGCACTCTTCCTGCGGATTCTCTCAGGGATTTTCCCACTGGTAAGGAAGTCGAGCAGTTCACCGAGGACTCTACTTTCGGACTGGAGCTTAATCCATCTTTCTTGATTGCCTCTGGACTCAGGATCATCTGATGAGGGAGGATCAGCAGCAGGGAGATTTTCAGTACGGATATTATCCTGCTGGGCGAATTTATTGTAGAATGCGGGCATTTCCACTTCTTCCCAGGCATCTTTTAGCTCATCTGGGGCCTCTGTAGTGGGAAGCCGCGACAGGGCATCAGCATTATCATTGGAGCGGCCTGCCCGGTACTTCACAGTAAAGTCATAGTTGGCAAGGCGGGAGGCCCATCTTTGCTCCAGTGCCCCTAACTTGGCCGTGTTCAGATGCGCCAGGGGATTATTGTCCGTGAAGGCAACAAACGGTGTGGCAGCGAGATAGTCTTTGAACTTTTCAGTCACAGCCCACACTAAGGCAAGAAACTCCAGCTTGAAAGAACTGTAATTCTGGTCATTCTTTTCAGCTCCCTTCAGGGATCTGCTGGCGTAGGCAATTACCCTTTCTTTGTTGTCTTGCACTTGAGCCAACACGGCCCCCAGGCCTCTTTTACTGGCATCTGTGTAGAGGAGGAATGGCTTCTGATAATCTGGGTAACCCAGAACAGGGGGTTCAGTCAACTTCTTCTTTAGGAGTTGAAAGGCAATTTCTCGTTCTTGGTTCCATTCAACAGGAATAGGAGTTTTCGGGCTCTTCTTTGGATGCCCCCTCAACAGTTCCTGGATGGGATCCGCAATTTGTGCGAAATGCGGGATGAAACGCCTGTAGTACCCTGCAAAACTGAGAAAGCTTCTCACCTCTTTCACGGTCGTTGGAGTAGGCCAGTTTCGGACAGCAGCAAGTTTATCAGGATCAGGCTGTATTCCTTCGGCACTGACAACGTGCCCAAGGTATTTGACCGCTGGTTTCAGTAGGTGGCACTTGGATGGCTTGATTTTGAGGCCATATTTAGCAAAAATTTGAAACACCTCACCCAGGTGCTTTAAATGGTCCTCATACGTCTTGGAGTATACAATGACGTCATCCAGATATAAGAGTACAGTCTCAAAATTCCTATGGCCTAAACAACGTTCCATCAGCCTCTGGAACGTTCCTGGAGCGTTACACAGTCCAAACGGCATATAATTGAACTCAAACAGGCCCATAGGTGTAGTGAAAGCAGTCTTTTCTCGATCTTCTGGGGCCATGGGTACTTGCCAGTACCCACTGGTTAAGTCCAAGGTAGAGAAATAGGCTGATGACCCCAGAGCAGTCAAGGACTCTTCAATGCGTGGCAGTGGATATGCATCTTTGTGGGTGATTTGATTAATTTTTCTGTAATCCACGCAGAACCTTATGCTGCCATCTTTTTTTTGGACAAGAACTACGGGCGCAGCCCAGGGACTATGGCTGTCCCGGTATATATTAGAGTCTTTCATCTCTTTTATCATCTCTTTCACAGACTGATAGGTAGTAGGTGGTATGGGTCTGTGCCTCTCCTTAATAGGAGGATGAGAGCCGGTGGGTATGGTGTGTTTGATTACACTGACCTCTCCGTAGTCCGTGGAGTGCTTGCTGAAAGCCTGGTGGTGCTCCTTCACCAGCTTCAGGACTCCCTCTATTTGCTCTTTTGGGGTGGATTCGTTCCCCACATGTAATTCTTCCCACCAGGATGTTGTAGGGGTGCTGCTGCTCTGTGTGGTCTGGAATGCCTCCGTGGCAGGCAGACGGATCACATCCTGGAAAGACACTTGAAAAAGCTGAGCAACAGGGCAGTGTTTAAGGAGAGTAACGGGATGATCACCAAAGTTAATTAAACGGACAGGCACTTTACCTTGAGACACGGTCACCAGGCTCTTGGCTGTCCGTACGAAGGGATGATTTTCAAAGAGAATAGGTTCCACTAGGGCTTGATAGTCTTGGCCCTGGATCCCTAACACCGCACGGCACCACAGGATGATCTGGGAATTTGGAGGCAGAATTACCGGTCGGTTATCCCGGATCCGGACAGTGCAAATTTCTCCTTTCTTGTTGGCAAACTTTTGTTGAGCACACAGCACACTAATAGTCTTTTGAATAACCCTTCTGGAAGCAGGTGAGGCTGAAGATATAGCCTGATTCAATGCTTCAAGCACTTCGGAGTAGCAATTTTTTAGAACGTTAGTCCCTAAGATCACAGGGTGTCCTCCTTTATCTCCTGCTTGTACCACAATCACGCCTTGCTGTGGCAGGGTGGCTTCTCCCACCTGAAGGGTAGGTTCCCAATACCCATGCACTTTCACTGGCTTACCGTTGCTGGCAATGATATCTAGCCAGGACTCTGGTGGCTGGGTGAGGAGACTTGGATCCCAGAATTTGTCAAAGGCAGGCCGTTGAATGGTGGTGACCTGTGACCCAGTGTCCAACAGGGCTTCAAAGGGTATCCCGTTGATACATATATTAATTTTTGGACGGGATCCTACATACTTAGGCATCCAGCTTGGATCCTTTGGACCTACTGTTCTACCTCCCGAGGGGCGGTCCTCTGCCTCAGGGGTTGCCCGGTTTAACTGCCAGCACATGGATTCAGTATGTCCATATTTCTTACAATGATGGCAGACAGGCTGCTTTCTACTTCTGGGCCGGTACCTTGGTCGCCCATCAGGCTCTTTTGGGTATACGTCTCCATATGCAGGTGGGAGCCTTGGAGGAAAAGGACCTTCATCTTCTAGTAGCAATGGTCTCTCCCATTCCTCTATCTTCTTGCACACCTTCTCTAGACTTAGAGTAAGATGGTTCACTTGCTCCATGAGGGCTTCCACTACATCTGTGACTGGAGCTTGGGTGGCCTGACTGACCCCTGCAGACCCCACATTCACAGTCCTGGGCTGACAAGCCTGGGGTTCATAGGAGGCTGCTGGCCCTGGAGCAGGGTTCAGGCCTAATATACTGATTCCTTAAAGTCCAGAAATGCACAGTGGGGGTGTTGAGCTGACAACATGCGTAGCTGGCCCTTTAAATGCTCATTACTTATGCCTGCAATGAATTGCTCTCTAAGAGTCCGGTCCTGGTCCTCAGCTTCTTTAGGATCCACTTGGACTACAGCTCTCAGTGTCTCTTGTAAGGTCAGGGCAAAATCGCGGAGCGACTCTCCAGGCTGCTGCTTTCGGCTGAAGAAACGCATTTTAACTTCTGACACCGTTCTGGCCTCAAATGTGGTGCCCAAGCGATCAAAAATCTGTTCCAGGCTACTCTTCTCAGAACGGGGCCACGACATGACTTCCCTGTGGGCGGCCCCTTCCAACTGAGCTAGGAGGATCTCCATTTGTTGTTCAGCAGTTATGGGATAAAGCCGGAACAAGGCCAGTATCTGCTCCCTAAAGTCCTTTAACGTATGGGCTTCCCCTGAATAACGTGGGAACCAGGGGGCCCCAAAATAGTACGGCATAGTTAGCGGCATCAGGCTTGGCGGTGCCGCGGCGGCAGGGGCCCTAGGGTCGGCTGGGGATACTCCAGAAGGCACGACTGGGGCCACCTGTCCAATTTCCTCAGGTGTGGACATGGCGTTGCTAGGTGGGTATGGCCCTTTAAATGTAGCAGAGCGGACCGGAGCGGCAATGATAATAACTTTTTTTTTTTCACAGAAAAGTCTTTTGTCACTAACGGGGCTCCCTCCGGTGCCCTGGCAGGGGTCGGGAATGTTCCGGTAAGGTAAACAGAAGAGCCGGCAACAGTTCAAAGTCTGTACTTACTCCGGTGATGCTCGCTCCAGGTCTCGCGAGATGCGTGGCTACGGGCGTTGAGCGTCCTGCGTACAGCGTCAGCAGGTGGGTGCGGCCTCTCGTAGCTCCGGGACTCAGGTAGGCGGCACCTTTTCCTCCAGACAGGGCGGCGTTCTTCCTCCTTGCTGGCCGGGCGATGACTCCGCCTCGTTCTTTTCGCGCCAAAGTCCTCTTTTTCGCGCCAAACAGTTCACCAGGCGCACTTGCAATCCACCTCAGGTTTAAGTGGCAAAATCGCGGTCTATTCACTGACAGCAAGCGGTGGCTCAAATAAGCAGCAAACAGTCCAGAAAATATTATTTTCACACGGCTAATTAGCACAGTTCTTTGGCCCCGCACTTTTTTTAATAAAACAATAGGGCTTAGTCACTTTAAGGCAATTTTCAGCACACAGTTTTATATCCGCAATGGCGCAGGAATGTTCCGTAAATCCTGTTCGTGACGCCAATTTATGCAGCACGCCAGACCTGCAGGGTATAGCGAAGCGAGGCAATCGAGGGTTGCTCACTGTATTGGAGAACCCTGGGTAGGCATGCGGCAGTGAAGGAGAGGTAGACACAGTTCCTCTGGGGCACACTCGGTATGTAGGGACCAGGCCGGATGGTGGATGAGGTGCCCTGGATGTTACAGGTATTTTGAGTGCCTGGGGCAAGGTCCCTTTTGGATTCGTGACGCCAGTGCCTGTAACGGTGGCACACCGATTTATAGTTGGAATAATTGAGGTACACAGGTGGTATAGTGAACCAAACGTTGCTTTACTTAATAGTCCAACTTTGTACATACAGATGGTAACACAGTCCTTTAGATCACAGCTTTACAAGCAGGCTTACTCCACAAGATGGCAGGTATTAATTATGCAAGATACTCAGAGGGTAAATCCACAATGCACTCAGAATCAGGTTGTACCTTTCCTCAGAAATAGCGTACACTGTCCTTTCTAGAACTCCTGTCTGGTTTCAATCCCAAGGCCCGGATGCCTAAATGGTGGCTTAAATCCTTGGTATATATATATCTTCCTCTCGTATTAAATTCTTGCTTTGCTTCCTATATAGCCTCTGCCCATCAGTGTTACTTATCTTTGCTGGTAAGATCCTGACTGGTCTTGATACTGACTGTGGGTTTCTCCCAGGAGGTTCTGTCCTGCAACTGGGGTGTCTCTACTGAGCTCATCCTAGCCTCAGGAGCTTCAGGTGGACGAAGTAACTCCTCTAGTCCCCTGGAATGAACTACCACTCCCCTGCCTGGGCCTTCCTATATATATATCTAGGGCTCTCTGGCTCCCTCTAACGTCTGGGAGGCTAAACTGCACCCTAATAGGCCTGACACCCAGTTAACACAGGAAAATGCATACACATGACATTAAATGCAATCAGGACACATTAACCCCTTTTGTGCAGTGCCCACCTTTACCTAGTGGGACACTACATAAGCAATAGCCATGGGCATATACACACTCAAATGAATGGGTCAGGATTCAGCCCTCAACACATCGGGAGAAAAACCTTGCTCGCGTGAAATTAGCCTTAGGTTAATTTCACACGAGCAAGTTTTCTGTCTGGATACAGTCTGCATAAGTTTCAGAGCTCCTACAAGCTGATAAATAGGCAGAGTTTGCCACCTATTGTCTGAGTGCAGAGTGGCTGCGTGTAACACCAAAGGGGCCTGCTGAGAGTGCACTTAAGCTAAGGATTAATGCAGTGAGACAAGTCGCTGGGCTGGAGCCAGATGCTGGGAGAACTCAGGAGCGTGACTGGTGCTGTGCAGTAAGGCCGAATTGTAGCTGCCAGGAGACAAGCTGGTAAGCTGGTAAAGAGAATAATATGTTTTGGGAGCCATTGCTGAGTTGTGGGCTCTGGAGGCACTAGCTCAAGGTTGGAGGGAAAGCTGATAGTGAGAGACTGGCTGTCTTGAGTAAGTGGACTTGAAGGGCTAAGAAGAAACAGTACAAACCTACATTGCTATTGGGAGACAAGTTCAAGAATTAGAGAGTTATCTCTCCTACTGTGTTCTACAAGCGGAAGATGAAGTTTGTTAGATGTTTGTTGAAGTTACCTATTAATTAATGTTGTTGCTGCTACCGGGGTGTAACTATAAGGGAAGAGGCTGCTTTGGGGCCCAAACTCAGAAGGGGCCCACCCAGGATCAGGATTAAAATATTATTCCTTATTCATTATATACAGTGCCACTCTATAAAACGTATGGAGCAGGTCCCGGGTCGGATTTGAAAGAGTGATCTTGATTAGCCACAGGAGTTGTTCTTATAAGACTTGGTATCCTTGTACAAGGACTTGGACTAGAGCTGTGTTAGGCACACTGTGGCCCTGGGATTAGACACTAGCTGATGAGCACACCTTACGTTTGCAGCCTTGTATAGTTGGGCATCTGTAGTGCCCTGGCAGAAGACCCACTGTTGAAACCCTGCAATTGAGGGATAGGTGAGGCAGACTGTTGCCTGTTAGGAGCCTTCCAGAGACCCACAGCAAGCACAGTGCGATGGATGAAAGTTGACAGTAACTTTGGCTTAACCCAACTCTTGTGAAACCTCAGGTGTATTGAGGGGTTCCCAGCCTCGGTCAAGAACCACTCAAGAATTGTCATTCCACTATTAAGGAAGATGAAAGTTATTTAGTCAACTAGGAAAGGTCTGCATTAGAGATGAGCGAATCGACTTCGGATGAAACATCCAAAATCAATTTGTATAAAACTTTGTTAGAATACTGAGCCGAAGTTATTACTTTGCGAAGTCTCCCGAGACTTCGGGTAATAACTTCAAAAATTCATTTCTACTGTAAAAAACCTTTTACTGAACTTGAATTCGCTCATCCCTAGTCTGCATTATTCCAGTTTACAGACTAAAGTTAAAGTAATTAGAAATAGCCAAAATGGTGACTGCTGTGCTGTAGGACACTTTGGAGGCATTTAGAATCAATTCTGTCCTATGAACAGGTATTTTTGTTTACTTTTATACTACTCCCTATAAATAAATTAACATAATTGTTAACTTACATAATGACATACGTTTTTTACTGGCTTGTGACTTCATTTATTACAACTGTTCCAACACAAATCTTGTATATAATAAATTCACAGAGGGAAACTTGTGTAAATGTAACTACTCATCCATCTATTTATATCCATGTAAAGCTGCAACCATTCTAAATGTTCACAGTCAAGAAGTGTGAAATGGTCCAGCCTAGGAAATATGCATTTCTGGCAGCTGAAGGCTTGAGTATGTTTTAATGTTCATGGTGAAAACAAAGTGCTGATTTAAGATGAGAAAAAAAAAATGTTGAAATGACGCAGGAACAGATGTGGTTAACATTATTAGAAATTGTCCAGAGAGAGTTGAGGTAATGGAGAAAATTGATTGTGTTACCTCTTCGGCTCCTGGAAATCCTAACAAGCTTCCCAGGACAGAATGTGCTACGTCTGTTTAAATGTATTTCCTATAGGATTCTGGGACTTTTCTTTAATGAAAGATTTTTACTTGTTGGAGAATTTGATCAGTTTTTTTTTCTAATTGAATTAGCGGTGATGGGGAGGAGTTGGAGAAAATCAGGAGCTCATGAATATTGAGGACTCATCAGCATGAGCTGGAGCTG